>NC_050453.1:85078401-85787488 GCF_903995425.1 Onychomys torridus | reverse complement strand
AAGTTGGGGGTCTGTCAATGGCACTCCATCAATAACCAGCTTGAAAAGGACATAATCAATTGTGTTTGTTTGTATGTGTATGTGTGTGTGTATGTGTATGTGTGTGTGTGTGTGTGTGTGTGTGTGTGTGTGTGTGTGTTGCTGATAACTTCAGGATAAAAGGTGCTGCAGTTCTAGGTATTAAAGAGTTAGTTCTACTGTTCAAGGCAGTAGATTCACTTGCTAGGGACCGAACACCTGTGTGGAATGATTCAGAGTTGACTGTAAATCCACTAATAGCAGATTTATTCTCTCTTCTTGTCTCCACAGGAACTAGCACACAATGTGTGCACATACATGCTCATTCACTTGGTGCATATGTGTGTGAGCACACACACACACACACACACACACACAAACACACACACACACAGAAGAAAATCTTTAATGGTAAATATTCAATCATTCAGAGAGAGAGAGAGAGAGAGAGAGAGAGAGAGAGAGAGAGAGAAATAGAGGTCTATATCAAAACCCTCCCACTTAGAGCTCATGGAATCATACAAAAGAGGAGGCAAAAAGAGTGTAGGAGTCAGAGGGGATGGAGGACACCAAGAGAACAAGGCCTTCTGACTTTGCTAAGCAGGGGTTATATAAGCTCACAGAGACTGAAAGAAAGCAGAGGGCCTACTCGGATCTGCACCAAGTCCTCTGCATATATATTATATCTATCAGCTTAGTGTTTTTGTGTGACTCATGTGTATGAGAACAAGTATTGTGGAATATTATTTTAAGATGTGTTACATTTGTTTATGCTCTGGAACATTTGTTTTTTGATGCAAAGATGTATTGAATTCTTTCATGTTTCACTTATTTAACTCTGTGAAACTGTGTTGATTTCCTTACATAACCCCTGATTAGTCTAATAAAGATCTGAACAGCTGATAGCTAGGCAGAGAAAGATAGCTGGAGCTGACAAATAGAGAGAATAAATGGGAAAAGATATCTGAGAGGATCAAGGAGCATGAAAATGAGACAGACCAAGGGACCAACGATCCACCTACACTGCAAGCCACAGAGTAAGAAGTGAAGAAATGCATGCAGAAATTGAAAAAGGTAAAAGCTGAGAAGTAAAAGATAGATGGGAAACTTTAAGTTAAGAAAGGCTGGCTAGAAATAAGCCAAGCTAAGGCTAGGCATTCTTAAATAAGAATAAAACTCTGTGTATATATTTGGAAGCTGAATGCCAGGCCCCTCAAGGAGCCAAAGAGTAAAAACAACTACAAACAAATAGGTCTCTGACTCATGTGCCTGTTGTGGGGACTCTTTTCCTCCCATTGGGATGCTATGTTCAACTTCAGGATGAAAGATTTTGCTCCATCTTATTCTATTTTATTCTGCCATGCTTTGTTGCTATGTTTTAGAAGCCTGTTCTTTTCTATTGGCAAACAGAAGGGAGTAGATTTGGATCGAACAGGAGGGGAAGAAACTAGGAGGAACAGAAGGAGAGGAAACCATAATCTGGATATATTTTATGAGAAAAGTATCTATTTTCAATAAAAAATTTAATTAAAATATTTTTAAAACTTTGTCCATAAACATTGTCTCTGTCACTTCATAACCTTCTCTCTCCCCTACCAGTTCTTCTTCCCCACCCAATGACATTTATTCTTTAATTGTAATTATTGTAACACATTGCAGCATGTACATGCTAGTGTGTATGTGTTTGTGTGTGTGAACAACACACTGAGTTGGTTTAGCTCTGCTTGTATGTACATGTGCCCAAGGCTGGTGGCTTCAGATGGAATGACCTATATGAGTGTTCATTCCTGGAGGTATCTGATTCTCTTTCTCCATTTACTACTTGAATTTCTTCACTAGGGATAGAACCTTGAAGAATTTCCCCAATCTAGGTTAGTGTGTCAACAGGTGTTATAATAGGTTTTGTTCAGATAAGCATATTGTTGAAGGTTTACGGGTGCATTTTCCAAGTTGTATCTTTGGGATAATATCTAGCAACAGAAATCCTGGACTTCTTAAAATATTTCTGTCTCCTCTTGTATGATGTTATCTGAACTTTCAGCAAAATGATTTCATTGAAGATATATCAGATGGGATTGAAAACTAAGGGAAAATTATTCTCTGAATTTTGCCCAACTTCTTTAATGATGACTGAGAGCTACATCATCTATTGTATCAAGCAGTTAGAATATGGTCAGAAATTATTTTAGGCAAATGGCAGTTTTTATGGTCTCCTGTTGGGTATATGTCCTCTCAATTCATAGATATTATCTGTGTTTACCATAGTGGTCATGAATTCCCTCCCCTTGAGCAAACTTTGATTCCAATTAATTAATTTTTGGTAACTCACTCATGCATAGTTTGGGATATCATGTTGGACCAGTCTTTGTTGTGGTTTGCAGCAATTGCATCTTTTTGAGATGACCAATTTCTACTCTTCCTTGACGGCTTGCATAGCAATTGCTGGTATTCTGGGGTGGGGGGGTAGGTCAGTTTCAGCTAGGTTCCTGTAAGTCTTGCATCTGAAGTGTCAGTATCTTTAGCAACAGGGTCTTACCTTCATGTTATTGAAGCCAAGCAAGGGAAATGTTATTTGGGAGACACTTGTGTTTCCATGACAACAACTGAGAAGGTTTCTGATACCTGGTGGTAGGTATTCTATTAAATAGTGCATGGATCTGTTTTTATTACCTGATACAATTGAAAAATCTAAATAATTTTCAAACTAAATTTGTATTTGATCCAGTTTTGAGAAAAGCTAGAGATAAATTTTATAATTATCTATAACTTTCAACTTAACATGTGTTTCACTGTTTATAATTTAGCACTTATGATATAGGTCCATAATGGCATTTTCATACATTAGCATCCTTACAGTTTGTGCTAACTGTCTCCTCTGAGTTGACATTCCTTGCTGACCCTCTGCTTTCTCACAAAAAGCAGATAGTCTGCTTCTGGTTGCAATATCAAGTACTATATATTTTTTTAAAATATAACACACTTTACTTTATAGATATGTTCTAAAATTAAGTCTAAAAACCTTATATATCAAAAGACATTTAAAGAAATACAGTCACCCTAACTCACCAGAATACAATATAGCACAGTAATAATAGGACCAAGCATTTCAGAGATGGTGCTTTTAAAATGGACTCCTTAAAGGTCATTATTTAAGAGGCTAATGCAGTTGGATCGAATATTGAAAGTAAATATCAGCAGTTACTTTCCAGAACATGTGGTTTAAAGATTTCTTACACAAGGCAATGCTGTTTTGCAGCTTTCCTAGAGCATAAATACAATTTAACACTTGTGTCTAAAGACTAACTTGATTTGTGACTGCTGACAGTATCTAAGCAAAAGGATTAATGGCAAGGAGTTTCCTCCAGTGGCTAGAATGCTTAGTGCTGACTTAGTGTGCATGTAGTTTCAAAATTTTGCTTTTTAAAGATTTTGCTCTATTATGTCCAATATTGCCAGTATCACATTTTAATACCATTAATATTTGAAACACATTTACCCTAATCCTGTTTCCCCTCTTGGTCTATTTTGTCAGAGGAGTATGTGTCTTTCAAATTCTATGACACTACTTTATACTTGTGACCATATATTTTCTATAAAATTATATAGATAATAGAATAACTATTATTTCTGTATATAGGGATTCAAGTACTGAAAATGTATTAAATGTAATTCTTACTAATGGCCTATTGTCATTTGCCAAAGATATGTTTATGTGCTGTGTAAATATACAGTTTTACATGGTTTCAGAGTTCATTTAATAATTATTTCTCAATTAATAGACTGTGACACAGAATAAATATTAGTGTATCAATCAAGTCACCAAAGAGAACATTCATTAACTTTGTAACAGATAACTTAATTGTACAAATACCCAAAGCAATGTAATTACTATGTGATTATATTCCCATTTCTTTATGACAAAGTGAACTTACACTTCAAGCTACTGGTGCAAGTAAAATGGAAATGTGAATGAGGTTGTTAATCAGCCGCTAAACGCCCTGTTTTGGGGACTGGCTGTGGAGGGATGGTTCCATTCTCTGCAGTGTAACAATTTCCTGTTAAATGGCTTTATAGAATTGAGCCCAATAATGAACTATTTTTTCATTGCAGTGATAATATAAACATTATTTGGAAATTATAAGAAGCTCTAGGTTATTTTTTATATTATTATTGCTTTATTTATTCCAATGTTCATTAATTCATTTGTGTTTATGCTCACAGGCTTCAATAGATGAATTTAGAAATATTATGAGATATGCCATGATTAGATGTTAGTGTTTGTACATATACATTTCTGGGGGATAAGGCAAGTGACAGCTTATAAAGAATGATTCATTCTAACTCCTTTCTTTCATAAAAAGATATGTATGAGGTCAAAATCTGATCAAGTCTAATAAAGAAAGTGGACCAACATCAATATGGCCCAAGTATGTGAATTTTGAGTTCAATTCTCATTGCTCACATAAAAGCATGCCAGTGTTTCTTAGGCAGAGACAAGAAATTTTTTGTGTCTTGTGGGACAATCATTGTTGGGAATCTATGAGCTCCAGGTTCAGTGATTGATCCTGTCTCAAAAACTAATATGAATGGGCCTAGGGAGATAACTCAGATGTTAAGAACACTTGCTATTTTTGTAAAGAACACAAATTTGGTTCCCAGTAGCCATATGATGGCTCACAACCATGTATAGCTTCAGTTACAGGAGATCTTGTCCCCATGGTTACCAGGCTTCATGTAATACACATACATACATTCAGGCAAGTCACTCAAACACATAAAATAAAAGACAAACAAATCCTTAAAAAACATTGAGAACAGTGATAGCTGAAGACATCCAAAATTGATACACAGTCTTACTCCCACCCACATGCATAAATATAGGAACACATACACAGCATAGACATGCATACATGAAATACAATGTCTCAGGAATTTACAAGTAAAATTCTCAAACTTCTATTATATTGTGAATTAGAACACCACAAATTGATTGAACAAAATTATACTTCAGAGGCCATGTATTTTCTGAAGTGTTTTCCACTGCTGTATTTTTATGCTTCACAAGTTTGTATACCTAGGTGAACTCTCTATCTTTCTCATACTCATATAAGTATATCTTTCAATTCAAATCCCAATGGGCAGTTATTTCTAATCTAATTGTATGTCTGTCTACCTTTATTAAAGTTGAAAACTCATATATACCCCCATCTACCTGCTGCATCACTAAATCCCTGAATGATGGTATTGAAGGGGAAGGATGTCAGAAGGTAGCTTAGTTAGGAGGGTACCACCATTCTGAATGTGGTTGCTGCCCCTTATAAAAGGGGTCTCAAACAGAAATTGCCCTTCCTCTAAGTGAGCAAGAATTTACCACCTATGTACCAGGATAAGGTCTTCATCATGTTTTGAGTTCTCAGACATTTGTATCCTAGGCTGTTATCCACAAACAGTTAGAAATGAACTTCAGTGTTTTACAGCCCATAATCATCTCAGCAAATGAACATAAGGCAAAATTCACCTCCATTGCTGTTATTAGAACTTTTCCCAAGGTGACCAACCATCCCAGGAGAAATCCATTACCATTCAGCTTTCTCTGAAGAGATTATCCCTACAGGCACTTGCTAACTTGAATATCCAATCTATTGAACTTGTTATTTACTTAGTATATTCAATGCTTTGTTTAATTATTCTTTCACTTTTCTATATATACATGCATGCTTTATTAAAATATTTTTTCATATAATATATTCTGATCAAGAATTTTCCTCCCTGAACTCCACCCAGATCATTCCTAATTCCTCACCCACACAGCTCCACCCACCCCCACACAAATACTAAAAAAATAACTTAAAACCACCAAATCTGGAAGTGTAATATACAAACATGAGACCTGTAAGACAACAACGCCCAAATGAATCAATAGGAAACAAATGTCTACAAAATAATTTGGAGTTCATTTTGTGTTCACCTTCTATTGCCAGACACAGGGCCTACCCTGAAGAGTCATTTATACGCAGTGAGACTCCATTGAGAAATCATTGCCAAATGGAGATAGCTTTTTATTAGGAAGGGGAGCACTTGTCCACTTTTATGCCTGTTCTGTGACCCCATCTGATTAACTTGTATGTGCCATGTGCATGCTTCCATAGTCTTGGTGAGTTCATTTGTACATCAGTACTTTTGTGCTAGAAGGCACTATCTAAAAACTTTTTGTTACAATTTTATAATTTTATCTATAAATGTACAGAAATTTTTCTATAAGTGTACAAATGGATTACATTTTACCATTCATTAAAAATAATTGGTTACAACATTTCAAGTTTCCCAGACATTCCCACCACTCAGTATACCACCATAAGAGAATACCAGGTCCTCTGGAACTGAAACTCTAGATGGTTTTATGCCATCCATGATGTGAGTGGGAACTAAACCTGTTTTCTGCAAGAGCAGCAAGTGTTCTTTTAAGCTAAGCATATCTCTAGCCCTATCCATCTTAAGATAGCATCTCTCACTTAATCTAGAGTTTACAAATTCAGCTAGACTGGCTGGCCAGGAAGAAACGAAAATCCTCCTGGCTCTGCCTAAACAGTACTGGGATTAGGGGCAGGCTTTTATATGAATAGAGAAAATCAAACTATAGGTGAGTGAGTGTGTGTGTGTGTGTGTCTACGTGCACACAGGCACATACATATATAGATAAATATGCATAAATACCTTTATACATATAAAAATTGACTCATAATTGTTAACTCACTTTATGTACCTCATACAACATAGGATTCATCTAAAATTTCTGCATATACCAATAATCTTATATTGTATATGCCAATAGTATGTTACTACATAAACATTGAAAAGAACATTACATCTTTAATTACTGGATTCTTAGTCACCATGTGGCTTGTGTATACCTTTCAGGTATGATAAGTTATACATTTTGAAATATGTTATTTTGATGACATGTAATTCATTGAGTAAATATTTATATGTAAAATTGTTATGTAGAATAATATTTATTTAGTTGTACTTTGAAAATAACAATATTATTATTCCATAAAGTATGAGCAGTATATAAAATTAATCCATGATACATGTCAATCTATTGTATTATCCTCATTTTGTAGAGTTTGTAAGTACATGATAGATGTTTTCATTTCCATTTTTGTTGTTCAAGGAAAGTTGAACAGAATTTGATGTTGAGTGTTCATTAGAATTTGTGAAAATTAGCCTGCCAAATTAAAATATACAACTAGTGTTGATTGTTTATTTTTCCTTTTGTTTAAGATATTGTATTTACTTTATATTAATAATATATCTTATTATATATATATAAATTTATTATATTTGAGGGCTTTTTATTATTATGTGTATTAATTTTATACATCAGCCATGGGTTCCCCAGTCCTCCCCGCTCCTGCACCCACCCCCACCTTCCCCCCAGCAACTCCCCACCATTCCCATGTCCTCCAGGATCAAGGCACCCCTGGGGACTCATTTAAACCTGGTGGATTCAGTACAGGCAGGTCCAGTCCTTCCTTCCAGGCTGAGCAAGTGTCCCTGTGTAAGCCCAAGGTTCCAAACAGCCAGCAAATGCAACAAGGACAGGTCCCAGTCCCACAGCCTGGGAGCCTCCCAATCAGAGCAAGCTATTCAATTGTCTCACTTACCCAGAGGGAATGATCCAGCTAGGGGGTCCTCAGCCTTGGTTCCTAATTCATGTGCTGCCATTTGATTGGCTATTTGTCCCTGTGCTTTTCAGAATCTTGGATTCAACAATTCACACTCTTGCAGTCCCTCCTCCTTCTCGACAGTTGGACACCTGGAGCTCCACCTAGGGTCTGGCCGAGGATCTCTGCATCCACTTCCATCAGTTATTGGATGAGAGTTTCAAGACAACTGCTAGGGTGTTTAGTAATCTGATCACCAGACTAGGTCAGATCAGGCCCTCCCTCAACCACTGCCAGCAGTCTACAGAGGATATATCATTGTGGATTTCTGGGGAACTCTTGAGCACTCTGCCTATTCCTGTTCTCATGTGGTCTTCATTTATCATGATCTGTTATTCCTCATTCTCCCTTTCTGTTCTTGATCCAGCTGGGATCACCTGCTCCCTTAAGCTTTCTTTCCCTCAAATCTTGCCCTTCATTACTCCCACTGTCATCTAGGATATTCATGTAGATCTCATCCATTTCTCCATCATTGGGTCCCGTTTTCTAGGTAGCCTCCCTGGAGTTGTATAGCAGTCTAGTCATCATTGTTTTACATGTAGTATCCTCCTATGAGTGAGTACATATCATGTTTGTCCTTCTGAGTCTGGGTTACCTTACTCAGGATGATTTTTTTCTAGATCCATCCATTTGCCTGCAAACCTCATGATGTCATTGTTTTTCTCTGCTGAGTAGTACTCCATTGTGTATATGTACCATATTTTCTTTATCCATTCTTCAGTTGAAGGGCATCTAGGTTGTTTCCAGGTTCTGGCTATTACAAACAATGCTGATATGAACATAGCTGAGCAAATGTCCTTGTGGTATGATTGAGAATTCCTTGGGTGTCTGCCCAAGAGTACTACAGCTGGGTCTTGGGGGAGATGGATTCCCAATTTTCATAGGAAGTGCCATATTGAATTCCAACGTGGCTGAACAAGCTTGCATTCCCACCAGCAGTGGAGGAAAGTTCCCCTTGCTCCAAATCCTCTCCAGCACAAGCTGTTTTCTGTGTTTTTGATATTAGCAACTCTGACAGGTATAAGGTGGCATCTCAGAGTCATTTTGATTTGCATTTCCCAGATAATTAGGGATGTTGAGCAATTCCTTAAATGTCTTTCAGCCATATTGAACTTCCTCTGTGGAGAATTCTCTGTTTTGTTCTATAGCCCATTTCTTAATTGGACTGTTGGGCATTTTGATGTCTAATTTCTTAAGTTCTTTATATATTCTGGAATCATAGAACTGATACAGCTAATAAAAACCTTCAGCAACATAGCAGGATACAAGATCAACTCAAAAAAATCAGTAGCCCTCCTATATTCAACAGACAAACAGGCTGAGAACGAAATCAGAGATACATCACCCTTTACAATAGCCACAAATGATATAAAATACCTTGGGGTTACTCTAACTAAGCATGTGAAGGACCTATATGACAAGAACTTTAAGTCCCTGAAAAAAGAAATTGAAGAAGATGTCAGAAAATGGAAAGGTCTCCCATGCTCATGGATAGGCAGGATTAACATAGTAAAAATGGCAATCTTACCAAAAGCAATCTAGAGATTCAACACAAAACCCATCAAATTACCAACACAATTCTTCACAGATCTGGAAAGAATAATACTCAACTTCATATGGAAAAACAAAAAACCCAGGATAGCCAAAAGAATTCTGTACAATAAAACAACCTCTGGAGGCATCACAATCCCCGACCTCAAGCTCTACTATAGAGCTACCATAATAAAAACAGCCTGGTACTGGCATAAAAATCGACATGTGGACCAATGGAATCGAATTGAAGACCCTGACATTAACCTGCACACCTATGAACATATAATTTTTGACAAAGAAGCCAAAAATGTACAATGGAAAAAAAAAGCTTCTTCAACAAATGGTGCTGGCATAACTGGATGTCAATGTGTAGAAGGCTGCAAATGGATCCATATCTGTCACCATGCACAAAACTTAAGTCCAAGTGGATCAAAGTCCTCAACATAAATCCAGTTACTCTGAACCTGATAGAAGAGAAAATAGGAAGTATTCTTGAATGCATTGGCACAGGAGATCACTTTCTAAATATAACACCAGTAGCACAGACACTGAGGGAACCAATCAATCAATGGGACCTGTTGAAACTGAGAAGCTTTTGTAGAGCAAAAGACATGGTCAACTAGACAAAGCAACAGCCTACAGAATGGGAAAAGGTCTTCACCAACTCTACATCTGAAAGTCTGAGTCTTTTTATAGTTGAATTAAGTCCATTGATATTAAGGGATATTAATGACCAGTGATTGTTCATTCCTGTTATTATTTTTATTTTAGTGGTAGTGTGTGTGTACTTCTCTTCTTTGGGGATTACTGCTGTGGTGTTATCTCTTGCCTGTGTTTTCATGGGTATATCTGACTTCCTTAAGTAGCAATTTTCCTTCTAGTGCTTTCTGTAGGGCTGGGTTTGTAGATAAGTATTGTTTAAATCTGGTTTTGTCTTGGAAGGTCTTGTTCACTCCATCTATGATGATTGAGAAAGTTTTGCTGGGTATATTAGTCTAGGCTGGCATCCATGGTCTCTTAGTGTCTGCATTATATCTGTCCAGGTCCTTCTGGTTTTCAATGTCTCCAGTGAGAATTCGTGTGTTATTCTGATGGGTTTGCCTTTATAAGTCACTTGGCCTTTTTCCTTTGCTGCCCTTAATATTCTTTCTTTATTCTTTATGTTTAGTTGTTTAATTATTATGTGGTAAGGGGACTTTTTTTGGGATCTAGTCTGTTTGGTGTTCTATAGGCTTCTTGTATCTTCATAGGCATTTCCTTCTTTAAGTTGGGAAAGTTTTCTTCTATGATCTTGTTAAATATATTTTCTGTGCCTTTGAGTTGATATTCTCCTTCCTCTATCCCTATTATTTGTAGGTTAGGTCTTTTCATGGTGTCCCAAATTTCTTGGACATTTTGGGTCATGACTTTGTTGGTTTTAGTGTTTTCTTTGACTGATGAATCTATTTCTTCTAACGTATCTTCAACACCAGAGATCCTCTCTTCCATCTCTTGCATTCGGTTGGTTATACTTGCATCTGAAGTTCCTATTCATTTAATCAGATTTTTTATTTCCAGCATTCCTTCTGCTCTTGTCTTCTTCATGTTTTCTATTTCCCTCTTCAGGTCTTGGACTGTTTCCCTCATCTGTTTTGTTGCTTTTTCATGATTTTCTTTCAGGGTCTTATTGTTTTCTTCTGCTTTATTTGTCCTTTCCTCTAGTTTTTTATGGCATTCTTCCCATTTTTTGTTTGTCTGTTCCTCCACTTTATTTTTGATTTCTTCTATATAAGGCTCTAGCCTCTTCATGATGTTACTTATAAGGTTGTTTTCTTCTTCTTCTTCCATTCTGTGATGTTCAGGTCTAGCTGTTGGAGAAGGGATAGGTTCTGGTGATTCTGTATTGCTCTTTATTTTGTTGTATGTACTTCTGCCTTGATGTCTGCCCATATCCTCTTGGATTTGTTCTTGGTCTTATCAGTGTACTTGGTCCAGACAGAGCTGACAGATTTAGGGTGCCTCCCTCTGGTCCAGATGGAAGCTCTGGGCCAGATGGGATCTCTGGTCCAGATTATAGTGCTGTCTGGATGGGAGCTGTGGGCTGGACTCTGAGTGTCAGGAAGTCTCTGGGGTCTCCTTATCTTGTCCATATGGGAGCTCCTCTTTTCCAGATGGGAGTTCTGGGGCAGGATGGAAGCTCTGGTCCAGATGAGTTTTTAAGGGCAAAAGGTAGTTGGGGACTCTGGTCCTGATTGGAGTTCCTGGGCAAGATGGAAGCTGAGGGCTGGTTTCTAAGTCTCAGGAAGTGGCTGGGGTCTCTGGCAGATGGGTGTGGGGGCAGGGCATGGAGTTTGTAGGGTCCACAGGAGGGTCTTGGAGAGGGGGAACATTCTGGTGGGGATGGGGTGTCCTGCCCTACAGTCAGAACCTGGGGCCTAGTTGGGCAGGTCTTCCCTAGAGTGGCTGGTGCCCAGGGGTGGGACCTATGTTCGTGCCTCTCTGTTTGTGACCCCAGGCATTCACCTCTGGTCCAGATGAGAGTTCTGGGGCAGATGGGAGCTGGGGGCTGGTCTCTGAGTCTCAGGAAGTGGCTGGGGTCTGGGGCAGATGGGTGTTGTGTCAGGGTGTGGAGATTGCAGGGACTGTCTGCAGTGCTGGAAAAGGGGAACCTTCCCACAGTGCCTGCTAAATGGCTGGAAACTGGGGCTCATTAATGTATTTATAATACTATTAAATACATTTAAAAACAATTAAAATCCAAATTTGATAATACATACTATGTCCATAGTATCAATTTTGTTAAACTTAAATCGTTATATATTTATCAGATTGACTTGCTACATGTTATTTCAACAAGTCACTTTGATAGATAAAAACATTTTGTATTAAATTAATTTTTTAGTGCAGTTAATACTTTGTTGACATAACTATGTCATTATTCTCAGGCCTTCAAGGTAGACTATGATGTGTCCAATTAAACTGGTGTTACCAGGAGAAAAATACATTCAATTATTAAAGTTGTAGGAACAAGACAAGGAGATATCATAGAAATTTCTAGAGCAATAATATTGTTGAATTTAAGGGAAAGTGATGATGAACAAAGCTACACAGATAGCTGAAGATTTCCATCTCAAGTAAACAGTGAAACCACCTGCCATAAATATGACCAGATGGATTTTCAGTGCCTGTTGAGACAGAATCAAATTGTGAACTGTTATCATATCTCTACTTATTGGTAATGGGAAAATATTGTCTTTTATTAGTGGATTTTTTTGTACATAAATAGCCATTAGAGACAACAACTTGGCAGGAAAAGTATCAAACATTTGTTTTCATGAGTGCATAATCATTCTTCTAAGTTTTACTAATATTTAGTAATTTTAGTGATAAAAGGTAAACAAAGGAATGAAATATTCCCAAATTGGTTAATGAAACTAGTTAGTTTTCTGAAAGATACAGACTGAGAAAGTGGTGTAAGTGCTCCTTAATTCCATCCTGATAGGTTTTCTAAAGTTATTGGGTTCTGTTCCTTGTCTGATTTGTGTGAATGAAACAAAGTTAATCTAGATTTTTTTCATTATTCTGAGTTCACAGCAAAGCATCTTTGGTTTTGCTTGTTCTGCTTCTCAATTCTAAATTTGGTTTTGGCACATATTTATGAAAAATAAAGTACAAAGGTCTTTAGTTTTATCTTAATGTGAATCTTTCTTTATATCAACTCATACAGATTTGAACACTCTGAATCCATATTAAACATCAAGGGTACTTACAGGGCTTTTATACCCATACATCCTTTATATTACATGAGCATTGTCCTGAAGTCTTTCTGTAATTCCTTTATTGTTTGTCATACTTGACTACTGTCATTCCTGCTAATGTCCACCACTACTTTTCTTTCCTAGCTATTAATCCTGTGTTCTCAAGCTACTATGTTGCCCTATTTCACTTCAGTCACATTGGTCCTGTGCCCTGCAGGCCATGTGCATGCCAAGGCAGCAGTGATTTCAGCCTGACTTCATATATCATAATGCTATGTTGCAAGGTCAAAACACACACCCTTGAGTTATGAGTGGTATGTCACAATGTTCATAAACATGTTTATTCTTGTGTTCAAGTACACTTTGTGTTTCTTCTTAAAAAACAAATAGCTTGAAAGATTGAGTCTGAGGTTTGCTTTCAGAAGACACAGAAACTATTCAGGTAAGCTCTTTAGGGAAACTCTGAAATTCTTGAACACTATATGCCTAAATTTGTTATCCTACAATCAAATATATGATCAAGTTTTACCTCTTTTTCTACATAAAAATTGACCTGTCTTTTATTTTTAAGTACCTCCTATTCACAGTTTTTAGTGGAATGGAATATTGGCTAAACACCACATGCAATTGAGAACTGCTATGGAGAGAAATGCCATCAGCTTTTCCCCATGCTAGCACATACTTGAAGCTATTGATAGACATGAGGCTTGTGTCATAAACTGTATCCTTGCTGAAGTGTGTCTGTTTGTTTAGATAGGTTACCAAGTAAGCTTCATGGCAATAGTTCATGGAAATCCTAGCATATGCTAGGATTCTCAGATAATTTCAGACACACCATAGAAGCATTCTCCATATCATTAATATATTTTCATTTCATCTGTAACTGTTTTTTTTTCCATGTTAAGTCAAATAAACCTACCAGCATTCTTTTGGATGATACTTTGTTTTTAACTTTTTAAATCTTTGCTGACAATCTGAATTGGCTTGGTGTATCCTTCAAGTTACTATCCACACTTATGCATAGTCTATCTTTTAAATTGAGATAAACTTGATACCTTTAGAAGTGGGTGTTTGTTTGCCTGATTGAAGGATTATAATCTTTACATTACTTGAACACACTTTTTCCTACCAAATCATACTTCACTGTACTGTGATTAATGATTTACATATGTATTTGGGTTTACAAGGTTTGAAAACATATATATCCTGTTGATATTATTTAATATTTAACTCTCTCTCTTTCTCTCTCTCTCTTTCTCTCTCTCTCTCTCTCTCTCTCTCTCTCTCTCTCTCTCTCTCTCTCTGTGTGTGTGTGTGTGTGTGTGTGTGTACAGTGTATGATTCATTCACATGCAGGTGCACATCTGTATATAGGCATGTAGACTCAGAGGATCATATAGTGTTGTCTCCATAGTTCTTCACTCTGATTTTTGAGGCAGGGACTCAGTAAATCTGGAGTTCACTGATCTGGCAATACTAGCAGACAAGCCAACAAGCACCAGTTTCTCTTGTGTCTTGGTTTTCTCAGGCACTCATTGCTGAAACAGGATGTATACATTTGTTGTGATGTTTTAAACTGAGGTCCTCACGTTTATGTGGCAAGCACATTATAGGATAATTTGTCTCCCTGGCCCTTCTATATATGTTATACCCATTTTTAATTTTTTTCTCTTTGTGTTAAGATTTTTGTTTCTGTACAATTGTGCAAACTCATCAGTGATCACCATGTTAGATATTTTCATCTCTCCTGCAGATTATTTCTCTAAAGTCAGTCTCCTACCATTTTCTCATTTTTTAAAAAAAATTTTTGTGAGATTGTAATTACAACATTTGTGCCTTCTTTTTCCTTCTTCCCATACACTTCTACCTGCTTTCCTTCAAACTCATGTACCATGAACTTCAGAAATGGGGCCCAGAGACCCCTGGTCTGGAATTGACCTTAATGCCTCCTCTTTGAGGACTAGCCATCTGTGCTTCCAAAGAAGCAGGGAAATCAACATACTTTCCCATGTATGAGGCCTATGAACCCATCAATGTCCAGCATGGCAAGAAAGCCTGAAGGTGCACTACAGGAATGCATAACCTGTATCTACTAGCGAAAGCCATCAAGAACCACTCAACCAGAGGGAAACCATTCCTGGTACTGGAAACCTAGATAACTATTCAGTGCTAGTGCTCATTGACATTAGAGGCAAATCCACAATTATTAATTTACTACCCTAGCATTATCTATAACAGTAATCTACTAACATTTGTCCTTATACCTAGAGAGAAATACATTCTTCCCTCCTCATCAACAAAACTTCTCTTTGCAGCAGAGATAGAGAACTACAGAAAAGCACCAGCAATCAAAATTCAGAATGTGGTACCCAGTCTCAATTAATACATCTAAAAATAGTTATGCACCTCAAACTCGGGGAATATAAGATTATAAGAGTCATGATATCAGGGAGGGAGTTTGCTGCAAAATTGCATCCTCCAGTGATTTCAGAAACTCCACCCTTAAAGTTTTACTAACATGACTTCTTAAATGTGAGCTGAACTAGGATAACAACCAATGGACATGCCAAAGTGTATGGAGAAAATTCCAGGAGGCTTCAACCAGACTGAAAGAACTATAGAAAACTGAGTAATGTCAGGGGCAAGAAAGGTGGTCTTTCTCTGGGAAATGAACATCAACTAGTTGACCAGAGCCATATGAGCAGCCATGAAAACATATACAAGTAACATTATATAATCTAAGCATATTTTTTTAATTTAGAGAGAACATCTATTTCTCTATGAATTTAGTATTACCACTGAATGTTCAGAGGAACGACAACTAATACCTCTAAGTACAGGTATCTTTAACACCCAAGGAATATTAAGATGTCATCCTATAGACATCCTTTTGGACACCTGTCAAAGTTGAATTTGGTTATCCTTATGAATAGAGTAAGACAAATTTAGAACAAATAAAAGAAACACGTGAATCCATCCATATTTTAAAAAACATAAAAAGTAACAGAAGAGAATAGGCTGGAGGAACAACAAAAGAGAGAATCACAGGGCACTGTCCCATGTCCTTTAATTAGTGAAGTTTGTGTGTAAAGTTGATTCTACTTCTGCAGAGAACTAACCATTCTTCCTTTATCATATAATCCCCAAACTTCTTCCCCTCATCGGCATCTGCTCTACCTAAGTCCTCTTCCTAGTTGTTGAAAATTTTCTTGTAGAGACATGTCTCAGGAGAAAGAAGAACAATGCCATGCTAATTTGAACAGGTGTATCATATCTGAGCCTGAGGTACAAGACACACACACAAAGGATTTAATAGGCAAGAAAGGAAACAGCTCTATTGGATAACCCGAATTTCCAGAATTAAGAACATTTTCAGAGGTTATAGAGAAATTAAAGCCACCGAAAGATCCTTACTGTAGATGTTGAAGGGCTTGGTACTTAGTGTCAGATTCAATATTTAAAGACGAATATAGACAACTGCTTTCAGCTGAGTTGATTCATTTCTCAAAGAAATGAAATTTCAAAAGATACCTTATGCTTTATGAAAAATCATAACAAGCATTCAGCTGCCATCCACAGACTTTCTGATTCACCCTCCTGAGTCATTCATCTTTGGGCAGAAGATTACCCAGGGAGGAATTAGTTAAAGCAAGTAAAGAACTGCCCAAAGTTTTCATTGTCTCTTTTGAAAATTTTGACCTTTTGAACTATTGCCAATAAAAAATAATGGAAAGAGAACTTAAAATTTTAAAGTTTTTTTTCCATTTTTAATAATCTAAAACAACTATTTATACTCTAATTTACCTAACTGTAACGACCAAAGTTTAGTATGCCAAGGACACAACTTTTATATGATATAATAGAGGATAATCAGATTTTCCCCTTATCATTTTTATTCATAAATTATATTGTCTTCAAAATTCTGTCTCTGTCTACTTTGCTAAAACTTCAAATTTAAAAAAAAATAAACTTTAATTTAATTCCTTAATTTTTCCAAGTTTTAATTTTTTTAGATATTAGGAAGGGAACATTTTTTAGTGGCTCTAATGAACTGTGTGCAACATCAAAGTACTTTTTGGTACACTGAGAAGAGGCAATGGGAATTTCGAATGAATGGATTTTCTCTGAGGAGGTAGTTTTTTCAGCAAAACTTAATTGATTTAAAATTGACTGACAGGGCGGAAGAGCTTCTGCCTGTGGAAACTCTCAGGTTAATTTTAGAGTTCCATTATTCATGTAATCTCTCAGAACCATCAGGCTGGCCTGTCATGATTTTTTGTTGACTTCACATATAAAATCCATGTTCTTGTTGCTGATGAGGCATAGATGGGAATTTTTCAAATGCCCCATTGACCCCTGTAATAGGCCCGATTAACCTGAGACTTAGTATGGTATATCTTATTTTCCACTTTTCAAAAGATAAATTAATTGAGCAAATGACCTTTTTAGAAGTCAGTGCTATTTTTAGTATTTCCTTTCAGATTTCAACACCAATTCTATTCAAATTTAAAGACCAGCATTTATAGGGAATTGTTAATATTATTTTCGATGGAATTTAATGATACCAGATTTCAATATGGAGGTAATTTACCTATTCTAGTTTCTTTTAAAAATGTACAGGATCAGATTTGAATAAATATGCATATGTATTTTTCAAGTACTATGTGATTTCTGCCAATTTGCCATAAGCTATCATTAGTTCTTCTGTACTTATCTTCAACATACTTTATTGTAGTCATATTGTATTATTATTAGTATAAGTACTTATAGATTCTATGTATGTGTTTCTCTTCTTATTGGGCCAGCTGTACAACTGTAGTGTTATCAAGGAGTGAGTTATGAGAGCTACTGATACTCTGAGAAGACTCCTGAGTGTCCCATTGAGCTGACATTTTACACTGAAACAAATGTTGAGTTACACACATACAGAAAAATAAATTTCTTCAAATGGTTTTTCAACCTCTGAAAAATGTAACAGGTAATTAGTTAAATTAGCAGTATATGTGGGATTTTAATAGCACTTTGCTGTCACATTAGACTTAAAATGTAAACAGTGAAATTCATGAGGGGTAGAAAATATCATTTTATTATGAACATATTGACTTTTGTCATAGTAAGAAAGTAGTACTGAAAATATTACTGTGATAATGAATATAAAATAAAAATAGAACATCTAGAATGCCAATACACATTTTAAAAGTAGCTGTACGAATATGCTGATTTAAAATATGATAATTAACGTAATTTTAATAAGGACAGTGACAGAAAAAAATCATAAAATGTAGTAAGTGTTGAAATTTGATTCCCTCTTTTACTTGTGATTTGATAAAAGAAATCAGCATTATTATATAATATGGTATGTAAAAATATTTTTAATAAGTCATCATTTATCTTGTTTCCTAAAACATCTTACTAGAGTAGTACACATATGTTTACATGAACATATATCTTCAAGATATATAAAATTCCAACATATAAGGCAACAAAACCAATGCAATTAAAATCTATATACTTTCATTTCTAATGTACTTTGTCTGGAGAGCTGATATACAGAAAGTTATTAGCAATATTTCACAGTGGTCTCATGGTATGAATAAAGAGTCTTTCAAAATGTATTTATTAAGCTTTTTGAAAGGCTTTTTCAAAAGGGGGTTTCCCTCTTTTAAATGTGTGACTCTTTAAAGCATGAGTAAATATATTAATAACACTTAAAAAGATAAATATTTAAATATGCACATTCCAATTTGAAACCAAAAAGTGTGTGTCCTCCATTTATTAGTAAATTAGTCTGTATGATAACTAATAAACCTTGAAATCCAATGATATTATATAATAAAATTTGCTATAATCCTGATTCATAATGGAAACACTAAGAAATTAGTGATGCAGATTTTTATCATATATATTCTTACAGCAGTTTCTTGTTATGAAAGACATATTACACTAGGTCAATGAGCATGAGCCTAGAAAAGGGATATAACTTCTATTCATTTAATACTGCAACATTTATTAAAAAAGAAACTTTAGGTTCTATATGGATTACAGAGCTTGAACTGACCCATAGAGCAAAGGTAAGTTACATTTAAAAGTTGTTCATCTGTCCATAGGTCCTTCTAGCTTTACTACTGGCAATGATCCAGCCTTCAGCTAGGGGTACACCTGAGAACTCTGTGCTCATATGGCAGAAGAAAAGAAGGTTCTGGCATAGTTAACATATGGATATGCACAAAATGTAAACACCTCATGAAATTGGCCAGTTATAACAACACTGCCTGCTCTCTGGATATATTACATTGGCTATGGGATACTCTTCAAGCCACAGAACTTTAATCTGTGAACATGGTTGTTTTCCTTGCTTGGAAATAGAACTGGTCCCTCCTATGGCTATACTCCTATTAATGTACTATGATCAAAGTAAGGGACCTCAAAGAAACATGATTGTAAAATTAGTAATGAAAAACTGGGTGCAATAGGCATAGGATAGTTTTTTTCACAAGGCACAAGGAAAGTAGAAATGTCTGTATCTTGGCATAAAATCTAACCATGGGGGACCTCAAAAGAAGAGGACCTATGGTGATATTTTATTTGTACTGAAATGTGATGTTATTTGTACGTTAATAAATAAAGTTGCCTGGGGGTCAGAGCTAATAGCAAGCCATAGTAGAAACCTGGTTGTGTTGGTACACACCTTTAATCCAGATCACATGACAGGCAGATCTCTGTGTATTCAAGGATACAGCCAGCATAGAGACACACACCTTTAATCTAACTACCAACCATACAGACCTGGAGGTCTGTATAGACAAGCAGTGGTGAGGAGGTCATGTGGTTGGGTTAACAACCAATGAGAAGGCAGAACAGAAAGTCAATTAAAAAGACAGATACACTAGAAGTAGGTCTCTTTCTGAGGGGAAGGACAACAGTGGCAGTGAAGGATAAGGAAAGTTTTTTAGTATCAGCTCTTAACTACTGCTCTGACCTCTTGGGCTTTTACCTGTGCATTTGGCTCTGTGTTTCTATTTAAAAAGACTGTTACATCTACAAGGACCTAAATATTCAAGTGACTGGACCATTAGTGGACACTAATTAGCTTCTTTCTCTGACCACCCAATCACCATTGAGTGAGCAATTAAAGTATAATGTGTTGTGGGTGCAGGTATGGATGTTCTCAAGAACATGAGACTCATGAATATTGAATGACAAACATTGCTAGAACCAAAATTTAGTTCTCTCTTTACTAGCAGAAGAGATGACGAACATACCTTCATGAAGCAATGTCCCCTGGGGTGCACTCCCACGTACCTAGTAGCATGGTGATTACACAAGACCACTGTTGTTATCGGTGAGGTAGGATTTTGTCCTTAATAGACTATGTACTTACTCTATATAAAAAACAAACAAACATCAAAAACAAAAACAAAAAAAAAATGTGCCTTTTGCGTTTCTGTCCAATCATTCATCTGTGGGTGAAATACAGAATATCTTATCCACTGCTATGCTGATTCACATAGCATTGCTTCTCACAAAGGGCCAATAAACAGAGCTTCAAATCCACATAACCATCAAGAGAAATAAGTAATTTATTGACTTACCTTGTTACTAATCATCTTGAAGATATTTGTTCCTTATGGCTATCAAATAAAGCTGGCCAAATGGCTCATTGTGTAAAGACCTTTATTACAAATGTCCAAAGAACTCAATTTCAACTAGCTGCAATGGTGTGCATACCAGAGAGATGCAGACAGGAATATCCCCTAGAATCCATAGGCCAGCCAGTCTGTAAAACAATGTTAGCCAGAAAAAGCAAGAAAGACTTTGCCCCCAAACAAACCAAAGTAGAATACAATGACTCTCTCTTAAAAGTTGCCTTCTGATTTCACATGTGTAACATGGAGCATACACACCTGCACACACAAGCACACACAAGCACACACACACACACACACACACACACACACACACACACACACACACACACACAAAGAGAGAGAGAGACAGAGAGGCAGAGATTGCTCCTACTTCTACTACTACTAATGACAAGAAGTCTGTTAAAAACTAATTTTCAGTGCCAGGCATGTGGCACTGCTTTGTAGGATTTAGAGTGGATGGAAAGTGTTTGTAAACTCAGAATTACTTTATAGCAAAGAGCACTATTCTCCAGGAGGATGTAAAGTCATAATCGCTTTTTGCTATAATAAGACCTCTAGAATCTCTGTTGATGTAAAACAAAAGCAAGAGTTTCAGTGTTGTTTGGAGTGACCAATCTTGAATGTCAAGAGGAAACTGGATATCTCTCACAGAAAAAGAGAAAATCATCTCTAGACCATAAGAGCTCATTTGAGGAATCCTCCCACATGAAATTGGTTTTTGTTAATTGCTGTTATTTGCACACTGGCTCAGGTTCATAACTTGTGTGTATACACTATTCTTTCTAAAAAATGATGCTTCTACTTCATGATATATTTTTCTTTTATATCACATCTGTATATGTTTTTCTTTTTAGATAAAGCTAGATTTTTGAATACTATGCATATAAAAATGTTGTTTTCATTTATTATAAAGATATTAGCATATATCAAAACCACAGATTGAATGAACCAATAGTTTGCTTCATTTTTCTTTTGGCATCAATAATTACAACTATTGTGTATATAGAGCATAAAATGTTTCTTCCTTAATGTAAATGCTGTTCTTTGTGTTCTTAAACCTTTTACTTTTATTGATAAATGACTCCTGAATGTTTAGTGAATGCTGGATTCTGTCCTAGGTAATTGAAATTATATAATGAGAAAAAATAGATGATATTCATTCCTGCCATTCTTTACCATCAAAAGGAAAAGTGAACTTATAAGAGTAGAACGTAGTTTTATACATCTGTACGTGAAGCACTAATGCAAAAGCACTAATGTAAGAGCAGAAGTGTAGAGAAAGAAGGTATCTGAGACATGGACGTAACTGGGCATTGTGGAGTGATGGGAAAAATATGTAGTACACTAAGAGGTAAAGAAGCCATCTTATGAAAGGATCTGATACACATACTTGCAAGTCATACTGGAAGAAACTCAGATAAGCTCAGCCTAGGAATTTAAAATCCAGTCCACTTAGGTGTTTCAAGTCATGTCTAGGATATTTAGTCTTTGTTCTAAGGATCAAGGAAAAACTAAGAGGCTATATAAAATTAAGTATTGGCATATTCATAACTATAACTTTAAAGATTTCCACCATACAATTATCATGAGAAAATGTCAGGGATGTTTATATGCCTTATATGTTTTAAATATCTTCTGTCTTAATGACATCTGGAATTATCTGGATTATCTGTGAAACTAGCTCAATATATACAGAACACTCAGAAATATATAAAATCTCAGTATGTACAGGGTTTCAGTAACCATAGAGTTTATGAAAATAATCCCACACTATAGGGTGATGCCTTATCAGGTAAAGTGAGTGCCCACAAGTGTGAGAACTGGAGTCCTGATTCCCAATAAACAGGCAATTGCCTGGTAGACATCATGGCTCATTTTATAATACCAAAGCTTAGAGGCAAACTAAGTGATTCTCTGAGCAAGCTGGCTGGACATATTAGCCACAATGGTGAAACCTGGTTTCAGTAAGACACCACACAAAATATAATGTGCAGAGTGATCAAAAAAGATCCTGATATATATATTATGAGATGTATACATGCAGCACACAAATATACATGCAAACACATAATAAACAAATATATATGCAAAAATGCTACACTATGTTATAGGTGAAATGGCATTTTGAACATTAGAGATACGTGTGACTCACAACAATGAACAGAACCTCATGGTGACGATTTGATGAAGGAGCCTTCAAACAAGGTAGTTTATATTGCAACACAAACATTTCTAGGGAGAGTAACTTTAAGATATGAGAAGTGGCTTTAAAGGCTGGATATCTTAAAATGAACTTAGTTCACTAATAACAAAATCTAATTAGATAACCCCAAAATGCAGTACTTAGAAAATTGGGAATTAATCTCCCCCAAGACCCAGCTGTAGCACTCTTGGGCATATACCCAAGGAATGCTCAATCATACCACAAGGACATTTGCTCAGCTATGTTCATATCAGCATTGTTTGTAATAGCCAGAACCTGGAAACAACCTAGATGCCCTTCAACTGAAGAACGGATAAAGAAAATATGGTACATATACACAATGGAGTACTACTCAGCAGAGAAAAGCAATGACATCATGAGGTTTGCAGGCAAATGGGTGGATCTAGAAAAAATCATCCTGAGTGAGGTAACCCAGACTCAGAAGGACAAACATGGTATGTATTCACTCATAGGAGGATACTAGAGGTAAAACAAAGTTGACTAGACTGCTACACAACTCCAGGGAGGGTACCTAGAAAACAGAACCCTAGGAAAGACACAGGGATCACCCAATGACAGAGAAATGGATGAGATCTACATGAACAACCTGAACGACAGTGGGAGTAATGAAGGGCAAGGTTTGAGGGAAAGAAAGATTGGGATCCCAGCTGGATCAAGAACAGAAAGGGAGAACAGGGAATAACAGACCATGATAAATGAAGACCACTTGAGAACAGGAATAGGCAGAGTGCTGGAGAGGTGCCCAGAAATCCACAATGATACATCCTCTGTAGACTGCTGGCAATGGTCGAGAGAATGCCTGATCTGACCTAGTCATGTGATCAGATGGCCAAACACCCTCACAGTTGAGCTGGAACTCTCATCCAATAACTGATGAGAGTGGATGCAGAGATCCTCAGCCAGGCCCCAGGGGGAGCTCCAGGTGTCCAATTGTCTAGAAAGAGGAGGGAGTGTAAGAGCATGAATTGTTGAGACCAAGATTGGAAAAAGCACAGGGACAAATAGCCAAATGAATGGAAGCACATGAATTATGAACCAAAGGCTGTGGAGCCCCCAGCTGGATCAGGCCCTCTGGATAAGTGAGACAATTGAATAGCTTGAACTGTTTGGGAGGCATCCAGGCTGTGGGACTGGGACCTGTCCTTAGTGCATGAGCTGGCTGTTTGGAACCTTGGGCTTACACAGGGACACATGCTCAGCATGGAAGGAGGGGACTGGACCTGCCTGTACTGAATCCATCAGGTTTAAATGAATCCCCAGGGGAGTCTTGGCCCTGGAGGAGATGGGAATGTAGGGGAAGGGATGGAGGAAGGAGGGGATGGGGGAAGGAAGGGGGAGGACAGGGGAACCCATGGCTGATATGTAAAATTAAAGCACAAATATAATAATAATAATAATAATAATAATAATAATAATAATAATAATAACATGTATATACATACATACATACATACATACATACATACATACATACGTACATATAAAGAAAAGCCAGAGTAGATGGTTTTGTCCTTTCTCTTCCTTACTAAGATTAACTTACATCCCAGTCACCCTTTGACTTATATGTGCATACAAACATATACCTGTTTGACTCCTAGTTATTTTTGCTTTGGAAAATACCTACTAACTTTTCATGTTAGCATATATTTCTTAATATTCTTTCTTCTTTTTATGGTTCTTTGTTGTTACTTATCTCTCGTCTTTCCCTGTCTACTAATTTGTAATTTTGCTTGAAATCAGATGCCACAAACTGTTCTTCCAGTGTAGACTCCTCATCCTCCCAACACACAACCTCACATGTCTAACCTTGTGTTCAAATTTGTTCACACACTCTGGCTGAAGCAGCCGTGAGATGAGTTTTGGGTGGGTGTTTGTTTTAAATTTCCTCTGGTTTTTTGTTTGTTTGTTTGTTTGTTTGTTTGTTTTGCAGTGATAAAGAATGGGTTGTGAACTGTGAGAATGTAACTCAGAAACAATGAAGGAGAAAAGAAAATAAATTTCTTGTAAGAATTATAGTATCTGATAAATTAAAAGATAGACCAAGGACACATAAGGAAGTTCAGCCTGTGATAGTAAAGGAGATTAAACATGACCATAATTGTTGGTCAAATTTCAAAAGGTCATTTAATAAAACCTGGAACCAGATATTGGGGTAAATGCTGAAAGATCACAGCGACAAAGGAACAAGCCACTACCACATCTTACCTCTAGGTCTCCTCACCCTGAAAGAAACTAAACTCCTGTCTCCTCATGCCTTATAGACCTTTCTCCCCCCAGCCATCACTTCCTTCTTAGTGCTGGGATTAAAGGCATGTGTGCTTCCCAAGTGCTAGGATTAAAGGTGTGTGCTACCACTGCCTGGCATGTAAGTTTAATCTAGTGGCTTGTTCTGTTCTCTTATCTTCAGGCAAATTTTACTAGGGTACACAATATATCACCACACATAAAAATAATAATATCTGCACATATAAGTATGCTAACTAGACATGCAATCTAACACTGGATAGGACAGGGAGCACTTCATAAGAAGTTTTATGATATAGTCATTTGCTCTTCATAGGCCATGCTCATTTTTTAGTAAGTACCTTTGTTTATTCTTTTGTTATATGTATTACAATTAGCCTAAAAGTAAACATTTTGGTTTTCCTAATTACCTGTCATTAGTTTCTGTCATGAAATAAATATAAGAGACAGGTAACAAGTATAGTGCACACACACACACAAAAGAACCAATCATGTCTGCTCAATGGGAGACGGTGTATACAGTGTGAGGCTTTTGAGATGATCTTTTGTGAAAAGAAGCAAACAGAACAAAATGATGCAGGTCAGGAGCAACTAAAACATAAACTCAAAGAATATTTGAGAAGCACCTGTCAAGACAATATAAACCCAACTACTAAAGGGTCCTTTATAAACATCGAAATCTCTAAAACAGCCAGAAAGCATTTATCCTGCACTTATTACATGTGCATCAATAGGACCATGGAAACCATTGATTCAAAAGGTCCTAGAAGAAAATACATGAGTAAAGCAGGGATGTGAAAATGTGTCCCAACCTCAATGAATAATAATTCCAGAAATTAGAGCAAATAAATATTCCTCAGTGATGCATGATGCATTAAAACATTCATTTTGGAAATAAGTTTTTTTCCAAAGATTTTGGAACACATTAGAGTTCACTTGTACCTTTCTTCCAAACTCTTTACATCATTACATAAACATGATATATTTGTCAAACTTATAAGTCGACATTTGCAACTACCAATAACTAAAATTTAATAAATTATAGTTGAACATAAGTTTTTTGAAAAATGTCTCTTTTTTTCTTCAATTTTATGAGGAAAGGAGTTAGTTCCAACATGTGCAAACCACAAAGAATCTCCAAAACTTTGCAGAGGTACCAATTAAAACAATTACTTATATATGCTAAGCTATCACAATTTTTATTATGACTTGATAAAGTGAAATTTTCACTCTACCTGCAAGAGCTGTGTGTTTGTCTGTTTCTGTGTGTCTGTATGTGTGTGAGAGAGAAACAAAGAAAAAGTGAGAGATTTAAACACAATGAGATTACCAAATATAGAAGGCAAAACTGGTTATATTCAAAGAGAAAAATGTAAGTTTTTATCATATTTATTAAAAATAATTCTGTACTGATGTCATCCAGTGGATATTATTTATAGTTTCACAGGTACTCAAAAAGTAAGGTCCTTTCTTATACAAGAATGGCATATCCTGTTCTGAATAACCATGAGACCTCAGAATAATGATTCTTCATCAAAGTAGTGAATCCTACATGAAATGAATGAATCACAATGCCATGGGATGTTTTATGTGCAAGTAGTCTCTGTGTGCATCAGCATTGAAGACAAACAAACCACACTCTCACTCATTCTTCTACAAGACCACAGTGAGCACTGTGGATTGTGAAGAGCTCTTTACTACTTAATATGGTCTAGAAGCAAGCAGTATGCACAAGGAAGTATATATATATATATATATATATATATATATATATATATATATATATATACATATATATATATATGTATATATATATATATATATGTATATATATATATATATATATATATAGTTTGATATATACAAATAGAAGAATTTTCTCATCTGAGCTGACAATATTCCCTCCAAGAGGCAAAAAGACCATCACATAAAAATCCCTTTACCAGGAACTCAAAAGTACTCTTTTGAGTTATGTCAAGGTTGCCCAATAGATTGCCAAAATATTACAAACTACAGTTGCTCTTGGTTCCCCTAACCGCACCAGGGTGGAAGGTAAGTGACTATTGTTAAAGACACAGATGCAGGACTAAAACTAACCCAAATGCCTATTACCTTTGGAATAGCTTTCATGGCATCAGAAGATACCATGCTAGCTACCAAAGGATGGAAACAACCAAAGTCCTACCCAGCTATGACACTTATGAACCACAACAATGACCAGCATGACTTGGTAACCCTCAGCATTGAACAGTCGCACACATACTTTGGTGGTATTTAGCAGCTCTGTAAATGGATTTGGAAACCACTCAACAATAGAGAAATCATGCCTACTATTGGGAACCTCACCTACTACTCATGGCTAATAAAGTCATGGAACATTGAGAAGAACCCTTAACCACCAATTGACTAAAACAGCATAATCGCTAACAATATTCTAAATATCTGTCCTTACACCCACTAACAAGTCTGTTCTTCTACTCTCATCAAGGAAAACTGTCCTTGCAACAGACCTTTCAAGTTTTATCTGTTGCATCCCTCAGGTTCCAATCGCCATGCTGTTTGCAGCGAAGGTTTTTCTAATGTTTATTATTATATTGTTTTAGTTCTCCTTTCTCTCATTGCTTGCTTTGGCAAGGCTGAAAAAAGTCATGGTTGTGATGTTGAGGTTGAAGTTTAGGCACTGTTTAGGCTTATTATAAGAGAAAAACAGTTCCTGGAAATTAACAGGCGCAGTGGGAAGAACACTACAGCTGGCCATCCTTCCTCATCTCGCGTCCGCTTTCATGTGAACTCTCCAAAGCAAAGGGCTGCACTTCCTGCTTATCACTTCGACCTCCCTTCTAGTGCTGTTTGCAATTTTATTGATGTGATATGAATAAAATTCAGAAACGATTAAAACACACCATTTGAAATTTGATGAATAGTTTGTGGCTAAACTGTGTACTGATTCTGTTTTAGGCAGATTGTCTTAAAATTGTGTATATGAGAATTATTTAAAGATTACATTAATTTGAATCTTTAAATTCTTTTGTGTTTCTGCACTTTTATCCAGAGATCCACCTGGCAGTGTATTAAATCAACTAGCTACTCTTTATATCAAATTGAAAACAGATAGTTGTAAAAGGAAAAAGGGGGCATTTTTTTAATATGCTGGTAAAAGTCCAAATGAAATCTCAGTTTTCGACTCAGAGACAAACATCTTCTTGAGCTAACATTGTTTCCATTCAAGGATATGTCTGCATCCTGAAACTCTATATTTCAATAAAATAATTATAGTTTCCAAATGAATTTGTTCAAAGTTTAAGGGAAGGAATTCAAAACATATGTATAATTCCCTCATGACTTAAAATACAGCATACCAAAATCATTATACTAAAATTAGATTGAGCCTGGCTATGAAAGAAATAGTAAGTTCTATATATAACATTCTAAAGAATAAAAAGCACATGGATGTAATAAAATTTCATGCTGGTTTCTCACACTTCTAAGATGATACATTAATCAATCTGCTGTGAAAATTGTGCTCAATAGGAACATAAATGGCTGATGATTTGTAATGGTTAAGCTTAAACATGCACCATGCATCTGCTTTAGAAAGGACATTATATTTTTGTTTCTGGTAGTGATGGAATATTTTCATGTAACTATCATTCCTGTCATCTACAGTTACAGAATCTGATAAAAATACATCAAAATCAACTGTCATAACATGCTAGGAAGGATGTAAGAAGAGAGAGAAATTGAAGCCTATAATACACAGTCCTTAATGGTGGATGGACTTTTTTTTTTTTTTTTTTTCTGTTCTTCCTGGGAGAAGCAGACGGGACTCTTGCATTAAGAGAACAAACTAAACCTAGTAATACAAAGCAGGAAAAGACTGACTGGAGTGGTTGCAAACTAAGGCAAGAAATTACAAAAGGATCCCAGCCAGCAAGCGCTGCCATAGGGAAGCATAAAGCTCCTTTACAGAGAATTACAAATTTTACAAACTTACAAAAATTACACACACACACTTGTACATAAGTAGACACAAACTCCACATTTATAAAAATTCTCATTAGATTTGGAATATTTTTCATAGAAAGTAATATCTAGATATATAAAACATATTTTTTCTTTTTCAAAAGGGATTTTTTTATTTTACATATCAATCCCAATTTCCCTTCCCTCCCCTTATCCTTCCCCTCCCCACCTCCTCCATCTCACCTGTCATCTACTCCTCAGAGAAGATAAATCCTGTCTTTGAGGAGTCAACAAAATCTGGCATAGAAAGTTGAGGCAGGACCAAGCCTCTTGCCTCTGTGTCAAGGCTGAGCAAGGTATCCCACCCTAGGGAATGTATTCCAAAAAGACATTTCATGTACCTGGAATAAGTCTTGGTTCCACTGCCAGGGACTCCCCAAGTATATAACTGTCACCCATATTCAGAAGACCTACTTCAGTTCCATGCATGTTCCTTGGCTGAATGGCTAAAGTCCATGAGCTCCCACCAGCTTGGGTCTGCTGTCTCTGTGGTTTTCCTCACAATGATCTTGACCTCTCTTGCTCATATGATCTTCCTCCCTGTCTTCAAATGAAGTCTAAGAGCTCAGCCCAGAGCATGGTTGTGGATTGTTGGGCAGGGATGGCACACACCTTTAATCCCAGCATTTGGAAAGGCAGAGGCAGGCAGATCTCTGTGAGACTGAGGCTAGCCTGGTCTACAAAACATTTTTTTGACAAAATGTCTTAGCAATAGCTGATGGAATATCTGTTTATCATCTTAGACTTTATACATATTTAATCTAAACTTCCTCTATGTTGTCCTTTCCAGTGCAGATTAGGAGAAAGCAAAGGGGAAGGATAAGGGGAGGGAAGGGAAATTGGGATTGATATGTAAAATAAAAAAATCCCTTTTGAAAAAGAAAAAATATGTTTTATATATCTAGATATTACTTTCTATGAAAAATATTCCAAATCTAATGAGAATTTTTATAAATGTGGAGTTTGTGTCTACTTATGTACAAGTGTGTGTGTGTAATTTTTGTAAGTTTGTAAAATTTGTAATTCTCTGTAAAGGAGCTTTATGCTTCCCTATGGCAGCGCTTGCTGGCTGGGATCCTTTTGTAATTTCTTGCCTTAGTTTGCAACCACTCCAGTCAGTCTTTTCCTGCTTTGTATTACTAGGTTTAGTTTGTTCTCTTAATGCAAGAGTCCCGTCTGCTTCTCCCAGGAAGAACAGAAAAAAAAAAAAAAAAAAAAGTCCATCCACCATTAAGGACTGTGTATTATAGGCTTCAATTTCTCTCTCTTCTTACATCCTTCCTAGCATGTTATGACAGTTGATTTTGATGTATTTTTATCAGATTCTGTAACTGTAGATGACAGGAATGATAGTTACATGAAAATATTCCATCACTACCAGAAACAAAAATATAATGTCCTTTCTAAAGCAGATGCATGGTGCATGTTTAAGCTTAACCATTACAAATCATCAGCCATTTATGTTCCTATTGAGCACAATTTTCACAGCAGATTGATTAATGTATCATCTTAGAAGTGTGAGAAACCAGCATGAAATTTTATTACATCCATGTGCTTTTTATTCTTTAGAATGTTATATATAGAACTTACTATTTCTTTCATAGCCAGGCTCAATCTAATTTTAGTATAATGATTTTGGTATGCTGTATTTTAAGTCATGAGGGAATTATACATATGTTTTGAATTCCTTCCCTTAAACTTTGAACAAATTCATTTGGAAACTATAATTATTTTATTGAAATATAGAGTTTCAGGATGCAGACATATCCTTGAATGGAAACAATGTTAGCTCAAGAAGATGTTTGTCTCTGAGTCGAAAACTGAGATTTCATTTGGACTTTTACCAGCATATTAAAAAAATGCCCCCTTTTTCCTTTTACAACTATCTGTTTTCAATTTGATATAAAGAGTAGCTAGTTGATTTAATACACTGCCAGGTGGATCTCTGGATAAAAGTGCAGAAACACAAAAGAATTTAAAGATTCAAATTAATGTAATCTTTAAATAATTCTCATATACACAATTTTAAGACAATCTGCCTAAAACAGAATCAGTACACAGTTTAGCCACAAACTATTCATCAAATTTCAAATGGTGTGTTTTAATCGTTTCTGAATTTTATTCATATCACATCAATAAAATTGCAAACAGCACTAGAAGGGAGGTCGAAGTGATAAGCAGGAAGTGCAGCCCTTTGCTTTGGAGAGTTCACATGAAAGCGGACGCGAGATGAGGAAGGATGGCCAGCTGTAGTGTTCTTCCCACTGCGCCTGTTAATTTCCAGGAACTGTTTTTCTCTTATAATAAGCCTAAACAGTGCCTAAACTTCAACCTCAACATCACAACCATGACTTTTTTCAGCCTTGCCAAAGCAAGCAATGAGAGAAAGGAGAACTAAAACAATATAATAATAAACATTAGAAAAACCTTCGCTGCAAACAGCATGGCGATTGGAACCTGAGGGATGCAACAGATAAAACTTGAAAGGTCTGTTGCAAGGACAGTTTTCCTTGATGAGAGTAGAAGAACAGACTTGTTAGTGGGTGTAAGGACAGATATTTAGAATATTGTTAGCGATTATGCTGTTTTAGTCAATTGGTGGTTAAGGGTTCTTCTCAATGTTCCATGACTTTATTAGCCATGAGTAGTAGGTGAGGTTCCCAATAGTAGGCATGATTTCTCTATTGTTGAGTGGTTTCCAAATCCATTTACAGAGCTGCTAAATACCACCAAAGTATGTGTGCGACTGTTCAATGCTGAGGGTTACCAAGTCATGCTGGTCATTGTTGTGGTTCATAAGTGTCATAGCTGGGTAGGACTTTGGTTGTTTCCATCCTTTGGTAGCTAGCATGGTATCTTCTGATGCCATGAAAGCTATTCCAAAGGTAATAGGCATTTGGGTTAGTTTTAGTCCTGCATCTGTGTCTTTAACAATAGTCACTTACCTTCCACCCTGGTGCGGTTAGGGGAACCAAGAGCAACTGTAGTTTGTAATATTTTGGCAATCTATTGGGCAACCTTGACATAACTCAAAAGAGTACTTTTGAGTTCCTGGTAAAGGGATTTTTATGTGATGGTCTTTTTGCCTCTTGGAGGGAATATTGTCAGCTCAGATGAGAAAATTCTTCTATTTGTATATATCAAACTATATATATATATATATATATATATATATATATATATATATATATATATATATATATATATATATACATATATATATATATATGTATATATATATATATATATATATATATATATATATATATATATATACTTCCTTGTGCATACTGCTTGCTTCTAGACCATATTAAGTAGTAAAGAGCTCTTCACAATCCACGGTGCTCACTGTGGTCTTGTAGAAGAATGAGTGAGAGTGTGGTTTGTTTGTCTTCAATGCTGATGCACACAGAGACTACTTGCACATAAAACATCCCATGGCATTGTGATTCATTCATTTCATGTAGGATTCACTACTTTGATGAAGAATCATTATTCTGAGGTCTCATGGTTATTCAGAACAGGATATGCCATTCTTGTATAAGAAAGGACCTTACTTTTTGAGTACCTGTGAAACTATAAATAATATCCACTGGATGACATCAGTACAGAATTATTTTTAATAAATATGATAAAAACTTACATTTTTCTCTTTGAATATAACCAGTTTTGCCTTCTATATTTGGTAATCTCATTGTGTTTAAATCTCTCACTTTTTCTTTGTTTCTCTCTCACACACATACAGACACACAGAAACAGACAAACACACAGCTCTTGCAGGTAGAGTGAAAATTTCACTTTATCAAGTCATAATAAAAATTGTGATAGCTTAGCATATATAAGTAATTGTTTTAATTGGTACCTCTGCAAAGTTTTGGAGATTCTTTGTGGTTTGCACATGTTGGAACTAACTCCTTTCCTCATAAAATTGAAGAAAAAAAGAGACATTTTTCAAAAAACTTATGTTCAACTATAATTTATTAAATTTTAGTTATTGGTAGTTGCAAATGTCGACTTATAAGTTTGACAAATATATCATGTTTATGTAATGATGTAAAGAGTTTGGAAGAAAGGTACAAGTGAACTCTAATGTGTTCCAAAATCTTTGGAAAAAAACTTATTTCCAAAATGAATGTTTTAATGCATCATGCATCACTGAGGAATATTTATTTGCTCTAATTTCTGGAATTATTATTCATTGAGGTTGGGACACATTTTCACATCCCTGCTTTACTCATGTATTTTCTTCTAGGACCTTTTGAATCAATGGTTTCCATGGTCCTATTGATGCACATGTAATAAGTGCAGGATAAATGCTTTCTGGCTGTTTTAGAGATTTCGATGTTTATAAAGGACCCTTTAGTAGTTGGGTTTATATTGTCTTGACAGGTGCTTCTCAAATATTCTTTGAGTTTATGTTTTAGTTGCTCCTGACCTGCATCATTTTGTTCTGTTTGCTTCTTTTCACAAAAGATCATCTCAAAAGCCTCACACTGTATACACCGTCTCCCATTGAGCAGACATGATTGGTTCTTTTGTGTGTGTGTGTGCACTATACTTGTTACCTGTCTCTTATATTTATTTCATGACAGAAACTAATGACAGGTAATTAGGAAAACCAAAATGTTTACTTTTAGGCTAATTGTAATACATATAACAAAAGAATAAACAAAGGTACTTACTAAAAAATGAGCATGGCCTATGAAGAGCAAATGACTATATCATAAAACTTCTTATGAAGTGCTCCCTGTCCTATCCAGTGTTAGATTGCATGTCTAGTTAGCATACTTATATGTGCAGATATTATTATTTTTATGTGTGGTGATATATTGTGTACCCTAGTAAAATTTGCCTGAAGATAAGAGAACAGAACAAGCCACTAGATTAAACTTACATGCCAGGCAGTGGTAGCACACACCTTTAATCCTAGCACTTGGGAAGCACACATGCCTTTAATCCCAGCACTAAGAAGGAAGTGATGGCTGGGGGGAGAAAGGTCTATAAGGCATGAGGAGACAGGAGTTTAGTTTCTTTCAGGGTGAGGAGACCTAGAGGTAAGATGTGGTAGTGGCTTGTTCCTTTGTCGCTGTGATCTTTCAGCATTTACCCCAATATCTGGTTCCAGGTTTTATTAAATGACCTTTTGAAATTTGACCAACAATTATGGTCATGTTTAATCTCCTTTACTATCACAGGCTGAACTTCCTTATGTGTCCTTGGTCTATCTTTTAATTTATCAGATACTATAATTCTTACAAGAAATTTATTTTCTTTTCTCCTTCATTGTTTCTGAGTTACATTCTCACAGTTCACAACCCATTCTTTATCACTGCAAAACAAACAAACAAACAAACAAACAAACAAAAAACCAGAGGAAATTTAAAACAAACACCCACCCAAAACTCATCTCACGGCTGCTTCAGCCAGAGTGTGTGAACAAATTTGAACACAAGGTTAGACATGTGAGGTTGTGTGTTGGGAGGATGAGGAGTCTACACTGGAAGAACAGTTTGTGGCATCTGATTTCAAGCAAAATTACAAATTAGTAGACAGGGAAAGACGAGAGATAAGTAACAACAAAGAACCATAAAAAGAAGAAAGAATATTAAGAAATATATGCTAACATGAAAAGTTAGTAGGTATTTTCCAAAGCAAAAATAACTAGGAGTCAAACAGGTATATGTTTGTATGCACATATAAGTCAAAGGGTGACTGGGATGTAAGTTAATCTTAGTAAGGAAGAGAAAGGACAAAACCATCTACTCTGGCTTTTCTTTATATGTACGTATGTATGTATGTATGTATGTATGTATGTATGTATGTATATACATGTTATTATTATTATTATTATTATTATTATTATTATTATTATTATATTTGTGCTTTAATTTTACATATCAGCCATGGGTTCCCCTGTCCTCCCCCTTCCTTCCCCCATCCCCTCCTTCCTCCATCCCTTCCCCTACATTCCCATCTCCTCCAGGGCCAAGACTCCCCTGGGGATTCATTTAAACCTGATGGATTCAGTACAGGCAGGTCCAGTCCCCTCCTTCCATGCTGAGCATGTGTCCCTGTGTAAGCCCAAGGTTCCAAACAGCCAGCTCATGCACTAAGGACAGGTCCCAGTCCCACAGCCTGGATGCCTCCCAAACAGTTCAAGCTATTCAATTGTCTCACTTATCCAGAGGGCCTGATCCAGCTGGGGGCTCCACAGCCTTTGGTTCATAATTCATGTGCTTCCATTCATTTGGCTATTTGTCCCTGTGCTTTTTCCAATCTTGGTCTCAACAATTCATGCTCTTACACTCCCTCCTCTTTCTAGACAATTGGACACCTGGAGCTCCCCCTGGGGCCTGGCTGAGGATCTCTGCATCCACTCTCATCAGTTATTGGATGAGAGTTCCAGCTCAACTGTGAGGGTGTTTGGCCATCTGATCACATGACTAGGTCAGATCAGGCATTCTCTCGACCATTGCCAGCAGTCTACAGAGGATGTATCATTGTGGATTTCTGGGCACCTCTCCAGCACTCTGCCTATTCCTGTTCTCAAGTGGTCTTCATTTATCATGGTCTGTTATTCCCTGTTCTCCCTTTCTGTTCTTGATCCAGCTGGGATCCCAATCTTTCTTTCCCTCAAACCTTGCCCTTCATTACTCCCACTGTCGTTCAGGTTGTTCATGTAGATCTCATCCATTTCTCTGTCATTGGGTGATCCCTGTGTCTTTCCTAGGGTTCTGTTTTCTAGGTACCCTCCCTGGAGTTGTGTAGCAGTCTAGTCAACTTTGTTTTACCTCTAGTATCCTCCTATGAGTGAATACATACCATGTTTGTCCTTCTGAGTCTGGGTTACCTCACTCAGGATGATTTTTTCTAGATCCACCCATTTGCCTGCAAACCTCATGATGTCATTGCTTTTCTCTGCTGAGTAGTACTCCATTGTGTATATGTACCATATTTTCTTTATCCGTTCTTCAGTTGAAGGGCATCTAGGTTGTTTCCAGGTTCTGGCTATTACAAACAATGCTGATATGAACATAGCTGAGCAAATGTCCTTGTGGTATGATTGAGCATTCCTTGGGTATATGCCCAAGAGTGCTACAGCTGGGTCTTGGGGGAGATTAATTCCCAATTTTCTAAGTACTGCATTTTGGGGTTATCTAATTAGATTTTGTTATTAGTGAACTAAGTTCATTTTAAGATATCCAGCCTTTAAAGCCACTTCTCATATCTTAAAGTTACTCTCCCTAGAAATGTTTGTGTTGCAATATAAACTACCTTGTTTGAAGGCTCCTTCATCAAATCGTCACCATGAGGTTCTGTTCATTGTTGTGAGTCACACGTATCTCTAATGTTCAAAATGCCATTTCACCTATAACATAGTGTAGCATTTTTGCATATATATTTGTTTATTATGTGTTTGCATGTATATTTGTGTGCTGCATGTATACATCTCATAATATATATATCAGGATCTTTTTTGATCACTCTGCACATTATATTTTGTGTGGTGTCTTACTGAAACCAGGTTTCACCATTGTGGCTAATATGTCCAGCCAGCTTGCTCAGAGAATCACTTAGTTTGCCTCTAAGCTTTGGTATTATAAAATGAGCCATGATGTCTACCAGGCAATTGCCTGTTTATTGGGAATCAGGACTCCAGTTCTCACACTTGTGGGCACTCACTTTACCTGATAAGGCATCACCCTATAGTGTGGGATTATTTTCATAAACTCTATGGTTACTGAAACCCTGTACATACTGAGATTTTATATATTTCTGAGTGTTCTGTATATATTGAGCTAGTTTCACAGATAATCCAGATAATTCCAGATGTCATTAAGACAGAAGATATTTAAAACATATAAGGCATATAAACATCCCTGACATTTTCTCATGATAATTGTATGGTGGAAATCTTTAAAGTTATAGTTATGAATATGCCAATACTTAATTTTATATAGCCTCTTAGTTTTTCCTTGATCCTTAGAACAAAGACTAAATATCCTAGACATGACTTGAAACACCTAAGTGGACTGGATTTTAAATTCCTAGGCTGAGCTTATCTGAGTTTCTTCCAGTATGACTTGCAAGTATGTGTATCAGATCCTTTCATAAGATGGCTTCTTTACCTCTTAGTGTACTACATATTTTTCCCATCACTCCACAATGCCCAGTTACGTCCATGTCTCAGATACCTTCTTTCTCTACACTTCTGCTCTTACATTAGTGCTTTTGCATTAGTGCTTCACGTACAGATGTATAAAACTACGTTCTACTCTTATAAGTTCACTTTTCCTTTTGATGGTAAAGAATGGCAGGAATGAATATCATCTATTTTTTCTCATTATATAATTTCAATTACCTAGGACAGAATCCAGCATTCACTAAACATTCAGGAGTCATTTATCAATAAAAGTAAAAGGTTTAAGAACACAAAGAACAGCATTTACATTAAGGAAGAAACATTTTATGCTCTATATACACAATAGTTGTAATTATTGATGCCAAAAGAAAAATGAAGCAAACTATTGGTTCATTCAATCTGTGGTTTTGATATATGCTAATATCTTTATAATAAATGAAAACAACATTTTTATATGCATAGTATTCAAAAATCTAGCTTTATCTAAAAAGAAAAACATATACAGATGTGATATAAAAGAAAAATATATCATGAAGTAGAAGCATCATTTTTTAGAAAGAATAGTGTATACACACAAGTTATGAACCTGAGCCAGTGTGCAAATAACAGCAATTAACAAAAACCAATTTCATGTGGGAGGATTCCTCAAATGAGCTCTTATGGTCTAGAGATGATTTTCTCTTTTTCTGTGAGAGATATCCAGTTTCCTCTTGACATTCAAGATTGGTCACTCCAAACAACACTGAAACTCTTGCTTTTGTTTTACATCAACAGAGATTCTAGAGGTCTTATTATAGCAAAAAGCGATTATGACTTTACATCCTCCTGGAGAATAGTGCTCTTTGCTATAAAGTAATTCTGAGTTTACAAACACTTTCCATCCACTCTAAATCCTACAAAGCAGTGCCACATGCCTGGCACTGAAAATTAGTTTTTAACAGACTTCTTGTCATTAGTAGTAGTAGAAGTAGGAGCAATCTCTGCCTCTCTGTCTCTCTCTCTCTTTGTGTGTGTGTGTGTGTGTGTGTGTGTGTGTGTGTGTGTGTGTGTGTGTGTGCTTGTGTGTGCTTGTGTGTGCAGGTGTGTATGCTCCATGTTACACATGTGAAATCAGAAGGCAACTTTTAAGAGAGAGTCATTGTATTCTACTTTGGTTTGTTTGGGGGCAAAGTCTTTCTTGCTTTTTCTGGCTAACATTGTTTTACAGACTGGCTGGCCTATGGATTCTAGGGGATATTCCTGTCTGCATCTCTCTGGTATGCACACCATTGCAGCTAGTTGAAATTGAGTTCTTTGGACATTTGTAATAAAGGTCTTTACACAATGAGCCATTTGGCCAGCTTTATTTGATAGCCATAAGGAACAAATATCTTCAAGATGATTAGTAACAAGGTAAGTCAATAAATTACTTATTTCTCTTGATGGTTATGTGGATTTGAAGCTCTGTTTATTGGCCCTTTGTGAGAAGCAATGCTATGTGAATCAGCATAGCAGTGGATAAGATATTCTGTATTTCACCCACAGATGAATGATTGGACAGAAACGCAAAAGGCACATTTTTTTTTTGTTTTTGTTTTTGATGTTTGTTTGTTTTTTATATAGAGTAAGTACATAGTCTATTAAGGACAAAATCCTACCTCACCGATAACAACAGTGGTCTTGTGTAATCACCATGCTACTAGGTACGTGGGAGTGCACCCCAGGGGACATTGCTTCATGAAGGTATGTTCGTCATCTCTTCTGCTAGTAAAGAGAGAACTAAATTTTGGTTCTAGCAATGTTTGTCATTCAATATTCATGAGTCTCATGTTCTTGAGAACATCCATACCTGCACCCACAACACATTATACTTTAATTGCTCACTCAATGGTGATTGGGTGGTCAGAGAAAGAAGCTAATTAGTGTCCACTAATGGTCCAGTCACTTGAATATTTAGGTCCTTGTAGATGTAACAGTCTTTTTAAATAGAAACACAGAGCCAAATGCACAGGTAAAAGCCCAAGAGGTCAGAGCAGTAGTTAAGAGCTGATACTAAAAAACTTTCCTTATCCTTCACTGCCACTGTTGTCCTTCCCCTCAGAAAGAGACCTACTTCTAGTGTATCTGTCTTTTTAATTGACTTTCTGTTCTGCCTTCTCATTGGTTGTTAACCCAACCACATGACCTCCTCACCACTGCTTGTCTATACAGACCTCCAGGTCTGTATGGTTGGTAGTTAGATTAAAGGTGTGTGTCTCTATGCTGGCTGTATCCTTGAATACACAGAGATCTGCCTGTCATGTGATCTGGATTAAAGGTGTGTACCAACACAACCAGGTTTCTACTATGGCTTGCTATTAGCTCTGACCCCCAGGCAACTTTATTTATTAACGTACAAATAACATCACATTTCAGTACAAATAAAATATCACCATAGGTCCTCTTCTTTTGAGGTCCCCCATGGTTAGATTTTATGCCAAGATACAGACATTTCTACTTTCCTTGTGCCTTGTGAAAAAAACTATCCTATGCCTATTGCACCCAGTTTTTCATTACTAATTTTACAATCATGTTTCTTTGAGGTCCCTTACTTTGATCATAGTACATTAATAGGAGTATAGCCATAGGAGGGACCAGTTCTATTTCCAAGCAAGGAAAACAACCATGTTCACAGATTAAAGTTCTGTGGCTTGAAGAGTATCCCATAGCCAATGTAATATATCCAGAGAGCAGGCAGTGTTGTTATAACTGGCCAATTTCATGAGGTGTTTACATTTTGTGCATATCCATATGTTAACTATGCCAGAACCTTCTTTTCTTCTGCCATATGAGCACAGAGTTCTCAGGTGTACCCCTAGCTGAAGGCTGGATCATTGCCAGTAGTAAAGCTAGAAGGACCTATGGACAGATGAACAACTTTTAAATGTAACTTACCTTTGCTCTATGGGTCAGTTCAAGCTCTGTAATCCATATAGAACCTAAAGTTTCTTTTTTAATAAATGTTGCAGTATTAAATGAATAGAAGTTATATCCCTTTTCTAGGCTCATGCTCATTGACCTAGTGTAATATGTCTTTCATAACAAGAAACTGCTGTAAGAATATATATGATAAAAATCTGCATCACTAATTTCTTAGTGTTTCCATTATGAATCAGGATTATAGCAAATTTTATTATATAATATCATTGGATTTCAAGGTTTATTAGTTATCATACAGACTAATTTACTAATAAATGGAGGACACACACTTTTTGGTTTCAAATTGGAATGTGCATATTTAAATATTTATCTTTTTAAGTGTTATTAATATATTTACTCATGCTTTAAAGAGTCACACATTTAAAAGAGGGAAACCCCCTTTTGAAAAAGCCTTTCAAAAAGCTTAATAAATACATTTTGAAAGACTCTTTATTCATACCATGAGACCACTGTGAAATATTGCTAATAACTTTCTGTATATCAGCTCTCCAGACAAAGTACATTAGAAATGAAAGTATATAGATTTTAATTGCATTGGTTTTGTTGCCTTATATGTTGGAATTTTATGTATCTTGAAGATATATGTTCATGTAAACATATGTGTACTACTCTAGTAAGATGTTTTAGGAAACAAGATAAATGATGACTTATTAAAAATATTTTTACATACCATATTATATAATAATGCTGATTTCTTTTATCAAATCACAAGTAAAAGAGGGAATCAAATTTCAACACTTACTACATTTTATGATTTTTTTCTGTCACTGTCCTTATTAAAATTACGTTAATTATCATATTTTAAATCAGCATATTCCTACAGTTACTTTTAAAATGTGTATTGGCATTCTAGATGTTCTATTTTTATTTTATATTCATTATCACAGTAATATTTTCAGTACTACTTTCTTACTATGACAAAAGTCAATATGTTCATAATAAAATGATATTTTCTACCCCTCATGAATTTCACTGTTTACATTTTAAGTCTAATGTGATAGCAAAGTGCTATTAAAATCCCACATATACTGCTAATTTAACTAATTACCTGTTACATTTTTCAGAGGTTGAAAAACCATTTGAAGACATTTATTTTTCTGTATGTGTGTAACTCAACATTTGTTTCAGTGTAAATCGATTCAGAATATAGCCAATTCACAGAATATGGGCTTTCTGAAAGAAAAAAAAAAAGCCTAACATTACTGTATCATCAATATTCCTTTCTGTAACCAGTGACCAATTTGTATGTACATTTCTAAGTTTAGAACCACAAGTTGAAATGGCTACAGTTTTGATTTTATTCATTTAAAGATATTATAATAAGTGCCTTTTATCAATTCATTTTGTTAAGAAGTGAAAACAGTTATGATATACATATATATATATTAAAGCCAACAAAAGCATTTTATTAACAATTGAATATGAACTATGGTAGAGTATTATGACACAATTGTGTAGGTATAAGACTTAAACTACTGTTATCTGATTGAATACCAAACAAAATTCTCAAGCTGTTTCTGATTGTTGTATTTATCACCAGCAACACAATAAGAATGGCTCCCTCCCTAGGACACATGCTCTTTCATTGTCTGCTTGATATTAAACATTAAGGATTGTTTTAGCTACCCTGGGTTTTTTTGCTTTTCCATAGGAAGTTGAGTGATGTTCTTTTCAGGTCTGTGAAGAATTGTGTTGGAATTTTGATGGGGATTGCATTGAATCTGTAGATTGCTTTTGGTAAGATCGTCATTTTTACCGTTAATCCTACCTATCCATGAGCATGGGAGATCTTCCCATTTTTTGATATCTTCTTGAATTTCTTTATTCAAGGACTTAAAGTTCTTGTCATATGGGTCTTCTATTTGCTTAGTTAGATTTACAGCAAGGTATTTTATATTATTTGTGGCTGTTGTAAAGGGTGATATTTCTCTGTTTTCCTTCTCATCCCGTTTATTGTTTGTATATAGGAGAACTACTGGTTTTTTTTTTTAGTTAATCTTTTATCCTGCCACATTACTGAAGGTATTTATCAGCTGTAGGAGTTCCCTGGTAGAATTCTTGGGGTCACTTATGTATACTATCATATCATTTGCAAGTAAAAAAAGTTTGATTTCTTCCCTTCCATTTTGTATCCCCTTGATCTCCTCAACCTAACTAAACTTATGGGAAGTCATGAAATTTAGAACAATGCCTGTGGAGCCTCCATGGGGTTGGACTAGGCCCTCTGTGTAAGCAAGACAGTTGTATAGCTTGATCTGCTCAAGAGGCCCAATGGCAGTAGGATCAATATCCATCCCTGTCATGAGCTGGCTTTATGGAGCCCACTACCTATGGTGGGACACCTGGCTCAGCCTTAAGCCAGGGGGAGGGCTTTGACCTTCCTCTACTGAATGGACCAGGCTCTGCTGACTCCCCATAGGATGCCTTACTGTCTTGTAGGAGGGAATGGGGGGGGGTGACTGAGGGAAGGGTGGAGGGGTGGGAGGAAGGAAGAGGGAATCTATTACTGGTATAGAAAATCAATAAAAAATTCCTTAATAAAAAGGGAAAAAAGAAATTAAACATTTCATAGCTTACTACTGAGATATAGAACCTAGTTAAAGCCCTGTATCTATCTAGAAAAGCATCTAAGACATTGAGTTCTATGCCTACACTATGATGAAAGAAGATTGGTAAGGCTGTATATTTCCCAGTGAGTACACCCGAAAGATACTGAATAACTAAAAATACAGGATATATTTGCATGGTGTGGAATAAAAAAAGGAAGAAGTATAGCCGGCCATAGCTCAGATGTTCATAGCTTGGCCTTACAAGACCAAGTGGAGACATTTAGTGTAATATTCATGAGTTCCTCTGTGGTAGTGCAGCAATTATATCATGTCAAGAAAAAGCTTTTTCCTAAGTATAATATATTCAATCTTATTTTCATTTCTTTACTCTTCCACTAAGACCTGTGTATTATGTAACATGGACCTTAAGACATTTTATCACACAGATCAAATAGATCTATATAACTGTTCTGAAAACTTCAGCTTAGAAATGGGCTTCCCATGTTTATGAGGTCTTAACTATGACTGATCCTTTGATAATAAAAATGTCATGATGGTGGTGTTGGTATGATCATACCAGCATAGACTGTAAATTTCCTCTATACCAGGAACTCTTACACGTATTTTTACACACTGATTATGGTGAAAGTTTACACTTAGTCTTGAATGCCTTGAAGGCAGATTGATTTTGGTGGTGATGGGTAATATTGAGTTGATCTAACTATGGAATCCAAACTATATTAAAATTCACATTGAAGATTAGGCTGACCTTGAACTTTCAGTAATTCTGCTTTTGCCTCTGAAGGGCTGGGATTATAGGCTATAACACAACACCTGACAATATTCTTATCCATTCTTGTAGTTGAGGAAACTGAAGCATGGGCTAGGCACACAGACATATGGCCACTCTAGAATTGTAATATATGATCTCGATATATTTTCTACTTTATTTATAAATATTTTTATTTTATAATTTATTTTTCATATCAGTCATGGATTCCCCTGTTCTCCCTTCTCCCATCCCCTAGGATTCCCCCACATCCCAACCCCCATTCCCACCTCCTCCAAGGCAAGGTCTCCCCTGGGAAGTCAGACTGGTAGATTCAGTTGAGGCAAGTCCAGTCCCCTCCTCCCTGCACCAAGGCTGAGCAAAGTGTCCCAGCATAGGGCCTAGGTTCCAAAAAGCCAGCTCATGCACCAAGGACAAGTCCTGGTCCCACTGCCTGGGGGCCTCTTAAACAGTTCAAGCTCATCAACTGTCTCACTTATTCAGAGGGCCTAGTCCAGTTCCATGGGGGCTCCTCAGCTATTGGTTCAAGTTCATGTGTTTCCACTATTTGTTGGCTATTTGTCTCTGTGCTTTTTCCAATTGTGGTCTTGCTCATATAATCCCTCCTCTCTCTCACCAATTGGACTCCTGGAGCTTCACCTGGGGTTTGGCTGTGGATCTCTGCATCTCCTTCCACCAGTCACAGGATGAGAGTTCTATTATGACAGGTCATCTGATCACTAGAGTAGGTTAGCTCAAGTACTCTCTCCACCATTGCTTATATCTATTGTGGAGGTATCTTTGTGGATTTCTGGGGACCTCTCTATGACACTGTGACAGATATAGATCTATTTGTAGTCTTATACATGTTGACATCAAGTTATCCAGCACGATTTGTTGCAGATGCTTTCTTTTTTTCATGATTTTCTTTCAGGGACGTATTGTTTTCTTCTGCTTTATTTGTCCTTTCCTCTAGTTTTTTATAGCATCTTCCCATTTTTTGTTTGTCTGTTCCTCCACTTTATTTTTGATTTCTTCTATATAAGCCTCTAGTCTCTTCATGATGTTACTTAAAAGGTTGTTTTCTTCTTCTTCTTCCATTCCATAATGTTCAGGTCTAGCTGTTGGAGAAGGGCTAGGTTCTGGTGATGCTGTATTGCTCTTTATTTTGTTGTATGTACTTCTCCCTTGATGTCTGCCCATCTCCTCTTGGATTCGTTCTTTGTCTTATCAGTGCAATTGGTCCAGACAGAGCTGACAGATTTAGGGAGCCTCTCCCTGGTCCAGATGGAAGCTCTGGGCCTGATGGGAGCTCTGGTCCAGATGGGAGCTCTGGTCCAGATGAGAGTGCTGGCTGGATAGGAGCTGGGGGGGGGGGGGCTGGACTCTGAGTCTCAGGAAGTCCCTGGGGTCTCCTTATCTTGTCCAGATGGGAGCTCCTCTTGTCCAGATGGGAGTTCTGGGGCAGGATGGAATGCTGGACGCTGGTCTCTAAGTCTCAGGAAGTGGCTGTGGTCTCTGGCAGATGGGTGTCGGGAGAAGGCATTGAGGTTGTAGTGTCCATCAGAGGGTCTCTATGGCCCTGATGGGAGTTCCGGGACGAATGGGAGCTGGGGGCTGGTCTCTTAGTCTCAGGAAGTGGCTGGGGTCTCCAGCAAATGGGTGTGGGGGCAGGGTGTGGAGACTGCAGGGTCTGCCTGCAGTCTTGGAAAAGGGGAGCCTTCCCACAGGGCCCGCCAAATGGCCAGAAAACATAAATACTTAATGAACACATAAATAAAGGGATTCAAGAAGGTTTCAGATTAATAGTACAACTGCATTACCATAACCTACTGCTGCCCTCTCTCAACAAGAAAATTCCCAGCTCAGTACCATAGGAGCAGCACCTTAACGTACAGTATGATTGTGATTGGACATAGTTTTGGTTTCATGGGCAAACTTTTATCATTCATAAGTCACTACATTTTGTGTATTTGACAAGATATGTCCATCTGTTTGCCTAAAGTAGTCTCTTATGTTACAGACTTGTAAATATTTTTTCTGCCTTTATTTTACTTTGTATGACAACAGAAAGTATTAGTGGGTCTGACTAGAGATATATTGAGTTCTGGGACAGGACTCTTAAATATGACTTTGACAATGAAAATGTAGTCATGAGAGTCCATGTTATAAGCTTTTAGAATATATTGCAAAGGCTAGTTAGATAGCTCAGTGATAAAGGTAACTGCTAAGAAACATGATGAGCTAAGTTCTATAACCAGGACCTATGTGATAGAAAGAGATCTTTGACTTATGCAAGTTGCTCATTGACTTCCACATATGGGTCATGGCACAAGTACATCCTTACCACATGCAAAAGAGTAAATAAATATAATGAATACAAAGGACAAAATGAATACTTCTTCACCCCACCATGGCACTATCCTTCCTAGTTTGTTGTTGTTGTTGTTGTTGTTGTTTTGTGGTAGGAAGCAGAACTAAATCTAAATATTCTGAGTTTACAATCTGGTCACTACTTATTTTCATGTTTAGTGAGAAACACAGAAAAAAAGAAGCAAACAAGCTGAACCCATTAGCAACTGGATCATCAGGCTGGTGACACAGTGCTGTATGTGGAGATAATCTACTTTTGTGTGACAGCTGATTCAAAGCAAGACAATATTCAGAGCTCTGTATGAAAAGCCTCAAGGACAATGGCAGAATCTTGTAAAAAGACACTTCTCTACACAATAATAATGATGTAGCAGTTAAGGCTGTCCTGCACTCCAACTGGTCAGGCAGAAGTTAATACTTATTGTCATGAGACTAAAAGCAGAGAATGTCATGATCACTGTTGGGTTTGTAGAGTGCCAAAAGAAGTGAGACCTAGAAAACGCCAGCCATTTGAACCTATGAAACTCAATGCTGTAGAAACCTTATTAGAATGTTGGCAGCTGACTATGGAGGTTTCTATTAAAGGCGTGTGCCACCACCACCAGGCATTTTCTCCTACTATTAATTCCAATAGAAAAATCCAGGAAGTTGTGTCCAATTGTCAACAGATATAAATATTTGATACAAGTCCATCTAAATGACCATCACTCACAAGCCATTTTAAAGTTTAACCTTGCATGGAATAAAGTAATTGCCTAGCAATGTATTTCAGGATATTTGCTATTAAAAGCCCATAATATACATTTATTTGTTTGAATTCAGTTATTGTTTTAAATTATATAATTTTGGAGTTTTTTTTTTTTTAATACAGGGTTTCTCTGTGTAGTTTTGGCTATCCTGAAACTCACTCTGTAGACCAGGCTGGCCTGGAACTTAGAGGTTTGTCTTCCTGTGTCTCTCAAGTGCCGACATTAAAGGTGTGCTCCTCTGCCATGCATCTCACAATGATTCTACTATGAAACAGAAATACTGTGTGCTCATTTTGTTTTTATGTTCTTTTCTGTATTTGTTTAAAATTAAGAAAAAATTTTCCCTTGGCCTGACCAGAATATTCAGCTGGTAACTATGTCTCCTGCTATTCCTGACAACCTGAGATTTATCGTGGCAATTCAAATGGTATAAAGAAAGAACCGATTCTAGCAAGTTGTCCTTTGACCTCACATTCATGCTGAGGCACATGAATGCCCACACACATACATTAGCATAAAAACAACTGTTTATGAATGGAAAGAAAACAACTAGCAAAATCCACATAAAATTCATATCAACAAATTAAAACAGACTCCCCAAGGATGCATTTAAACTATTGATGCTACAACTATGAACAATGAACCTAAAATTTCCATTTCCTATTTTACCCATGTTTATTGTATTAATTACATCATGTTATTACTTATTTGTTTAGTTTTTTAAAATCATGGAGCATAGAACCATTTAAAATATCTTCTAGGTACATGTGTTAGCACATTTTGAGTATGGTTTTTACATAGATCTCATATTTATAATTCATTACCTAGTATTAAAAAACAGTATGAGATTAAAGGCTGGTTCTCACATTATGAGTATTAATATCTGACAGTCTACCTCAAATAGTTTACTATACTGGTTTTGCTTATTTCAGAATTTTTTTGTAGTGCTATAGTATAAATTTGTCCTAGACAGAAAAATTAATATGCTAAGTACTCAATCCTAGCAACAAAACAGCTGGAATTGATGTGGGGGCAACTGATAAGCACCAATCATATTCCATTGTTTCTTATCCATTGTGCTCACAAACTTGGCATCATTTGATATTCATGACTGCTTGAACTTGGCCCAGTGTTTTGAAGAGGATGTAATATTTAGGCAGGTAAACTAATTTGCTTTGAGATGTCAAGATGAGTGATAGAGTATCCAAATCCTCAAATGTTCAACATAACAGATCCATTTGTCTTTTCATTTTGATGTGTTCAATTCTCCTTAACTCATTTCATGCTGATAGTAATGATACAGAATAGCAAGGGTTTTCTACTTTTAATTTTTATATTTTTATGATAAAATGCTTCTTGCCATTTTTCTATAAACACCTTAAAACCTGGAATATCAACAAAATTAGGAATAAACTTACAAATATTACAAAGATAAGTGGATTTCAAAATGAATGTGTACACACTGGAATTGAAAACATGATGCATAGACAATGAGAATAATGAAAAGCAGAGTGTCTCAGTTAAGATAAAAGTAAACTCAGGTGTATTTACTGACAAGTGGCTCTTGGAAAAGGATCCAGAAGTGAATGGTAGCATACTACATATGTTTCATTCATGGATCACTTGTTTGCTGAGAGGCACCAGCAAATCTGAATTATTTACACCAAATTACATAAACTGTGCCAACCTCCCATGTTGTTTGAGTCTGGATAAATGTAAAGAGATCTGAATTAAATAAAGATCTCTTTATGTCTTAAAAATAGAGAAATAAAAAGCAAATAAAATATAAAAATAAAAGTAAAGAAATGTGTAATAAATACTTCCATGGGAAAAAATATCAGGACAAGTAAAAGAGAAGCTATCATTGTCACAAGATGCTGAATTTAAAACAGTTTAATAAGTGCATCACAAATGGTGTCAGGCAGTCATTAAAGGAGCTTCTCATATTTTATTCTCCTGTGCCATTTTAGAAGTGACTGGGAAATTTTAGTTGTTGATGACAGTTATTGCTCACCTTCCTGAAATTAGTCTTTAAAATGACTTTGTGCTTTAATGCAGAAGGAAAAATCCTTCATTCTGGTGATCAGCCCCTAAGCCCCGGAAACAGCACAATCCATCATATGTAGTACTGATGGATGTGTCAGGCAGTAAGCACAGCTAGAGCTGTTTCAAGGCCACTGACTTGGAATCTGAAATCTGACTCAATTCCTTTAAAGCCTCTGGCTTTGAGGCAAACGTAGGGTCAGCAAGCCTCTCTCCTGCACAAAGCACATGAAACAGCAAAACCAAAGCTAAGCAGAATGAATATTGGAAGGTAAAATATTGTATTTTAATGTTTCAACATTTCAAATAATAATAAGTAGAAATTCCATTTAATGACAGAATTTTCCCTTTAGTTACTTAATTAGTTACTAGTCACTGAAGAGTTTATTTCAAAGCATTTCTGAAAATGATGTGGTGTTTGATTTAATTGCTTTCTTTATGATGAATTCTTGGTTATATTTATGGATAATGGCAAAAGAACAACCCCAATATCTATATTACTGTAGACTTTGTCTGGGAGAGGAATTAAGGCAAGATGAAATAATATAAAACTCAAAATAAAATGCTCAAACATAAAACAACAATAAAATATTCTGTGAAAGAAATATTTTGATGTCTAATGCTTCTAATAACTTCATAATTAATCTTGAATTCCCCCACTAATTTTTATTTGTTTGATAGGTATAACTATTTCATATTAGTGTTTTCTAAGAGGCAATCGCATTTTACAACTCACATAAACTAATTCATCTCATTTGATCTAGTATTCTTGTCTTTAGTTTTTCCACAATTAATTCAACACCTTTTTTCCCCCTTACTTAATGTCAGACACACCAAACACATACATTTCTTTTCCAAGGACATAAGAACAAATATTTGATTTCGAGCCTCTGTTGTTGTTAGGAGATGCAATTTAGTATTGTAAGAATGACTGATAGTAAAAAACTAGTCTTAAGCTTGGCCCACTCCCACTTTTCTTAAAAACCCAGATCGATCAGTATGAAGTTTTATATTCCAATCAGAGCATTGGCAGAGGACTGTAAGTTTATGCTGCAAATGGGGAAGGGGTGAGGGAGGAACTCGTGGCCTGGGAGGGAAAGGGTCTGCCAGTCGTGCTCATTAACGCAGAAATGAGCTGTTGGAACAGAAGAGCACAGCTTCAGCATGGGGAACTAATTGGCCCATGGTATTGTCTGTTCTGCTGCCATAGAGCAAGCACCCTTTCCCACAAGTGTACATTGGAATTCCGTTATTGCTGAGGCACAGAACTCTGTTCCCAGGCCTTAGATTTTTTTGGAAACCATAAGTCAATGTTTTCTTTTTGATTTTCAGTTATTTAGTCAAAATATCATCATGAATTTTATTTTACATTTTCCAGGGAACCCTCTATTCGGAACAAAGTAGTTTCTTCCTGAGTCTCTCTTACCTTAGAGGCCAGTTTACAGCAGGGGCTGAGTCTTGCTAACACAGAGTGTTTCAATTCACTCTACTTCACTCTACAACCTGAAATCCTACCTACAACACTCAACCCTGATGAGTCTTCAGTAAGTATGTGTTATCCTTCAGTATTTCAAAGAGAAAACGAATCAATAACTATTCTGTAATATTTGTGGATTTGAAAGATGTCCTAAGGCATTCACCACCCTGACACTTGAACCTACCAAACATTTTGAACATCATATATGCACAGTTAGCAGGTGGCAACAGCTCTGGTTTGCTCACCCAGGTGTGATTCCAATTGAGTTCATGTGTTCTAATCATAGTTTCTTTCCTATAGTTGGGCATTTAGAAGCCAGTTTGCTAGAGGCTAGGTCCTTATAGGCAAAGAATTTCATTTTCCAGTGTCCCTGCATTTTATAACCGAAACTCTCTGTTGACTATGTTTTCTTTATTTAAGCAGTGGGTAATTACCACCAACCACTAATGCATTCTCTGTCCTCTACCATGTATGTGGATTTCTTCTTATTCACTGAAGTTTTATCTAGATTAGCACTTAAAGCAATTTTATAAGTACTTACTTACACTTGGTTTGTAACACACTGTGTTACGGTCTGTTGTCAGTGTTTGAGTGTCATATACATTTAAACTTTAACATGAAGATTGCACATCCAGTCATTCTCCAATCTCCTGGGACAGATTTAATATTCATGCGGTGTAATGAACTAATGCCGCTATGCCACCAACAAGAATGACTGCACAAATGTTTTGATCTTCTACTTAATCCTGATAACACAGTGCTGCATTTCCAGTGAACTTGGCCTCTTTCCAGGAGCTAGATAAGTTATTATATTCTCTGTATAATGGAATATTAAATTCAGATGAGTGATTAAATAACATCATGTTATATGTCACTGTTCAGCAGTGGTGTGCCTTCATATTAGCATATTTTTAGCATTTTTTGTCTTTCATTACATGGCAATAGATTGCCATAATTTATTTTTCTTATTAATTATGCTATTTGCTGATTTGATTAAAGCTGTGCTGGATTGAGAACTAGAGTAGAAAGAAAATTAAACAAATAAAGATCCCAAACAGAAAAGACTTCCTTTTGAGTTTTACTAATTAGTAAAACATTGTATCTATTAGACAGAAGTGTGGTTCACAATTCAAATTCATACTTGTTATAGGAATTTTACAAAGCAGATCTTAGTTACAGTGTGAAGGAATGTAAGTTTGGAATAATTTCTAGGCAGAATTTGACAGTCTAATGTTACAAATACTAACCAATTAAAATATATTTGTGTGTGATGGAAACATTGGTGTTTCGGTGACACATGTCCCATTTCTTCAGTTGTTTTCCATAGGAGAGTTATGTATGTATGTATGTGCACATGTTAATGTTTCTCTTGAGAATTTCATAAATGACTATAATATTCACATCACTTCCACCCCTTCATTTCCCCCACACTCCAATTCCTACCATGTTTTCTCATTTCATGCTCAATTTCAAGACCTCTTTTAAATTATTATTCATAAACATAGACACATACACACATATTGATATACATAAATAAAACTTTCTAAGTCCATTTAGTGATGTTCTTACCTTTATGTATTTGTGTCAAAGTACTTGAGATTAGACAACCAATCCAGGGCTTGTCCATGGAGAACACTGATTTTAATTTTTTTAGCAGCCATTTATTATTTGTAGCTCTATCTACAAGGAGGTATGTGTGAGAATTCCTCTTTCTAAGTTGACATGTCCAATGTTTTTAATATATAGGTTTTGTTTAGATAACTATGATGGATATTTTTATATCAGCTTGACACAAGCTAAAGTCACCTAAAAATAGGAATTCTCAATTTAGAAAATGCCTTCAAAGTCTATCTCTACTGTATCTTCTTAATTAGTGAATTATGGGGGATGGTACTGCCCATTATGGGTGGTACCAGCCCTGTGCCCTGGGTTTTAAGAGAAAACAGGCTGAGCAAACCATGTGGAGCAAGCCAGTAAGCAACACCCTTCCATGGATTCTGCATCAGTTCCTGCCTCCAGAATGCAGGTTTGTGTTCTTGTCCTTACTTCCTTTGATGAGGAAGAGTTCTATGGAAGTGTGAGCCAAATGATCCCTTCCTACCCCACTTGTCTTTTGACCATGGTATTTTCATCCCAGCGATAGAATTCCTGATTAAGACAGTGACTGTGGTTTTGAGATTTTATAAGTGCAATGTCTTTGGGAGAAGACAGGATCTTCAATGTACATGTTCGTCCTCTGTCTCTTACAAATTTTTGTCCCCTCTTCAGGGAAGTTTCCTGAGCCTATACACACACACACACACACACACACACACACACACACACACACACACATATATACACACACACACAGTTAGACACACTATGGTCAGCTGTTTTCTGAATTTTGAACGCTTATGACTTCTGTCTGCTGCAAAAAGAATGTTCTTTGAGATGGGCCATGGTGGTGCACACCTCTCCAGAAGCAGAAGCAGGCAGATCTCTGTGAGTTTGAGGACATCCTGGTCATCTACAAAGTGAGTTCCAGGACAGCCAGAGATGTTACACAGAGAAACTCTGATTTGAAAAAACAAACAAAGATACAAAACAAAACAAAAAACCAACCAAACCAAAAAAATAAATAAATAAAATAAATAAATAAACTTCTCTAAAGAGGGAAGAGAGCTACAGTTACCTAAGTGTAAGAATGGAAACTTGTCTGTTGTTATGTCCCCCTTTTCATTTCTAACTTTGTTAATTAGGATGCTCTCTCTCTGTCTTTTGGTTAGTTTGGATAAGGGCTTGTCTATCTTGTTGATGTCCTTAGCGCATGAGCTGGCTGTTTGGAAACTTGGGCTTACACAGGGACACTTTGCTCAGCCTGGAAGGAGGAGACTGGGCCTGCCTGTACTGAATCCACCAGGTTTAAATGAATCCCCAGGGGAATCTTGGCCCTGAGGAGATGGGAATGGAGGGGAGGGTATGGGAGGGGAAGTGGGGTGGAAGCGGGAGGGGGAGGACAGGGGAACCCATGGCTGATGTGTAAAATTAAAACACAATATAATAAAAAATGAAAAAAAAAAGGAAACTTATAAGCTTATACAAGGTATAACTTATAGGGGAATTGTATCATTTTAGAAAAGTTGATTCTCCTCTTAGGCCCATGATATCAACATGCCCAGGATGTTGGCTAAGTTTCTATCACCAAGCATGGGTGTACAATGTTATCCCATTTGGATGACAGTGCTCACTTCAAGAGCCATAGACTACCTAAGAAAACTTTATAGCATGGTTTCATTTTCTTTATTTCTGTAAAATATCTAATATTGCTACACTGTATGTTTTTAAAATATCTTTTATGAATCAAAAATACTTCATGAAAGTACATTGCACATGGAAAGCACAATCAAAAGGGAATAAGAACAACAGTGCTATTTGGAAGAGAGACATGGGGATCATAGTCAGCCTTGGTTAGGATACTGGAACACAAGCTCTAATAGTGCAGGAAGATCTACTTACATCAGTGAAGTAAAGCAATCCACGCAGTGTCCACTTCTCTGTGTACCGAGCTTCATTCCCAGGGCATGCAAGATCACCTGCTGAAGGACGGGCCAAATATGAGGTTTCTGGTGAGAATTAATTAATCTATGTCCTTTTCCTTTTGAGTATATTTTTAGTTACATTGAAAAATAAGAGAAAATGTATTTTGAAGGTTATTACTATTTTAGAGGACGAATTTTAAAGAAGTGTTTTTCTCATAAATTTTTAATCATCACCTTAAATAAATTTTTAGCATGAACTGGATAATGTGAGAATCTAGTCACAAAAGTCCTTTAAAACAGGTTTATGTAATGATGAGAGTAATATTAGTCTTCCTGGAGAACAAGCAAACCTGGTATAAAATATATTAAGAATCTTGCCTTTAGCATTCTTTTGACCCTGCTTTGCCAAAAACACTTTGTAAGAAAATACAGCCATCTGCTTACTTTTATTCATAGCACTGTTTTATTGCTGTTATTTTAAATATTGTTCTTTGATGTTATTATTAAAAAGGGGTTAGATGAACATCTTATATTCTTATCTCATTTTGTGGGGACAAATAGTAGTCTAGCTGCAATAACCCCCTGTATCTCAAATGCAGTATCTGTATAGTCTACAGATCTGTCAAGATAGGTGAGTTGAATTACCAGGCATGGGGCTCATTGACATATTTAGGATTTTAAGATAGTTGAGGCTGAGAAGTTCTTTTTAATTCTTAAAGCAGGTTTTAAAACAAATCTTTGCAACTTCTGTTTAAGATAGGGTGCTGTCTGGTATATTCTCCTGACATCCTTCGGGAACATCTGACAGAGTGCCCCTGCCCCATCTCTGTAGCCTCCTGCCAGCCTCCCAGGATCTCTTGTTACATGAATTTATCTTATTCACAGGCCTCTCTAAGAAAATAACTCTAAATCTGACCTTTTCTAAATGCAGTAGATATTAGTTTCCACTCTGTAAACAATCTGTAACCTTGTCTCTTAGGTCTATTATATTAGTAAATGAAACAGAGTACATAAAAAGATTTTTTGTAAGCTACCAAAGCCCCAGGATATGGTATTCATATTTACTATTGATTAATAAGGCATCACTTTTCACTATCAGCTAGAAACATATGCCTTTATTGAGGCAAACATACACCACAAAAATCTGAACTCCTATTATTAATTATGTTCATAAACTGGTTGTGAATTAACATCCTATGCAATGTCTCAGTTAGCTGGGAGTTTCTTTCATACCATTTCACCCTTCTATGTGTTCTGCATATCCATATAATTGAGAATTACTTTGTATATACATCTGGTAAAGATTTGAAAACCTTCCCCTTTAGAATAATAATGTAAACTGTGACTCATTAATTCACTTATCCTAAATCTTCCACCACAAACTTAACTATTTGATGCATTCATAAAATTTACCTGTAAATATGTATTGCCCTACTACAAAATGCATTTTCACTGTTGTTTTCTTTTTATTTTGCAACTTTTATTTAAATAAGAATGAACACAATTATCCCCACACTTATTATCTCAACAACTATTTGACAGTGTCTATACTGCTTTCTATATGTGATAGATTCAGCACAGTAAATGCTACATCATTTTCTCATATCAATTGTTTCATATTTGATTCAGCACTTTAATAAGCTACATTTCTTCCACCAATGATAATAGTCATACATCAAATACAAATACTCTTTATTATGCTATAATGTTTTACTTGAACATTTTATAGTTAAATATATCGTACAATCTAAAGACATTTTCCATTACTGCCCAAAGCTGACTATTTTGTCCTTTCACCACTATCTCTAATTTTCTATTTGCAAATGTTATTTCAAATGACATTAATAAACAATTCTCATTCCATATGAAGAAGTGTACCAAAGGAAAATGGCATATTCATATCTCAACTGCCACAGATATAGAATAAACTAGGTCAGAGGACAATGTATGAATGGTTTTGATTTAAAAGTCAAGAGAAATGATTTCCAGGTCCAACTTTATTTTGAACAAGCAGATAGATAGATACCGAGAACTGTTTTAAATTTAGATATTACATAGCATTAGTCCTAAAACTAATTTATTTTGAGTTAAACAATTTTGTTTGTTTGGGTTGGGGATTTAGCTCAGTGGTAGAGTGCTTGCCTAGCAAGCGCAAGACCCTGGGTTCAATCCTCAGCTCAAAAAAAAAAAAAAAAAAAAAAAAAAATCATTAAACAATTTTGTTTGAAGTTTCACCTCTGGCATATGTTAGTTAAGTCACTTTCTTGAATCTCTATTTTCTCAATTTGTAGTAAGAAGATTATATATACCTTCTCAGGAACAATGGAGTATAAGTCTAGTTACTACTAAATAGTTTTATGATTCACTTTACATGTAATTTCATCACCCAAAATGATTAATCCATTTACTGAGGATATTTCAATATAAATTATAGTTTTTTATAATATTTTAAAAACACTGCTAAAGTAATAAGCAGTTGAGTGACTGAACAGAAAACTTAAAAGAAGAAATGTAATAACATTCATACAAGTGATTGTCATTATGATTATGATTTTCCAGCAACTGAATTTGTAAACAGAAGTTCATAAAAATAGTGTAGAAAGGTTAGTTGTGTTTAAGTTGTATGTGAATGCTTACCTTAAATTAATGTTAGTAAAGTGCCTAGTTTTATGGTTTTACTTGCATTTATTTTAATATTGTTCTGTTGTTAAAATTTTTAATTGTTTTAATTGTGGTGTGTGTGTGTGTGTGTGTGTGTGTGTGTGTGTGTGTGTGTGTGTGCCTGTGTCCTTACTGTATTATGTGGAGGCCATGGTGCCTCTGTGGAGTTCTTTCTTTACTGCTTTATTATTTTCTCCATATATTTTGAGTCAAGTTCACTGTCTTTGTAGCTTACCTGATGGCTTAACTTATTTACCACTAAACTCTAATTATCTGACTGTCCATACCCTTCTTGAGCTGTGTTAAGTTTGGGGTCCAAGAAAGCTCATTTGACTGCTAGGATCTTGTCTTAGTAAGAATTGTTATTACTGTGATGGATCGCCATGACCAAATGCAAGTTGAGGAGGAAAGAGTTTATTTCATTCAAAGTTTCATTTAAAGTAGCTTTGCAGCCAGGCAGTGGGTGGCACACGCCTTTAATACCAGCAGTTGGATCTCTATGAGTTCGAGGCCAGCCTGGTCTACAGAGTGAGATCCAGGACAGGCACCAAAAATACCTGGAGAAAACCTGTCTCAAAAAACAAAAAAACAAACAAAACAAACAAACAAACACACACACACACACACACACACACACACACACAAAGGCAGCTTTGTGGGAACCTGCAGGCAGGAACTGATGCAGAGACTTTGGAATGTTTCTTGCTTGCCATGACTAGCTTGCCATGGCTTGCTCAGTGACTTTCTCATAGAACACAGGATTACAAGCACAGGGATGGCACCAGCCACAATGGGCTGGACTCTCCTCCATGAATCACCATGTGCTAGAAATGTGCCCATAGCCTGAATAAATAGCAAAATTTTCTTAATTTAGGGTTCCAGCATAGATCTTAACTCAGGTCTTAATGGTTGAGCAGTGGGTACTATACTTACTGAACCATTCCCAATCATTTTAATTTTTTTTTGTTTTGTTATTTGTTATTATGAGGGATTGAACACAGAGTAATCTCTTTGCTAAATAAGCATGTAGGACTGAACTGTGTTCCCAGTCCTGGTTTTATAACTTGGTAAGTACTATGATCAAGAGTCTCTGTTTTCAAATTTTTAAAACTTACAATTAGTTTGCATATAAGCATTTTTTGAAGAGAGTTGTAGAATGTCATAAACCTACCTGTGTGCAGTCATGTGCTCTTGTTCTCCAGCTCAGCCTTGATAATATTTCTTAATAGTAATCCCTGAATTAATTTTCTACTTCAGAGCAATAACATCTCTTATAAAGTAAACTTCATATGGTGACTTAGAGAAATAGAATTTCCTCTCTTGTGCAATTTCTTTCTAGTTCCTTATGAGGGGAGAATATCCAACGATTATTCTACAGGACAAAGGAATGAGTGCATACATTTGACAGGATCCTACCAACTATTCTACAAGACAAAGGAACAATTGTACATACTACATAAAGTCCTCTTTGGGATTATCTTCGCCTGTTGTGATAAAATATTCTGTCAAAAGCAGTTTAAAGGACAAAATATTTATTTGCCCCATAATTCCAGGTTACCATCCATCATTTTGGGAAAGTCAAATTAATAGATACTTGAAACTGCATTACATCCACAGTCAAAAGCAGAGTACAACAAATCATGCTCATGTGCTAGGGCTCAGCTCAGCTCATCTGCTCTTCTACAGTTCGGTGTTCCTGAACAGGAAATGGATGCCTCCCACAATGGGCAGGTCTGCCCACCTCAACCAAGATGGGCAGACATGCTCACAGGTTAGCTTGGTCTAGTCAGTGTTCACTGAGGTTCCTTTTCCAGATGGTTTTGTGTTGTGGAATATTAGCAAACTATCACATAGCTAGGTCAACATTTGATGATCTCTGGATATTGCCTCTATCTTTAACTGTCTGTCATGTCTATGCCCTTCTAAGTTTGCATCTCCAGATCACTGCTGTTCAGCTACATTATCTTTCATTTAAGTCTTTCTGGCTTTGGGTAAATTAGGATGTATCCAAATGCAAATTGTGTGTTTTGGCTTTCATTGTAGGTTACTTTTTTAAGACATTATCAGACAATATTGCTCACTGAAAAGATTTTTCTTATAGTATCAATTTATTTCATTTGTATGTATTGTCTTCCAAAATGTTATCTAAAATGGAAAAATCAGAAGGAAGGAGGTTAAATTTTCTTCTGCAAGAAATCAGAGCTCCAGGAGTCCAGTCAAAGAGAGAGGAGAGGGATTCTATGAGCAAGTGCATCAGGATCATGATGGAGAAACCTGCAGAGACAACCAAACCAAACTAGTGGGAGCATATGAAAGTTGGATCAATGCCTGTGGTGCTCACATGGGACTGGACTAGGCCCTCTGTATAGCAAGACAGTTGTATAGCTTCATCTGCTTGTGTGGCCACTGGTGGTAGGATCAGAATCCATCCCTAATGCATGAAGGGGCTTTTTGGAGTCTACTACCTATGATGGGACAACTCCTGCAGCCTTGAGACAGGGAGAAGGGCTTGGACTTGTCTCTACTTGATGTGTCTCTCCATAGGAGGCCTTGCCTTCTTGTTGGAGGCAGTATGGGGTGGGTTGGGAATGGGAGACTGGGGGTTGGGAGGAGGCAAGAGAGGGATCTTTGATTATGGTTTAAAATGAATGAAAATTTTTCTTAATAAAAAATAATACAGATAAAAATTTAAAAAATCCATCTTTGAGATGACAGGGAGCCCTTGGTATTGTCTGTAGCTCAGCTGCCATTGTTTTCAAGTGAGGAAAGAGGTTCAACTAAACTTCAAGATAATCTACCCTGTGAGTAAGGATGAATTTGATCTCACAGGAATTGTGAAGTTCTTATTGTCATTTAAAACCAGCAAGCTTGGTAGCTACAGGAGCTGACATGAAGAACATATAGAAGCTTATCCCTTTTTCATGATTTTGAGACATAGCTTAAGCAATACAGTCACCTTTTCCAATGTAAAAGAGGAGAAACATATTCAGATATTAAACAGAAAGGTAATTGTGGTGCTATTTGTCATGAGAAAAGATTAGTGATTGTTTGAATCAACCCATCCTGTGCTTGTTCTGTTCATTTTACTTCATGTGTCAGGTTCTGAAAAGGCAGTGACTGCTGTTTCACAGCTGAGCCGTGTCATGGTGGAAGTATCACTCCTTGTACCTAAACTGGCAGAGTCCTGTCCCTTTTGCAATTGAAATTAGACAATTTAATTTCATCTGAATTAAACAGTGAAATAGATGTTTTCCTATTAAAATGTTGCAATCTTTGGAATTTTTAAAGCTGTAGAGTCAATTTTTAAATTGATAAATGGCTGTATCACATAATGTTGAAGGGTAAATTATACAAATTTATTGAACACTCAAAGGTAACTTGTGGTACAGTTAAAAGGCATGATGATCTATCAGTGACTGCTGCTGCAAAGCTGAATGAACTCTGCAGGTGGCTATCTTTTACATAATACTTGTTTTGTTTAGTGTGTTTAGAAGTGAATGCTTTCATTCGAGATCCTGTAGTTGTTTCATGCCTCAAAGCATCATCTCTGTTTTAATTACATAGTCTATTATCATTAGATACTATTGCATAAATGTCAGAAGTATAAAGAGAATGTGATTAAAATAAATAAAAAAGAAAGAAAGAATATAGGAGACAGTTATAGCTGTAGTGTATACATTTCCTTTACAAATGAAAGAATGATAATGAAGAACAATGTTTTAACAAACCTTCCGAACCAATGTCTACTAAAGTAGAAAGTGGGTGTTTATGTTATTTTCCTTAGCCTTCCAAAATAATTAGGAAGCTAGGAATTTCCTAGAAATTAAGTTCCAAATATTAAATTCTTGGTGATCCTATTACAATTGATTTTGTATCTTACCTGAGTTATCAATATATATTTTACATGTCTAACCAAGTCTGTAGGTATATTTCTCTTATTTAGTACAGCAGAAACTTTAGTGTGGTAATTTCTTACTGGATTCAACAAATTTAAAGGTAAAATAAGTTTATTCAAAGACCAAGGGAGCAGAGTTCCTTATGAAATTTGCTAGATTATATGCAAAATAATATAAAGTTCAATGAAATATTACAGCATGTAAAGACATTACTCAGTAAACTCAGTAAAATGTACAACACATAACACTAAGGTCAGAGAAAATATAAGAAATTAATTACAAATCATATGTAAATTCAAAAAATTAAAATTAATGTATTGCAGAAATATTTGTCTTTGAATCTAAATGAGGTCAGTCTTTTTTGAAAAAGTCAATTGAGCAGAACAAGGAAAAGCAACATCTCTATGCCTTTTAATGCAGTAGTATGAGAATAATATTTGCATTTCTTTTATTTAGAAACAATGAGCAAACAACTACACTATGACTCTTAATTTCTCCATGTTTAATTTATTTTATTTAATAATGATATTTTCTTTTATTTTAAATAAAAGTAATATCAGCTTTCTCAATATTATTCTGTATTTCTTTAGCTTGCACAGAAAGACAAGAATGTGCATATATTAATGATATACAGGTGTACAGTGATATATTTTGAAATATATGTACATATTGCAGTAGCTAAATAATATCCCATGCAATTATTGATTTGAAAGGAATATAGGTTCCTTTCCAGAAGTCTAGACCTGGCTGCAGGGATGGGGGGTGGTATGAGGTGTGTGGATCAGTGATTATGAACCCACTCTTAGAAATGGATGAGTATACCTAGTGAGTCTTAACTATGTTCTCATTATCCTAACAAAAGCAACTCATGCAAGAAAGAGTTTGTTTCCCCTTGTAGTTCCAGAGGGATAAAACCCACAGGGTAGGTAGGGCACAGCAACTTGATGGCAGAGAAGTCTTGATGGTCACATCACTCCCACATCCAAGATTCAGAGAATGATAAATGCATCCTGCCACTCAGTTCCCTTTTTCCACCACACAGTCCTGGATCTTACCCATGAACTGATACCACTCACAGTGGGTAACTTCCTCATCTCAGTTAATACAATCAAGAAAATTCCTGGCAAACATCCTCAGTGGCCCATTTCTACATTTTTCTAGATTCTGTAAGCTTGACAGATAACAAAAAACATACTATAATACGTTATTAAACCTAACAAGAATATTGGTAAGAATTATATGCTGTGTATTACAAAAATGCTTTAAATTCCATCTAATGTTTATTTCTGTTTTTAAAATGGAGGGTAAAGAGTAAAGATAAAGAAAGTTAATGAACATATAAATGCATATCATTTCTCCTAAATTACAATATATTTTCCATTTTATGGATATAGAGATGATTGGTGTTTTTAGCAACTGATATTTATATAACCTACAATCTTATTTAATATATATCATGTATGTAGTGAAGCACAGGCATTTATTATATATAGTTCTGTAAATCTCAAATTATATACATATAGCATATGTATGGAGGTCAGATGACAACCTCAGATGTCCATCATAACATATCATCCATTGTTTCGTTTCTGAAGCAGGGTCTTAGGGTGATATTTTACTTGTGTACCCCAATAAAGCTTATCTGGAGATCAAAGGAAAAAGCCAGCCACAATATTAAACATAGAGGTCAGACAGTTATAGCACATGTCTTTAATCCCAGCATTTGTGGGGCAGAGATTCATCGAGATCGTTGTGAGTTCAAGGCCACACTGGGAACAGAGCCAGGAGTAGTGACCCATGCCTTTAATCTCAGTGCTAGTTAACCAAAGAGGTCTGGAGGTCTGTACAGATAGATTGGAAGTGATAGAGCTGGGAGGAAAGATGAAGCTGGGCAGAGAAATTAAGTAAGATGGCAGGGCACAGAAAGGTATATAAGCATGAGTATGCTTAAAGTAGCTCTCTCGTTGGCTGAGGGTTTCCTAGCACTAAGAATGTAGCTGCTTTCCCTGATCTCTCAGTTTTCACCCCAACATCTGGCTCTGGGTTTTTTGGGGTTTTTTTTTGTTGTTGTTTTGTTTTGTTTTGTTTTGTTTTTTTATTAATAAGACCATTTGACAATTTGTCTAGCTCAGAAGTCATGGAGTAGGCTATACTAGTTAGCCTAGGAGACAAGTCTTTGTTGTCCCAGTGCTAGGAAAACAAGAGAGTCAGCAGAGGTGGATTTGTTTGTTTGTTTTTTCTTTTGACCTTTGTGTTGAGGAATAGAAAACAGATCCTGGAGCTTGTAAGGCCAACACTTGTCTGACAGAGTCAGCACAGCAGGCCGCTACCTCTCACTGTTAGAAGAAATGCTACTGTGATTTCCTTAGCATCTTTATTGATTACAGATTTTGCCTATAGAAAACAATGTATACATTATTTGTAGCTGTTTTACTGACAATTTCATTGATATATAAACTGAATCATCTATGACTGGCATACCACACTGTTCAATTAAAATATTGGAAGCGATTAATTTGTGCATTGAGATTCTTTAGTAGAACTCTGTCCTATCTATAACATGCACATGACAATTACATATATTAACATAAAAATAAATATTACTCAAGGAAGTACAAAGTATTTAAATTGTTATTCTGATTATTATAATAATGTTATTAGCATTAGAAGTAATAACGTTATTAGCGGTAGAAATAGAAATTAGAGCACATGAGTAACTTAACTATATTCTTTTGGGAAAGCTGTGATCTAATTCCTTGACAATGACAGTCCACACAAGATGTTAAATCTATTTACAGTGATCCTCTTTTTATACAGTAACTCCTGAATAGAAACAAGGTGACATTTTACTTACTAAGTGAATTAATGAATCTGTTATTTTAGAATATCTTCTTTTTTTGTTTTTTTTTGTTTTGTTTTGTTTTTTTTTTTCAAGTCAAGGTTTCTCTGTGTAGCTTTGCACCTTTCCTGGATCTCACTCTGTAGACCAGGCTGGCCTCAAACTCACAAAGATCTGTCTGCCTCTGCCTCCCAAGTGCTGGGATTAAAGGTGTGCACCACCATCGCACGGCTTAGAAAATCTTCATATAACTATAGTTAAGTAACAAAATTAATTTATACTGATCAACATTTAATACATTATGAAGTTCACAAATAAAGGAAAAACACCAAACTATATTAGTACTGTGTTACAACAGTTGAAATGCAAGAAATGAAGTTTAATAATCAATATTGTATGTATGGAGATAAGAGTTGGGCTTTGTATTATATATATATATATATTCTTCATTTTATATATAACATTGCACACCTTTTGCATTATATATTCTTCATATATATATATCAGAAGAACAAAAATTGATGACAATAATATTTAGAGTCCAAACACATCACAATTCATTATAACAAGTGCCTGGGATGCTTGCCGGCATCATAGTTCATAGGAATTGTTGAACACAATGAGAAATGCTATATTAAAAGCTACACCACTAATTTATAAAATTATTAGACTTTAGTAAGTGAATAAGTGTTTCCATGACTCTCTCCCCCTTGAAATTTGTTAATTCATAATATTGTCAGGTTTATAGAAAGATTATTGTTTAGTTAGGTGAGTTGCTTCAAAAGTAGATGTCTTTATCTAAAATGTGTGAGCTTATCAGAAATGATGACTTCATATCTACACTTGCACCTATATGAGGGATAATTTCTTTATATATGCAATAGGGCTAAATATAAATTTGTAATAAGGTGAATAATACTTTGCCTGTGAACTAACAATTTATAATCAAATATAAAAGTATCAATCTGAAACAATAAAACATTTTTATGAAATTAAAATATCACCAACACACCACATACTTTATTGATCTCATCACACTGTATGTTGATTTCTGATAACTTTTTTTAACTCTTATATTTAACCATTTAAATAGATTATATAATCTTTAAATAGAGTACAGTGACTGCTTCTTATTTGAAAATTTCATTTTTTTGTTCAGAGGTCACAAAAATTAAAAGAATCGTTGGTATTACTCTTAAGACTAATACATCAGTGATAGAAACAGTTGATATTCAGATATAGTTCAGAATTTTTTTTTAATACCAAAAGGCCAAACAATTATCTGGGCCCAGCTGGGTGAAATACTCCAACAGGCCAGCCTGGGTCCTCACAGTCTGGGCTTACTGAAAACATCTTTGAGACATGGAACCAGTATGTACCATTATAATGAGCAAATATATGGTGGAGAAACAGTATAAAATGAGCAGCAGAAGAGTCTATGTGCTGTGGAGGCAGACCCAAAGGAGGGAAGGCAGTGAGAGAGGAACAGGCTGACGTGGGTGGCCTGCCAGGGTAACATCAGGGCTAGGCTTCTACCAAGGGCTGTGTCAGGGTTCAGAACCCTGCAGCAGCCAGGGTCTAAGTTGAAGTCCATAGCTCTTGTTACCTCTGAGGGCTGTGCAGATGCCAGGGGCCTGATAAACCATCTGAGACCATGTTTGTGTCTCAGGGCCCTGCTGCCACTGGTGCCTTACTGATCTGGGTTCCTGTGCTGTCGTCTGGACTATGGTGACATACAGGCCTGACCTGTTCTCAAGGGTCATGCTTGGTACCGTAGCCCGTGTTGTCAAGTGAGGCCATAGGAACTATGAATGTTAAAATCTGAGGGCCTTCCTGAGCCTACCTTACCTTCACTGGCCCTGGGATAGCTGGGCCTGCCTCTTGCTGGACACTGCAGCAGAAGAGCAGGTCCTGCCCCTCATGGGAGAACTGCTCCCTCCCCCACAATCAGGAGAGATGGCCCCACCCTTCACTTGAGCAGAGCAGTCCCAATGGCTTGGACTGACCAGCTTAGCTACCACCCAGTGCCACATCTTGGGCCTTGGATTGGACCACCTTAACATCTACCTAATCTGGGACCTACTGGAGCTCATGAAGGGATTGCTCTGTCAGAAAAATAACCACAGGATCCCTATGTCTAAGGGTAACAGAAGAATATCCCAGAGAAGTTTCGTTGAGGGTCTAGTAATGATGGTGTATCACAGTCCACACGCCTTGAATCAGACCAATGACTCATTGTAATGACTATTGTGGGTAGAGCTGACTGGACAAAATCCTATACTGTTGTGAACCACCACAGCTCCCAATGCCACTAGAATGAATGGTGCTGGAGAGACAGGAAAGACAGAGGAGTAAGGTGGGTGTTTGTTTTTAATTAATTTTTGGGGGGAGTTAGGGGGGAATGTTACAAGATGAGGGACAGATATGGAGGCACTGGGAAGTAAGCCGAACTGGGGTGCATGATGTGAAATTACCTGAAGAATCATTAAATAATTATGTTATAAAAACAGCAAACAAAAAAACAAACAAAAACTTTAATGAACAGTTGTATGCTTACCCAGATTGATGTGTTCTGGAATCTAACCAAACCATATTATCTTTAAACCCAGGCCTCTAAATTCAGGCCCAAAGCCTCTGTACTCACCTAATTTTATGAGTGCCCCAGAATCCATCCATCATACCCTAAAACATAGATCACATTGTAGAAATTGAATAGCAGCCTAGACAGACCCACCTACAAGGTCAATTAACAGCATAGTATCTTGGTTAAAACAGAATTGTGGTCCTCCTGTTTCTCTAATCAACCATAACACTGAATATGCAAATCTTTGACCTGTGAATTTTCATATCTGATCTAAAGTCATCTACATTTGGTATCAGCAAAAACAAAACTGTAGCATGAATCTTAACAGGTCTCTCTAGTTCCTCAGCTGATCCTGTTTCCTCAGACTGGAAGCCTCTGTGTCCTAATCTGGAATGGATCTCAGCTGAACTGCTTCTTGAAAGCCTGAAAGATTAAATGGGCTAGTTTGTGGTTTTCACGCCTTATATACCTTTCTGCTTTCTGCCATCACTTCCTGGGATTAAAGACTCTTATTACCACATTTGGCTGTTTCTAGTGTGGCCATGAACTCACAGAGATCCAAGTGGATCTCTGCCTCTGGAATGCTAGGATTAAAGGCATGTGTGCCACCATTTTCTGGCCTCTATATCTAGTGATGGTTCTGTTCTCTGACCCCAGATAAGTTTATTAGGGTGCACAATATTTTGGGGAACATAGTATCACCACACAAAACAAGGGGCAGATTTGAATCTCATACCAGACAACAAATCAACCAACAAAAACATCCACATGGCCAGATCCATTGCAAACACTCAATCAATATAAAAATTCAAAACAATATGTCCTCATCTAATCCACCAGATCTATAGAAGTGTTCACTGATAGGAATAACTTAGATGAAGTCTAGGATACAAAATTTAAAAGAACATTCATAAAAAGGATCAAAGAATTCAGAGTGTAAAGAAGATATAAATAATCATACCAATGGCCTTAAAGAAGATGGCAACAAATGCCTGACTGATATTCAAAAGCCTCAAATAAACTGCTGAATAAAGTTGCAAAAATTTCCTCAGTTGCTCATAGTTGCTCGTGTAGTGTTGAGGCCTCATTGGTTTTCCCACACCTGATTTTGCATGTCCATTGTTGTCCCTGATGAGCTCATGTTTGGGTTGTTGATAAGACTTTATGGGTGTAGCTGTTGATGTTGCTAGGAGATATAATCTCACAGCAAACTCTCTGATCCTCTCCTAGCTCTTTAGCATCTTTTGGATACTTCTTTTGCAACATTTCTAAATGCATAAGGTGCTGGAGTATTGTGTAGATGGATTTATTGGGACTGTGTTCCACACTCTGCATTTTGATTGACCGTAATTTTCTGTAATTGTCTCATCTCCATCTATTTCAAAGAGAGATTTCCTTGAGTAGAGGTGAAGATTATACTTACCTGTGGGAGATTGTTGTAAGGAATATGCTTGTGTAGTAAAGTGGTTTTTGTAGGTTCTTCAAGATCTATTACTTCAATGGGATCATAGAAACAAATTTTCCCCAACTAAGGAAAACATTTGTAAGAAGCACACAGAACATCAAGAGACAGGACAGGAAAATAATCTCTTAACATCATATTGTAGTTAAAGAACTTGATACAGAACAAAGAGAAAGTATTTAAGGCTCCAAGAGAAAAATGATGAGTACCATATAAAGAAAAATCCTTCTGAATAACATCTTACATAAAAATGGAGTCTTTAAAAGTCAAAAGTGCCTGGAGAAATGGGTACAAAGCTCCCAAAGACAACAGTTGGCAAATCAAAAGCAGTTTTATGTTGTAAAACCATCTGTCATAATAGAAGCAAAAAAGCAACACAAAACTTTCCATGATATAAACAGACTAAAACTTCATGTCTATTAAACCAACTCTATAGAGAACACTGGAAACTACTTTGGATTGGAGAGAAGAATAATTAACATACATACAGGAGAGGACACAGAGAGTAAAGAAATGAACACAGAATTGCTAAAACATGAAATAGGACAAAGAATACAAGTAGCAAAACAAAAACAATAGTAACTAACAATTTTCTATAAAAATGTGAAATAATTTTCTTACCACACAGGCTACTTGAATTAATTAAGTAAAAAAGAATATACCTTTTTCATGTCTACAAGAAACTCACCTTACCTTTAAGGAGAGGGGCTACCTTAAAATGGAAGGACAGAAACAAGTATTACAAGAAAATTGGAATAAGAAAAGCAGATGCCACCAACCTTATAACTGGAAAAAAATGGTAAATAAATTTATCCAGAAGAGATAAAGAAGGACACTTCATTCTGATCAAGAGAACAACTGACAAAAAAAGGTGTTATAACCATAAGCCTATGTGTACTAAACCCTGGCAAACTCAATTTAATAAAAAAGAATACTATTGAACTTCAGAACAAATATTAACCACAGTTCAGTAATATTAGGTGTTTTCAATATCCCATTTTCTCCAACAGTCATATCATTCTGAAAATCATTTAATAGAAAAACAACAGAATTAAATGGCTCACACAGCAAAACTGACCTAATGGATATCTACAGAATATTCCACTAGAGCACCAAAGAACACATAATCTACTCAACAGTCCATGGAAGCACCTCTAAAATGTATTCAAACTGATGTCAATAAACACCAAAGATTGTAATCCTATGTATAGTCTATCTGAGCATAATTCAATAAACTTAAATTTAGTAATTCTATCTGACCATAACTCAATAAACTTAAATAAATAAAATAAACTTATAAATAAATAATGAAATAAAATAATACTGGGACATTTGGAAATCAATACAAAGAGAGAAATTGATAACTCTAATTACCTTCATTAGAAAACTAGAAAATTAACAAATAAATGACCTAAAGATGTAGCTCAAGGATTTGGAAAGACAAAAACAAAGAACCCAAATTCAGAAGGTGTAAATAAATAATTAAAAGTCATAGCAGAAATTAAATAAATAAAAATATAATCAATCAACGGATATCAACCTTGTTCTTTGAAAAGATAAAATATTGCCAAACTTTTTGCACAGTTAAGAAAAAATAATGATAGACAGTAAGAAAGAAAGGAAAGGGATGACCTAATTAAGAGAGTCACAGTTAAACAAAGAAACATTACATTGGCATCAAAGGTATTCTGATATCAGGAGGAAATATTTTAAAGACATGATTCACTAAGATAAAAAACCTAAAAGAAAATGTTAATATCATAAAAATAAACATAATAAACAATGAGTTGAAAGTAATAATAAAAAGCCTTTCAACAAACAAAACACAAGAGCAAGCAGATTCACAACAGAATTTTACCAGATTCTCAAAGATCTATGACCAATACTTCTAAATTGTTCAAAATTACATGAAAGAAAAAGGGGAAAAAGGAACAACAGAAGGAGCATGTCCTTAATTTCTTCCTCAGAGCCTGTGTTACTCTTTTCCCAAAACCAGGCAGAAGAAAGAGGTGTCTAAAAGGGGTGTCTCAAAACTGAGTGTGACATCAGGGATAATAGATTAAAGGTACAGGAATTGGCATATCCAGGCTCCTAACCAAACTCCCCTGTAACAACACTTACTACAGATAACAACCCTCTCTTTTCCCAGAGAAAAAAGATGTTCAACCACACACCTATGATTGTATCAAATGACACAAAGCATATAGATTGTTGGTTGGAAGAGCAGCAAAGAGCTGTATCACACAATTTTTGAGCGCTTTGTGTGGTTAATTTATATAATCCATTCAATACTTGCAGAAAAAGCAGAAAGTATGTTTGGGAATTTGTTGTAAGCCAAAGAATACAAGTTCATAGGAATCATATAAGATTTCTGTAAAGGAAGAGGGTGTTTTGTGATCAGCTCACTTATCCTGCATCTATGTTACCAGTTTGTCTACATATTGTTGCTGATGTTGGAGGTGTTGCTGCTGGTGATGCTGGTACTGCTGCTGCTGCTGCTACTTGACCAGTTAGTGTTTGATAGACAAAATAAATGACAGGAAAAAATATGAATGAATATTCTCTAATCACTGGGAGAACGTCCTAATTGAAGGGGTAAGTTCACAAAGAATATTTTAATACCTGCCCAGAGATCCAAGAGCACAGAGAATGGAGCTGAGTGGTATGCCTCCAAGGACCCTGGAGGCTCATGGAAATGCTAAATCTTGAAAAGTTCACAAGAATGCTAATTGTTTTAGAGCAAACCAGTTGAATGGTCATCTTTCAAATTAAATAAAAAGATAACTCTGGAATCTAGTGAAAAATGCATTTACAAACGGCAGGGACAGAAGTAAGAGTAGCCATAGTGGATAGTTTCAAACTGAGATTTAACTGATGGAGTATGGATTAGCAGGAAAATGTCTGTGAAAGGTGTGAGGGAAATTCTACAGAGCTTGCTATGTAGCCATGGTACTTATGAGTTCATGGACATGGACTTTTATTGATAGATGTGTCAGAATTCTGCCTCTCCTGCACATCCTAATCAAGATGAAGATGGTTTAGCTACAACACCCCTGCCCAGTCCATGGAGCTAAGTATGTCACAATGATTAGATTCACTTTGAATCTTCTTTGCTAAAGAATTTTTTAAAACATTTCTAAAAGCAGTGATTTATTTCCCTGAAAAGTTTGGAGATTCTATAAATGCTAAATGAAAACTTTATTTAGAAAATTATTAGAAGCTTGGACAAACACATATGTAAGTATGGTTGTGTGTGTGTGTGTGTGTGTGTGTGTGTGTGTGTGTGCATGTATGTATGAAATATCTCAGGAAATCAGGATATTCACAAGAATAATTCATTTATGTAGCATACATTCTCATCCTCACTTTTGATTAGGTGTCTTTTTCTAATTTTCCTTTCATCAAATTTCATTCAAATTTTATCAAATTTCATTCAGTTCTTCCATAAAATGTAAACTTCTCAAGAAAAGTTGACCTTGAATGTTTTATATGAGGAAGCACCAAATACTCTCCTCTCAGACATTTCATGCTGTGTCTTTCATTCCTAACAGTTTGCTATTCTTAGTTTGTTTTCTTGCTTATAAGAATATAGGCTCCACATGGAATATTGGATCAATTTTGTTTCATTTATATGTTGTTAACCTTAAAACTACAAAAAGAAAATGATATGAGACAGAAGGAAACCAATTATAAGGGACCATTGTCTTCAAGATTCTAATTCTCTCCGTGCGTACTCTTGATTTCTCAGAATCCTTTCTTACATGTCACGTCATCTTTAAATTCAAACCTTCCATTCTGATAAAAAATAAATTTTTCCAATAGCAATCTCTGAAGTCTCTAGAAGGAAGATGGGCCCCAACAACAACAATAACAACTCTACCCAGTCCAGAATGATGCCATGGTAATCATAATTTCAGACAATCTTACCCATTAATCTGAGAGTTGCTACAGAATCTACAATTAGTATAACTGAGATTTAATTATCTGAGCTTTTTCACAATATCCAACAGAGATACCATCACACCCTAAACAGCAGGAAGCAGTTCTAAGAAAACGACATCCCTTCTCCCTAAGGTTTCATATTTCTCAGGGTTATGGATTATGGTTCTAGGGTTGGGGGTGGAAGAAACTGTTAAACTCAGTACTCTCCTTAATGAAAGAAAATATGTCTCAAAAAAAAGGGAAAAGAAGAAATGGAATGGATAGGTATGAGATATTATGGTAGACTCTCATATATATTAGTAAACAAATTTAGTAAAATAGCAGCCTTAGATAATTTGCACTGTAATTTGCACTGTTATGAATTCTTATACGTTGACACAAATATAAACTATTTATATTCTTATTTAAGATAATTTGTATATTGATACAAATACAGAACTGTTTGTTATAATGTACACATATTTTTACTCTTATTTGAAATATTAGTATATTGATACAAATATAAATTTATATCTGTCATACTGTATGTATGTTCTACTTCTGTTTAAGATATTATGTATACTGATATATATTTAGGGTTATTATCATGTTGCATATTGCACTATACATTCCTACTTCTGTTAACGATATTTTGTGTATTGTCACAATTTTAAAGTCATTGTCCTTTTACTGTACATTTGCTTACAGACTGTTTGCCTTGTTTACATAAAGCTTTAGTACTTAGATTGTTTAGGTAGATAAGACTTATAGATTTATTGTCACCTATGCTTGTCATCTCTATAATTATGTTAGTTAGGTTATCCAGATTTACAAATACATAGGTCAGATGGACAGGTAATCTTCAAACACTTCATAGACTTAGAGAATATGGCATTTAAATAACTTAGAATTCTGTTGACGTGAGAGACAATTGCTCCTGGCAGCACGAATTTGATCCCAAGAGAATGTTGGGCTTCTAAGACATTTCCATTTGGAAGTTTGTCTTTTTGGCACAAAATGGCCTACTGGGCAAAGAACTGCCCTTGTCTCAACTGCTGACAGTATGAATGCTGTCCTTTCTGGACAAGCGGGACACAAGGAAAGTGACCACTATACTTTGCCAAGACAGGGTAAGATGGTCTTTCAGAATTCCTGCTTCTGAAAATGGTCTGTCAGACACTCTAGGCCTGTGGCCAATTTGAATGGACCAACGATGCTGAGAAACATTAGGTGACTGTCCAGGCTGCCAGCTGTCTCTGTCTACTCTTGCAAGACTCCCAAAAGTTGCTTGCATCCTTCTCCCAGTTCTCAGGTAATATTATATCCTTCTGAGGTCTTTCATGTGGTAGAAGACTAGATAGTTATAATTTCTTCAATTATGATAAAAGATAAGTTAGATATAAAAACCTCAGACTAACAAAAATAAGATAGATAGGATATCTTCCTTAATATTGTAACTGTAATTCTTGCTTAATAATTGTTTTGTTATATGTAATTTTACTATGTAAAAGTTAAAACCTTCCTTCAAAAAAAAAAAAAAGAAAAGGGGAAGTGCTGTGGATATTGATCTGTATAAATAAGATTCTGATTGGCCAGTAGCCAGGCAGGAAGTATAGGCGGGATAAGGAGGGAGAAGAATTCTGGGAAGTAGAAGGCGAAGGAGAGAGATATGGCCAGCCACTGCCATGACAAGATGTAAGCCACGTGGCAAAGTATAGATTAATAATTATTTTCATGACATGTGATGTTCTTGTATTTCTCTTCCAAAATTTTAAAAGTAGTTTGCAATTTGAAAAAAAAAAAAAGTTAACAACAAACATATCACAATGTAAAATGCCTCTGAGTCTTCTGACAATTATATTTTCAGCCCCTTTGAGCCTTGTAAGCTGATGAAACTCACTGTCAATTTTTATATAGAGAAGCCACAGAGTCAAACACCTGAAATATTTCAATGAGCCATCCCACTATACTCTGCCTTGTCTTCTAGTTCTACACAGCTATTATTAGGAAGGGAAATAGTGGGTAAATATAATTAATTAAATATATTCATGATGCAATTAGCTAAAATGATTAAAATATTATCTCTTCTGAACAGCACAGCTTTCATATTCCTAAAATTTCCCTATATTTTAGTAGCAAAGAAGTGTGGTATTTTCAAAATACTAATGTCTAAATCCTTGTATTTCAGTGCTCTAAAAATTTAGTCATGAAAATCTGTGAGAGGTGAATGATAGCTGGTCATGCATGGTCAATGTCTCTCCACTAAAATATTGTCTTGCAGTTTACTGTTATGAAAACTCAGTTTCTCATTGGACGATGAGAACACAAAAGCATTCAAATATTCATTCCCATCCTTATTGAAATGTTGCATCTTGCCATGTTACAGTCTCTGTGCATGACTGTTAAGATGCAACACAAGACCACCACTAATAGACTCACAAGAGTTCAGTTAGAAAGGGCACACCTCTTATTATTCTTTCTCCTTTTCTTTTTTATTCTTTACTTTTTTGTCCTTATTAAGAAATTTTTTACTCATTTTACATACCAACTATTGGGGGCCCACAGAAGGTCCCTAGTAAGATTTTACTCATGGTCAGAGAATCTGGGCTTGTTTTGCCCAGCAGGAATGCATAATGTGATGATTTGGCTATGGGCATGGTTAACAAGGGTTTTGAAGGCTTTATACTTGGCTATACCTTGTGCTTTGATCTTGAAAGGAAGAAGTATTTTGACTCATTCTTTGGCATTGTATAAAATGCTCTTTGTAGTAAATTTTGAGGTGACTGGATATTGACGAGGGCCCTCTCAAAGCCATCCTGTGACGCTGTCTTTCTCTCCATCTATGTCTATATATCTGTCTAATACTTCCTCATTCCTCTCTTCCTCCCCTCAAGAACCTTTTGACAGGTGGGAGCTGAATTCTGACATATGGTGCCTGAACGTGGAACGTGGGTTCAGAGGATAAAAGAGAAAGTATCACAGGTTAAGTTGGCATGCTCCAAATTAATCGGGGTGGGGTGATTTTCCTTTTTTCAGGAGTAAAATCATAAATATAGAACAGGATAATAGTAGGCTACAACAAGTATCTCTCTATATATCTACTAAGTTAGGTCTAAAGTTGTAATATAAGTAAGTCATAAAAGCTTTTGTGAAGTTAGAGAAATGTAGGCTTAGGTGTAATATAAAGTAACTTAGGGTAGAATAGATTTTCTAAAGCAAGAGAACCAGGTTATAGAAAGCAGCATCTGGGACCAAGCAGCCACTTCAGATTTAGCAGTCTGAGAGCAAGCAATGGCTTCAGAAGCCCCCACTAAAAGCAGCAGCAGAGGGATCAGTGGCTGACCAAATACTGGCATAACTGAGACCCACAGAGCATCATCCCATCACAGGCACGAGATGCCAAGAGAGCCAGTGCAAGCAGCAAAGGTCTATACATTTTCTGCCACAAGGGAGCCTGGGTGAAGAGAGCACAACCAGTCAGAGTGTTCCTCAGAACCAGACTTACATGGCAAGATGCTATGCTCTGTGATCTTGACAAGTAAAGCAGAGATGCCTTAGGAGAGGTGAACAGTAGGCAGCAGAGGCAGCTTGGAGTGTGCAGCAGAGGCTTCGGATCCCAGCAGCCTGAGCAGGTCTATTAGCCAGAGCTAGAGTCCCTGGTGGCCAGGGCCTAGCAAGGGATGCCCTGAGAGAGTGTGTGTGGAGAGCCTACTGGGCAGGTGGAGAGCAAGTGTGCAGGGCATGTTGGCCAATGTGCAGGAGGCAAAACCTCATGAGAAAGATGCTCAAGGGGTGCACACTGGTCAGGCCAGGGAGTAAGAGCCTGTAGCCAGAGTTTTCTTTCTGGGTCCTGCCAAGGCTTGGCAGTCCAACAGCCCACTTATAAAATAAACACACAGATGCTTATATTATTTAAACTGTTTTATCTAATGGCTCAGGCTTCTTGCTAGCTATTCTTACATCTTAAATTAAGCCATTTCTATTAGTTTATAAGTTGCCACGTGGCTTGTGGCTTACCAGTACCTTACATCTAACTTGTCTTGGTGGCTGCTAGAAGTGTCTCTCTGCCTCAGCCTTCCAACTCCCAGAATTCTTCTCCTCCTTGTCCTGCCTACCCTATCCTTCCTGCCTGGCTACTGGCCAGTCAGAGTTTTATTTATCAATCAATCATCTACAGCAGGAGCCTCAGAGTCTGAGTGTGTTCTGGGGACCCTGAAGTCCATGAAGAGGTGAGGCAGCATCCCCAAGGGTAGAAACACAGCAGAGATGGTGCTGAGGACCCAGGGGAGCCTACTGGTTGACAGGATGCTCAGATGAGACAGATATAGGTATGGAGACTGTAGTAGAGGTTTTTAAATTCTCTGTGCAATGGAAAGCACAAAGCAGCACAAAGAGGTAGGCCACTAGCAGTGCAGGTAAACAAGCTGGGGTGCAGCAGCCATGACTGGCTGCAGCTGGGTTTCTTCTGGGACCAACATTACTGAATGAGAGCTGCGGCTCACAGTAGCAGGATGACATTTTGAGCCCTTGTGACTCAAGATGATTAAGAGCCTCAGGACACCAGGGTCTCTAGGTTGGCGGGCCAGAGACAGGAGGTGCAGATAGACCAGGATTGTAAAACATTCAAAATGGGATGAAGCTAACAGCCAAAGCTGCACAGCTTCTGTTTGCTGGTGGCATAGAAATGCATGGCTCCTTTAAGATATGGCTTCCTGGTCCATGCCGGCTGCACAGAGAGCTTTTTCAAAGAGGTTTGCTCCCACCAAGCTATGGTGACAGTGATGCAATCTTCACCCTGGAGCAGATTGTCTTGGGGAAGGCTACCAGCCATAATGCTAAGTGCCTCTGCAGCTGAGAGTGAGGTTTCAGAGACTCTTGTTTGAACTGGGTTGTTGCATGCAAGGGAACTCCAATAAATGTTTGGTTGTGAATTTCTTTGTATCTGGAGATTTTGCTTCAGATTCATTATGACTTGAACAGATACACAAAGACTTCCGGGTAGCTGGTGAGGCAGGCCCTGATCTTGAGCTTTCAGTAAAATGTTAAGACTGGTATCAGAACTGACCTTTTGAACTTTTCAGGCTTCAGAAATGGGACAATTTTGATCTCACCTATATACTATATTAACTATGGTGACTCACAACTTGTTTTGTGCATGCATATATAACTTATTAACTAAGGTGACTCACAAACTGTTTTGTGTAGTAACTGAGAATTTTGTTTTTTCTATCCAGGCTCCACATGAGGCTTCAAAAAATCCAAAGTAAGAGGGAGTTGTTATATTCCTCAATCTATTCAATTAAAGAAATGTACTAATGAGTAGAGGTTGGGATAATGTTTTTGCTATTGAACAGGAGCATATCAAATGCAAAAACATTTTCTTGTCATTTGTATGGATAATGTTAGCCTATATTAATATATCCTACATTTTGTTAATAAGAAATGTAAAAAGTTTTATTAAAAATTGCTTTTGCATGTTTGCTAAAGTTTAGGAGATATAAATGGTTCTACTAAGAGTTTGTGTTTGAATGTAAGTTTGTGAAAACTATAATTGTGTGTGTTAATATTTATTCTAGAATTATGATGTTAAACTGTTAATATTAACAAATAGTGGTACGGTGATGCTGAGGAATCTTTAGATTTCATGTGGTTGTATCAGGAACTTATTGATTTGTTTGATGTGTTTGCATCAGGAGTTTACTGATTTATAAAAGGGTTTGGTGCAGCTAAAATTGCTATAGACATCTTAGACCCAATTAAAAAGGATATTAATCTTGATCATTCTCTTCTCCTTTACTAGGAGATATAGCAGCCATAAGGGGCAGGTGTACTGCTATGAATATTCCAGATGGTTGCAATTTCTTAGTGGAAAGATGTTTCAGAGCTGCATAAAGTTAAGCACTGTACCCTCACTTGAGATTTTTATATTATAAAGAAGGGTGAATTTGTGGGGGGCCCAGTGACTCCCTACTGAGACTTTACTCAAGGTCAGACAACCTAGGCTTGCTTACCCAGCAGGGCTGCATAACAGGATGATTTTGCCATAAGCATGATTAGCAGATGTTTTGAAGGATCTACACTTGGCTGTATGTTGTGCTTTGATCTTAAAAGTGGGAGGTCTTTTGACTCGCACCTTGGCAATGTATAAAGAGCCCTTTGGAATAAATCTTGAGGTGACTGGGTATTGACCTAGGGTCCTCCCTAATCTATCCTGTTTCTCTGTCTTTCTTGCCATTTATGTCTATATTTCTATCTAATACTTCCTCCTGTAGTTAGAATTCTCTCCTTCTCTCCTTTCCCAAACAACCCTTTGACAAGTGGAGCTGGACTCCAACAGCCAAGCTCAGATCCCCCTCTCTTCCCTTCTCTTGCTCCCTGCCAGCCTTCTCCCTTTAACCCAGTCCCCCTATTCCCACCTCTGAAAAGGTAAGGCCACCCATGGAGAGTCAGCAAAGCCTGGTAGATTCAGTTGACACAGGTCCAGGCCTCTCCCCCTGCATCAAGGCTGTGCAAGGAATTCCACTATATGTACTATAAGTGTATTACTTAAGTATGTATATATTTATATATAGGTGTGTGTATAAGTATATATATACATATATACATATATATAAATAATTATTATCTACAATATATTTATAACAAAATTGGATGAGGTGAGGTAGAGTTCAAAGAAGACTCATAGAGAATATAGTATTATATATAACTTCTGAGACAAAAGTAAACACATTTATACTGACAATGAAATTCTTCAGTGTCTGCTAGAGATCTTCCCATAGAATCTTTGAACAAATAATTGGACAATATGTAAAGTACTTTTTAAAATTAACTGCATTACTTTCTGCTTTAATAAAAAATATCAAAGTATATTAAGTTCTAAATAGTTCAGAGTTTTGAATTGCTGCCTGACAAAAGCTAATGGAGCTTTGTAACTGTGTGGAAAAGAGAAACTGCAAATTATTAATTGTTTATTGGTGATTATAATTTCCAATGCCATTTATTGAATTTCTTTCAAAATATCTCCTCTTGTGTTCTCCATTTTACTCACATTTATTATAAGGAAAACAATAGAGAAAAATGAGAATTTTAATGAAAGCATGACTTCCTGGCAAGCACAATTCAGAGGCATTGGTAGTTTTCTGTTCATGAAAACAGAGTTCACATATATTCTTTGAAGAACCTGACATTGTGAAGAACAATTCTTGTCAGTTTTTTATGAGCTCACAATATAAAGAAATTTGTAGAGTGACTTTAATGTAGCTATATGAATGAATTAGCATTATACCTAAGGCATGCATTCTAACTTTCTGATAATCTTAGAGTGATTTACCTAGGGTTTCAATGTTCAAGCATATGGTTTCATTATATAACCCAAACATAGTGTCATATATGAATGTCTGTGAAGAGCCAAATCAACTGACATGTTTCTAGATGATAGTTTAACCTACCTTTGTTATTAGTCTCCAGATGGCTCTTTCATAGCAATTAATTTCTTATTCTCTTCTTCTTCTTATAAGTAATATTTGACAGTCCATAGAGAAGTTGAGAAGCTGAATTATTGTGTCCAGTTCCTTATTAGTTCACTATTCTTCCCCATCAAACTTTCCAGTTACTCTTCTCTGCTCCCTGAAGCAGCCTGGCATTTTGTCCCCTAATAAACTCTTCTTTCTACCCACAGAGTGACCTATTTCAGAGGTCTAACTTACACAGTAAATTAACTCTCTTGACACCTGAAGAAGTTTAGAAATTGATTGTTCCAGAGAATCCATGATGGAACCCTACCAAATGATTCCTTGTCCGAATTGGGAAGACAGAAGCAGAAAAATAGATACTCTAAACATGTCTGTATAAGTAACAAAAGAATAAAATACCAGGGCTGTAGAGATGGCTCAGTTGTTAAGATCACTGTATGTTTTACTGGTGGAGCCAGATTCATTTCCCAGTACCCACAAAGTGGCATAATCATTTGTGACTCTAGATACAGGCTATCTGATATCTTCTGGCCTCTATGGTTACCAGGCATGCACATGGTTACATACACACATTAAGGCAAAATAGAATAAACCATAAAATAGAATGATAAAAAACTTTTAAAAATAAAATAAATGCCTTGCTGCATTAACCTGTGAATTTTATGACTTGTTATGACAGAAATGGAAGATGACCACAGTATAGAATGTCAAAGAACTTGCCACTTAGCCTGATGACCTGACATTAATTCTTGGAACCTACACAGTAGAAAGAACTAACTCTAGCAAGTTGTCTTTCTGTCCTTTGACCTTCATACATGGAAGAACTACCTCTCTCTCCCTAAATAAAAACTTAACAAATCATAAATTCATAAATGTAAACTTCAGATGAGTAAGAAATATCACTTATTTAAATTTTAATTGTGTCTATTAAATTATTTTATTCATTTTATTTTATGTGTATGATTGTTTTGCTTGCATGATAGTGAATGCACTGTTTGCACTCCTGCTACCCTTGGAGGCCAGAAGATGGCATTTTATACTATAGAACTATAGCTACAGACAGCTGTGAGCTCTCACAGTAGGTTATGGGGACTGAATATGGCCTTCTGCAACAGTGCTCTTAAGCATTGACCCATCTCTCCAAACCACATTTTATTATTCAATAACACATAATTGCAAGTATTTATGGAGAACATTGTAGTGTTTTGAAACATATTTATCTATATGTTGTAATATTCAAATAATTAAGAATATTGCTCACCAAAAATTATTCTGTGATGATGACATTTAAAATCTATTAATTTTAAAATATGATTACAAATTATTATGTAAGATCAACATTTCAACGTAAATGCAAAATTTTCCTAATTTCTTGATTTTACCTAATCAATAGCTTTTCTATGTTTTCCATAGCCTCTCCTAACAATTTTTCTACTCAACCAGAGGCTACTTTTTCATTTTCAATTCTACAAGGGAGTGAGATAATGCAATACTTGTTTCTATGTTTGTATTCTTGGTATATCAAAATGTTTTTCTGGATCATCTATATCAACCCAATGAAGGAATGAATGATGCTAGGAAAAAGAATTCATAGACACAGAAAATTGTTGTGGAATGGAATACTTGTTTAACTATGTAAAGATGTGTTACTTTTGTTTATACTGCATTTCTTTTACTATATAAAGATGTGTTGCTGTCCCTGCCTAAGGCACCTGATTGGTCTAATGAAAAGCTAAATAGCCAATAGCTAGGCAGCAGAGGGATAGGAAGGGCTGGTGGGTAGAGAGAAAAAGAAAGCCAGTCAGCCAGCTGGGGACCAGCTAGGAAGGGGCTAAGCCATTGGGGGCCAGCCAGCCAGCCATAGAGGGAGCAGATAAGCAGTACAGATAGTATGTAGATGAGATAAACAAGCTTCAGGGCAGTGCATAGATTAAATGAAATGGGATAATTTATGTTTAAAAAAGCTAGCTAGGAATAAGCCTAAACTAAGGCCAAACAATGATAGTTAATGTCATGATTTGGGGGCTGATAGTCCAAAAATGCCTGCTAAATTTGACACCCATCATGGGGCACATATTTCTATACAGGACCTGAGAATGCTGTAAAAAAAAGAAAGAAGAAAAAAAAAAAAACAGCAAAAACGTGCTACCAGGTAGCCCCAGATTTGTAGCCTACAGAGGTGTGGCACTGCTGTATAGCAAGAACTTGAGCAGCAAGCATGTTAAGTAGAAACTAGTTAAGTAAAAAACACTGCCAAACTACAGGCATCAACTTGCTAGAGCTGGGCTGATTCAGCTCCTGATTAAATACAATTCCCAGTTGACTACAGCTCTTGGCAGGCATGCAGAGTATACAGCTCATCTCTCAGTGACCTGAGCAGGGTGGAGCCAGCCACCAGTACAAAGCTGCATGGTGAGTTTAATTTTTGGCTAAAATTATCAGAGAACACTACCAAAACAGAGTAAAGCAGATTCAGACTGAAAAAAGATTCTAAACAGGTTCCAGTATATTTAAAAAATGTGCATAGGTGTTTAAGAAATAAAAGAAAATGGATATAGACAATCATAGGAAAAAGGAGATCTCTTTATACCATTGGTTGAGAGCTCTGAGTAATAATAATATCAATAATATACTATACAAGAGTGGTGACAGTTGAGACAATAGACTATTATCATAAAATATAGCTATAAAAGATTAATAATATAGACAAGTTATATAGAGAAGGTAGATAATTCATCATGTGGTGATCACTCCATCACATTTTCACCTTTGGTATTTTTCTTTCTTTCTTTCTTTCTTTCTTTCTTTCTTTCTTTCTTTCTTTCTTTCTTTCTTTCTTTCTTTCTTTCTTTCTTTCTTTTTTTTCCCCTAATACAACTTCTCTTTGAGTAACATTCTTGGTGGTACCGGAACACATTTTGCAGATGAGGCTAGCTTAAAATTTACAGAGATCTGCCTGCCTCTGCCTACCAAGTGCTGAAATTAAAGTTGTATGCTACCACTGCTCAGAAACATTTAGTATATTCGTTGAGAAGAAAACAACTCAACATCGGGTGACCACTCAATTTTTTTTCACACTAAAATGTTTTCTGCCTGCAACGGTCCTTTCATAAGGATTTTTCTTTTTTTTTTTTTTTTTTTTACTTTGACATTAATATGTCTTTAATTTATTTCTTTTGGAAGTTCTTAATATTTTAAGTAGGCAAACTCCCTCCATTATAGATGTCCGCTAGCAGTAGGAGCTATACTTAGAAACACTTACCATGTGTGAATATCTGTTATGGATAATACTGAAAACAACATTTTTAATTCTCAGAACACATTCATTATATGGGTGTGTATTACTAGACATACATTGCATCAGCATGTATTAAACAGTCTCTCTCTTTATAGGCTTACACTAGTAAACATGATCAGAACAGAGCTAACATGGGACTAATTGTTGGGAAGAAACTATGCAGTGAGCCTAGGAATTTTGGCCTCAGCTAGAAACAGCCTCTTTTTTTTTTCTCTTGTGGGTCTGTGATAGTTTGGATGCAATTGGCCCTCATATTCTCATAGGGAGTGTCACTATATGGAGGTATGTCTTTGTTGGAGTAGGTATCGCCTTGTTGAAGGAAGTATGTCATTGTGGGGGCAGACTTTGATGTTTCCTGTGCTCAGGGTAATGAAGAGTGTCTCAGTTGAAATCCTATTGCCTGCAAGATGTAAAACTCTCAGTTACTACTCCAGTACCATGTCTGCCTGCATGTCACCATGCTCCCCATCATGGTGATAATGGACTGAACCTCTGAAACTGTAAAAAAGCCACCCCAACTAAATCTTCTACTTTATAAGAATTGCTGTGGTCGTGGTGTCTTTTCACAGCAATAAAAACCCTAACAAAGTTCTAAGAAAATATTTGCTCTGTTGTTTACTGTGGAATCTGACTAAATTTATGGGATTAAGATATTTACAAAGACAGTCACTCTAAGTTAGAGACACAAAAAAGAACAAAATTCCTCAAAATTTGAGATAATTAAGTATAATTTCTAAAAAGTCATATAGACTTTCTTTCAACCAAAGTAATTAAAAGTGACTAGCAATATGTGGAACTGGGGACAAACATCCAGGTGTAGGAAAAGAATATTTTATCAATAATTCAGAAGTGTTTACTTCAGGGGACAATGAGATGTCTTAGCAGGTAAAGGCCTTTGCCAGTGAGCCTGAAAACCTCATTTACACCCCTAGAGCTCATATGGTAGAAGGAAGAAACTCACAAATCGTCGTCTGGCTTATTTTTATACACTATAACACACACACACACACACACACACACACACACACACACCAAGACAAATACCAGGAAGTTACACACAATATAAAAATGAATGCACATGATGAAAATGCATGTGAATATGAGGACATGTAACTCTGGTACTAGTTCAGATGTTCAAGCCAATTATCAGTTTTATTCAAAATCAAGAAATAAAACATTGAGTTACTTCAGAATCATTTATTTTTCCTGCTAACTAAAAAAACTCCCCCAAATAGCTTAATGTCTATCTTCATTTCACACTATTTGCATTTGGATTATATGGAATCTAAAGGAGGCATTATGGTTTGATTCATTACCATTTCCTACAGGTGCTCTGCAATCCTTTGCAAACACATATTTAATCTTCTGGAGTACCACATTCACAAACTATCTTACTATTAGAAGGCATGTGAGTAAGAAAAGTCGATTGATAGCAATTTTAAAATGTACTCAACTTAAGGTAATCAAAATTAGACTTCTTGTCCCTTTATTTTTTTCTTCTTTTTTCTTTACCCTTTTCTATTCTTCATGTCTCTCTTTGTATGTCATCCTATCTTCCTTTCTTTCTCTGATTTCTTGTTCTTTCATCCTTCCCTCATTCCTCCTCCTCCAGCACTTTTCTTCTGTCTTACTCTGTTTCTTCTTTACTTTGCATCTCATAATTTCTCCTTGTCTATCTGTATAATTTCTTTTGTTCTCATATGATCTCTTAAGAGGAAAGAAAAGGATATGTCTCCTTACCTGATTTTATATATATGAAACTAACCAATAAAGACCTGTTAACTCTTCATATTATATCTTTAATGAATCTGAAGAAGTAAGTGGTTAATACAATTATAGGTGCACCTTAATTCACATGTCTAAATTCTCTTAGTTAATTTTCACCTGCTGTTACAAAATATCTGACAGAAACAACTTGAAATTTAAAAAAGGCATAGTTTGACTCATGGCTTATGCAAGTATACTCCATCTTTGTGGGAAAATCAAGGCTAAGTGACCCATTAAGAGTGGAGAGATTATTTCAGAGCCCACATATATTGGCCAGTTCTGGAAGCAGAGTACAGACTGGAGCATGAAATGCATGACCCCCAATAGACCTCCCTCAGTTGCCTTCTTCTGACTGCTAGGCATATCTGCTAGACATTCTGCAGCTTTTCCAAATCACCTCACTTGGTGGCCTTGTCCAATAGCACTATCACCATACACATAACTAATTCTTCAGACACATGATCAAGTAGAGAGCATTTCAGGCTCAGAACAAAGTCTGTACATAGCTGAAAATATTTTCAGAGAATTCTGAATTTTTTTATTTTTGGAAAGTCATTACCACTCAGAAAAGTTAAGCTTAGTATTTAAATTTGAAAATCCAAGTTCTTATACCCTTCAAATGTTTTGCATATTAAGACGTGGCATATATAAAAAACTTCATGCCATCTCTAAGTAGAATATAAGATGGCTATTAGAAAGGCAGGTCTTACTCCATTTGAGGGTTTAATGAGGTGTCAGGAACTAAAACTGACTTATACTTTCAGAAGAAAATACATTCCACTGGAAATCTGTGCACAAGTCAGGATCAGAAGCCACCAAAATTTCACTTTTACCTCTTCCAAGGAAACACTTACCCTTGGGATCCCCACATTCTTTCTTTTTCTCCTGACCCATTATGCCACAGAGTTCATGGAGAAGGCCTAAGTGACAATTTTATTTGTCTCTCTTAATGATATTCATTATTCCTGTTAACTGTTATATTAACAGCCATCAGAGAAGGGGTCAGTTTGTTTCACTGAAGTTTATTTGCTGATTAAAAAAATCTGTTGAAGTTTGTAGAGACTTCACAGCAAAACGGAATAAGGCTAAGGATCGTACTTAATTCTAATTGGATTCAGCAACACCCAGGTATCTCCACATCTGAGCCTCTCCAGAATTTCTGACAACTTCAGGTCAGTTCAGTCTAGACAGGATATTAGGCCTATAGGTGTTGGAATAATTCCATATCTTGATACAGCTTCCTCAGAAGTCTGGATTCAAAACAGGGAACTTATTTGACTGCAAGTAGGTAGACTAGCACTCAGAAAGCCCCATTTCTGCCAACACCTCCAGTTGTAGCTGGGGAAAACACTGGAGCTCAGCTATGAATTGGTAGGAGGCCCTGCTTCCACTTTACCTACCTTCCCAGAGAACTCTGCTTCTTGGAATGGACCCATCTTAGTTCTTTCCCACCAGCCATCTCAGCCTTCCCTTCAGGCCCATTTCCATTAACATTTAAGCTGCTGATTCACAGAATCCATTTCTACTCAGGACTCCAGGTGGCCATATTGGTCTAAGAATCAAGTAAGGGATTTTCACTCTTCTTGTCCTCCATCATGTTCTCTCCAAAATGATTTAGTCCTATAGTGGCCTGATTGACTAAGTCCCTCCTCCAACCATGCCTCATTTTGTCAGAGACTCTGCATCTTAGATGGACCTGGTACCCTAAGTTTTTCCCACAGTTGCTCAGCCTTTCTACAAGCCCATTGTAATTCCTTATTTTACCCACTGACCTGCATAAGCACTCTGTACTAGGGCAAGAACAACTGAGGAAGGAAAGACCCACCCAAAAAGGCAGGACCAGATACTGACACCAAGAAACACACTAACGATCACAAATCCTGATGCCTAGAGCCCAGTGGAGGAAAACAATTAATAATCTCAAACATGAAGAGCCTTGACAGAATGCCTTCACCGGCAGTCAGTGATACAACTGTAGTAGCCCCCGAGAAAAGCAATATAGCTAAAACACAAGGCAAGGACATCAAAGTAGCAAATGTAAATATGTACAAGGACAGTAAGTAGGGTATTAATAAATACCTTAGCAAAGTCCTTAAAATACAAACAATTGCACGAAATAATGAAAACAATTCAAGACGTGATAGTAAAATTTAGCAATAGCATGGAAAAGTAGAATAATTTAATAACAGTAAAATTGAAATAAACCTGACAATGAAAAACATACAATGTAAAACACAAATCAGCAAAAACCTCAGAGGCGATCCTAACCAACAGATACTAAAATATTGGGGAGACACTCTTAGATATTGAAGACAAGGTAGAAAAACTGGATATGTCAGTTAAAGAAAATGTTAAATCTATTAGGTCCCTTATTTCTCCATTAATGTTCAGTCTGGCAGATTGGTCCAGTGGTGTGAGTGGAGTGTTGAAGTCTCCCACTACTAGTGTGTGTGGTTTGAACTGTGATTTAAGCTTTAGTAAAATTTCTTTTACAAATATAGGTGCCTGTGCATTTGGGGCATAAATGTTCAGAACTGAGAATTCATCTTGGTGGATTTTTCCTGTGATTAGTATGTAATGTCCTTCCTGATCTCTTTTGATTAATTTTAGTTTGAAGTCTATTTTGCTGGATATTAGGATGGCTACACCAGCTTGCTTCTTAAGACCATTTGATTGGAAAGTCTTTTCCTAGCCTTTTACTCTGAGGTAGTATCTGTCTTTAAAATTGAGGTGTTTCTTGTATGTAGCAGAAGGATGGATCCTGTTTTCATATCCATTCTGTCAGCCTGTGTCTTTTTATAGATGAATTGAGACCATTGATATTAATGGATATTAATGACCAGTGATTGTTAATTCCTGTTAATGTTTTTGTTGGTAGTGTTGTGTGTTTCTCTTCTTTGTTATTTGTTGATGTGGGATTATCTATCGGCTGTTAGGACACAAATGGACTTAACTGATATCTATAGAGCGTTCCACCCTAACACAAAAGAATATACCTTGTTCTCAGCATCCCGTGGAACCTTCTCTAAAATTGACCACATGCTAAGTCACAAAGCAAATCTCAACAGACACAAAATATTTGGAATAACCTGTGTTTTATCAGACCACTATGGCTTAAAGTTAGATTTCAACAACAAAAATTACAGAAAGCCTACAATCTCATGGAAACTGAATAATGCACAAGTGAATCACAAATGGATCAAGGAAGAAATAAAGAAAGAAATTAAAGATTTCTGGGAATTCAATGAAAATGAAAGTACAACATATCCAAACTTATGGGACACCATGAAATCAGTGCTAAGAGGAAAATTCATACCACTAAATGTCCACACAAAGAAGATGAAGAAATCTCACACTAGTGACTTAACAGCACAACTCAAAGCTCTAGAACAAGAAAAAGCAAACTCATCCAGAAGGAATCACTGCAAGGAAATAATCAAGAGCTGAAATAATTGAGAGCTGAAATCAATGAAATAGAAACAAAGAGAACAATGCAAAGAATCAGTGAAACAAAGAGTTGGTTCTTTCAAAAAATCAACAAGATAGACAAGCCCTTATCCAAATTAATCAGAAGGCAGAGAGAGAGAGAGAGAGCTTTCAAATCAACAAAATCAGAAATGAAAAGGGAGATGTAACAACAGACAATGAGGAAATCCATAGGATCATCAGGTCGTACTTCAAAAACTTGTACTCCACAAAATTGTAAAATCTGAAAGAAATAGACAATGTTCTGGATAGGTCCCACTATCAAAGTTAAATCAACACCAGATAAACTATTTAAATAGACCAATAACCCCTAAAAAAATAGGAATAGTCATTTAAAGTCTCCCAACCAAAAAAAAAAAAAAAAAAAAAAAAAAGCCCAGCACCAGATGGTTTCAGTTAAGAATTCTACCAGCTTTTCAAAGAAGAGCTAATTCCAATACTCTTCAAATTATTCCACACAATAGAAACAGAAGGAACATTACCAAGCTCTTTTTATGAGGCTACAGTTACCCTGATACCCAAATCACACAAAGATGCAACAAAGAAAGATAATTACAGACTAATCTCTCTCATTAACATTGATACATAAATACTCAAAAATATAGGCAAATAGACCCCAAGAACACATCAAAAAAGTTATTCACCTTAACCAAGTAGGCTTCATTCCAGGAATGCAATTATGGTTCAACATACAAAAATTTAGCAATGTAATACACCATATAAACATACTGAAAGAAAACAAAATCATCACCTCATTAGATGCTGAAAAAGCCTTTGACAAAATCCAATACCCCTTCAGGATAAAGGTTGTAGAGAGATCAGGAACACAGGGAACATACCTAACCATAATAAAGGGAATTTATAACAAGCCAAGAGTCAACGTCAAATTAAATGGAGAAAAAACTCAAAATGATTCAACTAAAATCAGGAACAAGACAAGGCTGCCAACTCTCCTATATTTATTCAATATAGTACATGAAGTTCTAGCTAGAACAGTAAGACAACAAACGGAGATCAAAGGGATAGAAATTGGAAAGGAAGACGTCAAACTTACTCTATTTGCAGACAATATGATAGTTAACATAAGTGACCCCAAAAATTGTACCAGGGAACTCCTACAGCTGATAAAGTCCTTCAGTAATGTGACAGAATACAAAATTAACTAAAAAAAAAATCAGTAGCCCTCATATATCCAAATGATAAAAGGGCTGAGGAAGAAATCAGAGAAACATCACCCTTTACAAGTAGCCACAAATAATATAAAATACCTTGGGGTAACTCTAACTAAGCAAGTGAAAGACCTATATGACAAGAACTTCAAGTCTTTGAAGATAAAATTTGAAGAAGATATCAGAAAATGGAAAGGTCTCCCATGTTCATATAAACTGAAGGGACATGGAAAATAACACAAACAAGAATAAAGATGGGAGAGAAACAATATACCAACATACAAATTACAGAATTTACCACAATACACCAATAACAAAACTCAGAAAAACTCTATAAATAGATTGAATCTAGCAGAAGATAAACTATCAGGAGTCAAGCCTCAAAACTAAAGTAGTAGATCTAGACTAAATCAGAAAAAAAATCACAACATATGAAAATATAAGAATTAGATACAAACAAAAAAAGGAAACAGTGTAGGGCACACCATTATCTGAATTCTAAATATACAAAACAAAGAAAAATATTAAAAACTATAAAAGAAAAATTTCACACATAAAAGAAACTAATCAGAATGATATTCAGTTTCTATCTGAAAGCCAGAACCTTGAGCTTTACACTCCAAGTTCTAAAACACAATGACTGTCGATCTAGTCTTTTGTACCCAGAAAATAATATGTGACATAGTTGCAAGAATAAAGAAAAATTTGCCAGGATCCTGACAGCCTAAAAATATTGATAAGAAAGCAAAAAAAAAAAAAATGATACTGAAAGCAATAATCCAAACTGAAGATAGGAATTAACATAGCCAAGTACTTTTAGAAGGAAAACAAATACAGCCTTATTATAATGAAAAACAAGTCACAACTAAGCACACAGGCTATGAAAAAGCATTAAAATAACTGAAATGTATATTTACCTTTTAATAATAATTCTAGATGTTATAGCCATCAGCTTTTCAATCCAAAGCCACAGGTTACCTGAATAGATAAACAAAATGGCACTATCTTTTTTCTATAAGAAACAGCTTTATGGATAGGCACAGTTATTAGTTGTGTAAAGCATTTCAAGAAATGGGACAAAGAAACAAGAAGGCATTGCCATCCTGATATCAGATAAAATGTGCGGCAAATTAAAGGTAACTGATGAATTGGTCCCTAGATTATTGGTTTTCTTTTGCTTCACACCAGTTGGCTCTTTCTATATGAGGCAGAATCTGCTCAGTTTTCTTTTAGCAATGTACTTGGGTTTAGAGAAGGAGAGAACCACATTCCAACTTCAAAGCCAGCTTGATTTATAATTTAATTGGGACCACTACTTTTCTAGAGTTAAAGAGATATAGAAGTTAGGAGGTGAGATATTACCTTGTGTATACTGGTATCAATATGTTCTTTCTTTCTGTTGCAGACATCTGGGCCTTATGATTTCTGGAAGATGGGTATTTCTATTATCCTATAAAGACAGAAAACAGAACCTTGCCTCAACCCTTGTTCATTAAGTTTTTCTTACAACTTGTAGAGATTTCATATCAGTGGGTGAGTTATTACTTATCCTTATCAAGGGATTTCTCCTGTTCAAATCAATTTTTTTTCTTAATTTTGTTGTTTCCTTCAGAAACAAAAGCAAAACTCATTCCTCAACATAGGACATACTCTGGTTTCCATTCCAAGTTCAACACATGTTGGAAGTAAACCAGTTGGTTTAGTTCAGGAGGTTTTTTCTGCTGTCCTTGCTTCTCAGCAATTGTCCCTTTCTCATCAGCATTGAGATAATTCAAGGTTAATAAAGCATTATGCAATCTATTTCTAGGGGTCATAGTTATTTCTTTCTGTTTGTTTAGCATGTCCTTTAAGCTCAGATTAAATCTTTCTATGACTGGTTGGCCTGTAGGGTTGTGGTATACCTGTAATGTACTTTATATTGTAATATACAAAAAATGTCTCATTTTATTTCAGACATATGCTGAGGCATTGTCAATCTTGATTTGTACAGGTATTCCCATGATGGCCATAACTTCCAGTAGGTGTGTGATCATAGAATCAGCCTTTTCAGAACTCACTGGAGTTGCCAATTGAAATCCTGAATAAGTGTCAATGGTATGGTGTACATATTTTAATCTTCCAAATTATGTGAAATGAAACACATTTATCTGCCAAATTTTATTTCTTTGTATGCTTTCTGGATTGCTTCCTGCAGGTAATGGAGTTTGGTTATAGAAGGAACAAATAGGACATTCTTGGTCAATTTCCTTGGCTTGTTGCCAAGTGATGGAGAAATCCTTCTTCAAATCCTCCCTATTTACATGGTGTTTCTTATTAAATTCTGAGGCTTCTAGCACATTACCTATTAATAACTGATCATTCCCATCAATACCTTGTGCTAGAGGAACTGGCAGACCGATATGGGATCTGATGTATTTTACACACACACACACATACACACATACACACACACACACACATACACACATACACACACACACACACACACACACACACACATTGTGTGTGTATGTATGTATATATGTACGTATGTATATATATGTGTGTGTATGTATATGTATGTGTGTATATATATATATATATAATCTCCCTATTTCTGATGATTACCTGTAATTGTACAAATAGTGAAGCTAATTCAGTATTATCGGGAATAAATTCAGCAGTTTCAATATATAAAACAACTCTTTCTGCATATTGCAAGTCAGTGACAATATTGAGGGGTTCTTTGAAGTCCAATAGTACCATAATAATGGCATACAGTTCTGCCTTTTGTATAGAATTATATGGGCTTTGAAGCAATTTTCTTAAGTGTCCTGATTTTTATCCTGCATTTTCTGATTTATTTGCATCAGTGTAGAATGTGGGGACCCCAGAAATTAGCTTTTGCCATACAATGTGAAGAAAGACCCATTAAGCTGTTTTTATGAATTCTGTTCCCTTGCTGTTGGGATAACAATTGTTAATACCTCTCAAACAATTACTGCGGTCTCTCTGTCAGTATTCATTTTCTTTCATAAAGAGGAAATCGCTTCATTAGTTAAAGATACTATAATTTCTGCTGGATCCATTCCTCTTAATGATGAAGTCTTAATTTTCCTGTTAGAATCAAATCAAGGATCTTCTCCACATAATTTTTTAATATATTTGATTTATGTGGTAGAAATATCCATTCCAATATAATATCTTCCCTCTACATCAAAATCCCTGAGGGGGATTGTCTAGAAGGGAATATGACTAGAATTCAGTTAAGTTCTGGATTCACACAATCCACATGTGCTTCTCATATTTTCTTTTCTACCAAAGCCAATTTCTTCTCAGCTTCAGGTTGTAATTCTCTTGGACTATTTAAGTCCTCGTCCCCCTTTAGGGCACTAGCCACATTTACTAGTCTGTCTTCAGGCATTCCAGTGACACCCTGTAAGTTAGAAATGCTTCTTAACAGTTTTTGAAAATCATTAAGAGTTTGCAATCATCCCTCCTGAGTTATATCTTTTGGGGTCTAATTTTTTGAAGATCTATCTATCTTATATTCTAAGTAATTAATAGAATTTCTTCTTTGTATTTTTTTAGAAGCAATTTGTATTCTCCAGTGAGGCAAAACTTTCTTTACATCTTCAAACATGCTTTCCCAGGTACCTAACTTTTGATCAGCTAATAAGATATCATCCATATAATGATAAAATATAGATTGTGGAAATTTCACATGAAATATTTACAATGTTTTTTTTCACAAAATATTGGCACAGAGTAGGGCTATTTAACATTCCATGTGGGAGGACCTTCCATTGATACTTTTTGACTGGCTGGAAATTATTATAATTAGGTACTGTGAAGGTAAATATTTCTCTAATCTTTTCTGTAAAGGTATGGTATAGAAACAGTCTTTTAAGTCAGTAACTATAATAGGACATTCCTTGGGTAACAGAGGGCAAGGGCATCCCATTCTGTGTCTTTTCAGGCCCCTGGTGGAACATTTTTTTAATCCAAGCACTGGGGAGGCAAAGACACACAGATATCAAAGCTTGTCAGCATGGTCTACAGAACAAGTTCCAGGACAGCCAGGGCTACAAAGAGATACCCACTCTTGAAAAACCTAAACAACAAAAAAAGAAAAAACAAAGAAGAAGGCATCTTCAACAAATGGTACTATAAAAAAAAAAAAAAAAAAAAAAAAAAAAAAAAAAAAAAAACTGGATTTCTGCATGTAGAAAAATGACCACATACCCATATTTATCACACTGGACAAAACTCAAGACTAAGTAGATTAAAAATGTCAACATAAAACCAGACACACTAAACCCAATATAAAAGTGGGGAATAGCCTTGAAACAGGAGAAAACTTCCTAAACAGAACAGTGATATTGCAAGCACTAGAATGACAATGGGACCTCATGAAACTGAAAAGCTTATCTAAGGCAAAGGACACCATCAACATGATGAAATGGTAGCCTAAGGAATGTGAAAAGAATTTCACCAGGTCCACATCCACCAGAGAGTTACTAGGCATCATAAAACAAGACAATTCCATTAAAATGGGGAAAAGACCTAAACACAATCCTCAACAATGGAGTTTCAGATGGCTGTGAAATAATTAAAGAAATGTTAAATATCCTTAGTCATCTGGGAAATTCAAATCAAAACTACTTAGAAATTCCATCTAACACCTGTCAGAATGTCTAAGTTCAAAAACACAAGTGATTGCTCAGGATTGTGGGGATGTGGGGTACAAATGGGAACGCAAAATTGTATAATCATTATTGAAACCAATATGGCAGCTCTTCAGAAATGTGGGAATAGATTTAACTCAGACAAACCTATAACATACCTTGGTGTGTACCCAAAGGATGCTCCATCACACTACAAGGACCCTTGCTCAACTGTATTCTAAATAGCCAGAAACTGGAAGGAAACTAGATGTACCTCAACTGAAGAACAAATAAAGAAAATGAGGTACATTCATACAATTTGTGTATTACTAAGTGGTCAGAAAATAAAATAACATCACAACATTTGCAGGCAAATTGATGAAACTAGAATTAACAATCCTGAGGAGGCAACCAAGACTCAGAAAGACAAACATGATATGTATAAACTTATAAATGGCTATTAGCTACTATGTAAATGTAATAATACTACAACCACAAACCCAGAGTGGGCAAATAAAGAGTAGGGCTCCAGGGAGAAGCTTGGGGAATCCTACAGAAGATGGGGATGAAGGATTATAGAAGCCAGATGAGTTCAAAGATAACAGGATAACAAGGCCCGCAGAATCAAATGACCATGACTCATAGGGGCTCAGACAGACCGAAGGAACAATCGCAGGGAGGGAATGGATCTGTACCAGCTTCTCTGCATCATACTGTGGTTATTTAGCATGGGGTTTTGGGAGTGGGCTTATCTCTGACTCTGTTGCCTACTTATGGAACACTTTTCTCCTATTGGGTTGACTAATTCAGCCTTGATATGATGGTTACTGTCTAGCTTTATTGCATCTTGTTATGATATGTTCAGTTTATATTTCTCTGAGGCCAGCTTTTTTTCTGAAGGAAAATGGATTAGCACTGGATCTGTGGGAGATTGTAGTTGGAGAGGGCTGCTATGGGTGGGAGAAGTGGAGACTGCTGTTGTGCTGTATTTTATGAAAGAAGAATAAATAATAACCTAAAATTGTGTGTATTTTCCAATGAAAAAGGAAGGAAGCATTATTTACCCTAATAAATTTTAAAATACAGGGTTTTGTTTGTTTGTTTGTTTTTTAACCTGAAAAACTACAAGTGTTTCATATGCAATACTGGATATTTGTTGCCTCAGGTTTACTCCAGTTTGATTCTTCCTAAAACAGTTATTGGCTAGTGGATAAATCTGCTTTTGTATGATATCTTTCTCATGAATTATTAATCTATATCATGAAAAAATTACATTTTTTTTGAAAACAGAAAGAATGTTATTTATTGTAAACATTTTAATATTATTCCATTTCCTTTCTTAACATTTTTAGTGTATATGTGTGTTTGTGTGTGGGTATGTCTGTGAGAAAGAGAGAGAGAGAGAGAGAGAGAGAGAGAGAGAGAGAGAGAGAGAGAGAGAGAAAGACAGAGAGAAAGAGAGAAAAACATGTGTGGTTTTGCATGTTTGTGTGTGTCTTTCATGTGTTTACTTGAAGGTCATATGACAATTGATTTTCTTTGTGGGTGTGGATGTTCCTTGTGCTTTTTAAAAAGATTTTTCTGCTTTGTTTATATTTGATTGTTTTATTTTTCTAAAGAGAGAGAGAGAGAATAGATTGAGTTGGATGATTCAGGAGTTGGGAGGATCTGTGAGATGGGAGGAGATGGGAGGAGATGTGGGAAGGGGAATATTATCAGGATGTTCCCTTCTATCATACGATTCTATACATTAATAGTCATCAGGCCAGCAGCAAGTTCCTTTACCAGTAGAACTATCTTGTCAGCCTCCAAAATTAATGCATTTTCCTGAACCTGTTAGACAGCCAAGAGAAGAAAAGTGGGACTGGTTGCAGTATGAATTAGTTGCTAGTGTAAGCTCTCTTTTATTAAACAAGTCTTCCAGTGTACAGAACCAACTATGACACAGATGAAGAGTGAGGACTGTGTACTTTGGCATTAGGACTGAAAAATTAAAATAATACAAGTTTCATACTTTTGATTAAATTTTAGTAATTTTATTAATAGTTGAAGCTATATTGTGGCTTTATAAGTAAGGAATATTAGGTTTTTCAACAAGTGCATCTTTCATGAAATGTTGTTGGTCACCAGGGCAGAAGAGGCTTCCATAAATAGCTTGGGTTCCCACTCAGATTTTGATCTATAGCACTAAAGTACTCAGATTTAAACAGTTGCTTTGTTAGTAAAAAAAAGCTTTATTTTCCCTGGGACTTTGAATGGATAGCATTTTCATTTCATCTGTGGTAGTACTAGATCATACATGTAAGTGGTAGGCTTACTTGTTGAGACAGGGATTCTCTGTGTAGCTTTGGCAAGGAGCCATATCTTAATATAATTATTTTCATTAAATTTTAACATGGGTATTTCGGAAAACAGAAAGTATACTGGAATGTTTCTGTCTTAAACAAGTTTTAGCATACCATATCAATAGAAATTAAAAATGGCACAGTAATTATAGAATACAAGTAGTATATAGAAAAAGACAGTAAGCCCATGAAAAAATGCTTATAAAGTGAAAGTTTATTATTCCTGCATTTTTATTATTTACTTGAATGTCAAAAATGAAATTCAAACAAAAATAATTATAACATTAAATACTGGTGAAGATGAAACATACTTCACCCAGGACAAATTACAGATGCAGATAGGACAAAATATTTTAATAACTTATAAAATGATGTATGCAATTACTATATAATCCATTAAACTCCTAGGCATTTACTCCAAGAAAATAAAGGCATATGTTCTCATGTACTGAATATTAGTGACAGTTTTATTCATATTAGCAAATGCCAGAACTATCTTAAATGTCCTACTGAAACTGACAAAAGTTATAAAATTGAATATAAATGCATCATAAATACATAAGCAAATAAATGTTTTTACATTCATCTTATTACTTTTTAGAAAACAAAATGAAGAAATAAATGATAGACAGAGGAACTTTGATTATTAGTGTTAGGCTCAGTTAGGATTCCTATTGCTCTAAGGAAGCACCAAGACCAGTAGAAACTTTGGTAGGCAAAAGTTTATTTTTTTTTTACATGACCTGAATCTCAGTCCATTGCAGGAAGCCAAGGAGGGAACTCAACCTTTGTGGGATCTGGATGCACCAACTAATGCAGAGCCTTGGAAGAGTGATGCTTACTGGTTTGTTCTAAATGGCTTGCTCAGCTTGCCTTCTTCTAGAACTTAGGACCATAAAATTCAGTGCTGCCCCCACCCACAATTACTGGGCTCTTTCACATCAACCATTAATCAATAAAATGTTCTACAAGCTTACCTGTCTACAGCTCAATCTTATGACCACATGTTTTTAATTAAATGCAATTAATTAAAATTCTAGTCTATGATTTTAGCTTGTGTTAAGTTGACATTGCACTAGTTAGGATGGTGGTAGAATTATGTTTGGTGATCAAGTCAAAACAGAATTACATACATGTTTCTTTTTGTAATAGTACCTTTGTATAATGTCTGAAATCAGAGTGGTGGTAGCCAGGTGTGGGTGTTCTAGAGGAGAATAGCAGGCTTGAAATTATTTTTAAATGAGGAATATGGGATCAGTGGGATAATAGAATTCTAATTTTGGATAAATGCCAGTTTATGCTTCAATTCAAAGGTATTATACCTGTGAATACACATTATATACATTCATGCACAGAGAGTGCAGCAAAGTGCAGAAAGTTGAACAAGTGAATGTAAGTTATTGTCATGTTCCTAATTATAATACTATAGTATTATTTTTAGTTGTTTCAACTGGAGGATCTGTAAAAGTGGCATGTAAGATCTCTCTGTGCCGTTTTTACAACTGTAAGCTAATCTAATCTAGAATTATTTAAAAAAATTTTAGATAATAAAATTTTATCAGCAAAACTCTATCATTATATAGTTTTTTTTCTCCAAAAGTGACAATAAAAACACTCTGTGATATAATAAACTTTACTGGATGAATATTGTATTAATCAAGTTTCTCTAGATCCACAGAACTTATGGAGTGAATTAATCTCTCTCTCTTTCTCTCTCTCTACACACACACACACACACACACACACACACACACACACACACACATACACACACAGGGTAAATCCAACAATGGCTAGCTGTGAGTGAAGAGTCTGAGGGTCCAACTGTTGTTCAGTCCCATGAGGCTGGGTGTCTCAGCTGGTTTTCTGTAGATGCTGGAATCCTGAAGATGTAGGCTCCAATGCCAGTGAAGGAATGGATGTGCTGAGGAGGAGAGGGCAAGCAGGTTAAGGAAGAACACGCCCCCTTCCTTCTTCCATTGTCCTTCCAGCAGAAAGTATGGCCCAGATTGTAGGTGTGCTTTCAGGCCTCAATGCCTGGGTTAAGTGTGTGTCAACCACGCTCAAGATCTAGATCAAAGGCATTCTGTCTTTGTACCTCGAGGTCCACATCACAAGGGTGACCTTCATCTTTGGCTTAAGTTCTTTTCAGATATAGTCAAGTTGACAACCAAGATTAGCCATCACAAATATAAAAATATTTGAAAGCAGGATCTTAAATATATACAGAGAATTCCTAGGGAAATTGTATTATTTAGGGTCTCTCTAAAAGAACAGAACTCAGAGTATACACACATATGCACATATATGTATATGTGTGTGTGTGTGTGTGTGTGTGTGTGTGTGTGTGTGTGTGTGTATTAGAGTGGCTTATAGGATATGGTCCACTTAGTTTAACTACTTCTGTGGACTGTGTCTCCACAGAAAGGCCAAAACCCTGGTAGTTGTTCATTTCATGAGACTGGATGTCTCCACAGTCCCAATTTGGTACTAAGGCCCAAAAGGATTTCCAGTAAGCTACTGACTTTTAGACTACATTGGAATCCCAAAGAAGTGTGTTCTAGTACCAAGGAAATAATACCTCCTCAAAAGGAGAGATGAATTTGCTAGTTAGCATGAGGGTGACATGCAAAATTAAAGAATTTGCTTCTTCCATGTCCTTGTTTGTGGGCTGACACAAGAAGCTGTGTCCAAGATTTAGGGTTAGTCTCCTCACTTCGTAAGAATCAATCAAGGAAATCCCTGACTGCAGTGTCTAGCAGCCTGAGTTTTTATAGATTTTAAATGTATTCAAATTGACAACCAAGATTAGCCAACATAAATCATTATAATCCCACTGTCTACTAACAGAAAGGTGAGAGAAATGGTGTATACTTACAATGTGGTGTTATAATTCAGTAAAAATAAACAAACAAAAGAAATATTGCCAGATTCAGCAAAATGGATTATATGAGCAATATAAAACTATGTGAAAAACAAAAGCAGCAACAGTAGAAAAATTTTAAACAATACTAAACTTGAAATGTTTGAAATATTCAAATGCATAAAGGAGAAAGTATTGGTTGTCAGGAGCTGAGGATGGAGAATATTGAGAGCCATTATTCAAAGAAAATTAAAATTTGTTTGGGAAATATTGAAAATCTGAGAATTCTTACCCAGGTTTGTAATTATGATTAGCAGCAATGTATTGTTTATTCTGTTTTAAAATTTATTATGTTCATTTTATAAATTTTCAAAAGGTAAAATAAAAAAACAAGCAATATATATGTTTATTGAAGCTTCTCTGATATATATATATATATGTATATATATAAACACACATATATAAATAAGTATATATGAAATTTAAAGGGAGGAACTGTATAATGGAGAAGATAATGAATGCTCCAACTAGATATCTTATGTCACCAAGTAAAACCTCAAGTACCAGGATTGTGTTCCCTTCTGATTAGTTTCAAAGGCTCTCATAGAGTGGCTGCAAACATCACAGGCTATTGCAAAAGCTTTTGTTATTCTCCATAACTTGACAGAAAGGACTTATTGCTGAAGACACCACTTACTTATTTCAACAAACATGGAGAAATTTATCTGGTGTCCAAACAGGAGATTCATCCTTTACTGATTAGCATTCTTTATGTATCAAGTACTTTTCATACTATTGGAGCCGAAAATAATTATTAGTATCCCCCAGCTGTAAGTTCTGTGACCTACAAGAGTACCTGCATGCCACAAAAGTGGCACATTTGTTTTGAGGACAGGCAGACACTTTTTGATTGGATTTATGGCCCACTCCATGAGACAGAACCCATGACTGAAACTGCTAAAATGGCCAGTACCTGAGATTGGCTAAATCATGGGCTCCAGGAAAAAGCATAATGCTATTATTCTGATAAAGAATATTGCAAGAAAATGACTTTTAGTGATATGTGATATACTGCTATATTTATGGATCAGTAAGTCACACAACCCTCATCAGAGAAGCTTCCTCTTGCAGTAGACATTAACCAACACAGAGATAAACACTTGGCAATGTGCGGACACCTATACAAAATAGACTCCATTCTCTCTCTCTCTCTCTCTCTCTCTCTCTCTCTCTCTCTCTCTCTCTCCTCTCTTTCTCTCTCCTCTCTTTCTTTCTCTGTTTTTGTGTGTCTGTGGGGTTTTTTTTGTTTTTTTTTTTGTTTTTTGCATTTTGGTTATGTCATTGAGAAAGAGAGACAAAATCTGGGAAGTAGTTTACTGAGAGGAAAGAACGTGATCAAATATATTTTATGTGAATTATTTCAATTAGATATAAATTAAACAAACCAACAACAAAAATAACATCAAATTTCATCTCACTCTGGTCAGAATGGGTACTTAAAACTAGTCAAAGTAAAAAGAAAAATTTTAACATGCTGCAAAATTCATATATTTAAAGGACTTATTTTGTCAAGAAACAAGTGATACTAAGAAATCTGGGGAGATGTCTCGCTGGGTAAAACTGTCTGACACTGAAGATTGAGGACTTTAGTTCAAGTTCTCAGAACCTCTTAAAAGATATGGATGACTTTAGTCCCCATGTTCCTTAGGAATAGTTCTAGGAAGAGACCAGAAAGTCGCCCAAAACTCATCACTAGCCTGGCATACACAGCAGAAAATCAGCAGAGATAACATGCCACAAAGCAAGGGGAACCACAATCACATTGTCTTCTGACATACAGGAGAATTTAGGGCAGAAGTGTTTGCAATCATACACAAGAATACACACACACACAAACACACACACACACACACACACACACACACACACACACACACTCACATCCTCACGCGCATGTATGTACACACACAGACAGATACCTTGTATGTACACATTAAAACACAACTGAGCCCAACACTGTGAATGGAAAGACATAATGATAACAGTGCTCTGAAACTAAGTGCACTAAACTAAGCATTAAATTAATGAAAACAATAATAGAATTTGGCTATGATATTAAGAACATGGCAACTCAAATTTTTTAACAAATTATAAAGAAAAGTAAAAAGATTAAGGATTTCAGGATTCTGATTCTTCAATTAAAATATTAAGGAGTTGATAAAGTTAAAATAATTTTATATTTTTAATTGTAAATATTAAACAACTTGTAAATTCTTAACAGATTAACTTCAGAACATGCAGGAAACATTTGGAATATATAAATAAAAGAGTAATGTATTATAAAAGAAGAAAAATAATCAAGTAAATGATTTTCAAAGAAAGCTCAACATACTGTGCTATAATTTTATGTGTACATTGCCTCCAAACAAACATCCACCTGCAATTATAATATCTGACAGACAGAAAAAGTTACTAGTTATCTGTAGTTCCTGGAGTGAAAAGCAAATAAAACTATTAGTAAAACGAAACAATTACTTATGTTACAGGGGTTAAACAGAATATGCATGTATTTTAAAAATATAGCATTATATATAGACACTAAAAAAATGTGAAGTGTATTGCTTAATCCACTTAGCAGACAACAATATTGAACTCCAACTTCTAACAGACAATGGAACATGACAGCATCGCTGTGAAATGCCAATAGCTGCAGTTATATAAAACAATGATCATCTTCACAAATACAGTTTTAAGTTGTAGAAGTATGCATATAATTATGCCAAGTCAAATTACAGTGTTCTGATACTCACAAATATGTGTTAAATTCTGTTAAAAGAATGAGGACAATTTAGGAACAAAATTTTAGATTTTAGATTTATCATACTTTGAGGTGTGAGGCACTAGCTCAGGGAGTCAGAAAGGATACACATTAAAGTGGCCTAGGAGATTTTCTTAGTTATGTACATGTAAGTTCTATGATACATAAAGATTATCAAGATTGTATTATCTTTATATGTGCTTTCATATATATCTTATGTGAATTCATCCAATGACCAATGGTTTTTGATAAACTAAGTAATATGAAATAAAAAGAGAGGATGAAATATACAGAAATATTGAATATTGAAATGAGACTATAATAATAAAAGACTATAACCGACAAATAAGAAAGTGGTCGAACTACCAATATGTGAATCATAAATGAAAGAGACATGACTGAAGATATGAGGCAAATATTTTTCATTTTTATATTTCAAAATGATATCATGCTTCACTAAGTAAATTATACTCTAAATATGAGAGTGTCTTGTGCAGAAGTTCCCTCTAAATCACAGCCATCCTTCCTCCTTAGTTAAGTTCAGGCCCTTGGATGAGAACACATTGTCCTCTGTTGGAGGCTGTCAGAACAGATCAGATCTTGTGTGTTCTACTAAATCCTGTGACCCTCTCTGCCCTCCCATAATTAATGAATTATTTTTTCCCCTGGAGATTCTCTCTGTAAAAGTCCTTGCTTTTGCTTTTCTCAGACTCACTTTATACACTAGACTGGCTTCCAACTCCCAGAGATCTGTCAGCCTCCGCCTCCTGAGTGCTCAAATCAAAAGTGTGTCCCACCACACCCAGCTAATCAATGAGTTCTTTAACAGTGCATATCTCTGTTCATTTCATCCTAGAGCAATTTTGAGATGATTATGAAATAAGTAAGTGATCATGACTGAAAAATTGAAGGAAATCATTGAACAGATATAAGCCCTTTTAGATAACTAAGTAAAACATAATTAGTATTCAACAATTGAAAATATTTAATATGGTGGATTTCTATTTTTGTTACAAATATTTCCTAGAAAAGATTGGATATTTTTCAAAGATGTTTTTCTAATTTTTGTAAGATATTCTTCCAAAATAAAAAGCTGAGTATCTATGTACCTTATCTCAATTGCGCTTGAAATAATTTATGAAAACATTAATGCCATTAGAGATTTCTTAATAATTCACCACATGAGGCTCAAAGTATCTATCTTTTGCTCTCCGCTCAATACTATGCCCTGATTCATGAATAGTTTGAACCAACAGCATGCTTCTAAATACTTAATTTGCAAAACTGTCACTGGGCTGTTTGAAAGACTAAAGTTTTCATTCATTATTACGTAAAGCAATATTATAATAAGATAAATGAAATCAAGGTCCCTGGTACACATTTGACAGACTAAAAGCAACAGGCTTCATTCACAGCTAATGCGTGAGTAGACAGAAAAGTGAGCAGAGAAATGATGCATGCAACTGTAACAGAAAGAAAAAAAAACAGATGGAAGAAACAGGTGGCAGGACACAGTAGGAGCCGATGATGAATGGAATACTGATGTTGGAAAAATATGAGCGGACTCAATAAAAGATATATTTCAGCACAAGCTACTAAATTTCAGAAGACAGAATCAGGAACCCATCCGAGGCATGTATGGTTGATATAGGATGTATCCAGTACATGGACCGAACAAGGGATTTGGTATTGATTGATTTGTTGCACCTAAGATTTCATTATGGAACCTGAATAAAACATTTGTTTAGAAGTTAGGATGATTTAAGACAGTGTCTTTGTGGACAATGTAAGGTTTTGACTATGTATATTATAAGGAGCAGAGTATTTCAGACTAGAATAAGTAAGGCTAGAGCTACAGTTAAGAGTACAAGGAAGTAAAGCTGTAAGCAACCGGATTGGCTGTAACTTTTGATGTGTTAGCAATATCATCATTAAGGCTTTTATAAAACATCAATATAAAATGTTTCAAAATTACAATGCATTAAAAAAAATCACTGAAAGCTTTCATGTTGTCAAAGACAGAAGCACAACAAAGGCTGAATGCTGTTTTCCATGATTTATGCATCTTCTACAAGATGTTTGTTATTAAACCTTCTTTCATATAATACATTTTGATTATGTTTTCTCCTACCACAAGTCCTTCCAAAACCTTTCCTACTCCCTAGAGACCCAACATTATATTCTTTCTCTCTCTCCAAATATTTTAAATGGTGTTCTTTTATATAGTTTGTCCACAAATATTTTCATAACATAAATATTAGATATCTGTATTAGAGTTTGAAATTAATTCAAATCATTTACATTTTGCCTATAAGATGAATCATGTGCACAAAGCTCTGGGGAATTTATTCAAGTATTGAATGTACATATAATAATACTGATTCAGACATACATTCACATTTTTGTCTCTGCTGGTAGCTATGAGAAACAAATTACTTTGTTTTCATACAAATTTAAATTTTATAAAAGGACCAAATAGAAATCTGTTCTACTTCTTAAGTAATACTCTTTACTTGGAATTATAATATAATTATATTATGTTTCTCTTTCCCTTTCTTTCCCACCCACCCCTTCCATGCATCCTCCACATTCCCTCTCAAAATCATGTTGTCTATTCCTTTAATTGTTGATATGCATTCCTAAGCACATAAATAAAACATGCTCACTCTGCATAATATAACCTGTATATATACAATCTCAGGACTGGCAATGTGGTTTTGGGAAACTTACTGAGGTACTCTTTCCTAAGGAAAATCATTTTCCCTATTCTGAGCCCATAGTTCTTTGTCTAGGGTTGAGGTCTTGCAAGCTCCCTCTCTTACAGGTTCATTCATGTCTGTTGCACTTGGTTCACTCTGTGAAACTATGTTCTTTTGCTTGTCTAAAACACCCAATTGGTGTAATAAAGAGCTGAAGGGTCAATAGCTAGGCTGGAGAGAGAAATAGGTGGGGCTGCCAGCCAAAGAGAACAAATAGAAGGAGAAAAGAAGAAGATGAAGGAGTAAAAGAAGGAGAAGGAGAGGAGAATGTCAGAAGCCAACCACCCAGCTCTACAACAAGCCACAGAATAAGATATAAAGAAAAGTATATAGAATAGAGAAAGATAAAAACCCAGAGGCAAACAGTAGATGGAATAAATTAAGAAAAGCTGGCTAGAATGAACCCAAGCTAAGCTTGGAAATTCATAAGTAAGTATGAGACTCCATATATTTATTTGGGAGCTGGGTGGCAGGTCCTCAAAGAATAAAGAATAAAAAACAACCAAGAACACATGCCATCAGTGTTCAGGTCTTGTTTAGGCATTCACATTGATGTACGCAATGATATAGCCTCTCTAAAATTTCTGGGAGACACAGTTCTACAGCAAACTTCATGTTCTACTGTTTTGTTTTGTTTTTCATCTTTCTCACCTTTCTTTTGCAATGACCCTGAGGTTTAGATGCAGGATTTGTCTTGTAGATGTATGTATTGAAACCAAGCTTTACAACTATGCATTTTGAGTGTTTGTAGTTATGTAATGATTCTTATTGCTCCAAAGAGAGGTTTCCTAGTTGAGTAGTAAGGGCTACATTTATGTATGATTATAAGATCTATAATTAGAATTCAATGAGGGTTTATGCCGTTTTAGTAAAGTGGTTATTTTAGCCACTGTTCTATTGCTCTGAAGAACCAATATGTCCATGGCAACTATTATAAAAGAAACAATTATTTGGGAGCTTGCTTATTCCATTGTCATCATGGCAGGAAGCATGGTGACAGGCCTGGCAAGTATAATGCTTGAGAAGTAGTTAAGAACTACAACCTGATCCATAGGCAACAGGTAGCAAGAAAAACCAGGTTTGACATAGGCTTTTCATACCTCAAAACCCACCCTTAATGACATACTTCCTCAACCAAAGCCACACATCTTAATCCTTCTACTTCTTTCAAAGGGTTTCATCCTCTTATGGTTAAGCATTCTAATATATACGACCCTATCTATAGAGACCATAGTTATTCAAATCACCACTGTGATGATTGTAGATTCTCATCAAAGAATTAAATAATTGACTAGGTTTCTAGTAGTTGGCTTGTTTTCTCTTTTTTTTGAACAGGCTTTAAGACCATGTATAAAGCTCTTGTTTGCCACCCAAGTATGCATGCCACATCTACTACTGTACTTTTAGTGTTACTATGACAGACTGATTATTGTTATTGTATATAGGCATCATAGCTAGGTTGGAGTATTGGTTGCTTCTCTCCCTTGGAAGCCTGCATGGTGTCTTTTACTACCATGAAAGCTAGTCCTCAGAGGGTAGGCATAAGGTCAGATCTGACTCAGGTCCTTTATATACTGTGTACAAAAATATATGATGTCCTCAGCAATAGTGATTTACCTCCGACCTTTGGGTGTAAACCAAGGACAGAGGCAATATTTTGAGAATATATTTGACAACCCTTACCAACAATTCAAAAGGGAGGTTCTCATGTGTGGAGTTGGGGATTTTATTATAAAATATATGGCTATATGGCTTTTGGAGAAAGTTTTTAGCATTAATGGAAATTTTTTATATTTTAATATATAAGTTAGGTGTGTTTGTATGTTGCAGTCACATATTTAAATGTATTGTATATTACAGACAGTAGTATGATTCCTTTTGATGTTTTCAGGCATCCCTTGTGTTATTTTATCTACTCCCTTCTTCTGTGCCTATTTGTCCCATTCCCTAATTAAACCCCCCCCCTATTTCCATTCCCATTTAAATCACTTGTAGCTTGCTAGTCCCTTGTCTATTTCTTCTCTCTCCCCTTCACATGGTCCCCTTTTACATCCTGGTTTTTGCAGTTACTCCTAGTTACACACTCACAATTGAGGACTTGGACCTTGGAACATTAGATAAGAAAGAATATGCAACAGTTGTCTTTCTGGCTCTAGTTACCCCATTTAATATGGTCTTTCATAGTGCCATCCATTTGTATGCATATTTCATGATTTTGTTTTTTTTTTTTTTTATACTGAATAGGGGTACATAATGCCTATGTACCACATTTTCATTGTGCATTCATCAGTAGACATTTAAGTTATTTCTATTCCCTATCTATTGTGAATGGAGTGACAATGAACATGATTGAGTAAATATCTGTGAAGCAGAATGTCAAATCCTTTTGATATATTCAAGGAGTAGCATATGTGGGACATATGGAAGATGTAATTCTAGCTTTTTGAGAATTTTTTGAACAGATTTTCTCATTATTTTACCCAGTTTACAATATTTCAATAACAGTAAATGAGAGTTCTCTTGTCCATATTTCATCTCCAGCCTTTGTTTTGTTGATTTTCACCATTCTAAATAGGGTAAGATGAGATCAAACAATCTCTATCTACAGAGAAATATATATATGAGATCCAAAACTCTACCACAAAATTTTAGAAGTGACCTATAAATGTAGCAAAATGATACAATGTCAACTTAAAAAGTCAGTAGCTTTTCTATGTACCAACAACAAACATGTGGCGATAGAAGTTAGGAAACCACAATCTTCACAGTACTTCCAAAGAAAACAAAACACCTTGATTAAACCTGACAGAAGAGGTTAAAGACCTTTACAATAAAAAATTTGAAATCTCTGAAGAGACAGAAAAAATATTTAGAAAATGGAAAGATATGCCATCATCATTAACTAGTTATATTAATAATATTAAAAAATTCACTGTTCTACACAAAGCAATTTTCAGATCAGTGCAACCATTATCAAAATTATCATTTCATTCTTTACACAAATAGGACAAAATTTACCTTAGGTTCATAAGGAACAACAAAAGACCCTGAACAACCAAAACAATCCTAAATAAAAATGAACCATTTTGGTGGGCTTACCCTTCCTTACCTTAGGATATATGATATGGAGCCACAATAATAAAAACAATATGGCACTGGTACAAAAATCAGACATAGAGGCCAGTGGAATAAAATCAAAGACCCAAACATGAATGTATGTAATATCTGTAGATGAATTTCTAAACAGTCTTATTAAATAAGAAACACAGAGCCAAATACAGAGGTAATAGCCGAAGAGATCCAAGCAATAGCCACAACTAGCTTTAGCTTAACACCAATAATGACTTCCACAGAGAGAGCTTTTTCCCATCTAACCCATGTTTTTATTGCCTTCCTGTTCTACCTTCTCATTGGCTCTATGCCCAGCCACATGACTTCCTCATCACTGCCTGTCTATACAGACCTCCAGGTCTGTATAGTTGGTACTAGGATTAAAAGCTCATGTCACTACGCTTGGCTGTGTCCTTGACCACACCTGTCATGTGACTGGATTAAGGGCATGTGCTACTACCACCACCTGACTTGTGTTTTATGGCTATTTGACTACTGATCTCCAGGCAACTTTATTTATTAACATACAAATAAAATATCACCACAAATTTCAGCCACTTAAGATTTGATAAATATGCCAAAAATATACAGTGCTGAAAAAAAAAAATCTAGAAGAAAACATAGGCACGGGAGGAAAGAGCTTTCTGAATAGGAACTGATGAGCCAAGGACATGAGAACAATAATTGATAAGTGAGACTTCTTGAAATTAAAAGACTTCCTCTTGATATGGAAGATGGTTGTTTGGCTTGAACTGTTTGGGGGCACCCAGGCAGGGGAATCGAGATCCATCCCTGGTGCATGGGCAGGCTTTTGGGAATCCAGTGCCTGTGGTGTGATGCCTTGCACAGCCATGGTGCAGTGGGAAGGGGCTTGGACTTGCCTAGGCTCCATGTGCCAGGCTCTGCTGACTCCCCATGGGAGACCTTAATTTGGGAGATATGGGGATGTGGGGTGGCTTAGGAGAGATTGCTGGGGTGTGGGAGGAGGGAGAAGGTGGGATCTTTGGGTGGTGTGTAGAGTGAGTAGAAAATTTCTTAATAAAGAAAAATGAAGAAAAAAAGAAAAAATCAAGGGAATGAAAAGCAGCCTATAGAATGGAGAGAAAATTGATGCCAGATATACATCTGACAGAGAAATAATATCCAGAAACTATAAGTAACTCCAAAAACAACAGTATAACTACAACAACAACAAATGACCCTTTCAAACACTGAAATTGTTCACAAAGGAATAACTGTTGGTATGGGAGCATCAAGAAATCTTTAGAAATAATGTGACTTCTCTTGTTCTAAGTGGAAGGCTTTGGAGTTTTGCTTTATAAATCTGATACTGAATAAAAATTTCACACATATTCATGTACAGATCATATGTTGACACAGCACAGAAGGTTGAAAATACTGATGAAATATGTGAATATCAAAAATATTTTATTTCTTTATAAAAGGTATAGGGAGTTCAAATAGTGCATGGAGAAGTTGAGGTAAATATAACAAAGGTGGAAGATATATTCAGAGATATGTACAGAGTGACAGAAAATTTATATCTAATGGTCAAGGTCTGTGGAAGGAGATTGAAGAAATGCTCAAAAGATGAAATAAGGGAAGAGAGGGAACTTTCACGAAAGGCAAGCCAGATATCAGTGCTTAAATATCACAGTGGATAAAACCCCAAAGAATAAAACTCTAAAAGTTTGAGAATAACCAAGGTTATTTTGGAGTAAGTCTTCTGGTTTCAACTCACAGCTCTACCACTCCTCCTACCCATCGGGTTGGATGTATAATGAGAGTGGGTTTGTAAATTGGGCTGCATTGCCACATCTATCTGTGTTCTGGAGCACTAACCAGTAGGAGAGTGTCCTTGGATGTAGTAAAACACTGTAGGTTCCATGTGATGGATTATATAAGTCAAGCTAATATTACTATTTTTTAAATTTGCTTTCTCTCAGAAAATTTTGCATATAAATTCTCAATTTAGACTTTCTTAAATATATTAATTCTCATTCCTATGACACCAGCACATGTCCAAATTATTCATCATTATGTTGACTTTTGAGTCTGAATCTTAGGTATAACTTTCTCTCTAGTTTATGTGACTCATGTGCTTTATTAAATCTATATTTAATATTAAGTATCAAGGAAACCATTCTTTATTTTTTATGGGATACTTTTCTCATTACTTGGGAGAAATATAATCTATGTTTGGGTACATAAGAATGTAAGATACATGTGATGGTTAACATTAGAGTTGACAATTGCAGAACCTTTATCATGCAAGTGCTAGCTAATTCTCCCCCACAGATTTAAGGATGATGAGGCCATGACTGTTTTCTAGATTGTTTCCTCTTACAGCCTACCAGTAGCCAGGAAAATATCTGATGCAGATAAACAATTTGTTAAAGCAATTTTTGAATTGGAATCTTATGTTAAGGAAGAAAATGTCACAAGGTAAGTAAACCCAAGCATCTTATACATGATGGTGGAGCCAGCTTCTATAGGGATAGGGGAGCTGGATACTCTGAGGTACAAGCTAAGGACATTTAAGGGTCCTCTTTCTAGCAACAGGTAGGAGACACTACAAAGTATAGACCCTTGCAGTGCACAGATCATGAATTACTTTAATCATGAAGTAAGAAAAGCAATTCAGTGCTTTTCAATCCTAGAAATGACAAGAAGTTCCCAGTATCTTCAATGTGGCACAGGATGAATCAAATAATCATTGTTGATATACCAGTGCTAAGTTATCTAAATTATATTTGTGCACTCCCTGTTGTATGTCTGATTTAGAGACTTTCCCTGCAACTATAAACATGAGAGTTGACAATGTCTTTCCATAATTACCTCTTTCGTACTACATTATTTTATTTGCTATTCTTACAATATTTTGTACAGTCTCAATTTAAGAACGGTCTGTCTCAGGATCCAGATTATAATGACAATGAAAAAATTGGTTGTTAGCTTCCCAATAACGAAAGATTTCTCATTTCTCTCACAAACAGCGCTGGCATAAAAAGAAGGAAGGTGTTTCCAAACTACTCATGTACTACAAACAGCCTGAAGGAAATTGTAGCAGATTAGATATAGAGAAATCAAGACGCATGATGCCCCATTACACTAAGCAAGTTTTGGTTGTCTCTATAGATTTATCCATCATGATCTTGATGCCCTAGCTCACAGAATACCTCTTCTCTGTCTTCAAATGGACTTCGGGAGCTCAGGCTAGTGTTTGGCTATTGGTCTCTGCATCTGCTTCCATCAGTTACTGGAGAAAGGCTCTATGATGACAGTTAGGGTATTCATTGATCTGGTTAGTAGGGTAAGCCAGTTTAGACACCCTCTCCACAATTGCTAGTAGTCTAAGCTGGGTCATCCTTGGAGATTCCTGGGAACTTCCTAGTACCCAGTTTCTCCCTATCCCCATGATGTCTCTCTTTCATTGCTCTCACACTTCATCCCTGTTCTAGCTCAACCACCTCATTCCATTATGTTCTCATCCACCATCCCCTACTCTCCATTGCCAACCCCTCATCCCTTATTTACTTATGGAGGTCTCATCTATTTCCCCTTACCAGGGCAATCTATGTATCCCTCTTTTTGTCATCCTTGTTAGCTAGTTTCTCTGGAGCTGTGGGTTGCAGTCTGGTTATACTTTGCTTTACATCTAGTATCAACTTACAAGTGAGTACATACCATGTTTGTCCTTCTGAGTCTGGGTTTCCTCACTCAGGATGATATTTTCTAGTTCTATCCATTTGCCTGCAAATTTCACATTATCAGTATTTTTCACTGCTGAGTAGTACTCTATTATGCATATGTGCCTCATTTTCTTAATCTATTCTTTGGTTGAGGGGCATCTAGATTGTTTCCAGGTTCTGGCTATTAGGAATAATGTTGCTATGAACATAGAAGAGCATGTGTTCTTGGGATATGATTGAGTATTCCTTTGATATATGCCCAAGAGTGGTATAGCTGTGTTTTGAGGGAGGTTGATTTCCAATTTTCTTAAAAACCACCATACTAATTTCCAAAGTGGCTATACAAGTTTTTACTCCCACCAATAGTGGAGCAGTGTTACCCTTGCTCCACATCCTCTCCAATATATGTTGTCTTCAGTGTTTTTGATCTTAGCCTTTCTGACAGGTAAGATGGTATCTCAGAGTCATTTTGATTTGCATTTCCCTGATGACTAAGAGACAATTCTCTGGTTAGCTCTATAGCCCATTTTTAATTGGTTTGTTCCATATTTTCATGTCTAGTTTCTTGAATTCTTTATATATTTTGGAGATCAGCCCTCTGTCAGCTGTGGGCTTGGTGACCAAACTAGTGGGAACTCATGAAATTTAGATCAACAACTGTAGAGCTTCCATGGGACTGGACTAGGCCCTCTGCATATTGAGATAGTTGTGTAGCTTGATCTCCTTAAAGGGCCCCCTGGCAGTAGGATCAGAATCCATCCCTGGTTCATGAGCAGTTTTTTTTGAAGCCCACTACCTATGATGAGACACCTCGCACAGCCTTGAGGCAGAGGAAGGGGCTTGGACCTTCTTCTACCAAATGTACCTCCCTTCTTATAGGAGGGAATGGAGGGTAAGTTAGGAGGGGAAGGATAGAAGGGTGGAAGGGGGAAGAGGGGTATATTTGATTGTTATGTAAATTGAATAAAACTTTCTTAATAAAAAAAGAGCAAGTTTAAGTAGAAAATGGTACAAATAACTCCATGGTGTTTAAGAAATACTAGGGATGTTGTTATCAACCCCCTGTCATTTGTCACTCAGGAAGCTATGTAGAACAGGAGGCAGAAAGTTTGTAAGAATCACAGGGTTGATTCAAAGGAAACAATGTCTTCAAGACACAACAAAACTGATACACATATGGTCTCACAGAGGCTGTGCCAGCATGCACAGGGCCTGAATGGGTTCAAGTCAGATAGTGTCTAGCCTTAAGAGAGGAGACTGTTTATGGGTTCCCATCCCTAACCAAGAAGCTATCTATAATTTGGGACCAATTGCAAAGGAAAATTTAATTTTCTCCAGTGGAGTCTCATTGGGTTTATTCACAACACTCAAGGTAGAACTCCTGCCCAGCAGTAGATGGCCAACACAAAGTGAACTCAGTGACATTTGGGGAGACTTGTTTTGTGTGATATTGCTTTGGTTAGGTATTTTAAAAAATTTGGCTTTTTTAATTCATTCAATGATTAAATTTATGATAGTCATTAATTACATTAATTGTATTGATTTATTAGAGTCATGATATTATGTTCTGATACTACTGTCCATTTGTGGGGTTTTCTATCACACAAAACAGAGATTCTGTACTTTGGAAATTATTGCTCTATATTCCTTTCTTCTCTATCTTGAGATAACTTCTGATCCTTCTGTCCCTATGAATTTGTATGTTCTATATATTTCATGTAATACAATTCTATAGTATTTGTCCTTTTCTTTAATGTAAAAACATTTTATGTACAGCTGCAGGAGAAATAATACTCAGATAGCCTGCACATAAAAACAGGTTATAATTTAAAAATCCAGGTTTATTTTAAACTGTAAAGTATTTTCTCTGTAGAAAATAGTAAAAGTGATAACATTTCCCAATAAGTCCTTTTAAGTCAAATGATAGCAGTCTTATACATATAATTATTCATTAGATTCTAGGATACAGAAGAGACCTATTTTTATCTGTTCAAAGTGCTATGTTTTACTTAAGTTGTGTGAGATTCCTTTTCATCTTTCCCTTCACTGTTTAATTTACAGCAGACATTTTTCTATAGGTCAATCTGTAATCTAAAAATATTTCAGCCTCCTCTCTTGAAAGTACAGCCAGCATTATCTTTCATCAGCACTCATGACAGTCAGTGTTGAAGAGGATGTGGTGCTAAGGGAACACTCCTGCACTGTTAGTGGGAGTGCAAAATTGGACACCATTTTGGAAATTAGTATGGCGGTTTCTCAGAAAATTGGGAATTGATCTACCACAAGACTCAGCCATACCACTCTTGGGCATATACTCAAGGAATGCTCAGGCATACCACAAAGATACATGCTAAACTATGTTCATAACAGCATTATTTGTAATAGCCAGAACCTGGAAACAACCTAGATGCCCGCCAACTGAAGAATGGATAAAGAAAATGTGGTACATATACACGATGGAGTACTGGTCAGCAGAGAAAAATAATGTCATCCTGTAATTTGTAGGCAAATGGATAGAACTAGAAAATATCATCCTGAGTGAGGTAACCCAGATTCAGAAGGACAAATATGGTATGTTCTCACTCATAAGAGGATACTCGATATAAAACAAATGACCATCAGACTGCTGCCCACAGATCCAGAGAGGCTACCTAGCAAAGGAGACCCGAGGATGACTGGGTTTATAATAAGTTTTGGTTTTACCCAATCACTGTGCAAGCTTTAGTGAAACATTTCACTATTAGGATAAGAATTTGTTCTGTATTAAATTATTTTTGACTCTTTTGGTTTTATGGGTTTTTTGTTTGGTTTTGCCTATATATTATTCTTTCTGATATTGTGTTTTCAGTGGTTTTGTTTGTATTTGCTTCTTGTGTGATTTCTTTACTTTGTTTTACTATGCTTTTCTCACTTTTTGTCTCTTTTTCTTTTGATTTCTAAATAGAAAGAGAAAGAAAGTGTGTGTAGTTTATGCATGGTGTTTGAGGGAATGATCTGGTAGGAGTTTGGGGAGGGGACTGATGATCAGAATTTATTTTCTGAAAATAATATTTTTCAAAAAAAATAAATAAAAGAAATATTTGAAAAATCAAATACTGTCAATCTGCTAAAAGAACATATCAATAAACTGACTCTGATTAACAAACTTCTGTCCCTATAGAACAGTACCTCACTCAACACGCATAGGAGAAGGTTCTTCTGCCAGTAGATGGGGACTGAACAACCTGTGAAAGGTGAACGACTTCAGCCTCAGTCTTAAATATTTTGCCTCCATCAAGCCACTCCTTTCAAGGCTCAGGAATCTATATGGAATAGGGAGCAGAAGGATGATAGGAGTCAGGGCTGACACCTAACTCCAAGGAAACTGTCTTGTAGACACCACAGAAGTGATGCACGCATGAGCTCATGGAAACTGTGGCAGCATGCACAACACCTTCACAGGGTCAAGCCACATGGAATCTCAGCACTCAAAAGAACTGTTCTGGACAAAAGTTCACGCCTCACCAAGAAGCTACTTGCACTTAATACTGTTGGCAACGAAAATCAATTATTTCCAACAGAGTCTCACTGGGTAAAACTACATTACAGGGCAGTCCCCATGGCAAAAGGTAGTTGCTCAATACAAACAGAACATAATGATATGTGTTGTAGACTTTTGTTTTGTTCTTTATTGTTTTGGCATTTTTGTCTTATTGATTTATTTTTCTATTTGTTTTAATATTTGTTTTATGTGTTTTTTATTGGTTTCTTGATTTTTGTTTCAGAGACAGAGAGGAAGCATATAAGTGGGAAGGTGGATTAGAGATAAGTTTGGAGAATAGAAAACATTTATAAAATGTACCATATGAAAAACAATTAAAATGAAAAGACTTCTGGGAATATTTATCTCTCATGACGCAATAGTATGAGGAGTTCTGGGAGTGTTCTCCTAACTCAGATCCTGTCATGAAATGATATTCCTGAAAACTGTGGTTTTAGAATCTTCCTCGGATGTTTTGAAACTTGGAAAGAGGGAAGAGGGATGGAGAAAAGATACATTTCGATGTTCTGGTTTTATTTGTGTGTGTTTGTTTCTTGTGATTTCTTTATTTTTTTCTTTATTATTATGTGTTTTAAATTTCATACATCAGCTATGGGTTCCCCTGTTCTCCCCCATCCCCCCACCCCCACCTTCCCCCCAGCCCCTCCCATCCATTCCCATCTCCTCCAGGATCAAGGCACCCCTGGGGATTCTTTTAAACCTGGTGGATTCAGTACAAGCAGGTCCTGTCACCTCCTTACAGACTGAGCAAAGTGTCCCTGTGTAAGCCCAAGGTTTCAAACAGCCAGCTCATGCACTAAGGACAGATCCTAGTCCCACAGACTGGGTGCCTCCCAAACAGATCAAGCTATTCAATTGTCTCACTTATCCAAAGGGCCTGATCCAGCTGGGGGCTCCACAGCCTTTGGTTCATAATTCATGTGCTTCCATTCATTTGGCTATTTGTCCCTGTGCTTTTTGCAATCTTGGATTCAACAATTCATGCTCTTTCAGACCCTCTTCTTTCTCAAGAGTTGGACACCTGGAGCTCCACCTGGGGCCTGGCTGAGGATCTCTGCATCCATTTCCATCAGTTATTGGATGGGAGTTACAAGACGACTGTTAGGGTGTTTAGTCATCTGATCACCAGACTAGGTCAGATCAGGCTTTCTCTCAACCATTGCCAGTAGTCTACAGAGGATGTATCATTGTGGATTTCTGGGGACCTCTGGAGCACTCTGCCTATTCCTGTTTTCATGTGGTCTTCATTTATCATGGTCTGTTATTTCTCATTCTCCCTTTCTGTTCTTGATCCAGCTGGGATCTCCTGCTCCCCTAAGCTTTCTTTCCCTCAAATCTTGCCCTTCATTACTCCCACTGTCGTCCAGGTTGTTCATGTAGAATTCATCCTTTTCTCTATCATTGGGTGATCCTTGTTTCTTTCCTAGGGTCCCATTTTCCAGGTAGCCTCCCTGGAGTTGTGTAGCAGTCTAGTCATCCTTGTTTTACATCTAGTATCCTACTATGAGTGAGTACATACCATGTGTTGACCTCAGAATGGAAACCTGGATATGTCCTACGTTGGGGAAGGGGTTTTGCTTTTGTTTCCACAGGAGAAGAAAAGCTATGGATACCAACAAAATTAAAAATTCGATTCGAACAGGAGAAACCCCTTGATGTGGAGAAATAAAAGATCATCCACCAATGTGACATCTCCTCAGGTTGTAAGAAAAAGTTAACAATCAAAGGTTGGGGTAGGCTTCTGTTTTTGTCTTTCCAGGATAATGGAAATACCCATCTTCCAGAAATCATAAGGCCTTGGATATCCGGATGTTTACAGCAGAAAGAAAGAATCTAGTGGTACCAATCTACACAGGGTAAGATATCACTGTCTAACATCTATATCTCTATCAATCTAGAATAGTTATGGTTCCAATTTAATTATAAACCACGCTGGCTTTGGAGATGGAACTGGCTCACTCCTTCTCTAAACCCAAGCATATTGATAAAAAAAAAAAAAAGGTTGAGAGATTCTTCAGTCCCATATCAGAAGAGCCCTCTGGTGTGAGACAGAAGGAAACCAATTATAAGGGACCATTATCTTCAAGATTCTAATTCTCTCCATGCTTACTCTTGATTTCTTGGAATCCTTTCTCACATGACATGACATCTTTAAACCTAAACCTTCCATTCTGATAAAAAATAAGTTTTTTTCCAATAGCAATCTCTGAAGTCTCCAGAAGGAAGATGGGGCCCCAACAACAACAACTCTACCCAATCCAGAATGATGCCATGGTAATCATCATCATACTACACTTCTTGCCAGAATTTCAGACAATCTTACCCATTACTCTAAGAGTTCCTGCAGAATCTACAGTTAATCTAACTGAGATTTAACTATCTGAGCTTTCTCACAATACCCAACAGAGATACCATCGCCCCCTAAACAGCAGGAAGCAATTCTAAGAACACGACGCCCCTTATCCCTTAGGTTTCATATTTCTCAGGGTTATGGATAATGGTTCTAGGGTTGGGGGTGGAAGAAATGGTTAAACTCAGTACTCTCCTTAAGGAAAGACAATATGTCTCAAAAAAAAAAAAAGGGAAAAGAAGAAATGGAGTGGATACGTATAAGATATTATGGTAGACTATCATATACATTAGTAAACAAATTTAGTAATATAGCAGCCTTTGCACTGTTATGAATTCTTATATGTTGATACAAATATGAGCTTTTTATATTCCTATTTAAGATAATTTGTATATTGATACAAATGCAGAACTATGTTTGTTATATTGTACACATATTTTTACTCTTATTTGAAATATTTGTATATTGATACAAATGTGAATTTATGTCTGTCATACTGTATGTATGTTCTACTTCTGTTTAAGATATTCTGTATACTGATATATATTTAGGATTATTATCATATTGCATATTGCACTATACATTCCTACCTCTGTTAAAGATATTTTGTGTATTGTCACAATTTGAAGTCATTGTCCTTTTACTGTACATTTGCTTACAGACTGTTTGCCTTATTTATAGGAAGCCTTAGTCCTTAGGTTGTTTAGGTAGATGAGACTTACAGAGTTATTGTCACCTATGCTTGTTATCTCTATACTTATGTTAGTTAGGTTATCCAGATTTATAAACACATAGGCCAGATGGACAGGTAATCTTCAAACACTTCATGGACCTAGAGAATATGGCATTTAAATAATTTAGAATTCTGTTGACGTGAGACACAATTGCTCCTGGCAGCACCAATTTGATCCCGAGAGAATGTTGGGCTTCTAAGACATTTCCATTTGGAAGTTTGTCTTCTTGGCACAAAATGGCCTACTGGGCAAAGAACTGCCCTTGCCTCAACTGCTGACAGTACAAATGCTGTCCTTTCTGGACAAGCGGGACACAAGGAAAGCGACCACCATACTTTGCCAAGACAGGGTAAGATGGTCTTTCAGAATTCCTGCTTCTGAAATGGTCTGTCAGATACTCTAGGCCTGTAGCCAATTTGAATGCACCAATGATACTGAGAAACATTAGGTGACTGTCCAGGCTGCTAGCTGTCTCTGTCTACTCTTGCAAGACTTCCGAAAGTTGCTTGCATCCTTCTCCCATTTCTCAGGTATTATTATATTCCTTCTCAGGTCTTTGATGAGGTTGGAGATTAACAGTTATAGTTACAACTTAGTATATATACATATATAATATCTTAGATAGAATATATTAAGTATTAGACTCAGGTTCTTTAGGATAGTACACCTTTTGAAATGATCCTTGTAACATGCCACCTACCCATGCCCTAGACTTCCCTGGATTTTAATATATGTTTTTTGCTTGATATTGTTTGCACTTATTGTAATTCCAATTTATCTAAGTCATTATCCCTCATTACTCCTGGACAATATTTGATAACCATCTCTTTGTATATAGTCTTGTATTAGGTTAGAACTTTCTTATTTAGACAAAAGGGGGAGATGTAGTGGATAGCCATCCCAGCATTGGCCTGGAAGTTCCAACCCCCATTGAGGCTTCAGTAATGATCACGCCCACAAGGCGGGGCAGAGGAGGGAGCTGAAGACCGAGGATCAAGAAGAGGTTGCTCTCTTGGTTCGGGGACGCTGGACACAGGAGGTAGACCGAGCAGAGTTCTCCAGAGAACACTGCCGGACTGTGCTATACCTTTGCCAGACCCTGCAACCTACCCCTTCATTTGTAAGTTACCCTACAAAATAAACCTCCCTTTTAACTACGTGGAGTGGCCTTAATAATTTCACCAATAATGTTTGTCGTTCTGAATCTGGGTTACCTCACTCAGGATGATTTTTTTCTAGATCCATCCATTTGCCTGCAAACCTCATGATGTCATTGTTTTTCTCTGCTGAGTAGTACTCCATTGTGTATATGTACCATATTTTCTTTATCCATTCTTCAGTTGAAGGGCATCTAGGTTGTTTCCAGGTTTTGGCTATTACAAACAAAGCTGATACGAACATAGCTGAGCAAATGTCCTTGTGGTATGATTGAGCATTCCTTGTGTATATGCCCAAGAGTGCTATAGCTGGGTCTTGGGGGAGATGGATTCACAATTTTCTCAGGAAGCACCATATTGATTTCCAAAGTGGCTGTACAAGCTTGCATTCCCACCATCAGTGGAAGAGAGTTCCCCATGCTCCACATCCTCTCCAGCATATGCTGTCTTCTGTGTTTTTGATCTTAGCCATTCTGACAGGTGTAAGGTGGTATCTGAGAGTCCTTTTGATTTGCATTTCCCAGATAATTACGGATGTTGAGCAATTCCTTAAATGTCTTTCAGCCATTTGAACTTCCTTTGTTGAGAATTCCCTATTTAGTTCTATAGCCCATTTCTTAATTGGACTGTTGGGCGTTTTGATGTCTAATTTCTTGAGTTCTTTATATATTCTGGATATCAGCCCTCTGTCAGAAGTGGGGTTGGTGAAGACCTTTTCCCATTCTGTAGGCTGTCGCTTTGTCTTGTTGACCTTGTCCTTTGCTCTACAAAAGCTTCTCAGTTTCAACAGGTCCCATTGATTGATTGTTTCTCTCAGTGTCTATGCTACTGGTGTTATATTTAGAAAGTGACCTCCAGTGCGAATGAGTTCAAGAGTACTTCCTACTTTCTCTACTATCAGGTTCAGAGGAGCTGGATTTATGTTGAGGTCTTTGATCCACTTGGATTTAAGTTTTGTGCACAGTGACAGATATGGATCTATTTGCAGCCTTCTACACATTGACATCCAGTTATGCCAGCACCATTTGTTGAAGATGCTTTCTTTTTTCCATTGTACATTTTTGGATTCTTTGTCAAAAATTATATGTTCATAGGTGTGTGGGTTAATGTCAGTGTCTTCAATTCAATTCCATTGGTCCACATGTCAGTTTTTATGCCCTTACCAATCTGTTTTTATTACAGTAGCTCTATAGTAGAGCTTGAGGTCGGGGATTGTGATGCCTCTTGAGGTTGTTTTATTGTACAGGATTCTTCGGCTATCCTGGGTTTTTTTGATTTTCCATATGGAGTTGAGTATTATTCTTTCCAGATCTGTGAAGAATTGTGTTGGTAATTTGATGGGGATTGCGTTGAATCTGTAGATTGCTTTGGGTAAGATAGCCATTTTTACTATGTTAATGCTGCCTATCCATGAACATGGGAGATCTTTCCATTTTCTGACATTTTCTTCAATTTCTTTTTTCAGGGACTTAAAGTTCTGGTCATATAGGTCCTTCACATGCTTAGTTAGCATAACCCCAAGGTATTTTATATCACTTGTGGCTATTGTAAAGGGTGATATATCTCTGATTTCCTTCTCAGCCTCTTTGTCTAGTGTATATAGAAGGGCTACTGATTTTTTTGAGTTGATCTTGTATCCTGCTATTTTGCTGAAGGTTTTAATTAGCTGCATCAGTACCTTGGTTGAAATTTTGGGGTCACTCCTGTATACTAACATGTCATCTGCAAATAGGGAGAGCTTGACTTCTTCCTTTCCAATTTGTATCCCCTTAATCTCTTTATGATGTCTTATAGCTCTGGCTAGAACTGAATAAGTAGGGGGAGAGGGGACAGCCTTGCCTTGTTCCTGATTTTAGTGATATTGCTTTGAGTTTCTCTCCATTTAATTTCATGGTGGCTGTTGGCTTGCTGTAGTTTGCCTTTATTATGTTTAGGTATGTTCCCTGTATTCCTGATTGCTCCAGGACCTTTATCATGAAGAGGTGTTGGATTTTGTCAAATGTCTTTTCTGTGTCTAGTGAGATGATCATGTGGTTTTTTTCTTTGAGTTTGTTTATATGGTGTATTACACTGGCAGACTTTCGTATGTTGAACCACCCTTGCATTCCTGGGATGAAGCCTACTTGATCATGATGGATAATTGTTTTGATGTGTTCCTGGAGTCTGTTTGCCAGAATTTTATTGAGTATTTTTGCATCAATGTTCATGAGGGAGATTGGTCTATAGTTCTCTTTCTTTGTTGCATCTTTGTTTGGTTTAGGAATCAGGGTAATTGAAGCCTCATAGAAGGAGTTTGGTAATAAACCTTCTGCTTCTATTGTGTGGAACAATTTAAAGAGTATTGGTATTAAGTCTTCTTTGAAGATCTGGTAGAATTCTACATTGAAACCATCAGGTCCAGGGCCTTTTTTGGTTGGTAGATATTAATGACTGATTCTATTTCCTTAGGGGTTATTGGACTATTTCAATGGTTTATCTGGTCTTGATTTAACTTAGGTATGCAGCACCTATCCAGAAAATTATCCATTTCTTTTAGATTTTCCAGTTTTGTGGAGTAGAGGTTTCTGAAGTATGACCTGATGATTCTCTGGATTTCCTCATTGTCTGTTGTTATGTCCCCCTTTTCATTTCTGATTTTGTTAATTTGGATGCTCTCTCTCTGTATTTTGGTTAGTTTGGATAAGAGCTTGTTTATCTTGTTGATCTTCTCAAAGAACCAACTCTTTGTTTCATTAATTCTTTGTATTGTTCTCTTTATTTCTATTTTATTGATTTCAGCTTTCAATTTGATAATTTCCTGGTGTCTGTTCCTCCTGGGAGACTTTGCTTCTTCCTGTTCAAGGGCTTTCAGGTGTGCTGTCGAGTCACTAGCCTGAGATTTCTCCAGCTTCTTTATGTGGGCATTCAGTGCTATGAATTTCTCTCTTAGCACTGCTTTCATAGTACCCCATAAGTTTGGGTATGTGGTGTATTCGTTTTCATTGATCTCTAGGAAGTCTTTAATTTCTTTCTTTATTTCTTCCTTAACCCATTGGTGATTCATTTGAGCATTATTCAGTTTCCATGAGATTGTAGGATTTCTGTAGTTTTTTCTGTTGTTGAAATCTAACTTTAAACCATGGTGGTCTGATAGAACACAGGAAGTTATTCCAATTGTTTTGTTTCTGTTGAGATTTGCTTTGTGGCCAAGTATGTGGTGGATTTTAGAGAAGGTTCCATGGGGTGCTGAGAAGAAGGTATATTCTTTTTTGTTTGGGAGGAATGTTCTGTAGATATCGATTAAGTACATTTGAGCCATAACATCAGTTGAGTCCATTATGTCTCTGTTAAGTTTCAATTTGGCCCATCTGTCCAGAGGTTAAAGTGGGGTGTTGAAGTCTCCCACTATTAATGTGTGGGTTTTTATATGTGATTTAAACTTTAGTAATGTTTCTTTTATATATATTGGTCCCCTTGTGTTTGGGGCATAAATGTTCAGAATTGAAACTTCATCTTGGTGGATCTTTCCTGTGATGAGTATGTAATGCCCTTCTTGATCTTGTTTGATTGATTTTATTTTGAAGTCTATTTTGCTGGATATTAGGATGGCTACACCAGCTTGCTTCTTAAGATCATTTGATTGGAAAGTCTTTTCCCAGCCTTTTATTCTTAGGAGGTGTCTGTCTTTGAATTCGATGTGTGTTTCTTGTATGCAGCAGAAAGATAGGTCCTGTTCCATTCTGTTAGTCTGTGTCTTTTTATAGGTGTTTTAAGTCCATTGATATTAAGGGATATTAATGACCAGTGATTGTTCATTCCTGTTGTTATTTTTGTTTTTTGGTGGTAATGTGTGTGTACTTCTCTTCTTTGGGGTTTACTGCTGTGGTGTTGTCTATTGCCTGTGTTTTCATGGGTGTATCTGACTTCCTTAGGTTGGAATTTCCCTTCTAGTGCTTTCTGTATGGCTGGGTTTGTGGATAAGTATTGTTTAAATCTGGTTTTGTCTTGGAGGTTCTTGTTCACTCCATCTATGATGATTGAAAGTTTTGCTGGGTCTATTAGTCTAGGGTCCATCATTGGTCTCTTAGTGTCTGCATTATATCTGTCCAGGTCCTTCTGGCTTTCAAAGTCTCCATTGAGAAATCGGGTGTTATTCTGATGGGTTTGCCTTTATAAGTCACTTAGCCTTTTTCCTTTGCTGCCCTTAATATTCTTTCTTTATTCTGTATGTTTAGTTCATTATTAGGTGGCGAGGGGACTTTTTTTGGGGTCTAGTCTGTTTGGTGTTCTATAGGCTTCTTGTATCTTCATAGGCACTTCCTTAAATTGGGAATGTTTTCTTCTATGATCTTGTTAAGTATATTTTCTATGCCTTTGAGTTGGTATTCTTATCCTTCCTCTATCCCTATTATTGGTAGGTTTGGTCTTTTCATGGTATCCCAAATTTCTTGGACATTGTGGGTCATGACTTTGTTGGTTTTAGTGTTTTCTTTGACTGATGAATCTATTTTTTCTAATGTATCTTCAACACCAGAGGTCCTCTCTTCCATCTCTTGCATACTGTTGGTTATACTTGCCTCTGAAGTTCCTGTTTGTTTACTCAGATTTTCTATTTCTAACATTCCTTCTGCTAGTGTCTTCTTCATTTTTTCTGTTTCCCTCTTCAGGTCTTGGATTGTCTCCCTTGCTTTTTCATTCAAGGATTTATTGTTTTCTTCTGCTTTAATTGCCATTTCCTCTAGTTTTTTTTGTAGCATTCTTCCCATTTTTTGTTTGTCTGTTACTCTACTTTATTTTTGGTTTCTTCTTTATAAGGCTCTAGCTTCTTCATGATGTTACTTATAAGGTTGTTTTCTTCTGCTTCTTCCATTCTGTGATGTTCAGGTCTAGCTGTTGGAGAAGGGCTAGGTTCTGGTGATGCTGTATTGCTCTTTATTTTCTTGTATATACTTCTGCCTTGACGTCTGCCCATCTCTTCTTGTGTTTGTTCTTGGTCTTATCAGTGTACTTGGTCCAGAGAGAGTTGACAGATTTAGGGAGCCTCTCTCTGGTCCAGATGGGAGTGCTGGTTCAGATGAGAGTGCTGGCAGGATAGGATCTGGGGTCTGGACTCTTGAGTCTTGGGAATTCCCTGGGCTCTCCTTATTTTGTCCAGATGGGAGCTCCTCTTGTCCAGATGGGAGTTCCTCTGGTCTCTGGTCCAGATGGGAGTTCCAGGGCAGGATGGAAGCTTGGGGCTGGTCTCTGATTCTCAGGAAGTGGCTGGGGTCTCCAGCAGATGGGTGTGGGGGCACGGTATGGAGACTGCAATGTCTGCCTACAGTCTTGGAAAAGGGGAGCCTTCTAATAGGGCTCACCGATTGGCAGGAAACTGGGGCCAAGTTGGTCAGGTCCTCCTGGAGTGGCCTGTGTCCAGAGGTGGGACCCAAGGGCAGTTGTCTCTCTGGCTATAACCCCAGGCACTCACCTCTGGTCCAGATGGGATTTCTGGGGTGGACAGGAGCTGGGGGCCGGTCTCTGAGTCTCAGGAAGTGGCTTGGGTCTTGGGCAAATGGGTGTGGGGGCATCGTGTGGAGACTGCAGTGTCTGCCTGCAGTCTTGGAAAAGGGGAGCCTTCCTGCAGGGTCCACAGATTGGCAGGAAACTGGGGCCAAGTTGGTCAGGTCCTCCTGGGGTAGCCTGTGTCCAGTGGTGGGACCCAGGCACAGTTGCCCCTCTGACTATAACCCAGGCACTCACCTCTGGTCCAGATAGGAGTTCTGGAGAGGTCTTTATTTTGTTTTACTAGGCTTTCCTCATTAGAAAGAACAGGCCACAAGATCTTAAGATCTATTTAATAAAGTTAATATTTTAAAACCAAAAACTAAAAACATAACAACAAGCAAATAAGAAAAAGTAATAAAGAACATGCATTATAAAATATATTTATTCTGCTGGCATCTTACCTTGTCTGTGCCCACATTAATTTGTTAAGCATAAGTAGAATTTGCTAACAGCTTCCACAAAGATGTATCTTAAATCTAGTGAGAAAGTCACTGATGACAAGGGGCTAGGTACCAATCTGGTGACAGGAGATGGCTATTTCACGTTATATGTCCACTATTCCTGCAAGTCTTGGCTATTCAACACCCTTAGCCATCAGGAAGACACAAATCAAAATGACTGTGAGATTCCATCTTACACCTGTCAGAATGACTAAGATAAAAAATACAAGTAAATGCTCAGCTGGAGAGGATGTGGACCAAAGGGAACACTCCTTCTTTGCTAGTGGGAGGGCAAACCTGTATAGCCACTTTGGAAGTTGGCATATCAGTTTCTCAGAAAACTGGGAATCAATGTACCAGAAGACCCAGCTATACCTCTCTTGGGCATATATCCAAGGGATTCTCAATCTCACTACAAGGAGACTTGCTCACCTATGTTCATTGTAGCTTTTTGTAATAGCCCGAAACTGGAAACAACCTAGATGCCCCCCAACAGAAGAATCAATAAAGATAATGTGGTACATTTACACAATGGAGCTGTTTAAAACAATGACACCAGGGAATTTGAAGGGTAGTGAATGAAACTGAAAAAAACAAAAACAAAAAACAAACAAACAAAAAAAACCAAACAAACAAACAAAAAAACATCCTGAGTGAGGTAACCTAGATGGAGAAAGACAGATATGGTTTGTACTCACTCATAAGTAGATATTAGCTGTAAAATAAAGGTTAACTATGCTACAATCAATAGACTCAGGCAGACTAGGTAACAAAGTCAAGAGGGAATGCCCAGATCTCCATGGGAAGGGAAAATAGAAGAATTTTCACGAATGGACAGAGCATAGGTAGGGATGTGAGCATGAGAGATCAGGCTATAGAGAGTGAAGGGGAAGAATACAAAAAGAAATTACTGCAAAGAATGTGAGGCATTTTGGAGTCTGGTAAAAAAAAAAAAAAAAACCTGGCACAAGAGAATCTTCCATGAATCTACAAGGATGAATGCAATTTAACTTGCTTATATTTTCATTAGATAGCAGAGTGGTAACCAATAGTGAGTGTACTACCCTATGCATGCTGTCACAAACACTGTGTTAATATGTTTAATTTCTCTGCTCTGTCTTGACAACAATATTTCCTTGAAGCTGTCTATGGCCTCTAGTTCCTAAAACCTTTCTGCCCCCTGTTTTGAGCCTTAGGAGAGGCTGTCAAATAGATGTCTCCATAAGGCTGTGTATTTTGCCATCTTTTATTCTCTGCACATAGAGCAATTGTGGGTCTCTGTGTTAATCACCATCTCCTGGTAAAAGAAGCTTTGCTGATTATAGTTGACTAATTCACTAATCTATGGATTTATAATGATAATTCATTAGGAGTCTATTGAATATTGTGTCTAGTTATCAGTAAAACAGTAACATAATCTTCTCTAGGGCATCTGACCTTTCTAGCTACAGGCTCATAGCCCCGATAGTAGTTTTATATATGAGTTTTTCCTTGTGTTATGAACCTTAAATCCCACCAGAAAGTGTCTGGGTATTCACATGTTATTTGTGTTATTTGCCAATGTTGCCCCAGGAGACACATTTGCCAGGCTGGCCACTACCATAGCTCATGAGTTCACACTTGAGCAAGGTTTATGATTATTTTTCTTTTCTTTTGCATAGCGAGTTTTAGAACTATGAAAGTTAGTCAGTATGGGTGAAGTTTCTGGATAATTTCTCCATGTTATATGACTCAATCCTGTGATTTCTTCAGAAATAAGGTCTTATTGTCAAGTTCTGAACTGTAGCCTACAGCAATAGCACTGACTTAGAATGTTTGGATGGTCAGTGGGACTAGCTGAGAGTACAACTCCAGAAGAGGTAATCCATTCAAAATCAGTCCAATCAACAATATATCATAACAATCCACTCAAATAAAAGGCTCTGTGCTTTTTGCTTTATTTATTTGCATATGGTGTGTAGTAGTGGCATTGTTGGGTAGCTCAATTTAAATTGTTTTCATTTTTTATATATGTATATATATATTAGAAAGCTACAACATTAGTTTCTATTTGGTTTATTCATTATAGTAGTAAGTAGACACAAAACTTTACATTAAAATTTTACTGTCAAACAATCAAAGCAGTGTGAGCATAATGTATTCTTCTTTTCGGGTTTATGTAACTGTTATTTATTATTATGTATTGGTGAAATTATTAAGGCCACTCCTTGTAATTAAAAGGGAGGTTTATTTTGTGGGGTAACTTACAAATGAAGGGATAGGTTGTAGGGTCTAGCAAAGGTATGGCCCAGTCTGGCGGTGTTCTCTGGAGAACTCTGTTCAGTCTACCTCCTGTGTCCAGCATCCCCAACCAAGAGAGCAGGCACCCCTACTCTCTCTCTTGGGTCTTCCACTTCCTCCTCCGCCCCGCCTTGTGGGCGTGACCATTACCAAAGCCTCAGTGGGGGTTGGAACTTCCAGGCCAATGCTGGGATGGCCATCCACTACAATTATGTGTTTTAATTTTACACATCAGCCATGGGTTCCCCTGTCCTTCCCACTCCCGCCCCCCACCCCACCTTCCCCTCAGCCCCTCCCCTCCATTCCCATGTCCTCCAGGATCAAGGCACCCCTGGGGATTCTTTTAAACCTGGTGGATTCAGGACAGGCAGGTCCAGTCCCCTCCTTCCAGGCTGAGCATGTGTCCCTGTGTAAGCCCAAGGTTCTAAACAGCCAGCTCATGCACTAAGGACAGGTCCCGGTCCCACAGCCTGGATGCTTCCCAAACAGTTCAAGCTGTTCAATTGTCTCACTTATCCAGAGGGCCTGATCCAGCTGGGGTTCCACAGCTTTTGGTTCATAATTCATGTGCTTCCATTCATTTGGCTATTTGTCCCTGTGCTTTTCCAATCTGGGTCTCAATAATTCACGCTCTTATAGTCCTTCCTCTTTCTCGACAATTGGACTCCTGGAGCTCCACCTGGGACCTGGCTGAGGATCTCTGTATCCACTTCCATCTGTTATTGGATGAGAGTTCCAGCATGACTGTTAGGGTGTTTGGCTATCTGATCACCAGACTAGGTCACATCATTTTAGCCCAAATATACTGTTTGTGGAAAACTTCAGGTTAAGGGCTAAAGTTGTTTGTACTACACTTTGATAATATGCTGTTTGGTGTCTTAATACCAAGTCTGCTGTTATTCTCTGCACATGCTTTCAACTTGATACAATGTTATTCATCTTTATTCTTGGATGTTAGGTCTCTATGCTGTCTCTATGTACTTAAGCATGTATTTCATATACACATATGATTCATATATGCATACAAAGACATTGTCTTTGATTCTACTAGATGTTGCTTTGGTTTCAAAAACATATTTATCTGACTATCCAAAGAAAAAGAGCATATTATGTTGAATCTCCACTTTCATTTCTGAGAACACTATGTCATGCAGTTCTCAAAGCAAATGCCATGTTGCCAAGCTATGAGAATGGTTCAGCCAGTGAAGTGCTTGCAGGGCAAACATGAGGACCTAAATCCAGATCCCAGAAGCCTCTTAGAAAGCCAGCCATTGTGCTACTCACTATAACCCCAGTAAAGTGGGAGACAGAGACTGGTAGATCCCAGTGGCTCATAAGCTACCTGGCATAGATGAAAAAAAATTGTATGCTCACTGACAGATTTTCTTACTTAAAATATAATTTTGTTTTGCTTGAGAAGTAAATTCAAAATCCATCTATTGCTTACATATGCATATGTACAGGGAAGCAGCAGACTTATACATATATGCACGTACAAACTCACAAATATCACATATACACGTACATAAATTACAAAAGATATGACATGTGATTTTGTATTTGCAAAAAACATTTTATCCTAATCTTATAGATAATTGCTGCTTGTATCTTCCTTAGCTTCAATACTCTTCCAATTCTTAATTAAAAATTGTGTAAACAAAAAGTTATTGGCATTTTCTCTTTTAAATCTTCAGTTAAACAAATTACCAGATAAACTCTCTTCACTCTTAAATAATACAATTTTTACTATGGTCTGAAGAGCGATATACCAGATGAGATAGCTAAATCCTGCTGCATGTTATTATTTCTGATTCTTCCATTTAAGGAGAGAGTTTTGAGGCTGCTCACAGACAGATGTTCTTCATACCACAAATGTAAAGTGGCAAAAAAATTACTTAATAAAGTCATCTGTGCAGCAAAAATCCTTTGTAGGCTTGCAAATTGCTCATAGTTACCTTATACCATGCCAATATACTCTAAAATCACCATCTTACGTTAGAAATTCTCAGGGAACAGGTTTCCCTTGACTAAGACATGTTCCAAAAATCCTTATGTCTTAAATCTATCCGACAGGTATTATATCAATTTATGTGATTTTAAATGTATTTGTCTTTGGAAATTTCTCTTATTACATTCAATATGCCTTTCAACATTTGGTAGATATGCTGGCAATAGTTCATCAATCCTGTTACATATCTAATTTCTAGGGTTTCTTGCACTCCATTAAGTGTCCAAATCTCTTATCTTGTTTCAAATTAACATCTTTATGCAAGTTTAGTACACAGTCTATCAAAATTGGAAATAATGCTGCTGTAATTTAAATGAATCCAATTATGAAATGTGTAAGGAGATAGCTCTTATTAGTTAGTATTGCAGCAACCAGTAGAGCATTTAAATGGATTTCTTTAAAAACTATATCATTAATAATTCAAACTTGATTAAGAATAGTATTTGGATTCTTATATTTTTAATATGACATGGAAATTTCCATTTAATATGTGGGAACCCATTTTCAGGTTCCTTGTGGCTTTACTCAGCAGATCTGCATAAAGAGGATGATTAGGACCACTGGCCTGAGTGCAGATGTCTGAGGTGGTCTGCACTTGGCAGTGCTGGGAGGAGGTCTTTTGCTCCAACCCTTGCCTTCTCTATAAATACCCTGGGGCAGAAACAGGGCCCATTGGAAAAGGTTCCAGGCCCTCTGGAGGCTATCCTGTATTTTCTGTTTATCTCCACAATCTGAATCCTTCTATCAAATATTTCTCGCTGCTCACACTCAAGAAAACTCTGGGGAGCTGTGGGGTTGGTGGGAAAATGCCCCAAAGAATGGCTCCATGAATAGGGACTAAAGAAAAAGAAAGGGGGCAAACAAAAGACAAAAAAGGTGTGAATAAAGACAAATGAACAAGGACTAAAGACAAAGTAATAGAGACTAAAGATAAAGGAAAATAATAGTTTTATTGCAGAGTTTTTGGCGAAAGTGCTGAGTCGGCTCTAGTGCTGAGTCAGCTCTGCCAGTGTTATGGAATATATATATTATTGTGGGGCAGGGGTTTTATCCTTGAGAGGAAAGGAAAAATGGACTGGAAGGATGTCCAATGCTGCAGCACAAAATTCACTTCTGTCAAAATTTTCTATCTTCTATCCCATTCTCAATTTCTATCTGTGAAAAACAAGTATAAGGCATAGTGTAGTAATATAGTGTAGGAAAAATTTAGAAATATAAGATCATGTAGAAAAGAACTTAAGATAACTAAAAGCAACTAGACAGAAAAACTCTTCAATTTTCTAACTTTGAGGGCTATGAATGTAAACTGGGAAATCTTTGAGCTTTACAGGTAGTAAAGCTCTTCTTTGAGCTTATGGGGAAGAAAGTTTCCTATGGAAGCTTTTGACCTGGGGACAGCTGAAATGCTAAGTCCAAGCGGAAGGAGGAAGTGATTTCTCCTTGTGGCAAAAAGGTGGGTGTAAGAAGTCAAAAAGTTGCCAGAGGTGGTGATGCATGCCTTTAATCCCAGCGTTTGGGAGGCAGAGCCAGGGGTGCATCTGTGAGTTCCAGGCCAGCCTGGTCTACCAAGTGAGTTCCAGGAAAGATGCAAAGCTACACAGAGAAGAAACCCTGTCTCGAAAAACCAAAAAAAAAAAAAAAGTCTAAAGTTCAGAAGTTTGGGGGAAAGTTGGTCTTTCTCTCCTGGGGGAAAAATCTCTTAAACTAAAAGCTTTTCTTGGAAAATTTTGGGGAAAAGTCTCTTTAAAAAGCCTTTTTCTCATACTAAAACTCTTAAACTTAAAAACTAAAGCCTTTCAGAACTCTCTCAGGACAAAAATTAGAATCACCTGAAGATATTAGTATGGGGACCACCTGTGATTAGCTCTAAGGGAAAACAACAAACTTGACCACAAAACCTCTCTAAGTTCTCTTTCAAGCTTTAAAAAGGCCTGCAATGCAGGAGGCAGGGACAAGTTCTTAAAAACATCTTCTAAGCTCTGTCTTCTCAATCTAGTAAAAGACAGTGGGTCAAAATTCCCTGAGAGAAACACTTGGGAGAGTGTGAGTGAAGAGATACAGAGCCCAAAGGGCAGGAAACTACCTGAGAAAAACAAAAGAGCCAAGCTTTTCAGTTACAGCCAGCTGAGGCATCAAGGGTTTTGTTTCTGAGTGAGCATTTCAGAAGGAAAGGGTGCTCCTAGTTGCCCTAATGCAAAGATCACCTGAAGCAATGTAAACTGTTAGCATTGTATCCTTGCTTATGAGCAAAAATCCAGAGGCACTGGCCAATGTCTCTGAGTTGGAGTGCATTTGGGGGATACTAGGATTCCTGAAGTTGTAAACTTCCTGAAGCACAGAGCTGAGGCACGAAGGTGCAGGACCCGGGGGAAGATTGCTAATGAACAACCAAAGCTAAAGCCAGTGGGGACAGCACAGTTGTCCACTTTCCAAGTCCTGGGTTGATAGGTCCACAGCTGCAAAAGAAATCTGAGAAAAGCTTTCCTATCAGAGTAAGGATCTTTCTGGGAAAACAGTAAAGCTGAACTATGTCTGAAGCAGTTGTGCTGCTGAGTCAGAATGCTGTCTGGGGAAAGAGCCCAGCCAGCGCAGAACTGAGAACTAACAAAGAGGAAAGTCCTTTTCTATCAGAGAAAGAATCTCTTTGAGAAAAGCTTTGTTTCAACTGCCTTCCGGTGAGATGAGGGAGTGTAGCCCTGAAGGGTGATTGCCTCACGCCTAAGTTCTATACTAGAGCACAACCTATTAGGGGACTGGGCCAGGTGAAGGCCTGATGAGTTTAGAAATGGCAAAAACCTCCCTTGTTAGATTTTTCAGTCTGTATGCAAACCACACAGACCCTGAAAACAGAAACAGACTAAAGCCCCTAACTTCAGAAGCAAAAAAGCTGTCACTGTGGTGTTGGGAAATGTTTCTGGGGCAGAGGAGATAAATTGAGACCAAACTGGGTACTGTCTGCAAGAAAGACTCTGAAGAAACAGAGAAGGGACATAATCCTCCCCTGAAAATGCATGACCTGAAAAAGCTGCTAGAATTTGAGGCAGATTCGGGGAGGAGGGAGGGAGGGGAAGAACAAGCAAAATGAGAATAAAATCAGTGGGAGTAAAATCTCTCTGAAGGAGCTATGGAAAAGCTGTTATAAATGTTTTTGTTTTTCACTGACTGGCTAAGGCAAACACAAGCCCAGAGGAAGGTTGCTATCAGGAATGCCCCCCTCAATGCACTCTAACAAGGCAGATTCAGTTCTGATCAGGGGCCAGTGTCAAATAAAGGAGACACCTGTTAAAGCCAGCTGAGGAGAGAATAGAAATCTCTCAGTGTCCCATAATTGAAAACTTAAAACTCTTGGTTCAAATCTCTTGTTGCAAAAGCAAAAACTTCTAAAGCAAGTCAGGTAAAGGAGAACTGGAGGTTGAATCCTGGACCCAAAGAGAACTATGGGAAATGGAGTCCACAAGCTAGCACTTAACAGTGAGCTGATGAAGAGAAATGCATTCTGGGAAATGTAGTTTTCAGCTAAAGAAGGCGATTCTGTCCAAAAACTTTTCAGCTCAGAATGAAGTTTTTTCTCAAAGCAATGGTAGAAAGCTTAATCTTAACACTTGAGAACTCAGAACAGATAAATAGCTACCTATAAGAGCAAACAAGCCACTTTAAATCTTTAAGAAAGCAGTTTATACACTGAACATTGTCTTAGCTATGAAGAAACTTATGTTGAAATTAAAAAAGTTCTTTGCCTTTTGAACAAACAGCCTACAATGAGTAATTCCTTTGTAAATCTAATAAAGAGACAAGAATTAGACATTCAAAAAGAAATGACAGCTTTATAAATGAGAAACAAACTTCAGAAAATCTAGCTGTCTTACAAAAGAGTTGCTTCACCTGAAAGTTCCTTATAAGAAATCAATGCTAGGCTGGGCTGTGGTGGCACACGCCTTTAATCCCAGCACTGGGGAGACAGAGCCAGGGGGATCTCTGTGAGTTTGAAGCCAGCCTGCAGCCTGGACTACCAAGTGAGTTCCAAGAAAAGGCACAAAGCTACATAGAGAAACCCTGTCTCGAAAAACCAAAAAACAACAACAACAACAACAACAACAACAACAAAAAAACCACAAACAAACAAAAAACAATGCTTAATATCACAGCTGCTAATAATATCAGGAGTTAAAGCCAATGAAGTGAAAATACTAAATCCTGAAAATGCTTTTTCTCAGAGTAAGCTAATGAAGGCTATGTTTCATGAAAGAACATCTATATTCTTGACTCCTTTGAATACTAACAGTTTGGGTGAAAATATTGGAACTAACAACAATCAAGTCAAAATGTTTCAAAATTTAAGATGCTAGTCACAAAAGAAAGCTTCCATGCTTTGTGGGGCCTATTAGAGCTCACTCCAGTCTTCCTGGTCCTTTAGTTAAGGATAATGCAATGGCTGATAAGTTAACAAAGACAGCAGCATTATCCCAAGTGGAAATGGCTCAACAGTCACATGCTCTTCATCATTAAAATAGCAAAAGCTTAAGAAAGCAAATCAATCTTACCAAAGAAGAAGTTCGTCAAATAATTAAACAATGTGGGGTATGTCCAAAATATTTTCCTGTCCCTCACTTAGGGAGGTCTTCTTCCTAATCATCTATGGCAAATGGATGTTATGCATATTGCAGAATTTGACAAATTAAAATATGTACATGAGACCATTAACACTTATTCAGGATTTTTAATGGCTAGTGCACAACCTGGGGAAGCTACAAAACATGTAATTATGCACTGCTTGAAGTGTTTTTCATGTATGGGTATACTAAAAATTATTAAAACTGATAATGGTTCTGGATATAGTAGTAAGGCATTTCAACAATTTTGTAGCCAATGGGAAATCATACATAAAAGGTATTCCTTATAATACTCAGGGACAAAGTATTGTAGAAAGGGCTCATAGCAGCCTTAAAATACAACTTTTTAAAAAAAAAGGAAGAAATGGACCCTCAATCACCACATAATACATTAAATTATGCTCTTTTTATTTTGAACTTTTTGAATAAGGATGTCTGTGAGCAGTCTGCAGAGATAGATTTTGGCACAGTGGCATCCAAGCGACTATTGCTCAAGTGAAATGGAAAGATCCTGTCCAGGATTATGGAAGGGTCCCGATCCTGTGTTAATATGGGGTCTGGGACATGTTTGTGTTTTTTCACAAGAGGAGAGTGAAGCTCAGTGGTTACTGGAGTGTTTGGTAAGGAGCGTGGAACTAAAGGTCAGCTCCAATGATATCCCTATAAAGAACCAGAATGAAAGTGCCTCGATTAGTGTTTCTGAGGTTTTGTCACTGGTTAATGCAAACAGAGAGGAAACAGAATATGGAGCCATGTGTGGCTTTTGGCTTTACTAGCTCCTTTAGAAAAATACTTTATATCACCTAATAGCTGTGCAGTATTTTGCAAAGAGCTTTAAAGCAGTTAAATATGGTAATTTCATCCTCAGCATGAAGTGAAGTTTTTCAGTAGAACAAACCAAAAGTACTGCTGTAATAGAAACGTTCATCTGAATTGAAGCACTTAGGGGCGCTATTACGAATTTAGGTGAAAGGACAGCCTCTAGTTACAAACCATTTACCACTGACAGTGCATCTCTGCCCTTTCTGGAATAGCTGAGAGAACTCGCAGCTTTGGGATGTGGCTTCCTCCTGAGAATGTTACAGTCCCCTAGCAACAAGTATCACAATTCTATAATGACAACACTTACTAAATCCCAGTATTGTATAGCAAAGCTGACTATAAACTCTAAACTTTAGAAATGATGTGCATACTTCCTGTCTAGTTCAGAGAATATTTCTAATAGAGATAGTGATGATAATTAAGAGTAAGAAATAGAAAAAGATGAAAATAAGATATGTGAACTTGTAGAAATTATTATGTCTTGTTAAATCTGTGTTAAGAAATCTTTAGGTGTTTGCTAAGTAATACATATGCTAATGGTAGCCCTATATAAGTTTGTAAAATAGATCTATAGAGTTCCTTTAAGAATATAAGTTTGCAAAAAAGTAGCTAAGGTAGTCTTAAGACATGTAGTAATAAGCTTGTAAGAAATAAAGGTACTAGTTGTAAATGTAAGTTTAAATAAGAAATAAGACGGTGGAATGAATATAGAAGTATAAAAGAAGTATAGGAAATATATTTGCTAAAGTATTTCTATAGTTTCCTTAAGTAGATGTTAATATATTATATGTGAGTTTGTAAAAAAAATGTGTAACTGTTGAGAGTGAGTTTATGCTTAAGCACATGTTATATGAGAGTTTGTGAAAAAGTGTAAACATTGAGTGTGAATCTATGCTTAATGTATATAGTGAAAGAACCTGAGACACAGAAGGTAGTGTCCTAAAAGACTGCAAAGTAGGTGGTCTGAATGGTTTCAAAAGCTCCAGAAGCTGTTAAGAAGCTAAGAATAGTGGACGCCAGAATCAGCACAACAAGGCATCTGCAGCAGAGATCCGTGGAAAAACAAAGCAACACAGAAAAACCTGACCTAACATAAAAAATGGTGTGGTGTAGAATACTACTATACCTAAAAAGGTCTCTGGCTTGAGAATAAAATTTACAGAGATGCTTGTTTGAACCAAATTGTTAGCTGCCAAAAGTATTCGTTATAAAATGTCTCTTCACATTTGGAAGTGAAAGCCTAATAACAGAATTTATTTTTTTTAACTTAAAATAATGAGATAAAACTACAAAAAGACTTTGTTATGGATTTCTTCATATTTGGAAGTGAAAGCCTGGTACCAGAATTTATTTTTTAACTTAAAATAATGAGATAAAACTACAAAAAGACTTTGTTATGTGTTTCTTCATATTTGGAAGGCTCATACCAGAATTTATTATTGAATTTTGGGACTTAAGAAATGAAATGAACAATAGTGATTTCATTGCAATGGGATAATTACTTATAGTAATGACCTAGGAACTGTTTTCTGGAATTGGGTTAAAAAGGGAACTGTTTAAATAAAGAAATTTACTGTTTCTACCTAGAGTCAAGATGCAATTTTGTGTATACATATATGCTTTATTAACTAGTGACTCATGAATTGTTTTATGAAACTTTATGTAAAAATGGAATTACTTATGGAATTGGTTTTGAGTTACAAATGGAACTGTTTAAAAGGAAAAGTTTGGGTTTTCTAACTAAGCTTGAGACTTTTTTTTAATTATAAAGAAAAGGGAGAGTTAATATTCCTTAGTCTACTTAATTTAAAAATTGTTGTTTGAGTAGATTAATGTCATGTTTTGTTAGTAAGAAATGCAAATGGGGTATACTAAGACTACTTTTAAAGTGTAAAGAGTTTTATTAATAAACTGCTTATGGAAGTTTTGCTAGAAGTTTTCAAAATGTTAGTGGTTAGATTGAGAATATTGCATCTCAATATGGGTTTGTGAGAATTGTATAAGTTTGGGGTTTTTCTAACTAGGTTTGAATTTGTTTAAAAATTATAAAGAGGAGGAGTCATGAATGAATTAAGGTTGAATGTATGTTTGTAGAAATTATGTTTAACCTATTGATATTAATGCACCCTGGTTTTGTGGAGTTAAGAAAATATTTAAGTTTGATGTGAATACATCAGAAGTTTCTCATGTTCTGTTAGCAAAAAAGTTCAAATGATTCTATTAAGAGTTAAATTTGTAAGACTGAGAAAACTGTTAACTATATATAGTACCATATATGTTAATTCAAATGTTTCTGTTAAGAGTTTGTTTTGAGTTGTAAGATTGGGAGAATTGTGACTATTTATAGCAATATTTATGTTAACATGTTAATGGTAATGATGAAGCTAAGGGATTCTTTAAGTGTGTAGTTGCCCTAAGAGTTTTTGGTTTAAAGAGGGCTTGATGCAGCTAAAGACTGCTGTTATCTCCTTGGACCTAATTCAAAAAAGAAATGCCATCTTTATCATCCTCTACTCCCATACTGGGAGGTGTAACAGCTATGTAGATTGCTGTGAACTCTTATTAATCAGTTATTTTTTATATATCAAGAAAGGGGGACCTGTCAGAGCCCGTTTTCAGGTTCCTTGTGGCTTTACTCAGCAGATCTGCATAGAGAGGATGATTAGGACAATGGGCCTTTGTGCAGGTGGCTGAGATGGTCTGCACTTGGCTGTGCTGGGGGAGGTCTTTTGCTCCACCCCCTGACATCTCTATAAATACCCTGGGGCAGAGACCGTCAGGGCCCATTGGAATATGTTCCAGGCCCTCTGGAGGCTATCCTGTGTTTTCTATCTGTTCATCTCCACAATCTAAATCCTTCTATCTAATATTTCCTGTTGCTCGAACTCAAGAAAACTCTGGGGAGCTATGGGGTTGGTGGGAAACCGCCCACATTAATAGAATTTAAGTAGTTCTTAAATGTCCCCAGACAGAAATTACTAAAAACTTAGTTACTTTACTACATGTCAAGATGCAACTGGGCATTATTTTTGCTGTGGTCTTTAATATTTTGCTCTTATGGGAGAAACCTTCCCAATTGGAGGATAATGGAGTAAAGGAGGCCTCATAGGAGGGAGTTTAACAGCACACAAGTGATATGAAAGTAGATACCAGGTAGAATGAACGTATGTTTAAATGTTTACATAGGCTTGTAGACAAGACTTAGAGGAAAGAGCTTGTTGGAAGGTGTAAGCAAAATGAAAGATGTATGACAAAGCTTTATGGAAAACTATTAGTTCACAAGTTCATTAAAAATATAATTTAAAATAAATGGTTTTTTGTCTTTGTTTTTGTTTTTTGTTTGTTTGTTTGTTTGGGTTTTTTTTGTTGTTGTTGTTGTTGTTTTTTTGGTTTTTTGAGACAGGGTTTCTCTGTGTAGCTTTGCACCTTTCCTAGAATTCACTTGATAGCCAAGTCTGGCCTCGAGCTCTTTAAATGAATGCCCCATGCATGATTGTACAATGATCTTCACAGAAACTCCAAAATGTTATTTTTAATTTCCTGTACCTGGTATAAAAAGTTTCTTATGTACATTAAGGGTTATTAACAATGCTCTTGGTTGCCTGCCACAATTAGTTAAAGTGCCACAATGAGATATTAAGACTCTAATGCTGAAGATACTATAAATTTGGGTTGCAAGTCATTTAACATTCAAGCTAGATATGAGGGAGAATTTCCTTTGTTCTGTCTAGATTGCATAATATTAAAACATGCTATGCAAGCTGCTGTGGGAGAAAAGTCATAAACAATTCCACCACAATCTATATCTCATGTGATACAAAAATAATCTGCCTGGAAATGATGCCCACTCTTCTAATATTGGTATGACTATTATTGGAGCAATTAGACACCTTCTGACAGGATTTGAAACTTGCCCTAAGGGGATTTCTTACTTGGCATTGTAAACATGGCCAAAATAGGTAGCTAGGATGGCCATATGCCCTAGAAAAGATCCTGTTGCTATTGTTTTGGTTAATCATCATAATATCACATTATGTTTGTGCCTGTTATTAATATTTCCTGAGCCTTCACTAGAACATGTATTGTTTTTGTGGAAACTGGTTAATAAACAGACTTACAGCTGGTCATAGTGCCAAGAAGGAGTGACTGCGCAGTGATCTACTCAGAACAGGACACCTCACCTCTCCTCTCAAGGCTCAATGAGCACAATACAAGGGCAAACAAACAAGAAAATAGTCTGCCAAGGAATCTTTAGAAACAATGTCTTTGGGATGTGGTAAAGGCACTGCATTTGTGGACTCAACAAAGCTGTGTTTGGTTTGCCTGTTTGTCATTCTACTTACTTTTCTAGTGATGTGATAAACATAATGACCAAAAGCAACTGGGGGTGAAAGCCTTTATTTTTTGGCTTTTCTGTGCAGACACTCAAGCAGGGCAGGAACTTGGAAGTAGTAACTGAAGCAGAGATCATGGGAGAATGCTGAATGCTGCTTACTGGCTTCCTTACCATGGTTACTCTCCTAGATATTTTTTTTTAATATACCCCAAAAACCACCTGCTGAGGAGTAGCACTACCCAGTCTAGGCCCCTGAGCATCATCCATTAATTAAGAAATTTTTTCACAGATTTGTTGGCCAATATGTTGGAGAGATTTTCTTGATTGAACTTTCCTCTTCCCAGAAAACTCTAGTTTGTGTCATTGACAAAAATCAAACCAGCACACCTGCACTAGACCCGTGACCACTGTTTAAAGTGCCACAAATTCTTGAAGCTACCATATCATATACACTAAGGATCTGGTGCAGATGCTTGGCTCTTCAGTCTCTGTGAGTACATATGTACCCTGATGAGTTGATTCTGTGGGCCATGTTCCCCTGATATCCTACACCCCCTCTAGCTCCTAGTTTTTTCTCTCCCTCTTCTTTGGGGCTCCCTGAGCTCTGAGGGGAAGTACCCAAATGGACACCTCCAATTTCAACTCTCCACATAATGTCTGGCTGTGTGTCTCTGTACCCACTCCCATTGGCTGCTAGAGGAAACCTCTGATTATGATTAAAAAGGGCACTGATCTGTAAATATATCAGAATATAATTAGGAATCATTTCATTGTTTACTTTTTTGTCAGCTCTGTTTGAACCTGTCCTAGGTCTCTGGGAGATACAGTATTCTATTCCTGACCACCTAGGCAATTCAGAGAGTGAGACTAAAGTTAAACTAGACATTGATTGACCCCATCCACAAGTTCTGCACCACCGTTGTCCTGGCACATCTTGCAGGCAGGACAGTTTGTGGCTGAGTTGCTTTCCAATTTCACTTTCCTTAGTCTGCAGAGTACTGTCCTAGGCTAAAGTGACTTGAACACAGGGGTAAAGACTTCACACAGGCAGCTGCTGAAGGTCTATACATTCAATGAGCTCTGTAGATGCTATCCTCAGCAATGGGGCAGAACTGTCAGCTCGCAGAGAGCGACCCTCTGTCCAAGTGTCAGACTGTATTACTTAGGGAACTCCATAGGAGATTCTCAGCAAAAAGCTTGGTGTAATGAAACCCAGTTCCATCTCCTTGGCTACAAAAGATGGCCAGTTCAGACTACATATCCTTCATTGCTAGGAGTGCTCACTGGAATTATTCTCATAGATTGCAAGAAGTTCCCACTACACTAGTTTTTTTCACTGTCCTCCAAATGCCCCCCACCCCAATTCCAACTGTCTCTCACAATAATTCAGTGAAAAAGAAATCAAAATGTTAATCACTAGTTATATCAGAAACAATTTAAGTCAAAATGTGGAGTTCCTAGGTTTATAAAGATTAGCTCCTTCAATTCATTTGGTAAAAAATTAGAAAGGAATTATACTTTCAACTCAAAAAGTCATCAAAATTGTAAAGGGGGAATGAAAAGTCAAAAAGTTCATAAAAAAAATTATAAGATGAGAAAGAGCTCAAAACCAAATAATATTATATTAGCTATAGTTATAAATCATAAAATTATATATGTGATCATATATCATATAGATATACTTGAATAAAAGTGGTTAAATATACACACACACAGGATAAAATATGTCAAGTGATTTATTTCTATAACAATGTAAGTTTTATTTTAAATATATGAATTCAAAATGTATTAAGAGATTTTTCAGAAATTTTACAAGGATTGTATATTGGAAACTGTTGCTCCTTTTTTGGGAATTTTCAAGTCATTCTTCCAGCATTATTTTGCATTTTTTACACTGGGGGCTTGCACCTGTAACCTAGGATCTTGTCTATGATAGTCAAGCACTCTACATTTAGCAACACATCACATCAAGTTTATTTTTAAAACTATTCCACATTGTAATTCAATATATATGTTTCTCTGTGACATTTTACAGCATATTAGGTTGTATTTTGAAAAATTAAAAAAATAATTAAAGACATAGATACCCATAGAGAAACAGTTATCTGCATGTACAGCCCAAACATTATGAAACTTCACATTTTATATGTATCCAGCATGTTTTTATTAACAATACCTCAATTCTTACTTAAAGTAAAGCATATGATGTCAAAAACTGTGAGTTCTTAGATAGAATGCTGCGGTTAGTGTCTATGATGTTTTGATGCCATACACTCTCTGAACTTACTGTCTATAAATAAGCATCAGCAACATATCACACTCCTAAGCATTTATAAAGACTTCCAGGCCAGGAACCTATCATCTTACAGTTGAATTTTAATAATCCCACTTATACTTGAAGTCTAATTGTTTTCTTTCAAGATTGAAAAGTGGTTAACATAATTTATTAATGCTTTGAGGATTATAAATGTGAATATTTGAGTATGACTTGCCTTATGAAAGGAGAGAACCCAACTCTTCATGTTCTTTGACAACCCCCCTGCTACATGCACTGTGTGACACACATGTACACAAACAGAAAATAAATAAAAACACAGCTTAAAAAAGAAATATACCTTTTCCAAGACTGTAGGCAGACCCTGCAGTCTCCACACCCTGCCCCTGCACCCATTTGCCCAAAACCCCAGCCACTTCCTGAGACTCAGAGAACAGCCCCCAGCTTCAATCCTGCCCTGTAACTCCCACCTGGACCAGAGGTGAATGCCTGGGGTCACTCACAGAGAGGCCCACACCTGGGTCCAAGCCTGGGGCCCCAGCCACTCTGGGGAAGACCTGCCCAACTGGGCCCCAGATTCTGGCCATAGGGCAGTACCCTCCCAACCCCACGGGGAAGGTTTCCCCTCCCCAAGACCCTCTGGTGAACCCTACAACATCCACGCCCTGCCCCCACACCTATCTGTGTGAGACCCCAGCAACTTCCAGAGACTTAGAGACTAGCCTCCAACATTCCAACCTTCCACAGAACTCCCATCTGGACCAGAGCTCCCAGCTACCATCCGCCCAGGAAATCCCATCTGGACCAGAGAGAGGCTCCCTAAATCTGTCAGCTTTGTCTGGACCAAGTACACTGATAAGAACAAGAATAAATCCAAGAGGATATGGGCAGACATCAAGGCAGAAGTACATACAACAAAATAAAGAGCAATACAGCATCACCAGACCCTAGCCCTTCTCCAACAGCTAGACCTGAACATCACAGAATGGAAGAAGCAAAAGAAAACAACCTTTTAAGTAACATCATGAAGAGGCTAGAGCCTTATATAGAAGAAACCAAAAATAAAGTGGAGGAACAGACAAACAACAAATGGGAAGAACGCTATAAAAAACTAGAAGAAATGGCAATTAAAGAAGAAGAAAACAATAAGTCCCTGAAAGAAAGTCATGAAAAAGCCACGAAACAGATGAGGGAAACACTCCAAGACCTGAAGAGGGAAATAGAAAAAATGAAGAAGACACTCGCAGAAGGATTGCTGGAAATAGAAAATCTGAGTAAATGAACAGGAACTTCAGATGCAAGTATAACCAACAGAATGCAAGAGATGGAAGAGAGGATCTCTGGTATTGAAGATACTTTACAAGAAATAGATTCATCAGTCAAAGAAAACACTAAAACCAACAAAGCCATGAAACAAAATGTCCAAGAAATTTGGGACACCATGAAAAGACCAAACCTACCAATAATAGGGATAGAGGAAGGAGAAGAATACCAACTCAAAGGCAAAGAAAATATATTTAACAAGATCATAGAAGAAAACACTCCCAACTTAAGGAAGTGCCTATGAAGATACAAGAAGCCTATAGAACACCAAACAGACTAGACCCCCAAAAAAGTCCCCTCGCCACCTAATAATGAACTAAACATACAGAATAAAGAAAGAATATTAAGGGCAGCAAAGGAAAAAGGCTAAGTGACTTATAAAGGCAAACCCATCAGAATAACACCCGATTTCTCAATGGAGACTTTGAAAGCCAGAAGGACCTGGACAGATATAATGCAGACACTAAGAGACCAATGATGGACCCTAGACTAATAGACCCAGCAAAACTTTCAATCATCATAGATGGAGTGAACAAGAACCTCCAAGACAAAACCAGATTTAAACAATACTTATCCACAAACCCAGCCCTACAGAAAGAACTAGAAGGAAAATTCCAACCTAAGGAAGTCAGATACACCCATGAAAACACAGGCAATAGATAACACCACAGCAGTAAACCCCAAAGAAGAGAAGTACACACACACTACTACCAAAAAATAAAAATAATAACAGGAATGAACACTCACTGGTCATTAATATCCCTTAATATCAATGGACTTAATTCACTTATAAGAAGACACAGACTAACAGAATGGATACGAAAACAGGACCCATTTTTCTGATGCATACAAGAAACACACCTCAGATTCAAAGATAGACACCTCCTAAGAATAAAAGGCTGGGAAAAGACCATCAAATGGTCTTAAGAAGCAAGCTGGTGTAGCCATCCTAATATCCAGCAAAAGAGACTTCAAACTAAAATCAATCAAAAGAGATGATGAAGGACATCACATACTCATTGCAGAAAGATCCACCAAGATGAAATCTCAATTCTGAATATTTATGCCCCAAACACAAGGGCACCCACATATGTAAAAGAAACATTACTAAAGCTTAAATCACATATAAAACCCCTCATATTAATAATGGGAGACTTCAACAAAGAGTTGGTTCTTTGAGAAGATCAACAAGATAGACAAGCCCTTATCCAAACTAACCAAAATACAGAGAGAGAGCATCCAAATTAACAAAATCAGAAATGAAAAGGGGGACATCCAGAGAATCATCAGGTCATACTTCAAAAGCCTCTACTCCACAAAACTGGAAAATCTAAAAGAAATGGATAATTTTCTGGTTAGGTACCACATACCTAAGTTAAATCAAGACCAGATAAACCATTTAAATGGTCCAATAACCCCTAAGGAAATAGAACCAGTCATTAAAAGTCTCCCAACCAAAAAAATAAAATAAAATAAAATAAAAGTCCAGGACCAGATGGTTTCACTGCAGAATTCTCCAGATCTTCAAAGAAGACTTAATACCAATACTCTTTAAACTGTTCCACACAATAGAAGCAGAATGAATATTCCCAAACTCCTTCTGTGAGGCTACAATGACTCTGATTCCTAAACCAAACAAAGATGCAACAAAGAAAGAGAACAACAGACCAATCTCCCTCATGAACATTGATGCAAAAATACTCAATAAAATTCTGGCAAACAGACTCCAAGAACACATCAAAACAATTATCCATCATGATCAAGTAGGCTTCATCCCAGGGATACAGGATGGTTCAACATACCAAAGTCTGTCAATGTAATACATCATATAAAAAAACTCAAAGAAAAAAAACCACATGATCATCTCACTAGATGAAGAAAAGGCATTTGACAAAAATCCAACACCCCGTCATGATAAAGGTCTTGGAGCAATCAGGAATACAGGGAACATACCTAAACATAATAAAGGCAAACTACAGCAAGCCAACAGCCAACATCAAATTAAATGGAGAGAAACTCAAAGCAATACCACTAAAATCAGGAACAAGGCAAGGCTGTCCCCTCTCCCCTTACTTATTCAATATAATACTTGAAGTTCTAGCCAGAGCTATAAGCCAACATAAGGAGATTAAAGTGATACATATTGGAAAGGAAGAAGTCAAGCTCTCCCTAATTGCAGATGACATGATAGTATATATGAGTGACCCCAAAAATTTAACCAAGGAATTGATACAGCTTATATAATCCTTCAGCAACATAGCAGGATACAAGATCAACTCAAAAAAAAAAAAAAAATCAGTAGCCTTCCTATATACAATAGAGAAACAGGCTGAGAAGGAAATCAGAGATATATCACCCTTTACAATAGCCACAAGTGATATAAAATACATTGGAGTTACTCTAACTAAGCATGTGAAGGACCTATGTGACAAGAACTTTAAGTCCCTGAAAAAAGAAATTGAAGAAGATGTCAGAAAATGGAAAGATCTCCCATGCTCATGGATAGGCAGGATTAACATAGTAAAAATGGTGATCTTACCCAAAGCAATCTACAGATTCAACGCAATCCCCATCAAATTACCAACACAATTCTTCACTGATCTGGAAAGAATAATACTCAACTTCATATGGAAAAACAAAAACCCCAGGATAGCCAAAAGAATCGTGTACAATAAAACAACCTCTGGAGGCATCACAATCCCCGACCTCAAGCTCTACTATAGAGCTACTGTAATAAAAACAGATTGGTTGGTACTGGCATAAAAACCAACATGTGGACCAATGGAATTGAACTGAAGACCCTGACATTAACCCGCACACCTACAAACATATAATTTTTGACAAAGAACCCAAAAATGTATAATGGAAAAAAGAAAGCATCTTCAACAAATGGCGCTGGCATAACTGGATGTCAATGTGTAGAAGGTGCAAATAGATCCATATCTGTCACCATGCACAAAACTTAAGTCCAAGTGGATCAAAGATCTCAACATAAATCCAGTTACTCTGAACCTGATAGAAGAGAAATTAGGAAGTACTCTTGAATGCATTGGCACTGCAGATCACTTTCTAAATATAACACCAGTAGCATAGACAATGAGAGAAACAGTCAATCAATGGGACCTGTTGAAACTGAGAAGCTTTTGTAGAGCAAAGGCGATGGCTCATGATGTAAAATGTGTTCCACCTAAGCATGAGGATATGAGTTTATGGCCCGAGAACACATATAAAATGCAGTACCACAAAAGATGCATGTAACCCCAGTGTGGGGTGCTGAGAGGGAGAAAGGATAGACAGATAAATCCCTTTAACATACTGGCCCCAGTCAATCCAATCAGCGGGCTCTAGGTTCAGTGATATAATATTTGTCAAAAAAATGAAGTAAAGAGTAGTAATTGAAGAAGGAAAACTGGTGTTTGCCTCTGGCCTTCACACATGTGCACAGATAGGCATGAATTTCCTAACGTGCTTGTGCACACACTCACATGAACGCTTATATACACTACCAACAGCCCCCAAAATGTAATGTGCAAATTATAAATATCTGCTTGCAGTTGTTAATTCAGGATGTGGATCCTGAGTTAAAGTGTCATTCTGAAATTTCACTTTGTTTTCTATTTTCAAGGATTCTTAAAAAAAATCATCTCTATTCCATTTTATTAGGTTTCGAGAACTACCACTGTGTTAGTGAAAAGCTCCTCAGAGATCGGGGAGAACATCTCCTTATGAATTAGCAGCATTCTATTCAATTGCGTTCTCTCGTCATTATTTCTCTGATGTAGCTGATTTTATCGTTCTTTTCACAGAATTTATACTATGTATATTATACATCTGTTCAATGAAAAATAAAGCTATTTTTAGAAAGACAAGATTTCCTTATAGTATTCTTACCATTTAGATATTTTATATTCAAATTAAGCATGTTTAAGTGTTACATTGATGCAAATTGTAGAACATTCTGACATGAATAAAATAGATAACACAAAGGTATCTTCCTCCTACACTCACTTTAATGCTTGCTTCTTCTATTACTGGTTGAGTTCCTTCCAAAAAGTATCTTGTAAGGAACAAAAGGGGAAGACTAGGCTGCAGTGGTAAATGAAAGCTCAGAAAATGTGGTAAGCAGACTCAGCAGAGAGGGCAGACTGTACTGTGGAAATCTCACCATTTCTAGAATGTAATTTGCACTCCTTTTTAAGAATTATTTTCATTTTTATATTTTAACGTGATTTCAACATTCCCCCCTTCCCTTTTCTCACTGTAACCACTCCCACTTTGCTTTAACTTCACGGTCTTATTTTTTCATTAATTGATATTGCATGGATATATGGATATATATACACATATACACATAATATATTATATATACACACATATATACTATAAACATATACATATATATTCCTAAATATACCCTGTTCAGTCTATACATGTTACTATTAAATATGTTTTCAAGGCTGATGGTTTGGCACTGGACAGCTGAATGGTGTGCTCTTCCTTGAGGAAGGCCATTTCTTCCACTCCCAGATCTCCTCCCGTTGCTTATTTGTGTATAGGGTTGAGGCCATGTGGACTTCTCCCCATCCAGTTTGTCCTGTCTAGTGAGGTCGTCCATGTGCAGCTGTGTTGATACAGAATTGAAAGCTGAGAACTGTGGGTCTACAGCACTCCCAGTGAGTATGGATTTGACTTTTGTTCCTGAGATGGCGTTCAGGTACATGTTACCTAACACCCTTCTAGCGTTTCCCAGTCTACTTGCTTTGATTGGATTCTGGAATCATCTCCTCCAGATTTAGTGACTTTGTCCTTTCAGGGAAAATATAATGTGAACCAAAATATCACTCTCAACAAGTAGTATCTATTATCTGCTTCATTCTGGTGAAAATTTTAAGTTTTCTTCAGTTGTAGCCACCAATTCTACTTTTTTCAGTTGCTTTTCTTATGGAGATATGACATAGAATTTTGTATTTGAGAGTTCTGAGTGTTTGGATGCTTTCTGTGTTTGAGAGGCCATATACGCATAAATAAAGAAATCAACACCAAAATCGTAACCCCAAGTGAATTGCTTTAAGCAAAATTTATTCATTCCAGTCCCCAGAGTTTAAATATGTACCTGGTTTTGTTGTTGTTGTTGTTGTTGTTTTGTTTTTTTCTGCAGATCACAGTCCATTATTCCTGGTAGTGTGGTAACCCTCCTTGCTTGCTGTCCCTTGAAAATGAGCTCCTGTAAAGCTTAGGGCATCATAAATAAGCTTTTATTTCAATAGAAGTTATACTGTATTCCCTAGTGGAAGCATTCCCCTTTTGTAAATGAGCATCTTTGCTGACAGAGCACAGAATTGAAGTGAGAAGGTAAAAAATAAAACCACAAAATCCCTAAGTACATTATTGAAAAGGATAATGCAGAGGCTTCTCCAACTTCATTCCTTGAACAGACCCTTGTGGTCTGTTTCATAAATGTGACACAATATAAAGATGTATTATTTAATGTGAGTAATACAGCATTGAGGATGACACTTTCATCATAACTAAGTAAAGCTTCTACACAGCAGCTTATACCTTCCCAGCTCAAATGTTATGAGTGTGAAAGCTTTGTGGGTTTCAATTTGCAATATTACTGTGGGTTTTTCTTACTACTACTTCCTCATTTAGGTCAGTTGATCCACGTATACTTACTGTGGTTGTCATGTGAAGTTTGACTCTGAGTCTGGTTCACCTTGTTTCATAGCCAAATATGAGATTTATCCACGTTCTATTTAAGATTATTGAACATATTCATAGCTGCTATTCCTTGTGCTTCAGCTGTATTGAAGCTGTATTTTTTACTACCTATTGTAGAAGGGTCGCTAGGCTATTTTGGAGGATTATAGTCTTGACTACTAATGTTTGTGGTTTATACTGATATCTAGGCATCTGGAATTAGGATGATTGCCATGACTAGAGGTGTTGACATCTGCTTTTGTCTTTGTTAGGTGAGTCTTCTGTTCTTTGGATTCAGTTCCCTTCTCTGGATCTAAGGAAAGTACTGTGGACATAGTAGCATGATAAAACACTTCTTTAGACAGGTGAGTGGCAGAGAGAAATAGAGGAGGTCTAGGGGAAAAGACTGAGAAAATCTTCTGGAAAGAGCTAAAGGATCTTTTCTACATCAAGAGGTAGGATACCCAGAGATTTGAAGATCTGGTGAGAAGTGGGAATTTGGCAAATAGGCTACAGTAAGCAAAGAAAAATCTATAGAAAAAGGGATGAAAGGGCTAAGGAGATCTTCAGTTTGTTCCAGGAGTTGGGGGCTCCAGTGAATGGTGTTGAGTTGGGAGGAGAGGCATCTGTAAGCAGGTTAGAGAGCTAAAGGTAAGAATGGAAGACTCATGATGAAGGACAGGAAGAATAATGTGAATCACCTCTTTGAGTCCATGCCAATTGTAGATACTGGGGTCTGAGATAGAAAATGTTTCTAGGTATTAGGGGCCAACACAAAGTCATAAAGACCAGACAGAAGGGAGGCCTGAAAGGGTGCACACTAAAGGTTCAGCAAGAAAGAAGAAAACTGGGTCAACACCAAGATTCAGCAGTCTTCAGAGAGTGGAGGTAATGTGTGGGGGCAGCTGCAGTCAGACTGCTTCAGGGCTGGCGGTGATGAGTGGAGCAGCTGCAGTCAGATTGCTTCAGGGCTGGCGCTGAGGCAGGAGGACACAGTGCAGGAAAGGAAGAAGGGTGAAAATGACCTCGGTGCGGAGCTAGATCCTAGATAAGGGTGCGAGCCCGGTAGTCTGAGGAGTTCTGTGTGTTATTTTTAATAACTCAAATAAAAATTTCAAAGAGTCCAGGGTGTGAAAACGATAAAAGATTAAACTAAGAATTTTTTAATATGCTGTTTAAGTTATAACAAAATGGAATTGTGGCATTTGAAGTGATTTTACCTTTCTGAACTATAATGCTAATTTAATCCATAAAATAGATTAAATTTAATTAAAGTAAATGTGATTGATCAAAAATATTGCTAATATTTTCATGTCATACACATGTGTTCATTGTATATATGAAAGTTCTCCATATATTTCACATACACTAATATCACTTGTATAAATATAAGGAATTATTCTTTTGAAATATGAAAATGTAATAAAATCATACTAAATATTTGTTACTAATACCTTTTACAATTATAGAGTACTGTGTTGTAGTGTGAAATTCTGACTTGACAAAATGATCTCTACTTTATACAATATAATGAAGATTCCTATTTTGGAAAGAGTATAGGAGACATTTTGTTGCTAATTCATAAGATCAATCACAATTCATATTTAATTTGAAATACAAATTGATTTTCTACATGTGAACATTGACAAAGAATAAGAACTTTTAGGGGCTGGAGAAATGGCTCAGTCATTAAGAGCACTGGATGCTCTTCCTGAAGACCCAGATATTGGTGAAATTATTAAGGCTACTCCACTTAGTTAATAGGGAGGTTTATTTTGTGGGGTAACTTACAAATGAAGGGATAGGTTGTAGGGTCTGGCAAAAGTATGGTGCAGTCCAGCGGTGTTCTCTGGAGAACTCTGCTCAGTCTACCTCCAGCGTCCAGGGTCCTGGAACCAAGAGAAGCCTCTCCTCTCAATTCTGGGTCTTCAGCGTCCTCTCTCAGCCCCACCTTGTGGGCGTGACCATTACAGAAGCCTCATTGGGGGTTGGAACTTCCAGGTCAAGGCTGGATGGCTACCCACTACACCCAGGTTTGATTACCAGCACCCACATGGCAGCTCCTGTCTGTAACTCCAGCTCGAGGGGATCTGAAACCTTCACACAGACATACACACAGACAACACATGAATGCACATGAAATAAAATCATTAAATTATTTTAAAAATAAGAACTTTTAGTTATTGAAATAAATTATCTTTACCATAAAGTATAAAGTGATGCTTCAATGTGTTAATCTTCAAAAACATTCTATAAAATATTTGAAGTCTTTTTTAAAGGAGTTCTATTTTTAAATTACAAATTTATTATATTTTATTAAACATGATAAGTTATAGGAGGAAACAGAGAAGGGACAACTAACAGTGCATCCCTTTTGAAAAGTCATATGGAAACTGACTGCTGTAGAAGCATCTTAAACTATATACATACATAAAATAAATTTAAATAAGGTTTTCACATAATGGAGTGCATGGTTCTCCAATGAGGCATCAAAATCTACTAATTAATCTCTCCAGTACCAGGATAGTTATATTTTTTCAGCTGTAAATGAAGTATGTCCTTTAGACCCTTCACTCAGTACAGACTATTGGCAATGCAATTGGTTACCCTCCATAACTTGACAGTAAGACTCTATTGTTGATAATACCACGTGCTAACGTAATAGAATATGATTACATTTATCTATTACGCTGCTAGATAACTTCTCCAGTATATATTCATCATCCTGGAAGATATGATATTTTCCAGGAGACAAGTAATAATCTATCTTAACCTACTACAAACCCTATGAGTTACAATAATGCTTTACATTCAAAAATTTTCATTGGTGAAATAGGCTCAGAAATATTTGGTGGTAATGAACAACTTTGTAATTGAATTTAACACTGACAATGAAGGCAAGAACCTAAGACTCAGTAAATATGGGCCCAGGAGCAAGACTGATTACTTTTACTCCGTTAAATGATCATACACATAGAACACTATATCATGCCACACTCATCAGAACAGCTTTTTTATTTCAGTGTATGGTAATTAACACAGAGACCTCATGCTAATGACACACATTGGACTCATTGTCTTCTTATTTATTCATTATTTATTTATTTTTAAGAGAGAGAAAATAAAGTTGGGTAGAATGGAGGTAAGGAAGGATGTGGGAGGATTTAGGGAGGGGAAAAGAATATAAACAAAATATTGTATGAAATTCTAAAAAAATAAATAAAAACATAAGAGTAATTTTAATAGTGGAGAAATGTTAACATCACAGCAATATTGACTGAAAAAAAATGACCTAGCACATACTTGCTGTCCCCCTTATCCCACCTACATAGCCTTAACCACTGTGACCATCTGTTGACTCACTCCAGCCAGGAAGGTTAATTCTCTGTGGAGCAAAGGAAATACCAAAGATCTGAATGAGGGGATCAGGAGGATCAAGGTATTTGCACTCAAGATCAGTGCAAACAAATTACTTCTCGTTTTATTACAAATGCAAACAATACATGAGGTATCATTTCCAGTTAGCTTAAGCAAATATAAGTCCATTGACAGACCATACTTTGTGTTGTATCATTTAATGTCATCTTTGATCATGTGAAAGAGCTAAGGATATCTTCCAGGCCATCACTTTATTGATAGAAATAATGTGGACAAGAAGAGGCATCCCCTTCATAACCTTGCTTTCAAGTATATTTACTTATCATAGTTTATGCAGTTCTTTCTAGAAGGTTATCTTGTGGGAAAAACTCTCTACACTCTTTGCTATCCAATGTTCACAGCTTTCTTACACAGGATCCCATAGAAATTTACTTCTGTGTACAATGTTTCTTATAATCAGTGAGCCTATAATGATGTTTTATTATCCATGGCCTTTAGTTTATAACAGTGTTCACTCAAGGTAGTACACATTCTGAGTTTTAACCAATATAAAACAATATATATTCATTGTACATTGTATTGTTCATATATATATATATATATATATATATATATATATATATATATATTCATTATATCATGCAAAATAATTACAATTCTCTAATACTCTGATGCACCTTGCTTATTTATCCTCCTGTCATGTCTTCCAAAAGCTACTCATATTCTTTTATCTCCATTAGCATGTTTCAGAAAAATCTAAGTTTTATCTAGTAAATAGTTCTCATAATAATTTTATTCACTCATTTATATACTTTATCCTGTGCTGTGTATTGTTTCTTGTTGACTGCTTATTTTTATTATGTACTCATTTTAATTTGTATGCAATGGTGAATATCCTTATGGCCTTTCACACATGTATGTCACTACATTTTGTTCTTATTCTTCTCCACACTGTTCTCCACCACATCATTTGTTTCCAACTTCCTTCTTCCTTTTGCCTCTAAAGTGCTGAGGACAAGAATCATAATTAGTTTTATGAAGTTTTGCTAGTTGGAATAAGGACTTCCTACAGTCAAATCAAGCACTCTACCAACTAAGCTATATTCTCACTCTCACTAAAATGCTTTGAAATGCTTTCAAATATTCACTGGAAATGGGTATTTCTTCTAAGAGCTCTCCACTGAGTTCATTAACTGATTCATCTACTGAATAATTTGGTTTCTATTTTTGCAGTTCTTTATTTATAAAAGATAATAATCCCCTGTGTGCTGATTGTTTCTCTCCACAAATTCCTTAATTCCCTTTTTGTAGATGTATCCTGCTTGTTAAATAAGAAACACAAAGCCAGTTGCAGAGTTAAAAACCACGAGGTCAGAGCCAAAGCAGAAAACCTTACCCTTCACTGCTTCTGTGGTTCCTCCTCTCCGCAAGAGACCTACTTCTGTGCGTCCTGTCTATTTAAAGACTTTCTGTTCTCCTCCCTCATTGGTTGTAACCCAGCCACATGACCTCCTCGTCACTGCCTGTTTGTACAGACCTCCAGGTCTTCTATGGTTGGTATTGAAATTAAAGGCGTGTGTCTGCTATGCTGGCTGTGTCCTTGAACACACAGAGATCCGCCTAGCTCTGCCTCCCAATTGCTGGGATTAAGGGCGTGCCCCACTACTGCTCGGCTTCTGCTCTGGCTTGCTCTGACCTCAAGGCAACTTTATTGACATACAAATAAAATCACATTTCAATACAAATAAAATATCACTATACCTTTTGTTAATCCTTGGTTTCATCTCTTGTGCTAATGAAGTTCCCTTAAAAGCATATTACCTGTGGTTTTATTGTGAAGTGCTTTATCAGCCATTTCAAAGTTTCAGAATTTGCATTAATATCTTTGATTCATATTTACTTGATTTTTCTTCAGCGTGTTCAACTGTTTTCATTCTTCTATATAAAAAAATCTAGTTTTCTTTCCCTGGACTTTGAAAATAGATAGTATTTTATCCAATGCATATTTTGATATTTTTGTCAAAATTAGATGAATGTAACTGTGTTTTTAATTCTTAATTTTCTTCATATGGAACTATCGAAGTGTCTTAGAGTTGGCTCTGTTGGGCTTATCTTGAGAATGTATTAGCTCTGTTGGACTTAGCTTGAGAATGTATTAGCTCTGTTGGGCTTGGCTTGCGAAACATTTGTCCCAGATATTCAGCAGTCAGAAATGCCAACTGTATTGGGTGGGGTTTGCATACTTGTCTTCAGAATTTAAAGAAAATTTCATCTTCACAAACTACAGGTGGTGAATATCAGAAAATAAATATTTTATTATATTATTTGAAGTTTGGGAGAGAGAAGAAAGCTACTGATTTTTGGATGTTGATTTGTGTCTTCTTTTTTTCCTTTTAAGAAATCTCTCTCTCACTTTCTGTCTTTAATTGTGGGGAGATGGGTGGGTGGGAAGTTAGAGAAGACCTCAGTGGTGTTAAGGGAGGGTAATGTGGGATAGGAATACATTATTTCTTGTCTTACTGCTCTAGCAGTATGTACATTCCTGTCTCATTTCAGAAATGGTCTTAGTTTTCCACTAGTTAGTGTGTTGGCCATAGGTTTAGACATAGATTTTGTTGAATTGTGATGTATTTCTATAGGACTTTTATCATGAAATAACATTAGGCATTTCTAAAGACCTTAATTAATGGGGATGATCATGTAGGTTCTGGCTTAAGTCTACATATGCACTGAAATAAACTTAATTATCTGTAATTTATATAATACAATACTTGTATTATATTGCTTTCCTGGTGTTTGCCCTACATGATCATAATAAATGATGATTTAAATGTACTGAATTTTATTTGCATGAGATGTAATGAGAATATTCAAAAATTATTACTTTTAACTTTTGTAATCATAATATCACATAATTTATCTCTTTCTCTTCCTCCTGTCAAACCATTAAATATACCTCTTTGAACTTCTTGAAATTAGTGGCCTTTATTCATTAACTATTGTTACATTATGCATACATTTTCAAGCCAACTCTATTTTGTGGGGGAGGGATGTTTGACCTATACACTGTAATATGAACTTTGTAGAATAAGTTTGGTAATATATCCTTCCTTTGTACTTAATAGGATAGTATAAACATTAATACTAGATCTTCTTTGAATGTTTAATAGGATTTGACAGTAAATTTGGATTTTGTTTTTAGAAGACATTATTACTGCTGCAAACTCATTGGTTGTTTTATATCTATTTATTCTTATTCTTAGTTATATGGGATTGCATTCCTTTTTACCTTTTGTTCAATGTATTTGAACAGCCCAAGAGCACAGGTGCTTTGTAAAGAAAGTAGAAAATATGACTAGTTCTTAAGAAAGTTCTCTGTTATGAATAGTAAAAAATTTTTAAAAAGACATGTCTTCTAATTGCTTTGTACATCTCCTGTGTGAGGCTTTAGAGACTGGGTTCAGTCTCGCATGTTATGAAACACAAAATTGAATAAAATATATAAAATAAAATTTGTCACACATTACTTAGTAGAAAACAAAATAAAATGATCCTTAAGGGAGGGAAACTATTCAAGTGATCCCATATTTACCAAAATTAATTCTACAAAAAATTTCTAAAGTCATGAGACAGAGTCCAGAAACCAAGAAATTTTTCTGAGTTAAAAACATTGACTTAAAAGTTTAGAGGAGAGGAGAGAATTTGTAATGTTCAAAGCAGTATCAGTGTTGAAAAAATACACAGAAAATGTTCCAGAAGTATAGAACACTGTCTCCGAGTGTGGCAACTAACATTGTGAGAAATATTTCCCAAAGAATGATCTCTGACTGATAAGACACTGGAGGAATAATTGCTCACTCTTACACAATTCCAGAAATAATTGTAGCAAAAGTGAGTGCAGAAAGAGTTTTTAATATCTACATAACTGTATAACGCCTTGAGCGGATGTTTTCTCTGTATAGGACTAGGTTAGCCATATCCTATAGTCTTCCATATGTAAAAACCAACATTAAAAAGATACCAACTATTTCGAATAATAAATGAGTCTCAGAACACAGCTCAGATATATACAAAAATATTTTTAAAATTCTATGCCTAGCAGTAATTTAAATTTGCTAAACTTATCTAAAATAATCAGACTTTCAAATAAATAGAAATTAACTAACAAAAATAAATTTATTCAATAGAATGTGCATGTACTGTAATATACATAATGTAAATTAAGGAAGAAGAAAAATCCCTCTAAATAAATGTACTGGTTCATTTTTTTTTATAGTTTAGAAGTCTTAGAATAAAGATGGTAATTTTCAAAATGATTGATAAATTCAGTATAACTAACTCACTGAGTTGCTGACCAGAATTTGTGAAGAACTAAGTGATATCCACTGTATGTCCCAGTACACAAGGGGTGACAGAAATACATCACACATGTCATAAAACAGTTCATTGGAGAGATCAGAAGAGGCTTTCAGCCACAAAATTTCAAAATCAAGCACAAGTGGAATTTCTGCATCAGAAAAGACCCATTACTGAGATGCCAGTTCCAAAAGAAAAACCATTCAATATGTATTTTAAAAAGCATTAATACATTTATACATACAAACACACACACACACACACACACACACACACACACACATACACACACACACACACCACACACACACACACACAGTGAGATTCAGATTTTAAAAATATTTTTATTAAATTATCTTCATACAGTTTTTGACCATTTTTCTCTTCTCCAGTTCCTCACAGATTCTCCCTACTTCCTTGACAACCAAACTTTATGTTCCCTCTGTCTTTCTCAAATGAAGGAAAAGAAAAAAATAAAATAAAAAAATCAAACAAAGAAGTACCCCCCCAAAAAAAAATGAAAATCAATATAGTAAACAGTAAAACAAAACTAAACTAAACAAAAATTCCACAAAAATACCATTGAGGCTTTTTGTTTTTGTTTTTGTTTTTTGGCTATGTACTGTTGGGCATAGGACCTGCCCTGGAGTGTGGTGGACACTTTGTGATGACATTACTTAAAAAAAAAAAGCTGTTTTTTCTTGGCCCCAAATATCAATTTTATTTAGCTTCTTGGTTAAGGTTGCGACCCCATATCTTCTTCCCTATTTCAGTATAAATCCCTATCTGTCTTGAACCTGTACTGGCCTTATGCACACTGCCATATTTTCTGTGAGATGCAGATAATCAAAATTGACCATGGATCTAAACTCATGATAAGACATAAATTAGCAGCTAGACTATAACTAGAGGCCATCATAAGGCAGTACATGAAAATCTGAGACATGTCCAATGAGGGAACAATGAACTATAACTGTGGTTATATGTTTTGAATATTGAAAAAAATGTGGACAAAATGACAAGAATTTCATTATTGTACCAGATCTAAGTTTTAAACATGTGTTATGCTAGGCAACAATGGTGCACGTCTTTAATCCCAGCACTGGGGAGACAGAGTAAGGTGGAGATCTGTAAGTTTGAGGCCAGCCTGTGATATAGATGAAAAGATATATTATTAAATACACTTTCAAAAGACAATCACTAGTTTTAAATACTTTACATTGGATTGGATTTTTATATATTGTATACAAATTATATGAAAATTGAGATGGTTAAAAATGTTGTATTAATACTTCTAATCTTGTTCAAGATATTGTACTTATACAGTTCATTTAACAATGTAATACAATTTACTATTCCTTAAATGTTATTATTACCAACTATTAAGACATAAAAAAATAAGTTAGTAGTTAGACATTACAATCAAACTTGTAGTCATAGTAGGTATGTTTTCAAGGTCAAACAGAGATATATTAGATAGACAGGTCATCTTCAAACCCTTTAGAGACCTACAAAATATAACATTTAAAATGTTTTAATAACTTAAAAATATTTTCTTTTTTTTAATGACTATGAGACATGTCAGCTCCTGGCAGCACCAATCTACTGCAAAAAAAAGATATGGACATTTAAAAAATAAACTACATATGGAGTTAACTTTCATTGGGGCAAAAGTTAGACACTGGGCAACAAAGTGTCCTCAAATCAGCTGCTGACAAACAGGATAAAATAGACAGAACACGAAACAAAGAACTACCGATCCTTGCCAACACAAGTGTGGTTGTGGCTTTAGCAACAGGCATCCTCTGAGACCAAGACAATATGACAATATTGCTAAAATGTCCTTTACAATCCAAAGTGCCCCTTTCTTCGAAGGCAGTTGAACAGGCAGATGGCTTCTGGTGTGCAATGAAACAGTAGCTGAAACAGGTATTCTTAAAAGAGTAACTAGCCTGATGGACTCTAACCTCTCAATGGTAGACTGCCATTTACTAGAAGAGATGAAGCCACCCACAAGCCAAAAATAATGGACAGCTGAATTCCCAAAATACCAACAATTTCCAAAATTTAAAATCCTAAATCATGACAGGACACTGGTAGAATTCAGGTTTATCTGGTAACATGGAATACTCTCACCAAATGTGAGGTCAAACTGTAGGCCTTGTGTATATCCTACTTCTCAAATGAGTCTGTCAGACACACTAAGCCTATAGGCTGAAGATAATGACCCAATGTTGCAGAAAAACCTTAGGTGACTGTCCAGGCAGCTGGCTGTTTCTGTCAACTCACATTTTTTGGAAGCCACTTGCTTGCACTTCCTGTTTTACTAGGTAATATTGTTTCCTTCTTGGGTCTCTGAGGGAGTTAAAGATTAGATAGTTATAGGTAGCTAAAGGTTAGATAGTTATAGTTATATTTTTCCTTGTTAAAAATTTCAAAAAGAAACTCACTAAAGAGGTGTAAGTGTATAAATTTAGAAGACGTTAATATAAGATAGTTCTGTGTTAATAATACAAGTTAGGATAAAAAGTAAATCAGGTACATTTTGGATTTACCAAAATTGGATAGATAATAAAATGTTTTCTCTGATTTTGTCAAATACAAATGGACTAGACATTATTGAGGTATTTATTGCTTGTATATATTGTATATGATTATTGTACTTATTGTATATAGTTTTGTTCTTATATTAGTTATAATTTTTTTCTTTTTTATTAGAATAAAAAGGGGAACTGTGGTGCTACTTTATTTGTGCTGAAATGTGATATTTTATTTGTATGTTAATAAACAAATTTGGCTCGAGATCAGAGGTCAGTGAGCCATAAACAGAAGTCAGGTAGTGGTAGCCCATGCTCTTAATCTCATCACATGGCAGGCAGAGTCTCTGTGTGGTCAAGGACACAGCCAAGCATGGTAACACAAGACTTTAATCCCAGTAGAGACCTGGAGGTCTGTACATACAGGCAGTGATGAGGAAGTCATGTGGCTGGGCTTAGAGCCAATGAGATGGCAGAAGAAGAGGACAATAAAAACACAGGTCAGACAGGAAGAAACTTACTCTGTGGAAGCTACTGCTGGTGGTAAGCTAAAGCTAATCCTGGCTATTCACTCTGATCTTTTGGCTATTACCTTTGTATTTGGCTCTGTGGTGGTATTGTGTTCCCTGAAATATTGTGCACTATAATAAACTTACCTGGGTTCAGGGAACAGAACAGCCACAATATTAAACATAAAGGTTAGGTGGTGGTAGCACACACCTTTAACCCTAGCATTCCAGAAGCAGAGATCTCCTGGATCTCTGTGTGTTCCAGGATACAGCCAAGCATAGTGACTCACGCCTTTAATCCCAGGGAAGTAATGGCAGGGGGCAAAAAGATATTTAAGGTGTGAAGACAAGGAACTATAGCCTTGTTAAGTTTTCAGGCTTTTGAGAAGCAGTTCAGCTGAGATTCATTCAGGATGAGGACTGAGAGGCTCCCAGTCTGAGGAAACAGATTCAGCTGAGGAATTGCTGAGGTGAGGAAGCTGTGGCTTGTTCCGCTTCTCTGATCTTCCAACATTCACTGCAATACCTGGCTCAGGTTTGTTTTTATTAATAAGATCTCCTAAGATTCATGCTGCATGGCTCTGTGTTTCTTATTTAATAAGACTGTTAAAAAATTCATCTACAAGCCTGATCTACAGAGCAAGATCAAGGACAGTCACCAAAACTACACAAAGAAACCCTGTCTCAAAAAAGGGGAGGGGGCTTACAATGAATCTCACAGGAATTGTGTCATGAGGAAGAAAATAACATGTTATTTTATTAATTACTTATTTAAATGTAACAGATTCTAAATAGTGCTTAGCAAAAAACATAGTTTTATTCTTTCATATTTTCTGTGGGGTAAGAATCAGAGCCTGGTATAAATGAGTCTTGGACTTTGGGACTATAGTGAAACAAAGTCAAAAAGAACTCCAGGAATTTATTTTTATTCATAGGATCCACAATGAAAGAGTTCACTTCCAAGATCACATGACTGTTGGTAGATTTGCTTCCAACATACTAAATGCAACTTACTCCATTGAAGTCAACAAGGAAGAGAACTGCAACAGTTACAAATAATTCATGTTACTTATTAGAATCTAGTCATATGTTACACCCATACTCAGGGGAGATAATTAAGTTATGTAGTGAATATCAGGAGACAATTACAATCAGGGGTCTCACTAGAGCTTACTATATACTTAATAAACAAATAGCCATTTCTAATATTTCCTTCTTTCAGTAATAGGTATTGTCGTTTCATGCTTAGTAAGGATGATAAAGAAAATACATTCTGTTCCTATGGTACTCTTGCTAAGTCTACAGCCACTCCTTGACCTTGATTATTCTCAACACTGCATCTTTTTATAAAGTTCTAGAAAAGAAAAAGGAAACCAAGACATGCCAACACATCACGAGTAGATTGAGGAAATTCTAGTATTATTCAATATTGTACAAATGAGTATTTCAAATTACAACAACTATGTGTGGGTCTCTATAAACACCAGGGCCAGCAGAGTATTGATCTGGATGGGACAATAAGGAAATCAGGTTGAACGTGATGTAGAGTCTGATCCTGGGCAGTTTATTTTAGGCATATTTAAGCAAAGTACAAGTTTGGAAAATAAGTTTCCTGATAACAATTAACTCAATCGTGTGTATACAACAAAGCTTAAGACATGACTACATTGAAACTCTTTTCAAAGTATATATGACCTCTTAGCTAAGGAAGGGTTCTATTGAATGAGACACAATGCTCAAGATAAACATCTAGGGAAGAAGAGTCTGTGATAAACATAGAGTCTGGAGGAGTTGGATGTGGCATGATCCTACAGACAACACAGGTCACCAGACCATTAGCTACATCTATTACAGACAGTCAGGCAGAAGTTAAGCTATATCTCTTTCTTTGAAGAGACAATATTGTGTGTTTAACATGCACAGTTTCTCTAATCTTTATTTGTGAACTCAAGGACCTTATGCTCTCTTAGACGACCTTTAAATAAAAGCTCTATCTATATGTTGCAGTGTATACCACCAAACACAGACAATGTGAGTTAGGATGCAATCTAAAGTTCTGTGACCGAAATACCTGCATGAATTACACTGATTGCAGTTTCACAAATAGATACTTCAAAGTCTATGATTTTATAACTGTCCAGGTATATAAAGGAGATCTTTATTTTATGCCACAGACAGTATTTCTCTAATTGTGTCTTCCACTGGGTAGACACTCTGACAGACAGTAAGAGATGCAAGATATATATCAGTAGAAGAGGTAACATGTATAATAAAAGGAAGAGTAAATGTATAATTTTTACATTAATATCACAATGCACATCTGTATGTTCATACCACAATGCAGATGTGATACAGGAAAGAAAGGAAGTAAGACTGCTGAATGAGAAGTACAGACTATAATAAATAACTAACAATGACTTGGCCAGTTTAATGTGAAGCTATTCATTATAAATTGCCTATTAGAGAAGCCTAACGCTAGGCAGAGGGGTCAGTTCTCAGGCCTCCCAGCATGTATAGTAACTGGCTAAAACTTCTGAGAATGTATATAATTCTCAAGAGCTGAGTCTTTGAGAAGCATTGGGAGCTGGAGACACTTGTTTAACTGTGTACCATAAACCTAAAAGACAAAATGATAAGAGACATCAAAGATACATATCTGCATGGTAACTCCACTTGGATGCTAGGTTCTGTATTAAATCACTGCTTGGCCAGCAAGACTTAAATTTATGTGGGTTCTATATAATCAAAAATACCAAATACATTCTGAAGCTTTCTCTAGAAGTTAGAACTCATTTAATTAGGATCTCTCTACTGCATCCAGAGCTGACTGAAAATGTTGAAAAGATTAAACACACACAGAGAAAGAGAGAGAGAGAGAGAGAGAGAGAGAGAGAGAGAGAGAGAGAGAGAGAGAGAGAGAGAGAAGCTGTGTATTGAGAGATACATGTGACAATTGGGATATAGGATATCAGAATTTTTTCCAATGTGGTGTAGCTATAAATAGATTTGTATTAGACTTTCATGAATATCACTGAAAAGAGTCAAATCCACTGAAATAGTTAGCATCTAAGAATTCCCCAAGCAGAGAATTAGTCCAGCGTTAAGTGGTGATAGTCAGCTGACTTCTGGTTTACTGCAGTTTCAGGAACTTGCCTTTGTCAGCATAGGCCAGAGGACCTAACATTTGCAAGCTGCTTTTGGACAAAAAGAAGGAGATATCAATTATCTTTTATTTTATAGATATGATTATGATTGTGAGTATTTGTACAAAATAGAATGGAAACATTGCTTCCTAGGGGCTTCTAAAATTGCTTTTTAGGCAACCCTCTGTTTTATAGTACTCAGTGTGTACTAATCTATCATTTCTAATTTTTAGTTCTAATCAAAATACTCCCAAACAGCTACTTAGAAGAATAAATAGTATCAATTGTAACATCTAAAATTGAATTAAATTATTTATACCTTTTAATACTGAGCAGAAAATGCAATTCACTCAACAGCCGTGTGGTGTATTTTCATTATACAGACTGTATTTTTTATTTAAAGTAATCTGTACTGATAATATTGACAAATTCTATACACACTGAAATGAGATTCAAGTCATTTTAAGGTCAATTATTTTTATGACATTCAACAAAATTTTCATTGTGAAACCTATTATGGAAGTTGACCTGAAGTATTACATGATGAAAACAATTTTTTTCTTGGAATTGCAGACTATATTGTCAACATTTTATAGTTATAACCTGTTAGGGAAGAAATGGATACTTAATGGTCTTATAAACAGAACACATGTCTAAAGTCTTTAAAAGATAATTTTAAATAGCAATCAATGAGCAGCATAGTATTCAGTAACCTGGAAAACTGGAGAAAAATATCCTAAGTTAAATATCTCAAAACTCTATTGCAAATTTTACAACTAACACACCATTTATGAAGCCAATGGAATAATTGGGTGGAAAGATATTACTTTGCTTCTCAAATATAAGAAAAGATCAGCAAATTGTGTTTTTTATTTTAATCCATTTGGGTAAATGCCTAACAATATCATTGTTCTGAAATCATAGTTCTGCTGAGTGAAACAGCAGATGGTCACTAAATTCCATCCTCCCCAAGTGCTTACTGTGTTGCTACTCCATTCATTTACTGTTTCCACCCCCACTGTGAGTAGTGGGGAGGTTTACAATAGTTGCTGCAAGAATTATTCCAGAAAACATTAAAAAAATCTTTATCTTTGCTGTGGTATTTTCTGATAGCATGACATTGGTAGACATTCAAGGTCTTTGTGGAAACTAAAATTTCTCCTGAAATTTTTCTACTTTTTTTCATAACATAACATGCTATGTTTATCTAGCTTTATGCATGTTTTAAGAATTTCTGTAGTACATATTGTATTTGGGAATAGGATCATCCCACTAATTTTCAGGAACAAATTCAAATGTCTCCTGACAGAATAAGTACTTTTGATGTGACTTTAAATGAAACTCTTGACTTGTATAGCCACTAGTCAAAATTTCAGATTCTCATTTACTCTATGTTTTTCACACATTTCTTCAACCTTCTGGGTTTTCCTCGTTTTATATTAGGCATCCCTGGCACAGTTTTTAAAATACAGCTACAAAGATCACTTTGCAAATAATAAAAGATCCAGAAAGCTATGGCTTGTGATTCATTCAAAATATCTTACATGCTTGATTGTAGGGCTCTGCCACCCCCTCCCCCATTTTGGGTAGCTGTCACCTTGCTTGCTGACCTTGACTAGATGTCCTGTCTGTGCTGATTCCCTGCTGATTTCCTTTCTCACCAGAGGTTCTTTGTGTATCTTGCATTTGGTCTAAACAGCTTAGATGCAAGAAGGTAAAACATCAGTAGCAAACTTCTGCCCTCCAGGTTTCTCCCATTGTGCTATATGCTTGTATTTAAGGTTTCCTTCCTCCTTCACTAAACCCCGTTCTGCTGAGATGAATGACCTGATATCTTGTCTCTGTTCTTGGATCCACAGCCCCTGGTGAACATGGTGAATGGGTGGTGGTAGCGCAGGCATTACCGCTGCACTTGACAACCGGCTATTTCCACAGGTGCAGGTCAAGATTACCCAGTGTATCCATTCAAGCCGTTCCCTAATTTTTCAAAAGTATATTGCATACACAAAATGCTTGTTGGAATAGAGAACTTCAGTGAAAGATGTTTATCATAAACTATATTAGCAATATTGTCCTGTTTGTTTGCAGTAAAAAGGAAAAAGAAAGAGAACTTTTCTTTCCCTCCTCTCCTCCTGTTCCCACCTTCCATCTGGCCCCTCTCCATCACTCCTCCTGTCTGTAAGGATTATGTCCTTAATTACATCACTAGCCTGCAAGGCATCCCAGCCTAAAAAGTGGGCTCTCTGTGTTCTCTCTTTTCACTCTCTCTCCTTCCATATTTCTCCCCCTCTGTGCAGTCTCTCTCTCTCTCTCTCTCTCTCTCTCTCTCTCTCTCTCTCTCTCTCTTTCATTACAGCTCTAGAAAGGTAACCATGGCTCGTGATTCTTCCAACAACCAGCACTCTCCTCCATTGGCATGGCCGCCAGGGCAGGTGGGCAGCGGCCAGCCTTGAGCACCTCTGCTTAACCAACACTGTCTCCATTCAGAAAGGAGCAGGCCTCACATGGGCTTAAACAGTGCATGGTACACGAAGTTGAGGCAAGACCTATTTACTCATTTAGAGGAGACAGAAGAAAAGAAAGCTATCTTTGTCAGCAGTCAGATAAGTAAGACTTTCCATTTTATTCCTTTGAGGCTCCAGATTTTTGTGTACTTGTAAAACTATTTGATCTTTAAAATTTTTTTTCTGTTTTGGGTACTGTTTTTTAAATGAAATTCCTGGTTTCTCAGTATTTATGTAAATATTAATACAAGACTCTAGAATGCACCGCTTATGGTAATTTGACTAATAATAAAACCTAAATAAATGCTATTTTTGATTCCTCAAGTCAAGGGAAAACAAGAACAAAACAGCCATATTTTCTAATCTCTATAACATTTTCATGCCTAAGGTTTTATGTCTTATCTTGATTAATATTTACAGAAGGACTCTTGAGGAAATTTTATCACATACCCATAACATTTATCAGACCAATGAAGCACAAGATATTTGTTTAATGAAGGCACACAGATCATCTTAGATAATTATTTTTCCTTTGGCATCAATAACACATAGCAAATACTATATCACTGTGATGCATATTTTTCTTTTCTTTTCTTCTCTCTTTTTTTTTTTTTTTTTTGGTTTGTCAAGACCAGGTTTCTCTGTGTAGTTTTAGTGCCTGCCCTGGATCTCGCTCTGTAGACCAGGCTGGCTTCAAACTCGCAGAGATCTACCTGGCTCTGCCTCCCAAGTGCTGGAATTCAAGGTGGACTCTACCACCACCTGGCTGTCATGCATATTTCTAAAGATTGCAAATTTTTTTAAATAAAAGAAAACATTTAATTGGGACTTGCTTACAGTTTCAGAGGGTTAGTCCATTATCATCAGTGTAGGAAGCATGGTAATGCTTAGGCAGACAATATACTGGAGAAGGAGCAGAAAGTTCTATATCCAGATTAGCAGGCAGCAGGAAGTCATAAAATATTTTAAAACCTGAATAAAGAAACATAATTAAAATATAACCATACCAGAATTTACTTTGTATGTGAAAGCATTCATGATTTCTACAAATTTCCAGGCTTTGGTCACATTTTGACAAAGCCATTTTATTGATTAGTTTTATACTCAGAGTGGTAACACAAAGTCTCCTTATGTTCCCATGGTGGTGTACTTCCTTAATGAAATCCAATTGACTTGAGCAACTAAAGGTAGAATATTACATTATTTACAACTATATTGTGCACAGTTACAGATTTATCCTTAATACTTTTTATTACCCATTGGTATAAACTTTATTAACATATTTAGGGAGAATTCAGTACACTCTGTACAATGATTTAAAAAAGCAAATTCACAAAGTGACATTTCTAACACCATATATTTTACTTATACTAATAAGAAAGTTGACATGCTAACTTTAATTCAAAATTATCTGTATGGTGACGGTAGAGATACATTTTTGATTATCTGAGTAACATATAAATTCAGAAGATATTAATAGATAAGTTGACCATTAGAAGATATATCCATAAAACAGAATGTTAGTGTAGATTAAGGATATAGATTGTTTAGAATCAGAGGCGAATCTCATCCTTAAGGAAAACATCTCTGAGGATATCACATTTAGTTCAAGAACAAATTTAGTAAGTTGTGAAAACCCAAAGATATGAGCTTAAATTGATTTTATACAATAGTCTTATTATTCAACAGTGCCTATCAACTACTAAATATCCAAAGATGCTAGATAGAGTTCCCACTGAAAATGCTAAACATAGTGATGGCTGCTGAGACACATCTGTGTATGTGAATACATTCATGTATATGTGCACTCGTAGGTTATTTCATCATTAAATTGTTAAATTTTTATTATAGGAATCAAAGTAAAACTAAAGATTTTGAGCAAGTATGAGATCTCATCAATTTAATATTTAGTTATGGTATTTAGATTGCTACACTTCATCAAATTTGAAAAACATAAGCAATATACATTTTCCACTGATTTTCTTTCAAAAATCAATAATTTTTCCTAAAAAGTTCAGTATTCAGTTCTGGGCATTTTAATGCATGTAGGATTGAAATGTAAATTTGTGTTTCTGTATTATAATAGTCAAATATTTCATTCAAATAAGCTAACACACTTTAGACAACTAATGTTAACCAAGGTGTTTGTGATACATTCATAACTTTAAATTCATCACATATAAAGAGTTGTTTGGTCTATGTCCATACCACCTTGAACGCGCCCGATCTCATCTGATCACAGAAGTTAAGCAGGATTGGGCCTGGTCAGTACTTGGATGGGAGACTGCCTGGGAATACCAGGTGCTGTTAAAAAAAAAAAAAAAAAAAAAAAAAAAAAAAAAAAAAAAGTTTTGTTAACTTTAGGATATTTGTTTTCATCTACTATAAAAATTCCCTCATACTCTTGCACCTCCAACAAACACACATCTCGCTTTGCAAAAACACATAGTATTTTCTTTAAATTATTATGAAATGCCTTTTAAGAATTTTAGCATATATATTAACTTAATTTAAAATGAAACATAATATGTTAACAGGCTGTTTCACCACAAATTTGTAATTTAAATTTAATATATTTATTTAATTCTCAAATGTACTTGCTGATTGAATTTGCAATTGCAAAAGTGCATAAAATACATATTTTGCTGTGTTGTTTGATAAAAATACATGTATTATAATTCATAGTAAAAATATAATCAACTTCTTGGGAATAGTGTGACAGTAAAGCTAACTTTCTGAACAATACAAATGTTTTTGGACTCCAGTGTGTTTAGGTTCTACTCAACTGCTTTCCTGAAAAGAGTCATCCCTTATTCATTAATTTCCATATAAAAATGCCGTGGAATACTACTTTTGTACACCGAATATTTGTCACTCAGATTGGTTTAATAAAATGCTGATTGGTCAGTAGCAATGTTGTGGTATTGTATTCCCCAAAATATTGTGCACTCTAATAAACTTGTCTGGGGTCAGAGACAAAACAGCCACAATATTAAACATAGAGGATAGGCAGTGGTAGCACACTCCTTTAATCCTAGCATTTCAAAGGCAGAAATCCATCAGTTCAAGGATACAAACAGCCTTGCATGGTGACTCATGCCTTTAATCCCAGAAAGTGAGCCTTTAATCCCAAGAATTGAGCCTTTCTGTGATGGCAGAAAGTAGAAAGATATGAAAGGTGTGAAGACCAGAAACTAGAAGCACTTGGCTGGTTAAGCACTTGGCTGGTTAAGCATTTGGCTGGTTAAGCTTTTAGGTTTTTGAGCAACAGTTCAGCTGAGATTCATTCTGGATGACGACACAGAGACTTCCAGTCTGAGGAAACGTGATCAGCTGAGGAACTGGCGAGGTGAGGAAGCTGTGGCTTGTTCTGCTTTTCTGATCTTCCAGCATTCACCCCCATACCCTCACATTTAATTTTATTAATAAGAACTTTTAAGATTCCTGCTACAGCAAGTAGGAAGTATAGGCAGGACAACCAAACTAAAGTCACTGGGAAGAAGGAGGGGGAGTCAGGGGAGACACCAGCAGACACAGAGGAAGCAGGACATGTAGAAAATGAGGTAACAGGCCATGAGCCATGTGACAGAATGAAGATAAGAAATATGGATGAATTTAAAATTTAAGAGTTAGCTAGTAACAAGCCTGAGCTATTGGCTGATCATTTACAATTAATATTAAGTTTCTGAGTGGATTTTTTGAAGCTGGTGGTCTCAACAAAAATTCTACATATAAATTGTATTTTAATGCAGGGTCTGAATTTCCACATGGAACCTTACAAGACTTGAGGGGAGGTCCTAAAAACATGCAGAGAGGGAGCCAGATGTAGCTGCCTAGTTTCATGCCTCTGATGCCAGCCATAATACAGAGATACCAACAGCTGCCTGCAGTCTTGAGCTGCCAGAGTGAGCCATGCCATACCATCAGGCTCTAAGCTAAGTGGCATGTCATGTTCCTGCAATCCCTCACATAGGCTGTGGTACAGAGAAGCATCTCCCAGACACTGCCTGCAGGCTTAGCCACCAGTGTGAGCTGAGCAAACATGCTGCATGGTGAGTTTGGGGTTTTGCTCATGCTCATGTGATCAAGCATCTCAAAATGCCTCTGTTATAGTATCCTCAAAATCCTGCATTCAAAACATCTTCAAAGCTACTGGTTAAGATGATCCAACCTCACAGACTGCTTGAGCCAAGATTTTACAATTATCCTGATTTTTTTCAATGTTTTTCCAAAGATGTTAGCTCTCCCACACAGCAGGAAGTAGTCTAGAAAACAATGCCTACATTTCCCCATAATGGGTTATGGATGTTTATTGTCATTTAAGGATGGTGGTTAGTTACAAGTTGTTACTGGTAATAGTCAAGAACAAAATAAATAACAAGGAGTTAAACTGAAATATGTCTTTCATATAGAAAAAGAGAGAATATAATATAGAAATGATGAGATAAAAAGGATAGGTTATTGAATCTACTTTAATCCAAAAAAAAAAACTATTAATCTCAAAATATTTTATTGGTATTTATTTTAGTTTATTGATACAAATTTAAGGTTATTTCTGTTATATTGTATGTATGTTTCTATTCTTGTTTGGGGTATTGGGCTTATTCATCTTATTTAAATATATATATATAATTAAGAGTCAAACTTATAATCATTTTGGTTAGGTTTTCAAGGTCATACACAGATATAGTTAGACAGATAGTCTTCAAACACTTCAAAAACCTATAGAATATGGCATTTAAAATGTTTAATAACATAAGGCTTTTCATTACAGTGAGACACATTTGTTCCCAACAACATCATTTTGCTTCAGAGAAGCTGATGGGCATTGAAGAAACTCTGTATGGAGTTTGTTTTCTTTATGGCAAAAACTAGCCATTGGGCAAAGATACTGCCCTTACCTCAATTGCTGACAATATACTGTCCAAACTTGACCAGCAGTATAAAAAAATAAAAAAATAAAAAAATAAAAGACTGCCAAACTTTGCCTAGACTAATTAGGAAAGTCCTTCAAAATTACCTGCTTCTCAGAAAAGTCTGTCAGTTATACTAAGCTTTTAGGACAAAAATAGATGCCTTGACATTACAGAAGAACTTTGGCCAACTGTCCAGGCAGCCAGATATCTCTGTAATTAGATAGCATTACATACTTATGGAGTCTTTGTTGAAGTTAAAGACTAAATAATTAGACTTAAAGTTTTCCTTAGTTATGATAAAAGGTAAATTAGAAAAAAAGGTGTAAAACTTTAGACTCACAAAGATAATATAGATAATAGATTATTTCCTCTAATTCTGTCAAATATAAATAGACTGGATATTGTAATTGTAATTCTTATTTAATAACTATTTTTGTTGTATATAATCTTACTATGTTAAAGTTAAAACCTTCCTTTTTAATTGTACACAAAGGGGGAAATGCTGTGGAATAATCCTTCTGTACAATATAAAGATTGTCACTAGGATCGGTTTAATAAAAAGCTGATTGGCCAGTAGCCAGGTAAGAAGTATAGGAAGGAAAATCAAACTAAGAACACTGGGCAAAAGGAGGGGAGCCAGAGGAGATGCAGCAGACACAGAAGAAGTGGGACATGTAGAAGAACAAAACTCTGCTTACATACAAAGATGTGTTTCTATCTGAACTAAACATTAATTTGCCCTTCAGGAAACATAAGGATAGAGCTAACAATCTTCTAGGTAAGTAATCACTTTAAAATAGAATCAAAGCATTAGCTTTTTTTAAAGTAAATTTATTCCTTGGTACCCTAGGGGTAGGGGCTAGTTATTAAGTTCAATTTATTATGCTATTAATGGTGTCTGTACATACTAACTATATTTTCTAGAATCATTCTATTTCTATTTTTATGAAAATATAAATGAACTTACATAGTTAGGGTCAATTACATCATAAATTTTAGTTGTTCAAAGGACTAAGTGCAATTCAATTTGTCTCTTCCATACTGGACAATTTTTCATCCAATTGCCAGTCAATGCAACAATTAGAAAGCAATGCTGAATTCTGCTTTATAGATACTATAAAAAGTCATGATTTATTGCTCTTATTAACTGCTTTTTATTTTGAACTGCCATATTGAAGACAAAGCATTCTATTACTTTTTCTCTAGAATATTGTGTCCTTAAGGCTGAGATGGATCTTAAAGTATGTGCTTGATTGAGGGCAAAATTAGTAGTGTAACTCAGTAGTCTTTAGGCAGATCAGTAGGTAAACAGCAAAATATATAGAGGACTCCTAAAGATAATGAATATTCATTATAGGAGTAATGAACTCATTAGAGAAACAAGCAGAGTAAGTAATGGAACCACTCTTGAATGCTTTAAGGAATGATTATGGTATTAGGCACACAAATCTACTTAGCATACAAATGAAGTAATATACCCAGCACTCTAGTACTGGTAGTGTCCACATTCACATCTTTGTTTCCTTGTCAGCTCCTTTCATAAATGGCAATTTATGTATTTAATGTAAACACCAACTTTGTTTAATGGCTGCAGACAAAGATATTATAGAATTAGTTTTAGTGATTTCAAACACATACACACACACACACACACACACACACATACACACAAAACAAAACAAAACAAAAAAACCATACCTTTATATATTAAGAGGTGTGGGCAAGATTGTAGCTGAAAGTTTTCCTGTGTCCTGCCTGGTCCTGCAGCTGCTCAGACCCAAGTAAACACACAGAGGCTTATATCAATTATGAATTGCATGGCCAACAGCTCAGGCTTCTCACTATCTAGCTTTTACATCTTAAATTAACCCATTTCTATAAATCCATACTTTGCTATGTAGCTTGTGGCTTACCAAAACTTTACATCTTGCTTCTCCTGGTGGCAGCTAGCAGCATCTCCTCAACTCTCTTTTCTCCTTCCTTTCTCTTTAAAATGTCCTGCCTAACCTTATTATACCTCACCATTGGCCAAACAGCTTTATTTATCAACCAATCAGAGCAACACAGAGTCACAGCATATAGAACAACATCACCCATTATTTTCCCTTTTCTTCAATGTCTTTCTAAAAGAAGAAAGGAGGTGTGATATAGAAATATAGGATATAGATATAATAGATTAAAGGGTAGATTATTGAATCAACTTTTAAATAGCAACTTACTGAAAATGTTTTACATTGCTATAGATTTTAGTTTATTATAAATTTAAAATTAATTTTGTTATACTGTATGTATATTTCTACTCTAGTTAAAGGTATTTTGTCTGTGCAACCCATTTGGAATTGTAGTATATAGTTGAGAAATACCAATTAATAATTAGTCATCTATGATAATCAAACTTATAGTCATGTTTAGTTTTCTAGGTATACATAGATATATTTCAGATAGATCATCTTCAAACACTTCAAAGACCTAAAGAATAAGGCATTTAAAATGTTTTAAAAACTTAGAATTTCTGGACAGTGAGGTATGTCTGTTCCTGGTAGCACTGATTTACTTCAAAGAGAAGAAGTTATTCAGAGGTATTCCATATAGAGTTTATCTTCTTGGCAAAATAGCCATTTGGGCAAGAAACTGTTTTTGCCTGGACTGCTTGAAAAAATGTATAGACTGGTCATACAGGACCCATACAAATGCAACCACTGAACTTTGCAAGACAAGATGGTCCTTCAGGTTCCTGCTTCACAGAAGAAATTGCCAGACATTCTATAGGACACAGAGAGAAGCAACCAAGAGACTCTAGGCCTGTAGGCTAAGGAATGGATGCCCCAACATTGCAGAAGAACTTTGGATGACTGTACAGGTAGCCAGCTGTCTCTGTCATTCTAGATTTTTGGTAATTGCTTATAATGTATTTTCTGTTTACTTAGGTAATATTATATCCTTCTGAGTTCTTTGATGTAGTTGAAGACTAAATAGTTATAATTATGGTTTTACTTGGTTATAATAAGAGATAAGGTAGGTATGAAACCTTAGACTCACAAATATAGGATAGGTATAGGATATCTTCTTTAATTAAGCCAAATACAAATGGATTAGATATTATAACTATAATTTTGGCTTGATAACTGTTTTGTTACTTGTAATCTTACTATGTTAAAGTTAAAACCCTCCTTTTTGATTAGAAAGAAAAGGAAAATTGCTGTGGAATGTCATTTTGTATGCTATGAATATGTGTTACTATGATTGGTTGATAAATAAAATGCTGATTGGGCCAGTAACCAGGCAGGAAGTACAGGTGAGATAAGCAGAGAAGAGGAAAATTCTGGGAAAAGAAAGGCTGAGTCAGAAGTTGCCACACAGACACAGAGGAAGCAAGATGACAAGGAAGAACTGAGAAAAGGTACCAAGCAACATGGCTAAGCATAGATAAGAATTATGGGTTAATTTAAGTTTAAGAGCTAGTCAGTAATGAGCCTGAGCTAATGGCCAAGCAGTTATAATTAATATTAGCTTCTGAGAGATTATTTTATGAGCAGGTCTCGGGACTGCAGGGGCTTGGCACGCCCAGAGAAGAAAACTTCCAACTACATAAAATAACTGTTCAAAAATTGTAACCTAAATTGCTTTGAAAACTTTTGTTATTTAATTTCACTGTTTGTAAATTAGAAGAAGAAAAGAAAAATTTTAAATGCAGAGAAGAAAGAGAAATGAAGGAGGAACAAAACAACAATGAAAGAAGGAAATGGGCAAGAAAACTATGTAATTTATTATTACCCTGTCTGAAAAGACATTTTACCAACAGCAAAAAGGTGAATATATATAATATGTATGATAGCTCATTAAATAATAAAAGGGGGGCTGAAGAGATGGCTCAATGATTTTGAGCACTTACTGCTCTCTCAGAGAATCTGGGTTCAATTCCCAGAACCCAGAGCTCACAACTGTCCATAGCTTCCATTCTATAAGATGCTTTACTCTCTCTTCTGATCTTCATAGGCCCCAGGCACATATGGATTACATGGGCATATATGCATAGAACACACACACACAAACACACACACACACACACACACATATCCATATGAAACATAAAATGCAATTAAGAATGGTTTTAAAGCCAGGTAGTGGTGGTACATGTCTTTAATTACAGCACTCAGGTGACAGAGCCAGGTGAAAGAGGCAGAGCCTCTGTGAGTTTGAGGCCAGCCTGGTCTACAGAGGAGATTTAGGGCAGGCAACAAAATTACACTGAAAAACCCTGTCTCAAAAAGATTAAGAAGAAGAAGAAGAAGAAGAAGAAGAAGAAGAAGAAGAGGAAGAAGAGGAAGAAGAATTGTTTTGAAATGTACCTTAATTGCTTTTATTTTTCTATAAAACAATAACAATTTTGAATTATTATTAATTGGATCCCTGTTTGAATTCTAATGAGATATAAAGGGTATGCATTTGAGAGATGTGGAAGTTTGATGAGCATCTGGGAGGAGCTGAGAGGGGGAAACTGTAACCAGAATATATTGCATGAAAAAAACCTCTATTGCCAATAAAAATATCATACCAGAATTTGAGAAACAGTAAGAGAATGATGTAGAATACTGTCAAATAGGTAAGTCAGTGAATTATTCTGGGTTATACTGACCACTGTAATACTCAGTCTTGAAACCAAGAAAGTATTTTATGGCAAAATGAAAAGAGACAAGAACATTGACTTTAAATTCATACCACTCTGGGACTCTGGTACCTAAGAGTCATCCCTGTAAACAAACATACAACTAACAGTATACATATGAGCAGGTTATGCTTAGTGGTGTGTGTGTATGTGTGTGTGTGTGTGTGTGTGTGTGTGTGTGTGTGTGTGTGTAGTAGCAATTAATGAAAAAGAGGCCATGAATTTGAAAAAGAGTAAGAGGAATGTGGGGGAGGATTTGAAAGGAGAAAAGAGAAGTAAAAGGGGTTTCAATTGTATTACAATCACAAAAACAAGACAAAGAAGACATTACCATTCACTATTATATCTTCTATTACTGTTATCTATTGGCCCAAACTCTGGTGCACCCAATTTCATAAAAAATACATTTAAATGCACATACTAAAATCAACCCATTAATAGTAGGTGATTTCAATATGCCACTTCACCCAATAGGCTGATCATCTGAACAAACAAAAGAAAATGAACAGAGAAACATTAGAATTAATTGACACTATAAGATAAATGGACTTAACAGATGCCTACAGAACATGTCAACAAAATGCCAAAGAATATACATTCGACTCCTCAGTATAGGGATACTTTTCTAAAATAGACCACATTCTGGGACAAACATAAAACAAATGTTTTCAAATTTAAAAAAAGCTTGACATCACTCCTTGAACACAATGCAATTAAAATTAAAATTGACTACAAACAAATCTCTAGTAAATTCACAAACTCATGGAGATTAAAAAACCAATTACTGAATAACTAATGAATGGGTCAAAGAAAAAAAATCAAGTAAAAAAAATCTCCAAAACAAAAATGAAATAAAAACACAACACAGGACTCTGGTATACACTGAAAACAGTCCCACCAAGGAAATTTATACTTCAACAATTCTACACTTAAAAGTCAGTAAAAATCCAATAAATATCTTGATGCAACAAAAAATTTGAAAAAAATAAGAACAAACCAAATTTAAAGCTAATCATAGAAACAAAGAAAAAGTCAAAGAATCAATTAATTATTGGATCTCTTAGAAGATTATAAAACAAACCCAAAACAAAAAACATTGGCATACCCTTACCAAACTAGCCAAAAGAAAGAAAGAGAGAACTCAAGAAATATACATGGATATATTACAAGAAATGCCAGGAAATTCAGAATATCATAAGGTATTACTTGAAAAACTTACCTCCATTAAACTGGAAAATCTAAAATAAGTGGATGTATGTCTAGATTCAGACACATCACCAAAATTAAATAAAGAGGAAATATAAAACCTGAAAATATTTATACCAAATAAGGAGATTGCAATGCAAAAATAAATAAATAAATAAATAAGTAAACAAACAAATAAATAAAATTCCAGAGCCAAATAGATTCACATTAGAGGTGTATCATGGTTTCACTAAAGATTGACAGACTATTCTTCAACCACTAAAAAATAGAAATACAAATAGAAGATGAGTTCCAAAACTCATTCTAAAGCCTGTATCATTCCGACACCAAAATGAGTTAAAGACTCAAGAAAAAAGAAAACTACAGCTCAAATCTAAATTAACATAGACTAAAATAGTATCAATAAAATGCTTGCCTTCAGAATCCAGACACATAAAGATTATTTACCATAACAATATTGGATTTACCTCTGAAAAACAAGAATTACTTCTGGCTATACCATATGAGTGAATAAATTAATAAAGCACATAATGTGACTAAGGATGAATATCATGTGAACATCTGAAGAGGTGCAGAAAATGCCTCTGACAGAATTCATCCAGTTTTCATGGGAAATGTCCTGCAGGATATAGGCTTGGAATAAATATCCTTCAACATACAAAAAAGGCTATATATGAGAAACTAACAACAAATTCATCCAGACAGGAGAAAAGCTTGGTGAAGTCAGGAATGAGACAAAGATAGCCACTATCCCCACTTCTTTACAATGTTGTTTCATAGTACTAGCTGGAGCTAGAAGACAAGAGCAGAAAAATAAGTAATCATAAATAGGGAAAGGCTAATTCAACCTATCCTTATTCACAGATGTCATGATACTATATATTAGAAATCCCTCCATTCTACCAGAAAACTTCTAGAATTGATAAAAAAAAAAGTCAATAATGTGGCAGGATATAGAATTAACATGCATAAATCAAAAGTTTTTCTAAACATCAGCAACAAACATACAGAGAAGAATATTTTGACATATTCCCATTCACCATAGCCTCAAAGAAAATCAAGAATCTACAAATTTACCTAACAAAGAAATTAAGGTCTTCTACAGTGCTAAATTTAAACTTAGAAGAAATAGAAAATGCCCAATACTAGATATCCTATGATAGTCCATCTGTGGAACTAATATTGTAAAAATGCCGAACTTACCAATAGCTATTTTCAAAGTCAATGAAATCCTAACTAATACCCCCATCTTATTCCTTACAGGAAACAACAACAACAACAAACTATTCTAAAATTCATATGGAACCAGAAAAGACACCATGTAGTCAAATACTCCAGAGCAAAAAGAAAAATACTGAAGGCATTACCATTCCAGATCTTAAGATACATTACAGGGCCATAATAATGATTGATGTGAATGGAGCAAAAATCAGACACTTAGACCCATGGGGGGAAAACTTAAAGTCCCAAATATGACTATACATTATTTAAGGCATTTGATATTTAACAAAGATATCAAAAACATTACAGTAAGCCTGTCTGAAAAAGTCATAAAGAATAATGCTATTAACAACACAGTATATCGTGTAATAGATATAAGTCAGAGCTCTGATCAGGGAGTTTACTGTGAGGTTGTGTCTCCTTGGAAAGTATTAAGCTACACTAAACAGAGTCCCACCAACAAGACTGTCAAACTTGAGCTTAATAAGAAGAGCAGCAATACACATGTTAAAGTGGAAAAGAAAAACCAAGCCTCAATCCAAGAACTACATGAAGCAAAGGGATTCAGAAAGCAAAGGAATAATCTCATCTAGGAATGAGCAAAACAATTAGCTATTCAAAAGCAATGTATTCATCCCTAACATTATATACAATTTACAATATATGGACTAAGTAGTTATATTTAGGAATATATATGCATATCCATATACATATGTTCATGTAACAATAATCAATGCAGAAGAAGAGGCCATGGGTTTGTTTGAAAGAGAACAGGGAAGTATGTATGGCAGGTGTTAGAGGATGAAATGCAAGAGAAAAATGTAATTATAAACGCTAAACTAAATAAAAAAAGAAAAACACACAGCTGGGCAGTGGGTGGCACATGCCTTTAATCCTAGTACTCGGGAGGCAAAGACATACAGATCTCTGTGAGTTCAAGGCCAGCCTGGGCTACAGAGTGAGTTCCAGGAAAGGTGCAAATCTACACAGAGAAACCCTGTCTCAAAAAAAAAAACAAAAAAAAAAAAAAAAAAAAAAACAAAAAAAAAGAAAGAAAGAAAAATACATACACTCATGAGATATAAGATGCATTTAATGTCACCAAATTGTAAGAATCAATTCTTGAAATAATTCATTAAAGAGTTTTGAAATTTTGTGAAACTTTCATTTGACAAAAATAAAACTAATTAGGATAGAAAAAGTTTAGTTAAATCATGAAATTAGTTAATATTATCAAATACAAAGTGAAAGGGATTCATAAGGCCACTTATGAATTAGGGAACTTACTTCTAAAGAGCAACAACTTGTTTAAAATGTTTTACATTGGTTTAGATTTTAGTCTATTGATACAAACTTAAAGTTAATTTTGTTATACTGTTTGTATATTTCTAACTGTGTTTAAGGTATTATGTTTGTATAGCTCATTTTTAATTGAAATGGATAATTAAAAATAGATTAATGATTAGTCATCTATGATAATCATACTCATAGCCATGTTAGTTAAGTCTTCTAGATATACATAGAGATATTTCAGATAGATAGGTAATCTTCAAATACTTCAAAGACCTACAGAATATGGCATTTAAAATATTTTTAAAATTTAGACTTTCTGGACAGTGAGACATGTCTCTCCTGGCAGCACCGATTTACTTCAGAGAGGAGGATGGGCATTGAAGATACTTCATATGGAGTTTATCTTCACCTTGGCAAAAATAGCCATTTGGGCAAGAAACTGTTCTTGCCTGGACTGCTCGATCAACTGGACATGCAGCACCCATAGAAAGGTGACCACTGAACTTTGCTTGACAAAATGGTCCTCAGGCTCCTGCTTCACAGAGGAAACTGACAGACATTCTACGGGACACTGAGAGAAGTGACCGAGAGACTCTAGCCCTATGGACTGAAAAAAAATGCCCCAACTTTACAAAGGAACATTAGGTGACTGTCCAGGCTGCCAGCTGTCTCTGTCTACCCTGCAAGACTCCCGAAAGTTGCTTGCATCCTTCTCCCGGTTCTCAGGTAATATTATATCCTTCTGAGGTCTTTGATGTGGTTGAAGACTAGATAGTTATAATTTCCTCAATTATGATAAAAGATAAGTTAGATATAAAACCTTAGACTCACAAATATAAGATAGATAGGATATCTTCTTTAATATTGTAACTATAATTCTTGCTTGATAATTGTTTTGTTATATGTAATTGTACTATGTAAAAGTTAAAACCTTCCTTTAAAAAAAAAAAAAAAAAGAAAAGGGGAAGTGCTGTGGATATTGCTCTGTGTAAATAAAGTTCTGATTGGCCAGTGGCCAGGCAGGAAGTATAGGCGGGACAAGAGAGAAGAGAATTCTGGGAAGTAGAAGGCTGGGAAGAAGTAGAAGGAGACCCTACCTCCGCCATGAAAAGCAACATGTAAAGACACTGGTAAGCCACAAACCATGTGGCAAAGTATAGACTAACAGAAATGGGTTAATTTAAGATAGAAGAAGTAGATAACAAGCAGCCTGCCACGGCCATACAGTTTGTAAGCAATATCAGTCTCTGTGTGCTTTCTTGGTTGGGTCTGAGTGACTGTGGGACTGGCGGGTAAGAGATTTGTCCTGGCTGGGCCAGGCAGGAAAACTCTAGCTACAGCCACTGACTAGTATAACATGGTATCTTTTATTATATAATTATTTTTGTATAAATTAATATTACATGTTAAAATATTAATTAAAATTATATTAAGTATATAAAAGGTAGCAAATTTGTTTATTTCTTTTATCGATTATTAGATAGTGCATGTAATTGCATGTACTCTCCTTTTCTACAGCTGGAAATGCAGTGAGAATTTTTTTTACATCTGGCTTCTGGGAAATATGAGCAATAGATTGTTTATATGACATCATCACAGCTATATTATATTATTGGATGATGAATTTTTTTAGCTCTGATAAAACCCAAGGGACCACTATTATAAATGTACTTCATCCCTCATAGGATTGTCCTCTTACTATTACTGTATATTGACTGAAGTATATATCGTTCATTTCTCAGTAAAAGCTCTCATAATAGAAAAGGAACACTGAATGGTTTTTATATTCTAATTTTCTAAACTCAGATTTTGTTGGAGAGTTGCTGGAAAATCTTTTTGTCATGTAAATTAAAATTTGTGTGAATCCTCCAAAATTTTAAATTCTAACAATATCTTCATATCCAGGACAAGAAGAAATAATCTCAAAACTAATAGGTGATTATGAAATGTAATTTTGTTGATAAGTTCTAGATAACCTTTTTTCCCCTCATTTCATTTTATAACTCCACATAGAAACAGGCAAAGTCAGTTAATCTAATGTACTATCTTTCCATAGGAGGCTAGATGCTCCCTCTTCTCTGCTACAGCTTCTACATTTTCATAGTTTTCTTCCATGGACAATGTTTACAGAGGTTCACTCTTAGTGAATGAAATTACCTTAATAAGTTCAAAACAACTCCTAGGTATTTTATTAGTTGTTAATAATCATATCAAACAAATTCCTTTTTTCTTAAGTATAAAATTATTCTACAAGTCTTCTTTCAATGGGCAAATGTGTATACACATCCTAAATCTTAAAAATAATTTTAAGAGGTATTGACTGCAAGTATTCATATGAGCACATTTTTCTTATTCCCCCTTTCCTTCATCCACTATGTTTAATATTTTACAAATTTCTGTCATTTTTACTCCTCAAGTGTGCCTTAAATCATTTCCTTGAACTGAGTTTCATTGTTAGATTAGGTTAATATCTTATAATTTCCCTTTGAGAAATTGCCAAGTCATTCCTCTCTATCCCTTCTAATGGTTCAAAATATTGAGACTGTACTGATATTCTGAAATACAAATTTGATCCTTCATCATTCTAAGTAAAACCCATTGAAGTACTAAAAAAAGTAACATTGAAGCCTGAAGGAAGTTGCCCAGGGTAACTTGTTATCTGGTACTAAGACAACAGCCTATGTCTATTTCTATAGGTGTTTTAAAGAATTAAATCTTAATATATTTGAAAGTTCATTCTATAAAGAGAATGATCGTTATCTTCAAATGCTTAATAGTCTTTGAATGAGGACATGGTTTTGTTCATGTTTGTGTTGAACACTTAAGTTTGTACTGTGATAATTTATTTTCATGTTGCTTAATCTTACAATATTCTGGTCTACAATCCTCTCAATGATTGGTTATGAACAATATTTTAGAGATTCTGTTGTTTTATGCAAACTCACAAATATTTACATCTTCAAAAGTTTCCCTGAGACCTCAGTCTACATTTGGAAATGCTCACAAAGTCAGAAAAATCTCAGAATTGCATATCAGATGGATGCATCCAGTGTGAAGATTATAAGGTATTCTCAGATTAGTTTTGCTCAGCAATGAGTGTTGTAGTACATGCACTTCTAAAGAATTCTTGGTAGCATCAGCATCAAAGGCAATCATATACTGAACATTTCTATGAATAGGATACTGTGTTTTAGTTTAAGTAATCTGAACATTTAGATTTATTGTAGATTAAACTGGTAAGACATCTGGGATATTTAATTCTACTTGCATATTCATCTACCAAATTCAAATATGAAAGGCAAATTCACCTCTCTCTATATAATTCAGTGTCTGCAGTGTCTCATTCATGAATGTCCAAGAAGACAAATTGTTCTCATCTATCAAACATAATTTTGGCAAGGACCTGGCAATAAAATCCAAAAAGCTGCCAAAGTTTGGATTTCACAAAACTTTATGCCTCCTTCAGACTCTATTGTAATCTGTCACCATGTGTCAAATTAAATGTGTTTCTTTGAGGCTGCATGTACTCATGTTGGCAGGTGAAACAACATTTGTTATTGTTTTACATTACACCTCATCCAAACTAGGAATGAATCCAAGAGGCATTAGTACTAAGAATATGTTTTCAGAGGTAAGCTTCCTTAGAATTCTTTTGAGTCAGAGCTCCACTCCTGTGTGTATTTATCAGACAGTTCTTTGTTAGAAACTTATGTTTGCTCTTAATCAATAATTCATCTAGCCTTCAAGATATACTTTTGAGTGCTCAATATTTTATATACCTCTTATACCTAATTTTATGTATTTTGCCTTATTTAATATTTAAAACATTCTAGAACATTCAAATTTTCATTCTCATAGATTGATTCATATAACCAATTGACAATACAAATATATCATCTAATAATTGAGGCCAATTATTAATAATAACGGAGTATTTTTTCTAACTTTATAGTGAGTATGCTGAGCTTAATGTACAATTAGTCACAAAAAATGGTAAAGTAACAATCTACTGTCACTGTTTCAGAACAGTTATTATTGAATTACAATATCTCTAAAAACATTATTAGTATTAAATTAATATAATGTGAAATCAATATTCCTACAGTTCTTTCACCACCTTCAAAATAAGGTCATGAAGTACCTTTGCTACTAATTACCAAGCAATATGAACAGTTATGGAAATAATACCTTTCATATGTAAAGATTTTACTCTAGAACATACCAATCACTATACCAGGGATTCACAGGAGAAAACATATTTGAGTGCATGTCACACAGCAATTTTCCCAAAAGCAGGTCAGACTTTGGCTACTGAGACAGAGTTATCAGATAACATTTGTGATCTAACACTCAGTCAGTCAGACTGTGGTACCAATAATCGATTTCCAATTTTTACCTAATTCATGCAGGTAAATTAAGCTGGAAATGTCCCTGCATCACCCCAGTGTTTTGTGTGATTTCCTACTTGAACAGTGAGTAGCATCACGGCATTTGTTTTTTGATCAACAGTACTGAATTGACTATTTTTCAAACACTAAAATATTTCTATCAACATATATTAAACTTTCTTGTGCTTTCCTGGGTTAATTTCCAAAAATTTATAAGCATAATAAAGGAATTCATTTGAGTTACAGTAGTTAAGTTTCAGAATTTTATTTTGATTCTTAGAATTTAAATTTTTCTATTTAATCTTTTTTTCTTTTCTATACACTTTAAAGAGAGCCCTCAGCAAACTAATGTTAGTTATTTTAAATTCCCTGCTTAGTTAGCCTAGAGTCTGAATCTTAAATATGCCAGTCTTTTTCTGTGCTTTTTATTCACATTTTATGTGTATAAACTTATATTTGTTCATTTGTATTTGTTTTTTACTGCTATATTATTCATATTTTTCAATTTTGTCCTCTTGAGTTAGATAATAGAGGTTTATACAAATATTATATAGTATAATAATTCCTTTTTTTCATAGCATTCATTATTACCTAGGGTTTCTCATGTTTGAAAATCAGAGTCTTCATAGACATTGAACACAGTTTTATTCAGCTTGGTTTGTCTTAGTTTGGCTCATATTTTGTCTAACCTCTTATCTTTGGATATGTAGATATTTCTTCTCCGAGATACTGCACCATGCAGGTCTTAGAACTGAAACTGATTATTCTGATGCTAGCTTCTTGGTTTATAGGAAGCATCAGTGTTGGGAGGGGATGGTCATTGAGGCTATATCCAAACTTTTCATCTGAGGCTTTTCTTCCTGCATGCTCACTTCTTGGAGTGTTTCATGTTCACACAATTTTATGTTCCCTACTTGAATTTCTTTCACATTAGGAAAGTTAAGTCAGAAAACCATGGAAGTGAAACTCATTCTTTAGGGTAACCAAGATTAGGTATTGTCTCCTCCTTCTGCAAAATAGTAATCACATGGAAAATTCTGTAGGCATTCTACATTGTGATTTCTGCAGTCACCTATCCTATCTTGCCCAGAGAAAGGGATGCATCTCTCCAGGCTCTGCATGTGTATAAAATATTAAAGTTATAAAATATGTGATGGACTTTGAGTATACAATCTGAATACCTTTTATCTAAAATTGTCTTCAGTCAGGCTACAGGAATTTATAAAATTAAACCTTAAGCCTCCTCCCACTTCGTGACTCTGGGAGAGTCTGATATAGGTCTTTTGCCGTCTTTCTGAACTTAATTGTTTTCATAATTCATTTTGGCAATTGGCTTAATGACCTGCCATTTTTGTTTGTTTTGTTTTATTTTTTGTTATCTGCATGTAAATATATAATTGTCATTGTCTACAGAATTTTATATTATAAAAATGAGAAGAATAATTTCTGCAAGGGCAAGATGCCAAAGATGAAATGAGAAGTTTAGAGATCCTTTTGGATTTATTTTTATTTTTTATTTTTTAAATTATAATTACAACATTTCTCCTTCCCTTTTCTTCCTCTAAACCCACCAATAAACATCTTTCCACTCTCCTTCAAGTTCATGGCCTCTATTTTCATCAAATAATATTGTGTGTATGTGTATGAGTGTGTGTTTATGCAAAGTGCATTAAAATAGAATTATTTTATAGAAATATCAATAATACAGGGACCAGCAGTAAAATGTCTATAACTTGGGTATTTTGATGTTTGTTTTGTTTTCCTTTGTTGATAGGAAGGAAATACTATACTGATTTTGAAAAACTCTCTGAAGAGAAGAAGCAAATTATTACTTAGTCTAGTGAATACTGTGTGGTTTGTGGGCTATGTGGCCTATCAGGACAGCACAGTTTCATAGAAATCTCTTTTGCCTTTGTCCATGGCTAAGGTCAATTTAAAAGAAGTGGCCTTGTATCTATGCACACTAACAACAGCCCTTGACAGGATCATTCATGTACAGGAGATGAGTGATTTCTTGTCCTTGTCACAAGGATTCCCTGGGAAGGATTGAGCCATGAGAACACAAGGTCCATTAAATCTCATGTTTCTACTTTCTCTAACATTAGAATTTCATTGTGCTTTGAAATATTACAATTATTGAGCTTTATGGGTAACTTGGAAGTCACAAGTATCATTATACTAAATTAATTTTCAAGTTGATGATGTCTCAAATCATCTGTAGGATAGACCTAGGACAGACTTATCTGGTCACCTGTGAAAATAGGTTGGAAGACCTGCTCACTGTGTATGGCACCGTTCCCTGGGCTTTAGTATTGAGATATATAAAAAGTAGTCATTGGCCAGGTGGTGGTGGCACACGACTTTAATCCCAGCACTCAAGAGGCAGAGGCAGGTGGATCTTTGTGAGTTTGAGGCCAGCCTGGGCTACCAACTGAGTTCCAGGAAAGGAGCAAAGCTACACAGAGAAATCTTGTCTTGAAAGACAAAAACAAAAACAACAACAAAAACTAGTCATTGATATTAGCACATAAATGCATTGTTCACTGCTTCTTGACTGTGAATGTGCTGTTTTGAGTTGCCCCAGACTCTGGTCTCTCTGACAGTCTTGCCTCTGTACTGTAACTTCAAAGTGTGAGCTGAAAGTACCTACCTCTTTAGTTTCTTTGGTTGCTATATTTTATAGTTAACAACATGAAGAATAATTAAGTAACTGTGAAGATGATCCAGTTAAAAGAAAGTTGAAAAGTATGAGTTTGCAGTTCCATTTTGAAGATAAGATTGGCCAGAAATTAATGTTTACAAAGTTTCTTGTGGAATAAAGGAATATAAAATGCTAGTTGCTTTTAGTATTATTTAAAATTAACTTGAAAACAACAAATTGTTAAAATGCATTAAATTTAATGTAAATATATAGATGATTACAGTGAATATTTTATACTTTTTACTTAAAAAAATGTATTAGTAATTTGAGTCAGGTTCCCATTTAATAACATAGAGGAATCTTTGAATCATTAATTTGCTTCATAAATTCAAAGCTCATTTTAATTAATACACAAAAAATATTAATTAGAAACTTGTGTGAATTTCTTTGGAACTGAAATGAAACAATAATTTTATGATTGTTTTTGTTATTTGTATTTTTTCTAAATAAAAAAATTAGGCAACTAGAGTCCAAGAGTAAACATCAGAAGTGTGCTTCTATGGAAGGTAACATCCTAGTGACTGAGGCCTTACAGAAGGATGATAATTACAGATAGTCATTAGAATATTATGTAATAGGTATGAGATTAAAAAATTTAATATTATGCAATTTAGATAAAAATTTGCATTCATACTCTTTTTTACCAAACTGAACTTAAAAGACAATAATTATGATAATAAAGATAATGACAATCATTACTGCTAGCTTTTACTAAATCTTCCTAACTGTCAGACAAGTGACATGCTAGTTATAAAGTCTCAGATAATCCATCCAAAAATCTTCTCATTAGGTTAGATAATTTTGATTTTTGATACTTGAATTTTAACATCGTAATTGAAATTTATGACCTGTTTTAGAATTATTTTTAAAAGAAGTATAAATTTTAATATTTTTGTCTCACATAAAAATGAGTTTAAGTTAAAAATAAACTAGCTTGTTCTGATATTATTGAACTATTTTCACTAAGTAAAACAATTTAGGATGATACCTAGCCAATTCAGTCACTACCCAATTAAAATTAATGCATTAATCTATTAAAGTAACTAACATACTAATTGAGATAAATTAGACCATATGCTAAACTATTTGTGAAAGATAGCCATCAATGTTAATTCAGTGGGAGACAAATGAGACTACTTTCATTTTCTGGAGGAAATTTTTTAAAACTATCATTAACTTCATTCTTATAACATTAATTTAAAAGGTAAACATGAACTTATTTTCTTAAACTATTTCTCTGTGTTTTATTTTTTATTCTTTTGCTCAAGGTGGCTAATAATGTTTCTAATCACACATTTCTTAAAATCATCTGAAATCTGTCAATAACTCACTTATTTTTTTAAATGTGTGTAGCTCCTTTCTTTTTGACACAAAGGTTCATTAGAACTGGAACACCTTCATCCTTCTGCCTCTACCTTTGTAGTGCTGGAATTAAAGAGGTGCACCACCATAACTTGTCATACTCTTGTGTGGATCAGACCCAGTGCTTCAAGCATGGTGAGTTCCACTAACTGAGCTACTCACTTGGTTTTAATTATAAGTTTTAACCTTTTCATTTTTATAGAGTTTTCAGAACTCATAATGTGGTTAATAGGTGAGAAAGTGGAGAATTATCAACTAGTCACTATAAAAAATATTTACACATTAGAAAAACAGATGGTATTTTAGATGAAAGATTTTTGATGTAAGCATATAGTTGTATTTACAGTCACAGCTAGTGTCAATTCGTATGTGTTAGCTGTCCTGTTATTCCTGGAAAATACTGTTTCTCTGTACTTATCAACTGTCTCTAGGTGTTACAGTCTTCAGCTCTGTTTTCTATAATGATCTTTGAAACTTTGCATTGTGTGTCTGTGTGTTAGTCATCAACTATTGCTAATAGAAACTTCTCTGATGAGAATTGAGAGATGAACTATCTATGGTTATAATAATAATTCTTTAGAGTGCTGATTTAATATAGTGTCCCTTTTGCAGAATAATAGCAGTATGCATTTCTCTAGAGTCCATAACCTATACCTAATCTCTAACTGTTGTCCCCAGTAATGGTGCTAGGCATAGTTATCTCTTGATGTAGTGCCCCTTAATCCAATCATGAGGATGTTGGTTACTCCTATAACATCTATGCCACTATTTTAAAAGTAGGCTGATTGTTAGTGTAGCTCCAGCCAACCATAATTACAAAATAGAGATGTAAGATGTTCAAGTTCAACCTCTGATTAAGGGACTATTGAGAACTAATGGCTGCTAAGAGGAAGAAACAGTCTTTTTCAAATAATACAGTTTCTGAGAAGCTACTTATGCTGCAGGAGATGACACTTCACCCATGCACTTAATGACACTACTAAGTAGACTCCGTGGGTTTAAATAAAATAGCAAGAACATGTGAAATTTGAAATAATAGTGGTGGTAGGATAGGAGAAAAGTTTGAGGGAAAGGATAGAAGGATAATTTTATAAAAATGTATGATACAAATTCATGGAAAATCCAATAAAAAAGCAAAAGAAAAATGAGTGAATGGATACTAATCACCCAGATGAATGAGACTCTGTTGACTTAAGTTGAACTGTAAATGAAAAAAATACAAAGCAGAACCATCTTACTGTCCTTTCAATTAAAGCCATGATCACAGGAATCTGAATCCATGCGTTCAGTTACCACCCAGTGCAGCATGCTCACCTTTCAGACACAGAGTTTCACTTTATCATGGGCCCTAACACTGTAATTGATAGATGTGTCCTTGCTGTCTTCTGATTGAAATTTAAGCATTAATACTTAAAATCTAATATATACATTTTTATTGGAATAAAAAGCATGGTATCTTTCATCATGGGCTGTGAAAATTCACAGTCCCCAACATTACTTAAAACTAACTCTCAAGTAACCAGAGTGAAGGACTCTTTTATATCCATGATTCCTGGAAAGATATTTTTAAAAATTATCATGGTCAATTCATTCTCTTTTGACAAGGAAAACTCAAAGCTATTCTTTTACGTTTATTCTTTATGACTGTGATCTTACTGGGCTATTGTCATGATTGAAAAGGCTAAAGAAGATTCCCCAGTGAACCAGAATAAGACACTGGTATGTTTCGTGTAGGATATTTTCAACTGATCTATCTTCTGAAATTGAAAACATTTGGATGTTTACTCTTATTCCCCTTATAGAGTTAGTTAAACTGAAGGGCAGAAATAGGGAAAAATAGACAGTATCTTGAAAGAAACATGTGCATTGTATGTGCAAATTTAACTGAATAATGCTTGGATATCTACTATGCAGCAAAATTCAGAAATATCTATCTAAGGGGACAGAGTTCCAAAATTACAATCTAATAAAGCTAAAGTCTCCCTCTAATATGTGTAGAGAAGAGGAATGTAAGAATTACTTTACTTTGAAATACAATATTAGAAGATCCAGTAAGATATGAATCAGACTGAGACCTAAGCATACATTGAAAGTATTCCTGAGAATATTCTACTCAAACTATATCTGTTCAGTTAGAAGTAACATTATAATCAAAAATTTAATAAATGTGTGTTATGCTACATATATTCTGTTAACTTGTCATAAAATACAGTCATCTGTGAAGTTATATCATTAATTCAAGAGATGCTTCCCTAAGATTGTCTGTATGCAAGACCGTGAGAGCTTTTTCTTGATTAATGCTTGAGATTGGAAGACCCACATGGGTGATGCCACTCTTGGGCAAATGGCATTAGTATATTTGTAAAAGAAAGGAAGGTGAACAAGCCAGCAAACAAATTTTTGATAACATTTAACTTACAGTAGACTTAGTTTTTATTTTCTTCTTAAAGTGACCATCTATATTACATTGCATATGATACAAGAGGAGCTAACTGTTTTGATATATTTGAGAGTTGTTAATATATTATCAGCATCTACTCCTTTAGAACTATAAAATGAAAATGGAAAGAAAAAAGAAACAAGAGCTTTGGTTAATCAGAGAAGGAGTTATCTTTGTGCTTGATCTTGTCATCATACTTTACAGGGTCAAAGGCAATAATAAAGGCTGATGTTGGCCACAGTGAGAGTTCTGTCTTTCCTGTTTACCATGAAAATAAGTTTATTCTTCCACATGACAGGCATTTATTTACTGCTCATTCATTCTATAGATACATTTAATAACATTTCTCTCATACCTTTAAAGTTTACTTTCAAAGAATAAAGAGAAAAGAGTTGACTTGAACAAATTCATAAATATAGAAGACCAAATTTGAACATTTGGTCATCATGCCATAACAATATTCAGGAAGCTATCTTATAAATAAATTTTGTGACAAAATCCTTCCCTCCCTTCATGTATCCTAAACTTCTTTTGATGAGATAAAGTAAGTTGTTTCATCATTGACTATATATTTCTCCTTGTTATGTGACTTTTATACATTTTTTATAGGTCAGGATCTTTGGTTATCTTCCATACTTGGCTTTTATGCTTATGATTTTTAGCTAGTAATTAGCCTAAAGCTTTTATTTAATTATTTTATATGATTGTATAGCTACATATATGTATGCAAGTAGACATTTACAAGTGTGTGTGTGCCATAGATTTGCCTTGAAAGTGTATTTGCAATGACTCTCGACCTTGTACATAGAGTTATTGTGTCTTGCTGAACATAGAATTCACATAATGCTAGTCTGTTTATTCTGTTGCTCTTCCTAAGAATTAGGATTTCACTTGGGCAACTATATCTGCCTGAGATTTAAATGGAGGTTGGGGGCCCAACATTCATACTCACATTTGTGTAACAAATTCTTTATTCATTAAGCTTTCCCTTCTTCTACTACATACATTTTTGTATACCTAGAATCCCAATTTTTAAATGAGAACCCAATGTAGGCAAACAACTCATGCCATCAACTCTGACATCTTAACAACAACCACATCTGCGAACTTCTTCAATGCTTGAGTGTCTATTTCTTTAGATTTCATTCAAGGATTTATGAATCCATCTCGTTATCTGTCATGGGGGTTCAAAATTGCCAGTTTTATTTCATGGGGGCTTCTGCTTTTTCCAGTGCTCTGCTTATTGGTCTTTATGCTAAAACTGTCTCCTATGGTGCTTGTCAAGCACTGAAACTACTTAAACAGATTATTCCCACATTAATAAGCTTCTTTGCTTGTAATAAATGATTATATATACATTAATAAAGCATCTGCCAGTAGAGCTGGATATATTGTAACACCTAATTGATGTATTGTTTTCTTCCTTCACTGTCAACGCAGGTTACATTGTGATTTGAGCCTAATATTTGTAATTGTGATCAAGAATAAAATTGTATTTGATTAATAAATGGGTTTATATTAACTATTAGTGCCAAAACCTCTGTATAATCTTCACAAACCAGATGGTATTTTATGTTTATATGAAAAAACTTTGTGAAATCAACAGAGAGAAAATGTTCAGCAAAATTTCAGTTGCTGGGATACTTCAGATGATCAACTCAATTATTCCCATTTAAATGACAATTCTCTAACTATTCCAGACTTTACATTAGTTCTGAAGACTTATTAGAATTATGATCCGACTTTACTTGCCTTGAGGCTTCAGCAGAGATTTCTTTCTTTTCACCAGGGAAGTCTTGAGACTGTAATGATAAGCTGTTGTAATTAATTCTTATTGTGCTGCAGTCTTCTAACAGATACACTACGTGACACAGAAAAAAATTTGTATCAATTTTATTTGCATCATTGATTCTGAAACCTCTCAAATGCTCAGTTCAGTAATTATGCATCAATGTAATTTTTATTTCACTGCCTCATTTATTCAATATTCTTGCAGTCTCTCAGTAATTTTACTGTAATCAGGCAGATATTAGACTATTACAGATATTCTACTGTAAGGGTTCTTTGTGCTCAGTGGGATAACAGGTGGTCTATTTGAAGGCCTACTGTCAATGAGTAACATCCTGGAAATGGACGGAAAGAGAGAGAGCAAAAGTAAATTGTGGAGAGTTTATGTTAGAAAGGGGCACTAACAAGAGAAGAAACGACATGGTTAGTGAGAGGCAAATATGTAGTGTTGTTGTGACTTGAAATAAATTCTTTCATATACTAATGTTGACCAACAGCTAATTTCTCAAAGAAGAGAGTAAAAATGTGATGAATTAAGTCCTTTAGCGAATGCCATTTTTTTTGGAAAGTAACCTTCTATAAGTCATCTGTCATCATCATTCAATCCTTGCCAACTATGATTATATAACAGAAGCAATGTACTATCATGTATTGTTAATGTTTCATTTATAATATTAGTTGGGATATTTATAGTAAGGTATAATAAGGTAAATATTGAACAACACTTAAAATAATACCTATATGTGGAAAAATTGTAGAAATAGAAATTTTCAACTCCTTTAAATGTTGTAAGGTAGCTGCTCCTAAAATCAATGCTTCTTCTTTTCAAGTTTCTCCTCAGGGACTTATTGGTTACCATTTGCTTTCATATAGAAAATTCAGAGAAATTTCTGTTAAAGTATTTTTGTACTTTTTTCTATTTTTATTAAGAAATTTTCTACTCACTTTACATACCAACCACAGATCCCACCTCTTCCCTCTTCCCAACCCCCAGCCTTCTCTCCCAACCCACCCCTCAGCCCCACATTTTCCAAATCAAGGTCTCCCATGGGGAATCAGCAGAGCCTGGCACACTCAGCTGATGAGGCAGGTCCAAGACTTTTCCTGCTGCACCAAGGCTGTGCAAGGTGTCACACCATAGGCACTGGGCTCCAAAAAGCCTGTCCATGCACCAAGGACAGATCCCTATCCCTTTGCCTGGGGGCCCCCTTAATAGTTTGAAGTAAACAACTGTCTCCTGTATCCAGAGGGCCTAGTCTAGTCCAGTGGGGGCTCCATGCTCTTAGTCCACAGTTCATGGGTTTCCACTAGAGTAGCTGGTAATCTCTGCATGTTTTCCCATCATGACCTCTAATGTGAACCAAAATGAAAAATTGAAACATAGTTGAAAAAAAGAGAATGCTAAGAAATTTCTCTGGAATTATTTTAGGAACAAAATTGAAAAATAATTAAATAGTTGAATAACAATTACTAATGGTATAATTTGATAATAGGATTCATTTTTCTGAATATTATGAAAAATTCAATCATATAAGGGTGACAAATGGTAATTTTTGAATAAAAATGTATCCTGATCTACTATGGGGCTTGGTGGTGACCAGAGGCCATAATGTCTAAGCCCATGCTATTGTTTTAAAGAGGAATATTTTTATATATCTTTTTTCTGAGGTTATATATTCAACTTAGATTGGGTACCAGTGATAGACTAATAAAACAATTTATTGTAAATCCAGCTTAGTGAACCAATAAGTTTACTGGTGATATTTATGGGAATATTGATATGCTTATTATTATTATTATTATTGTTGTTGTTGTTATTACTGACTTGATAAAAGCTAAAATCATCTAGGAGATGAAACATCAAATGAGAATTGCCTAAAGCAGATTAGCCTATCAGCAACTCTGTGGAACATTTTCTTGATTGATGATTGTGTGGAATTTTGGAGGTCATAGCACACTATGAGCCTTGTTACGTGTTGGCAGGTGATCTTATATAGTATAAAAATGATAACTGAGCATTAGTTATTAGAAATTAGGCAAGCAAGCCAATGAACAGCTGTCTTCTATGGTCTATTTTTTAATTTCTTACTCAAGGTTCCTAGCTTGAGCTCCTATTTGAGACTTTAGGAAGCACTGACTTACCCTCATGTTTTACTCTAAACTGTACAATGAAATAATCCCTTTCCTCCATAACTTGCTTTTGATCGTGTTGTTTAACACAGAAATAGAAGCCAACTAGGATAATGGATGAGTCAATAGCAGTTCCAAACCTGAAAACTACTCACCCAACCAGGAATTAAAATTCGTGAAGGCTGTGTCCCTAGAATTTCTTGCCAAACTATAGTCAGAAACACTAAAGGCCCTATCATCTAGACAGTGTTACTGCTTATATAGCCTTGAGGAGGGGTCTTGTCAATCTTTTAAGTTTGCTGAGCTCCTTGAGTCTTGTAAGTTCCATAATCCTCTCAAGTCCTGGCTACTTCTGGAAAATAGTGTAAAAATTAGGATGAAATAGATATGCAACAGGCATGTATGGTTAAATGTGGGTGATAAATGCATTAGGACCTTTGTTTTTGCTAATAGTGTTGTTACATTTTCTTATTTTATGTATGACACATATATTAATGTGGTGGAAAGTGCTCATTCATCTTGTGGAGATTGAATCAGTAATAGGGAGGTTACAATAACATTTGCCCATAAATAGGCACTGGCCTTAACATATTTATAAATCAAATATAAATATTTTATTATGCTTTTACCATACTGATTTCCATTTAATATTATCTTGAGAAACAGGCTCTATATTTTAGATTTCCAAATATAGTTTGAGAACTGTTCTATAACCTTAGAAAGGAATTAACTTGGTCTTATGTTATCGTTTGATTTTTCTGGTAGACATAAAGATCCATTCATCTTAAATAATACACCAAAGGAAAAAAATTATATGCATATAGCACTTGATGAACCACAACACTTATTCTGGGTTATTTACAGGAAGATGCATAATTAAGATATCGGCACCTTTGGAGCTGCCTATGCAACATTCAGGAAGTTCTGCCAACAGGATTCCTTTTTCCTACAATTAAGTATGTGTTGCTGCTATAGCCAAAAATGTGACCTCATGAGTGTTGTCTTGTTTAAGTCTCCCTCCTCCTCCTAAGAGAGGTATTTCAACCCAAGAGAGTCAGTCATATACAAAATATATCAGCCAGGCAGTGGTGGTGCATGCTTTTAATCCCAGCACTTGGAAGGCAGAGGCAGGCAGATCTCTGTGAGTTTGAGGCCAGCCTGGTCTACAGAGTGAGTTCCAGGAAAGGCACAAAGCTACACAGAGAAACCCTGTCTCAAAAAAAACCTAAAATAATAATAATAATAAAAATAATAAATATATCTTTTGGCTATTCTGATACATTTTATGTAAAAGCATTGAGATTCATTTAATTTCCTAGTATAATCTATTAAAAGCATCATCCTTTGTGGCCTTATTGTCTGTGTTAAAATGTAGTTGACCTTGGTGTTGAGCATGTTTGGGGTTTCTCTGCTCTGTGTACCAGTCTATGTATTCATTTATTCTTGTTTCACTGTTCATCAATTGCCACATCTTTATAATTTCTGTGTGATTCAGAAAGTATAATACCTCAAAATTTATTTTTCATTCTCATAATTACATTTGATATCTGTTTATCTTGTGATTGCATATAAACATAGGGAACTGAGGAAATAAAGTGAATTGGTATATGTTCATTTGTTTTACAATGATATCTTAGATTGAGCAATATATGAATTACAAAATGTATTGCTTCATTGTTTTCAAATTTGAGAAATCCTACAATAAAAGAAAGTGTGATTTCATAGAACTTCCTTGTTGTGTCTACACAGGAAGAGATAGGAGTTTGGAGAATGAGCACTGTCCTGAATATCTTTCTTGTGGAAGCATTAATCATTTCAAGATAGTGTAGCATTTATACCTGATCAAGTACCTGAAGATCCATTCTCCTCACAGGGTTCCTTTTGAGATTATGTTTCTAGCATATGCATTCAAGGGAGCACATCTAGATCATAAAAATAACAATGGAATTGGCAATTATATTTTTGTATAAAACAAAAGCATAGGTTTAAATGAGGAAAATAAATGAGACTTTTCAAATTGTATGTTCTTTGACAATTCCATACCTGCATGTAATACATTTGAATTATTCTCTACTTCCACAATCACTTATCTCCTTTCACCCAAATCAAGCCTCATTCTACATCCATAACAGTCACTTTCCAAGGTTCATAATTTTTGTTTTGTTCTTTGACCAGTTTATTTTAATCAGGGCCATGTATGTGAGTATTAGATTAGAATTACTCATTGATCCAACTGGGGTCATCAGTAGTTACATGCCTTAGTTTGGGTTGCTGTTGTGTGACAAAACTCTATGGCAAAAATTGTTTAGAGAGGAAATGATTTATTTCACATTAGAGTTGGTGATACACCATCCATGGAAGTCTGGGGAAGAATTCAAAAGAAGAACCTGTACTCAGGAACTGATTCAGAGGCCATATACTCCTGTCCATCCTGGTTTGGACAAATTATTTTCTTTCTTTTCTTTTTAAATCTTATTTATTTATTTTGCATCCTAGCCACAGTTTCTCCTCCATCCTTTCCTCCCAATCCTTCCACTCCACACCCTCTTTGTTCCTGCCCCCGAATACACTCCTCCTCTGTCTCTGTTTGGCAAAGGGCAGGTCTACCATGGACATCAAAATGAAAAAAAAATGGCTTATAGAGTTGCAGTAAGACCAAGCACCTCCTCATGTGTTAAAGTCTGGGCAAACCGACACAGTATGAGGAGCAGGGTTCCAAAAGCCTGTAAAAGTCAAAGACAGCCCCTGTACCCACTGTTAGGAATCATGTGGATGGATATGTGTATACAGTAAAGATATATTACTATCATTAGTGTGATAAAAAGCTAAATAGCTGATAGCTAGGCAGGAGAGGTAGGCGGAACTTCCAGGAAGATAGAGGAAAAGGAAATAATCAAAGCTCCTAAGGGAGTCCAGGGGGACTCTGAAGAAAGAGGGTGTATAGCAGGAGAGGTAACAGCCACGATCCACATGCCAAGACATAGATCAGTAGAAATGGGCTAATATAAGTTATCAGAACCAGTTCAGAACAAACTGAAAGTACAGGCCGAGCTTTCATAATTAATGAGAAGTCTCTATATCATTATTTGTGAGCATGCTGGCAGACCAAAGGAAGGTCCAATTACATAGTCCCAAAAGATGACACTGTTATATAACTGTAACATTCATGAAGAATACCTATGTCAGTTCCATGTCTCTGTGAACCCCAGTAAGCGTAAGGGAGCTGATTCTGTGAGTTTTCTTGTGGTGTCCTTAACCCCCTATGCTCCTACAATTTTTTTCTCCTCCTCTTCTGCAGGATTCCCTGAGCTCCACCAAATGATTGCCTGTGAGTCTGGATCTTTTCCATCAGTTGCTGGAAAAAGCATCTCTGATGAAAATTGAGATATGCACTAATGAATGAGTATAGTAGAATACCATTAGGCATCATTATAATGACTTTTCTTCTAGTTGTGTTCAGTTCTCTTAGGTCCCTGAGTCATCCAGCCTGTGAATCATGCTCTAGGCAGTGTCAGGGCTGGGTTTATTCTGCTTCCATTGGTTTTAGACTAGAACAGTCTTTGGTTGGCCACTTCTTCAGTCTCTGGGTCACTCTTACCCCAGCATATCCCATGGGCAGGACAGACTGCAGGTTGGAGGTTATGTGGCTAGGTTGGTTTGCCACTCACTCTACTTGAAGTCTTTCGTGGTCACAGGAGATAATCAGTTTGGGCTACATATCTGCTATTGCTAGGAGTTTTAGTGGGAGTCATCCTGTAGATTCCTTGGAAATGCCCTTGTGCTGGGATTTCCCTTGACCTTAAATGGCCCCCTTTCCTACTAGTCTCTCTCAGTACTCTTGCCGTCTGTCTGCACCACACCTGAACTCTCACATTCCCATTCTCACCTGCCCACAGTACACCCATGAAATCTCTTCTTTTTCCCCTTGCCAGGGAAATCCAGATGACTTCTTGAAACCTCCTTTGTTACATCGTCTCCCTGAGTCTGGGAATTGTAGTGTACTTAACTATTTTTTTTTTTTACAGCTAATATCCACTTATAAGTGAGTACTTACCATATTTGTCTTCCTGATTCTGGGTTACCTCACTCAGGATGATTTATTTCTGGTTCCATCTATTTCTCTTCAAGTTTCCTGATAGCATTGTTTTTAACAAATGTGTAAATGTACAACACTTTCTTTATCCATTCTTCAGTTGAGGGACATCTGGATTGTTTCCAGGTTATGACTATTACAAATAAAGCTATTGTAAACATAATAGAGTAAGTGTCTCTGTGGTAGGATTGAGAATACTTTGGGTATATGCCCACTAGTGGTATAGCTGTGTCTTGTGGTAGACTGAGTCCCAGTTTCCTGAAAAACTGCAATATTGATTTGCAGTGTGCTGCACAAGTTTGCACTCTCACCAGCAATGGAAGAATGTTTCCCTTGTTACAGATTTTCATCAACATGAGTTGTCGCTTGTGTTTTTAAACTTAGTCATTCTGACAGGTGTAAGTTGGAGTCTCAGAGTCTTTTTGATTTGCATTTCCCTGATGGCTAAAGATGTTGGACATTTCTTTAAGTGTTTCCTGGACATTTGAGATTACTTTGTTGAGAATTCTGTTTAGATCTGTACCCCATTCTTTAAAAATTGGCTTAATTGTTTGTTTGTTTTTCTGTGTACTTTCTTGAGTTCTTTATATTTTAGAGATCAGCCCTCTGTCAGATGTGGGCTTGGTGAAGATGATTTCACATTCTGTTGGCTTTTGCTTTGTCCTTCTTGACTGTGTCCTTTTCAGTTTTGTGAGGTTCCATGTCTTAGTTGTTGATCTTAGTGCCTGCATGACTGGTGTTCTGTACGGGAAGTTGTGTCATGATCCAATGGGTTTAAGGCTATTCTCTGCTTTCTCTTCTTTCAGGTTCAGTATATCTGGTTTGATGTTCAGGTCTTTGATCCACTTGGACTTGAGTTTTGTGCAGGGATCTATTTGGATTCTTCTATGTGCTGACACTCAGTTATGCCAACACCATTTGTTGAAGATGCTTTCTTTTTTTACATTGTATAATTTTGGCTGCTTTGTCAAAATTCAAGTGTCCAGAGGTGTGTGGATTTACTTCTCGGTCTTTCATTTGATTCCATTGGCACCCCTGTAGGTTTTTATGCCAATTCCATGCAATTTTTATTACTATTTATCTGTAGTACAGCTTGAAATCATGGATGGTGACACCTCTGGAACTCCTTTTATTGTACAGGAATTTTTAGCCATCCTGGATCTTTTGTTAATTTTTTTTCATGTGATGTTGAGTATTGTTCATTAAAGGTCTGTAAAGAATTCTTTTTAGTATTTTAATGAAAATTGCACTGAATCTGAAGATCACTTTTGATAGGATCTCCATTTTTACTATGTTAATATTCCAATCCATAAGTATGGGAGATCTTTTCATCTTCTGATATCTTCTGTAATTGCTTTCTTCGAGGACTTGAAAGTTCTTGTCATACAAATATTTCACTTACTTGGATAAAGTTATGTCAAGTTATTTTATATTATTTGAGACTATTGTAAAAGGGTGTTGGTTCCCTGATTTATTTATTAGCCTATTTATCATTTGTATATAGAAGGGTAACTGATATTTTTTTGTTAATCTTGTACCCATTTAACTAAAGGTGATTATCAGCTGTTGGAGTTTCTTGATAGAATTTTGGAGGTCACTTACATATACCATCATATCATCTGTGAAGAATGATACCTTTTATTTCTTCCTTTCTAATCTGTATCCACTTGATTTTCTTTAGATGTTTTATTTTTCTAGTTACAAATTCACGTACTATATTTAATAGGTATGGAGAGAATGGACAACCTTCTCTTATTCTTTATTGAAGTAGAAAATGCAAAAGCCTCTCTCCATTTAATTAGATATTAGCAATTGGCTTGCCATATATTGTTTGTACTCTATTTATATAAGTCTTCTGTATCCCCAATCTCTCCAAGACTTCTATCATGAAGCATTGTTAGATTCTGTCAAAAGTTTTCTCAGTGTTCAGTGAGATGATCATGTGACTTCTCTGTCGGTTTGTTTATATGGTAGATTATTTACATTGTAAGGTTTTTGTATGTTTGAACCATCCCAGCATCTCTGAATGAAGCATTCTTGATCATGGTGGTTGATATTTTTGATGTGTTCTTGAATTTGGTTTACCTGTATTTTATTGAGCACTTTCGCATTAATTTTTATGAGTGAAATTGGTCTGTTATTCTTTTTCTTTGTTGAGTTTTTGTGTGGTTTATCTTTCAGGGTTACTGTGGCCTCATAGAAAGAATAAAAATTTGAGGAGCACTGACATTAACTTTTCCTTGAAAGTCTGGTAGAATTCTGTACTAAAACCATCTGGCACTGGATTTTTTTTTTTTTTTTTTTTTTTTTTTTTTTTTTTTTTGGTGTGGAGGATTGGGGGCTCCTTTCAATCACTGCTTCTATATCCTTAGGGGTCATATGTCTATTTAAATTGTTTATATGATCTTGATTTAACTTTGGTAAATATTATCTATTAAGAAATTTGTCCATTTCTTTTAGATTTATCAATTTTGAGCAATACAGGTTTTTGAAGTATGACCTAATGATTCTCTGGATTTCCTTGGAGCCTGTTGTTATGTCCCTATGTATGTTTCTGATGTTGTAATTTTTGTAGTCTCTCTCTGCCTTTTAGCTAGTTTGTCTAAGATTTTATCTATTTTGTTAATTTTTTCAAAGAACCAACTCTCTCTCTCTCTCTCTCTCTCTCTCTCTCTCTCTCTCTCTTTTGTGGTTTTTTGAGACAGGGTTTCTCTTTGTAGACCAGGCTGGCCTCGAACTCACAAAGATCTACCTGCCTCTGCCTCCTGAGTGCTGGGATAACAGGCGTGCACCACCACTGGCTAGCTAAGAACCAACTCCTTTTTCATTGAATCTTTGTATTCTCTTTGTTTCTACTTTATTGATTTTGGCCCTCATTTTATTTCTTGCAATAAAGCACTATTTGGTTCGTTACTTCTTTTTTGTTTTAGGACTTTTAGGAGTGCTGTAAAGTTATGAGAACACTCCGATTTCTTTATTTAAGCTTTAGTGTTGTGTACTTTTCTCTTGGCACCTCTTCATTATGTGTCTTGAGTTTCTGTATATTGTGCATTCATTTTCATTGAATTCTAGAAAGTCTTTAACTTCCTTATTTCTTCCTTGTCCCACTGGCAACTCAATAGAGCATTGTTTAGCTTCCATGTGTTTGTAGGTTTTCTGTAGTTTGTGTTGTAGAAATCCAGTTGTAATCTATGGTGGTCTGATAAGATACAGGGGCTTATTTCAATTTTTATTTTATTTATTTATTTATTTTTGTATCTGTTGAGACTTCCTTCCATGCTCAATTTTCAAGAAGTTCACATGAGATTCTGAGAAGAAAATACATTCTTTGTGTTTTGGTAAAAATGTTGTTTAGATATTTCTTAGATCCATTTGAGTCATAATGTCTTTTATTTCCTTTATTTCTCTGTTTATTTTCGGTCTGGATAATCTGTCCATTAATGAGAATGGTGTGCTGAAGTATCCCAGTATTATTGTGGGGGATTCAAAGTACGGTTTAGGCTTCAGTAATGTTTCTTTTATAAATGTGGGTGCCTTTGAATTTGGGGATTATATGTGCAGAATTAAGACATCATCTTGGTGGATTTTTTTTTCTTCTGATGAATATGAAATGCTCTTCTCCATCTTTTTTTTTAAATTTTTTTTTAATTTTTTGAGACAGGGTTTCTCTGTGTAGTTTTGCGCCTTTCCTGGAACTTGCTTTGTAGACCAGCCTGGCCTCGAACGCAGAGATCTACCTGGCTCTGCCTCCCGAGTGCTGGGATTAAAGGTGTGCACCACCAACACCCAGCTTGTTAATTTTTTAAGAAGTTTTTTTTGTTAGATATTAGGATAGCTAGACCAGCTTGCTTCTTAGTTCCATTTGATCAGAAAATATTTTTCCAACACCTTACTTTGAGGTAATGTCTATCTTTGATGTTGAGATATGTTTCTTATATGCTGTAGAATGATGTTTTTTTTATCCATTCTGCTACTCTGTATCTTTTTATTGCCAAATTGAGTCCATTGTTAATGTCGGGTATTAGTCACCATTGATTGTTGATTCTTGTTATTTTGTGGTTGGTAGTATTGGTTGTGGTGGTGGTGGTGGTGGTGTGTGTGTGTGTGTGTGTGTGTGTGTGTGTGTGTGTGTGTGTATGGAGGGGTTTGTAGGGGTGCTTTGCTTTCCTGACCTTCTTTGAGTTTTGCTGTTGTGTCTTATTTATTGACTATGTTCTGGTGGGTATAATTAACATCCCAGTGTTAGGGTTTCCCTTCTAGTCCCTTCTGTAGGGTTGGACTTGTTCAGAGATATTGTTTAAATCTGAGTTTTTCTGAAATACGTGTTTTTCACCATATATGCTGATTGAAAATTTTGCTGGGTATAATTGCCTGGTCTGGCATCCATTGTCTCTTAGAGTCTGCAGGACATAAGTCCAGCAGCCCTTGTAAATTTTAAGTCTCCATTGACATTTGAAGAGTTATTCAAATAGGTCTCCCTTTATATGTTGGCCTTTTCCCTTGCCACTTTTAAATTTTTTTCTGTGTTCTGTATGTTTAGTGTTTTGATTATTATACATCATCGAGATTTTCTTTTCTGATACAATCTATTTGGAGCTCAGTAAGTTTTTTGTATCTTTATAGGCACATCCTTCTTTGGGTTGGGAAATTTTTCTTCTATGATTTTGCTAAATATATTCTCTTGTATTTTTTCAGATGGGTTTCTTCTATTCCTATTATTCTTAAATTTGGTCTTTTTATAGTTTCCCAGATTTCCTGAGTGTTTTGCACTAGGGATGTTTTTAGATTTAACATTTTCTTTGTCCAATGAATGAAACTATTTCCTCTATTGTATCTTCACAGCCAGAAATTTTCTCTTCTATTTCTTTTATTCTGTTGGTGATGCTTGCATTTGTAGTTCCTTTTCACTTATTCAGATATTCCATTTCCTGAATTCTCTCAGATTGTGTTTTCTTTGTTGCTTCTATTTCCATTTTCAGGTTTTTACTGTTTCCTTTACCTGTCTGTTTTTTATTGGTTTCCTTGGCATTCTTTTGGGGATTTATTAATTTCATCCAATTATTTGTTTGTCTCTTCCTTAAATTCTTTAGGTGATCTTTTTCATTTCATTAAAATAATAATAACAGTAATAATAATAATAATAATAATAATAATAATAACAATAATAATAATAAGTCATTAAAGGTTAATGACCTTTATCATTTATATACAGTCATTTTCAAGGTCATTTTCTTGTGCTTCAGCTGTGTTGAATTGTTGTGGTCTTGCTGTTATTAGATTGCTGGGTTCTAGTAATTCCATATTGCCTTTTTGGTTATTGATTGTGTTCTTACACTGTTGTTTAGGCATCTGAATTTGGGATTAAAGGTCTAGGTTTTCATTCCTACATTTCTCTTCCTTGGATGTATGTTTTGTTTCTTGCCTTCTCTTGCCTTTCTGGTCTTCTGGCTCAAATAGCCAAGAGTTCTGGTGACTAGCATGACTTCATTTCCAGTAGTGTGTATTGTATACTCTAGGGCTGTTGAGGCCTGGTGTCCCTTGATCTGTCCTGGCCTCCTTGGCAGCACAGTATATACATGAAGGTAATAGCTCTACATATCTTTGAATCTTTTATAAAATAACTATTCAGTGAGGCTTAGGGTGCCCTGAATCTTTCCTTTGTCCCCTCCTGACTATCAGTAGGTTCATTCTTTGCAAATCCATTGTAGGCATCGATAGCTACTATGAGTTGCTGATTACAATGTCTATGTCTTATCTAGAGGATTACATTTCCAACTCTATTCTATATCATCTGTCTTTTAAAATCTTTCTGTCACAAGAACTATGTTCCCTGAGCTATGGACAGTATTGTATAGATGTCCTGTTTAAGGTTAACCCTTAATCCTTCATTCTCAACATATGTACAACCTCTGCATTCATCATGGTCTATTGGAAAAAGAGGGCTCTCTAGGACTGAGAGCAACTTTTTTATGGATATAGACATAAATATGTAGAGGAAATATCAATTCTATATCACTTTAGCAAAATGATTTGTACAAAATAAAAATCAGCAAAGCAAACAACAAAGGAAATGGCTAACTGCATATGTGTTTTGGAAAATTGCAAACCATATAAAGAACAATGACATTATCATTTAAAATTGTAAAGTTTCCTGCAGCTCAGTAGGAGAAAATCAAATAAACTAATAAACTTAGGTAAGATAGGTAAATGACCTGAATATTTTTTTGGATTCTATGTTAAAGAATATAATGGCCAGCAGGACTGTGAAAACATGCTTACCACCAATAATCTCAGAGAAACACAAATCAAAACATATATTAAATGTCACCATATACTCTTATCATAGATATTACCAGAAATATATGCAGTAATGCATTTTGGTGAGTGTGTATAGAACATGAATCCTTAATATTGGTGGCTAGGATATTGATTTTTGCAGGCAAGAGGGATGACTGTCAAATGACTTGTGAAAAAAGATTAAGGTAAAGCAGCCCAATTAATGACACTTCTTCCTTTTGGGACAGCTCATAAAAGTTCTTCAATACCATCTTCATTACAGAATTGTTTATAGTCAAGATGCAGAAAAAAATCTATCTATCAAGTAACATATTAAATCTTACAAATGCATATTGAGGAATATCACTCAACTCTAAATAATATTCTTCCCACATGAAAGAGTAAAATAATTAGTTGGACAAAATAGCAGATATGCCAGGAAAAGAAATCAAGGTTACTAATATACAGAAAGAAGACTAAAAATACAAAACCGTATTTTATTTGAGAATCTTACTAAATCAGTGTTTTTAACTATTGTCAGAATAATGAAAAAAATAAAAATGAGAATGATTCTGTGCAGTGATGGACTCTATGTTAAATGATTAACTACTAAAATGCATCATATACTGCCTATATCATATTTGCTAATGATCACAAAAATATATCTGTAGAAATTCTGTTTCTCAGTAGAAGGGTTTTCTGAATCTCTTTAAATTCTCAACAATTTCATGTAGGTATTTTAGCTTGGCTTATAAACAGAGCACTCAGACATTGAGCTATCATGACCAGGTTAATAGTGACTATGTTTGAAGATTTTTCTCACTATATCACTCTTTGTGGATGATAAACATGTAATGTCGCTTCATTCAAAATCCTTGCTCTATATCATCCACTTAAATGTACTTATCTTTAAAATAGCACTTTTATTTTCACCCAACAGCTAAATACAGTAAAAAATGCAATGCATAAATTGTACAATGTTCATTCAAAAGTAGAATACAAGCTGATGTATCATGCATTGTTAATGAATATTGATCTTACAATAGTCTGAAAGCTTTGAGAATTTTCCCTGCAATACAAAATCTCAGATCTCAAATTTGTGTTAATGTAGGAGAGACTTTTCAATTTTTCTGTTCCTGGTTATATTCTTTTTTTCACACTTAAAATTGTAATTCAAATCAGTTTAAATAGTTTTTGTATTTTAGTATTCTGAGTCTTCCTGTATGTTTTCCTTCTTTTCATGTTTCCTTTTGTTTTACTATCATCCAAGTCTCTAAAACATTATTTTTTTTTCATATTGGCAAAAGTTATTATAGAATTAAGATCAAAGCCTTTTGGACCCATGCTTCTAGAAATCATTCTCCAGGTTGCTACACAAGTAGCAATTAACAATACTTAAATACAAAAAAATCACACACGCCAACACATTTACACACAGCAAATAAAACATATCATATTATGTAAGTCTATATCATCTGTTAGTCTTACAAAAATGTGGACTCCTGTTCCAAATGTGTGGAAGTCTAATGATCTTGTAAAGCCAATCCAGTAATTAACCTCAGCTACAATTATAGTAAATGACTGCTATTTTCTCAGGTTTTCTGTTTTATTGACTTTTATTGGTACATATTTATAAATAATTACTACAGTGTGACATTTTGAATGATGTGCAGAATCAATAATTATCCTGCTCAATATCAAAGACTTTCATTGTTTACTTACAATATGCTTTAACAATAAAAGCTCTATCTTCTTGGAGATAGAGATAGCTCATCAATTAACAACTCTTTTTGCTCATCCAGAGGATTTAATGCATTTCCCAGAAATTTGAGTTCATTTCCCAACAACTATATCAGGCATCTTAGAATTATATGTAACTCCAATTGAAGAGGACCTAATATGCTTTTCTTACCTCCACTTGAGCTTGTACACATGGAATGCTAACACAAAGAAATATTCAGACACAGACACAGCCCCCTGCTACCATTTCTCTGTTTGCTATATTGTGTAGTAGTAATTAAATGTTATTTGATCTCATTGACATTCGATGTTATCAACTCCTGTTTTTTAAACTCATAAAAAATATTTAAAAAATATAAAACTAATAATAAGATTTTCTAATTTTACAATGTAACCTATACTTTGGAGTTTATACAAGTGAAATAAATGAATGAATTAAAAGAGTAGTACTTGCTTTCACAGATTCTGAAACCAGGATGTCAGTAGCAAATGCTCCTATCAAAGCTTGAGTGGCATCCTACCCTAGCTGTCCTGGTGGCCATCAGTGACTAGTATTTCTTGGCTGATATTTGTATGCCTGCAATGTTTTGTCTTTAGTCACATGGTTGCCTCACTGTCTTTCTCTTCATATTATTTTTTTAAATAAATAATAACCATCTTGAGTTAGGGTCTATCCTATTAGTTGTATCTTCTGTAATTTCTCATTCAAAGAATATCTTCAATTAAAGACACATAGAATGGTAACAATACAATGTAGAAAAAGCAATTCAAGGCCTGGAAGCAGAAATTGATTATGAATTTATTACATTGTTTAAAGATTATTTACCAATCATCTGTATTTATATTTGAGTGTCTATTTTAAGAGCTCCCAATTTTATTAGTAAATTGTCTACTTATGACAATTTTTCTCAGTTCAATGACTCTCATATTTCTACCTTGAATATTAATGTTGGAAATATTGAACCCAGGCCCTTCCACAAGCTAGGAGAGTGGTGTACCATTGAGTTACAGTCCATGCCTTATTTTCTGACATTTTAAATAACAGGATTATTCATGTAATTGGAGACACTCTATCCATTTTTTTGTAAAGTAATTCAAATACCAAAAATGTAAGTAGTGCCTGCAATCATTCCTCAAGTGCTCAAGTGCTACAGTCACTGTTACAGGCACTTTAACTGTGCCTTTTGGTGATTCTTTCCTTAATTCACACTACTTCATCCATAAAACAAAAGATAATGTGTTCTGTCAACAGAGTAGAACAATGTCAGTAGGTAATAGAGCCTGAAGTGTTTACAGACCTATAAATGAAGACTGTACCATTAATATGAATGGGTATAGTCAAATGCTTTCATGATAATTGCCACCTATGTAACATCACAACATAGCAATTTTTAGTACATTAGTTGTAGGTTATATAATCATAGAAATGCAATTAGTGATCACAAGTGCTAGTTTCCTTGTTACTGAGAAGGTTCTTTAAAATCTTTTTGTGTCAGCATCAATCCAGCTATTGCAGGTTCTGATGCCTATTTTGAACTCTACCCAAGCCTTGTATCATAAGATCATAGTTTAACTTAGACAGGTCCTTTTTATATTCTGTGTTAATTTATTGCCATTATCCTCAACACATTTTAAAATATTATGAAAAAAATCTCTGAAGTAACAAACTCTGTCCACACTTCTTCAAACATTAATTACACATACATAATAGCTAGAAGCTAGGATCTGTATGTAAATGATAATATACAGTATTTGTCTTTTTGAGGCTAGGTTGTGTTACTTAAAATATTATTTTCCATCTTTATCTATATTCTTGCAAACTTCTTATTTTCCTTTTTCTTTATGGCTGAAAATAAATTGGAATGTATAGAGTAACACATTTTCATAATCCAGTGATCTATACATTTAACATGTAGGTTGGTTTAGTCACCTTCACATTATGGGAAGAGTAGCAACAATCATGGATACGAAAGTATCACTATGGTGGGGCTCTAGAGTCATTTGACTATATGTCCACAAATTGCCTAGCTTGGTAATATGATGAAAATTCTAGTTATATCTTGTATAATATTAGAGGGACCACCCATAATATTGTACATCCCAGGGGCTCAGGAGAGAAAACTACTAGTGGCAAGGACTATTTTTGGGAAATAGAATCTCAGCACACCAAGCTCTACAGTGCACTTCCTCTTGCATAACATCCTATATACACAGCTTCAGTTCTGTTCTCCTGCCTAGCTTCTTTCTTGCCTGATTTATCTCTGAATTTATCTACTACTCCTTCTAAGTTCTATCTTAATTCTCTAATCTCAATTCTGCCTCATCTAGGTCCTTTTTATCTTGTTCTTACCCAGCTAGTATTTCCCCATCTGACTCTTCCTCATCTTCCATCTTGTCCACACGTACTCTCTGGTCAAAATCCTCTTTATTCCTCCCCATTCTCCACCTCTCTGTCCTCTCAAGGTCTTACCCATCTAGTTCTTCCATTCTCTGTTCTCTTCTCTGACTCCCTGTGCCCTGGAAGTTCTGGTATATATACACTTACAAGCAGCAATCACTTGGCAGTGCAAAGCCAGGCTTCCAAGGTCAAACAGAGGCATGGTAAGAATCACATAGAGGGGCAATAACGGTTAATTATTATTTGCAACCCCAAAGGGAAGTGACCAATGGAGAAATGAATTAACTAAAGGCTAAATTCAGGTAATACCTAAGAAGAGGGATCTTATGTGCTCAACTATAGTCTTAAATGTGATTGGTCGAAAATGTTAAGAATCTATAAGTTGCTAGGTCAATGGGAGAAAATAAAACTGCCTTCTTTTTTCCTGTGGCTCCTATCTCTCCAAGCTATCTGCTGTTTTTTTCTGCAGGATGGGGGAGTGTGCTCAGTCGCTAGGCAACATGTGTAAAGCTAGATGCCTCTGGTGATAGTTAAAGGAAGATCTGGAACTAGAGGTAAGATTTGGGAAAGGAGGAAGTAAAATTTAATTGGCACATCGGGCAGGCATTCTCAAACAGGTAGCCTGGATGCTTAAGTCTGTTGTTTTAGAGAGTACAGAGACATCTCTGATAAGGTACTTTCCTCCATCTGAGGATGGACCTGGTCAGATGTTGCCAATGATGATAATTACAGGGAGTCTTGATCTGGGGTTCTGGCTGAGCATAGCTGTCAGCACAGAAAGTTATCTAAATATTCCTAGAAGTGGTTAGGTAAGGAGTTAAAGGTCTATAAAGTTAGTAAGGCTGAAAGAAAGGAGAGTCTGAGCTAAATTGTGTAAAGCTGTTACTTAATATCCATCGGACCTAGGCAATGTCCACCGGACCTAGGCAATGTCTCCTTGTGGAATTTTCCTTAAATTAGGAGGAGGCTTTCACATGGACTGTTATTACTGCTAGTCCTTGAAAGTGGCTAAGGGAGATATCTGATTCTAGAGGAAGTCTTTCCTGAGGCTGTTCTCCAAATAGCTTCAATGTGTATGTCCAGAGAGTGATCAGTCTACACTGTTAGCCCTTCTTAGGGAAAAATCAATTGGGAAAACTATGAAGGCACACATGATTTTCATAACAGAAGACAGCCAAGTAACACCAAAAGCTCCTTGGAATTTGGCTTCCTCAGGAGGAATTCCTTGATCCTTCCAGGTAGTAACTTTGTCATAACCAGCTGAGTTCTTATGATATATTCCTGTGGCCTACAGCAGTTATACAGTGTAATAAGCCGGGGATATGCTAAAATGGAACTTAGTAGAGGCACAACATGGAGGAAAACAGGCAGGTTGTATTGTATGCTTTTCATAATAAACATTTTGAAGAGTTTACAACTATAGAAATATTGTGGCATATTCTTCAAACCTAATTATGAATGATTTCTTACTAATGATAAGTGAAATACATGATTGGTAACCCCATGATATGAAATGATGTGACATAGACATTGAATGGTAAGGTTCGTTTTAATCATTTCTCGCTTCCTTTTCTTACCTCAATGACATTTGATTTGGTCTTCCTTTGAAAAATAATGAGGAAAAATATGCTTAATGAAATTTAAAGTAAAATTCTATGTTAAAGAGAAAGAGAGAGAGAGAGAGAGAGAGAGAGAGAGAGAGAGAGAGAGAATGGCTTTCTATTAAAATGTATCCTTGGCCTTGGAGGGATTACCTTTGTATAAAGCTCTCACATTGTGGCCTGATCTTAAGCATTACTTTATTAAGACAACTTCTCTGTTTAACATTCTGAAACATGCTTGCATTCACATCTGGTTTAACAATTGATAAACATAACCCAAGGGAAAGATACAGACTAATTTACATTGTAAAGTAAACATATTGGATACGCTTTTGTATTAACAATAAATGAAAAAATAAGATTATAAGTTGTAATGTAAATAAATTTTGAAATATATTATTGTTCATGAAAATTCTCACTTGTGAAGGGAATAGCAGAGGACCCTCTGGCTTCCATGTTACTATAAGAAATTAAATTTTCAGAAGAAGAGAAATGGGATTGCTTTCACTATTTTAATTGTATTTCAGTTTTCCCAAGTGGAGACTTGCTAACATGAGAGGCTTTGAGAGTTGTTGTGGGAAATGAAAGTTCCTTGTCAGATTCCAGCTGCAGTCAATGTTGTCTTACCATTCAAAAGAATGCAGAATTTTCTATAGCTGTTCAATATGTGACACTGAGAATTTAACTTTGTTTCATCCATATGAATGTCTTCTTCAGCATGTGGGAAGCACAGACAGGAGGATTACCTCAGTAACTTTATGAAGAGCCTGGGCTACTGGGAGACACTCTATCATATAACAAATGAAGTGGACCTGGTTTGTCTAACACAGCCACAGAACCCTGACTGGGTCCCCTTATATTTTACTGCTGTTTTTGTTATTTATTCAAAAATTTTTCACCCCATTTGTCATGGCATTTATTATAACTTCTCCCCAACATATGCACTTTCTCTTTATGAATAGGGCAGAAAAGTCATGTACAGTTTGTAATCTATGTGCAATGAAGCAACACACAGCAATGGAGATGGTGTGGTTCATAACAATGAAGAAATATTCTGTTGGGGCAGGTATGTTTACAGTCTCTGTGCTTATATTCTCACTTTTTGACATGGTTTTTATTAGAATACTGCAGTAATGAAAGAATAAATTGTAAACATTCATCATCTAAGCATTTTGTTTACAGAGTTCCTCAAATAAAGCACTTTGTGTACTTAGTGATATATGAAAGACCCTAAGAACAATGAAGGGTTATAACTATTTTCTGATTATGGATGCTCATGAAAGCTTAAAAGGAAAAACTTTAAAAACCAATATTTACCGCACTGTAACAATAGGCAAATACTGCCTTAGCATGCTTTAGATTCATCGTCTATGGCATAAGGAAACCAAGGTTGGGATGTAGGCAAACAGCCTGTGTTTACTAACTAAAAATGTTTACATCTCATATTTATGTACCTTCTGCCATGTCCAACTTAAAAAAAAAAATCAGTGTTTTCAAAAGGTGGTAATGGTGGTAATTATTTCCTAGTGTTTTAACATTGCCAATAAAAACAGCTTATGAATGGCATATCTGTTTAACACACACACACACACACACACATACACACACACGCACGCACGCACGCATGCACACACACACACACACACATACACATGTATACAAAGATACACACACACACATACAGAAGTATGTATGTAGGTATGTATATGCAGCTAAGGCAATAAAATACAATGTCAAATGCCTCCTGGCAGGTTTGGTTTGCAAATGGATTGGTGTGGATATAGGATTCTGTGGTGATTTTGTGTCCCCCAATATATTGTATACCCTACCCTAATAAAATTATCTGAGGTCAGAGAGCAGAACAGCCACTAGATAGACATAGAGGCCAGAAAATGGTGGCACACACACCTTTAATCCTATCACTTAGGAGGCAGAGATCCATCTGGATCTCTGTGAGTTCAAGGCCACACTGGAAACAGCTAGGCATGGAGACACACACCTTTAATCCCAGCACTTGAGATCTCATGTCTTGCTTGGGAAAGACATATGCCTTTAATTCCAGGAAGTGATGATAGGAAGCAGATATGTATATAAGGCATGAGGACCAGCAACTAGACGCTTTTAAGCTTTTAGGCTTTTAAGCATTTCAGCTGAGATCCATTGGGGTAAGGACATAGAGAATTTCAGTCTGAGAAAACAAGATTGGCTGAGGAGTTGGTGAGGTGAGGTTAGCTGTGGCTTGTTCTGCTTCTCTGATCTTTCACCATTCTCCCCAATATCTGGCTCCAGGTTTTTTAATTTAATAAGACCATTTAATGATTCATGTTACAGGATTCTCCTTCCCAAATGTCTTCCCAGACAGCTGGAAATTGAATTACTTTCTATATGTAATGTCTATAAAGTAAAATCAGAGATGAAGTGCTATAGCAAGGAAGGTTTATATTTTCAGTCTGACTACCTAGTTCTTCCTAGTACAATTGTCACACTTTAATATTTCACTAAGAAAAAAAATGTAAGGAAAAACAAAAAATCAAAAACAAGAAACTTGTGTTTAATGTTTTCAAATAACAAAATTAAATATTTTTGAGTATATTTTTATTCTATGTAGAATCAATACATGGATTTAAATACTGAAAATCAAATAAAAATTACATTGATAGCATCACTTTTTTCCTGAATAAAATACTAATTATCTCCCTCAGATTTTGCTAAATTGAACTGGCATTTTACCTTTATATTAAAGACAAAATTTGTTTAAATTAGATGAGCTGCAATATCTACAATTTAACTAGTAGATTTAATGATCTCAAATACATCATTACACACTCACAATTAGAGTAAGAATTTTTTAATATTTATCTATAATTCATAAAAACATTTGTTAGAGTTGACTAAATTAAATTTGTACATTATTTGCTTCTCTACATATGTATATGTACATATAATATACATGTATATTCATATATATGCGTATATATTATAAATATTTACAAATATCCATCTTGATTACTTTTTGAGATGTAAGATTTATACATTTATTTGCAGATTTATGTTTTATATTTTGATTAAACATATTAACAAAACTTACACAGCCTTGAGGAGGGACTTGGACTTTCCTCAGCTACAAGTGTAGGCTTTGCCAACTCTCCATGGGAGGCCAAACCTTTTTGGAGGAGGGCATGGGGGCAGACTGGGCAGGAAGGCTGCATGGGGGGAAATGGGAGGGGAGGAAAGGGGAGGAATCTGTGGTTGGTATGTGGAAATGAATAAAAATTTTAATAAAAATGAATAATAAATAAATAAAGATCAACCAAAGAACATCTTACCTTCCTAGTTATTTAACTCTTTATTTATATTTAACTATATTAAATATAAATTTCAAAAATGTTATATATTTATAACTATCACTGCTATCCAACTCCAGAATGCCATTCTCTGTGTGTTCTTTACATATATAACTTAAATGTGTGCAATAACATAATTTTTGTGCTTTTACAATTGGAGGGTTGCACGATGTATGGTGTTTTCAAGTTAACTTGGGTCAGAATATGCATGACTAATTCTTCCCTTTAAATGGTCAGAAGTATTATATTCTATGTATACACATTTTATTATTTGCATATTTATTTATCTTCCACAGAGCTGGGCTGTTTATATTCCATTCCTTTTAAGGAAAACTTTTCCATGGACAGGAATGTATATATGTGTGTGTGTGTGTGTGTGTGTGTGTGTGTGTGTGTGTGTGTGTGTGTATGTGTGTGTTTGTATGTATATACAGAGAGAGAGAGGGAGAGAGAGAGAAAGAAAATTTCCAGGTAATTTATTCATTCTTTTTAATTTCTTAAGGACCCATTATAGCGCATTTTAAAGCCATTATGCCATTCACATACCAACCAGTATGATGTAGATTCCTAAATTCTTCACATCTTTGATTATAATCTTTACTTATTTTCTTGTCCTCAACATCCTGATTGGTGTGAAGAAGTTCGCACTGTGACTTTTAATTGCCTTTTCCTATGGTCATGATGATGTTTTGTTTTGTTTTTTGTTTTTTTCTTGTTCGCCAAGTGTACATCTCTTTGTAGTAAGGTCTGTTTAAGTTACTTGAATTCTTCCTGCAGTTGTTGATAATTACTAGTAATTTATTTCTGGGTCCACCTCTTCTAAAATGCATGAGTAGAAAATATTTTTCCATTCAGTAGACTGCTCATCAAGGTGTTAATAACATTCTTGGTACAAAGTTTTTTGGTATTATAGTCTTGCATCTGGTGTAATGTATAAAACTGAGAGCATCTCAACATATGCAAGGCATATGCTCTTTGTTAAAGCCAGCCCTCTGTGATCTTGTATAATAGTTTCTAATTTTCATCAAAGTTAGGTTGTCTATTTCCCTTTAAATTAAATTCTATAACTCAATGTCCAATCTTCTACGTTGAAGAATTTTCCCTGCATTTCCATAGAGGCAGCAAACAGACTGTAGAAGGAAATATGCCAGGATGCTGGCTCTGAAACTGTCTCTTCTAGAAATTACTGCACAAAAATGACCTGAATAATGGCAATATCAATGGATGTCTAAAGGCAAGAGAGGGAAACTTTCAGTGTCTCACCTTTAGGCAGGCAACACCCCAATGCAGAGGTCTGCCTCTTAAACTATATACACATAAACCACAAAAACAGACTTACCAGGTTTTGCGTGCGTGAGCGCGCGCGCACGCGCACACACACACACACACACACACACACACACACACACACATATTTGAATATGCATATACATATATGTAACAAAAGATAATAAAAAAAAAGAAGCTAAGAACTTGAGATTTGGGGACAATGGGAGAGGTTCAAAGCAGAGTATCACAGAGAGCTGAAAGAAGCAAAAGAAGATTCAAATCTGATATAATTTTATTTCAATTAAAAACTTTCAAAGCATTTTTAATCAAGCTTCTGATTACAAAGATTCATTTTTGTTGCATAGTGTTCAGTACCTTTTGTGATTTGTATTACTTGTAGTACTTAAGTGCTCTACTGATTGGTTACCTTTAAACCATTCATTTTACCCAGTAGTAAAAGTATGTTATTGAAACTTGAAAAATGTTACTATTATTATGCAAATTAATGTGTCATGTTGTCCAAACATTACCAGACAACCTATGTCTCTATAATTTTTTGTTTTGTTTTTATTATTATTATTATTATTATTATTATTATTATTATTATTATATTTGTGTTTTATTTTACACATCAGCCATGGGTTCCCCTGTCCTCACCCCTCCCACCCCCACCCCCACCTTCCGCCCAGGCCATCCCCTCCATTCCAAGACTCCCCTGGGGATTCATTTAAACCTGGTGGATTCAGTACAGGCAGGTCCAGTCCCCTCCTTCCAGGCTTAGCAAAGTGTCCCTGTGTAAGCCCAAGGTTCCAAACAGCCAGCTCATGCACTAAGGACAGGTCCTGGTCCCACAGCCTGGATGCCTCCCAAACAGTTCAAGCTACAGACCATGATAAATGAAGACCACACGAGAACAGGAATAGGAAAAGTGCTGGAGAGGTCCCCAGAAATCCACAATGATACATCCTCTGTAGACTGCTGGCAATGGTCGAGAGAAAGCCTGATCTCACCTAGTCTGGTGATCAGATGGCCAAACACCCTAACAGTCATGCTGGAACTCTCATCCAATAACTGATGGAAGTGGATGCAGAGATCCACAGCCAGACCCCAGGGGGAGCTCCAGGTGTCCAATTGTCTAGAAAGAGGAGGGAGTATAAGAGTGTGAATTGTTGAGACCAAGATTGGAAAAAGCACAGGGACAAATAGCCAAACGAATGGAAGCACATGAATAATGAACCAAAGGCTGTGGAGCCCCAAGCTGGATCAGTCTCTCTGGATAATTTGTTTTTAATTTTTACTTTTTTAATCAAAAATAGAATTAGGTCATTTTCCCTTTACATCTTATCCCTCCAAACTGTATGCAAGCACTGCCTTGCCCTCTCTTAAATTCATGACATGTGGCCTCTTTCTTTTAACATACATAAACATACTTGCACACACACACAAACTGACACAGACACATTTGTAACATATAGGTGTGTATAATATATGCAAATATATAAATACAATCTGCTTTCCTAGATTTTTCTTTTACTTTGTGACTATATCTTTAAAGTAATCATTTCATCTATCTATATATCTCTTTTTTTGTTAATTAAATTTATTCTTAACATCTATCTATATATCTCTTTTTTTGTTAATTAAATTTATTCTTAACAACTATAAATCCTGTATAACGCATTCTGATTACTGTTTCCCTACAACCCATCCTATCTCCCTCATCACTGTTAAGTTCACTTATTCCTACAGGTTGCTTTTTCATGTTCATGTCTTTTTGTTTTATTTTGTGATCCACCTGATACAACTAGGAATATTTCTGTGAACATGAGTATGAAGATACTCAGTGTACCTTTGTGAGCTCACAGGTGGGTACACGTCTGATAATACTGAATCAACTTGTAGAAAGTTTGAGTAGCCTTTAATTTAGTATTGACAGATACCGTTTCATGAGCCTCTACCTATCCATGACTGGACATTAATACATAATCTAACAGGTCCAGTGCCTGCACCTGTATGTACTTTGTACTCATGTTTATAACAGTTTTGTCATGTCCAATAAATAACATTTTGTCTTTCTTCCTATTTTCTGTCTATTACATTCTGTTTCTTATGGAATATTCCCTGAGCCTTATAAGGGAGTGATGCCTTTGAATAAACTTCCTGAGTCTTATTATTACTTATTGTTAGATATATGTATATGTGTTTAGTGATGGTCACGAGCTTGAATAAACTGTCATAGAGCTTTTTCCTGGAGAAAATTGTTTATCCTTTCTTGACAACCATTAATTGCCTATATAACTATGTACACAGAAGTGGGGCCTTGGGAGATTTATCCTCTATGTTTTCAGATGTTAAACATGCTCTCATTATATGTATAGAGCAATAATAATTTAAATGAAGAAGTCATTAAATTGAGTGGAATTGGGAGGTGTAGAAAAAGTAGGAATAAAAATGGTATTGGGATGTTATAAAAACAATACTCATATGTGGAATTTTTTAAAAAATAATAAAATATGTTTATTTTCTTCTTCAGGCCTGAATTATTACTTTTATTTCATTTTTATAATATAGTCATATCATCTCTCCCATCTACAAATACCTCCCATATACGCTTCTTTTCTCTCTTTCAAGTTCATGGCTTTATTTTCCATTAATTGTTGTTACAGACATATATGGAACCAAGAAATGTTGAGAGCAGGATAAAATACATGTTTGTAAAAGGGGTAGTGTAAGTGTCTTGTAGGTACCTCACTCAACAGCCTCTTCTTTGAAACACTTTGATGCTCTGAGAGTCTGTATTCACCATTGTTTATAGTAAATGATTAAGGCCAAAGGTAGAATTTGGTAGTTGGATGTAAACATCGATGTTGAGAAACACCTGGATACCTTGCCATTTTAACTAAGCTACAATAGTAATGTTACTCTTAGGGGCTATGTCCTCCGCAGTACAATGGTTAGATTTTGTTTGTTTGTTTTTTACAGCAGGTTTTTGTACCAGACTTCAGATATCTCATGTGGGCCAGGCTGTGAAACCAGTCAGGATGGTTGATTACTCCCATAACATTTGTGCATATCACTCCTGTCAGATTGGTATGTGGTATGATTGTTCACAGGATTCATAGCTAGGACAGACTGTTGCATTTCTCTCCCAGAAGCCTGCATAGCATGCTAGGGTATTATGAAATCTAGCCAGCAGGGAGGATTTTTGTATTTCAGTTCCAGCCTGGTTCTCTACATGCTATAAGCCAGGTGTATATGTATCTCCAGGAATATGTCTTATTATTTAATTCTTTCGGGCAACAAACCAGATCATTCCATCCCAGTGGCAGGAATGTAATGAATCTTTGATTGGTCAGGGGAGCCCTAGATATTTTTATTCCATAAAATATTTGATCAGTAAAATTTCTACAATAAAAATGTTAGTTTGGTGTTTCCTGAACATGAAATATATTGTATCTGTATTCCTATGTGTTTAAGTAGATACTTGTTTCTGGTTGTAATGTTCTGTATTCCTCAGCCAACTTTCTGAGATCTCACAATTCTTTTTAACCTTGAAAAGGTCTTCTATTTGTTTTCTTTTCCAGCCTGTTCTTTGTAATACAAAGTCACTCATTCCTCCTCAGTACCACTGATACAACTACCTGACACCTCCTTTGGAAAACATTATTCAAATACTTATTTTTTCATATTATGTCCCAGCAAAATGCTGATCTTCACTTCAGGTCTCATTGTCTACCTATTAACCTATTAGGAACTGTACTCTAGACCAACATTAGTCATAGATGTGTAAGAAAAAGACATGATAGAGGAAACATGTCTTTCCTTTTGTGTAATATATTGTATTACATTTATTAAAATTATAAATATATAATATATAATTATATAATTATATTGATATATATATATATGAAATGTCTATGATGATATGTGATCATTAGATAAAATAAACAAAGAATTTTTTAAAACTTCTAAAAATAAAATAAGAAATATTATTAAAGTGTATAACATATTTTCCATAATATAAGCCTGCTTGTAAGAAATATATAGGAACTGTTTTTCAGAATGTATAACTGAAACAGTTGAATTTGCACAGCAGATATGGTTGGTATGTTCATCTTCTATCAGTGTCCGTCATTTTCCTCTTGTTAACTAATGGAGGTCCATATTTTAGGTGCACATATATAATTCTAATCACTTCTCATCTGTTTCCAGTAAGCAATAACTATGGTATTTATTTGTATTATTCAAATAGGATGTATTAGGAAGTGGTATGTGAAAATTCAAGGGTATTTACTTTGGGGAAGACTAGCTAATCTATTTCTTTTTTCTTTCTCTGTTATGATGGTTATGGTATCATCATCAAAGCTGGAGGGTGAAGAAACCAACTCAACATGAATAATGCACAAGAGTCCGACTTGAGACATGTGGTCAGCCAATGGACAAATTTTCCAATGAAAACACCTTCCCTTGAGCAATGGACATACCTGTGTTCAATACTAGGACTCTATACATAAAAGAATTTATAGAAATATGTTTCTCTAGCTGAAATTATTATACTATATTTTATTTATGATGTGCCATACACCAACTATAGGACTAACTACTGTATAGACATTGTTAGTTTAGTCTTCACAATGATAAACAAAATTATTTGTAGTCATTTACAAGTGATAAACTTTCACTAGAAAGAATATACAAATGAGATGCTCTGAAGTACACAGATAAACTTAGAAAATTCATTGACAAGTCTGGGATTTATGATCCCAGTGTCACTCCACCTACTTATACTCCACCATATTCCAAGGGTGGCCCCAGTGACACTTCATTGAGATTTAATTTATGAATAAACATTCCTAAGCAGTTGTGTTATCTGTCTCTTGGCATTATTTATCTCTCTATAAATTAAATAAAAATACATAATATTTTTGATGAAAACTGTATTCTTATGCATTCTTTAGGCATACTATTTATAAATATCTTCCTCATTGCATAACTCAGAGAAAACAGCAATTAAATATGTATCAAATTAAAAGTCAGTGTTTAGTAGAAGGGGAAATGGGGTGACATTTGTCAAAACATTGCAAGTTTCAGATATGCAAGGTAAAAAGCTCTAGAATTCCAATGCACAATATTTTTGTAAAGTTTATAGCACTCCAGTGTATACCTGAAATTGTTAAAATGATAGCTTTTGAATTAAATACTACACACAGACAATGCTAACTATGTAAAGTCATGGATTTGTCAAGAAGTTGTCAGTGATAATCTGTACATAATTTGTAAATACACACAAATATGAAGTTGTGTATCTTTGAGCAAATGAAACTTTATATAACACTATCTCAAGATTTTCAAAAGCATCCCTGGTTGGTGGGAAAATAGCTAGCTAAGCACAGGGAACTGAGTCCAACCCCAGAGTACAAAAAGAAAGAAGGCGAACATGATGGTGTGCTCTTGTAGTCCCATGGCCCAGAAGACTAGCAGATTCCTGGACTCATGTTCCAGGCAGCATTACCTACATGATGAGTTCAAGTAAGAAATTTTCCCTTTAAAATACAAACTAAACAGTGTCTGAGAAAGGATAACTGAGATTGTCTTCTGTATTCCACATTTGTGAACAGACATGTGCATATGTAACACCCAACACATGTACACACACAAAGCATCTAGAAAACTAAACAGCGTTTCCAGATTTGTCTCCTAATTTACTGAAACACATCAATTCACACACAAAGGTACCTCTTGTTCAATACAGATTTTCACAGTTTACACAAATCTTGATGATGTATCACAAAAAATAAATTTGTAGCACAGTAATTCTTTTTTGTTTCAGTTTTGCTAGTTGTCAACTTCCTCCTGACAAGCAGCATAGTAAAGAATTTTGAAATGTTTGGGTGATTTCACTCAATGTTCTTACTGTGTTTGACATTTTCTTTGATCACCTTGGTGGATTTTCAAACTTGAATGAGAGGAAACTGAAAAGACAGAAAGGATAAGAACTCCACAAGCGATACAATCAACTGTCAGAACAGGGATAAGAAGCTAAAATAACTTTTCTATAAACCAACTCTTATCACAGAAGATTCTAACCACATAATTCAATGGAAAATAATCTAGTATAGAAATGTTTTCTTACTGAGATTTTTAAACATTTATAACAATCAGTAAAATGAAATTATTAAATGAATTTCATATGTTATAATGCACAAATTTCTCATGAACACCACCATTAATGATAAGGGTTATTTTAATTTTGAATTTAGAGAAACTATGGCCTCAAGACATGGCAGGGAACTATAATGGGCAAATGAATCATCAAACTGGAGCTTGGGTATTGATTTAAAGGCCACCCAGCTGACTCTAGTATTTATTTATGTTACCCTTATAAAGGTCATGTCTAGAAGCTTTAGCATATTCTTTATATAAATACTTTATTCAAATAAAATGCAGCTATCTGTGAAGATAATGATGCTCATAAACTAACATTCAATAACATGCTTATAAAATAACACTCAGCTTATACTGAAAAAAGGTTATTTCAATCTTCTTGTTATATTTTTGTTTCTTTTCTTTTTTGTTTCTTTTATTTGTTGAGATTATAATAATGTAATTTACATCTTTCCTTTCCACCCTTTAAACCTATATCCCTCCTTTCTATTTCTTAAAATTCATAGCCTCTTTTTACTAAGTGTTGTTATATTCATATATTACATACTATACATTCCTAAATATATAAATTCAACCTGATCAATCTGTAGAATGTTACTTGAATACGTGTTTTCAGGGTTGACCATGTGAACAAGAACAACAGTATTAGACATCCTAACACAGACAGTAGAAAGTCCATAGGAAGCATTACTTTGTCTTTTCAATTAAAAACCTAGAGTCAGATTATCAGGGTGAGAGTCAGATTATCAGTCACTAGGAGACTTCTTACCTGCACAACATCTCAGACCAAATGAGGCAGATGCTGTCTCTATGAATCCTTAGACTGTATGGGGTCAAGGTCCTGTCTCTATCTGCCTTATATTCCTGTCTCTATCTCCCAATGCTTGGATCAAAGGCATGAGCCACCTCCACCTGGCTGTTTCTCTTTTAGACTGGTTTAATCTTGTGTAGCCCAGAGTGGCCTTGAATTCCTGTTCTACTTGTTTCTGCCTTCCAAATGCTGGGATTAAATGTGAGTGCCACCATTGCTTGACCTCTATGCTTAACCAGTGGCTAGCTCTGCCCTCTGATCTCAAGGCAAGCTTTATTTGTCAGAACACGAACAAAATATCATACAATACCCACAAGGCCCCAGTCCTACACAAAGTACTATAGGCAGTTAAGGAATTCCCAGAGCAAGAGAAATAGTTTTTCACAGCAAAGAGCACATCAATGAGTAATTTTAATCTTGAAGACTAGAGACGCCAAAATGCAAAACATTATAGACCAGTGAACTGACCAATGTAGTCTGAAGTTTTCCTGTGACCTACCCAGCCCACAGTAGGGACAAATCTCTCCCACTCACATTCCAAAGCTGCATAGTCCCAAGTAAACACACAAAGGCTTATATTATTTACAAAGTGGATGGTGTATGGCTCAAGCTTCGCTCTAGCCAGCTCTTATCATTTAATCCCTTTCTATTTGTTTAGAAGTTGCCACGTGGCTTCATGGCTTACTGGTACTTTCACATCTTCCTTCTCCTGGCAGCCGTTTACAACATCTTTTCCCTGTCTCCTTTCCTCTTTCTCTCTCTCCAGTTGGAATGTACCACCTAACTTTATTCTGCTTCACCATTGGCCAAATAGCTTTATTTATCAACAATCAGAGCAACACATATTCACAGCATTCAGAAAGACATCCCACAGCAGACAAATAGTGAGAAAGCTCTGTCTTTCAAATCTTCAGGTTGATTAGATTATTTAAATAATTTTGAGAATAATGATGATCCATGAATTCTCAATGTTTGAGGTTTTTAATAGATAAAAAGAGAATAATGCAATTATTAATTCCATGGTTTCAAAAATAATAAAACAATTGAACAATTGAGATCTCCTGTGTAATCATTTTGCTATACACATTACTTGATAATGGAGGTTGGCTTATAGATGTTTTAGGTGTCGTTTTATATTCCTTCTTGACAAACTAGTGCAAGGCAAGTAGTTTAATACAGCACACTAATTATGTGCTAAATTCAGTGGTAAAGGATTTAGGCCTACAAGGTCCCCCAGAGGTAGATGAAAAGTGAACATCTAGTTGTGTTCCTTTTTGGTACACAGATACCTCCTTCATAGCTTGCCCCTTGTTAGAAAAACCCATTCCTATTCAAGCTTTATGACTTAGGAACTTTATGGTAACTGTCTTATGGAAGCCAGGCCTAGCTCCACAGTAAATCTCTTCTCTTCCAATGATTCTCTCATTGTATGTCAGGAAGCCATGTGCTTTTATGAAGAGTCTTATGTGATGTCACTCACTCCTACATCTTTGCTGTCTTATTTCAATTAGGAGCAAAGCACAGATTCCCCTCCCAATCAAAGGGAAGGTATAAAACAGTGTTGCAATTCACATATATTCTGCTTCAGTGGATTTCTATCCTGTTAGGAAGAAAGAAATCTGAAGATAGAAACCTTGGATTTTGCTTTTCAATTTCAATGTACAATTTCTATTATTCACGTAAGCAACCTTAATAAAACTTATTTTTGGGGTAAACTATTGTCACAGGGATCATCTGAAAATGCCTATGACATAAATGACTAATTTCACGATGTAAAATTGCAAGCAGATTAGCCCCAATAGCTCAAGTTATTGCTTTCTGAGACTCTGTAACATTGGTGAACATTTTCCCCCACTCCAAAAGAGAGTCATGTTAACAGATAGACAGTGTTAAGGGAGCAAGGGTGGGAAGAAGACCTACATAATTTCACCTACCTTTTTCTTTGTTGCCCAGGCCTGTCTATGATAGTGTTGCACAGAAGAATTTTTGTAAGATTTCCATATTGAACCCTGGCCATGTCCATGTACAAGTGTAGTATAGTCTATATTTTTAAATAAAAACAACCTGGGCTTATTTGGGGACACTTTGCTCAGTCTGGAAGGAGGGGACTGGACTTGTCTGTACTGAATCTACCAGGTTGAGCTGAACCCCCAGGGGAGTCTTTGCCCTGGAGGAATGGGAATGGTGGGGGGGAGGCTGGGGGAAGGCAGGGGCAGGAGGGGGGAGGACAGGGGAACCCATGGCTGATATGTCAAATTGAAACACAAATATCCGTATTTAAAAAACAAAACAAAACAAAACAAAACAAAAAAAACTTAATTTCGTTATCCCAGTGCCAGGTACAAGTCATGTCTTTTGGAGCTGGAGGACAGTGAAGTCCTAAAGACTGCCTTCTTAAACATTGGAGGCAATTGCTATTTCTCTTGGTTACCCTGTAGAACTAGATTCTCAGACATTATTGTTGACGAAAACATGATTGAATCCTAGGGCACAGAGAGATCTAATTGGTTCAGATGTGGAAGATTCATACCAACTCCCTGATTTCATAGAGCTAGATGTTCAATACAAACTATCAGAGGTGATACATAATTTACAGTCTTACCTGGCTGTGAACTCTGCTAGGTACAATAGTAACAGGACTGGCAAGACATGCTAACTGATGCAATTGTGGCACAAATGTAGAAGTAACTAAGAGTTTCTTCTTGGATTTATAGCTCACTACAGAAAATGTAATTCATGTCTAGTTAACAGAATGAAATAAAATATGGTTGGATAGTATATAAGTGCTATGGAAGAATCTAATATTATTTTGAGTTCACTTATTTCAGCTCCACAGAGAAAGAGATCTCCCAGCCCTCATTGGAGAAGCTTTTATTTGCACTAGGTGATGACTATTATAGAGACTAGCAACTGTTTGACATGAACAGAAGAAAAAACTGTAGAGTTCTCTGCTCTAATTGGAACAGCTATGTTGCATTCCCACCTTCCAAAGCTCAAGGATCAATGGTGATGGAGCCAAAGGACTGTAATAACTAGAGGTAGCAGACATCTGCACTCACACACCATTTGCCAGAAAATGTTTAAGATGACCAAAAGTGTCACGACCGCCTAGACCAGCAAGGAAGACGAAACCCCGAGCTCTTCTTTCAGCAGTTTACTCAGGAACCTTGAACAATCTTCTGACCCCGGCGAAGGCCCGCCCACGACCTAAATAGTCCCTGGGTGGCCAACCCCAGCCTGCTACGTGGGCACTTCGGATAGGTCCAGGTTCACAGAAGCAAGCCAGATCCTAGGACTAAGCCAAATATGGAGTTGTTTACTCCTGAGAGCACTCACCATCGGAAAGGTGGGGGCGGAAGCCAGCACCATCTTATGGGTGTGGCTGTGCACAGCTCTCTACACAAAAGTTTTGAATAAGAATAATGTACACTCTATTCTCCATATATCTTTTAATTAGCATTGATAATGGAACACATGTGATATTTACTCATTTCAAAATCCACATTTTGTTCTAATAATACTGGTTTTCATCTTCAAGGATCACTTACTTTTAAGAGCTTCATTGGCTTTAGAGTTTTATCAACCTTTTTGCTTTAAAAAGATGATAAAATTAGTGCATTTATAGTAAAATCCCATTTATTATTAAATCCCATTTTATATTAAAATCCCAAAACATTTATTAGAATTTTACTTTCTGAATTAAAAAATACAGTTCCAAAATTGGAATTTCCTTTATGTATGATGTGCTTTAAAAAGGTGTCAATGAGCTCTTCTTCATCTCTTCTGGACACAGCAGTATGATAAAAGTGTAAAAATTAACACAAGAGTTTCTGCCTTGATGCCCATCTAAGATGACATTTATAGGACAAAAACGTTTAGATGCAACTAGCACAGAATTATTTCTGGGGTTAAGACAGGGAGATGCTTCAACTCAGTAACCTCACAAGGTTAGGAATTGGAAAGTAACATCTCATGCTGCTTTAAACATAACTCAGTTTTATGACCTTGTAAGTCATTCAGTTTTTTCTGGATCCTATTTCTTTCTACTACAAATTAAACGACAAAAATGGAAATTCCTGTAATACCTGTAGATGGCAAAATTAAAATAGGTCATGCTAGACTCTATGTGATACTATTGCTGTTACCTTTCTCAAAAATGACACTGACTTTAAAAGAAGTTAGGCTATTGAGGATTATGAAAGTGAAAGCCAAATCTCACAGTACCTTCTTTTGGTTATCCTTAGAAAATAACACAAAGTCTGGGGAATAGTTCAGTAGCAGAGTGCTCGCTCAGCATCCTCGGTACAAAAAGGAAGGAGAAAAAAAAGGTGGAAGAGGAGGAGTCGTCATTGAACTTTTGGGCCATCAATATATATATCATTTACAAAGTGTATGTGTCTGCATGCTAAATACAGTGAATAGTGGGAATGTGGGTAGAGAATACAAATAAAGACAGAAAATATAAGGTAAGCACAATGCCTCATTATTCTCTTGCAGGTACAGTGAAGCAGTTGAGAATGCATGGGCTCTTGTAAAGACTGAAGTTCAAATTCCAGTATCCATATCAGGCAGATATAGCTCCAGTTCCAGAAGATCCACTGCCCTCTTTTAGACTCTGAGGTACAGAGTGCACATTTGCCTACATACATGGAAACACATGTCCTCTTAAATAAAATTAACATTCTTTTACAAAAAAGAAAAGACACAAAGAAAATGAAACTGGGCTGCTATAATTCATTATATGCCAAGGTAAGATAGATAAGTTTTTTTTCAAAGTCAAATCTTTCCTCTTAGTTTTCCTTCAAAATATTGAGTAAATTGAATCCACTTTTGGTTTTAATTAATCCTAGGCTCAACATTTCAGGGATGATGAGAAAGATTCCCACGTGAAAAGGCTTTTCCATCCCCAGGATATCTTACAAGGAGAATGCAATGGGATTAATTTCTGAACAAAGCCAAGGCAGGTCTCTGACCTCTCTCCTCGAGGGTCAGATGACAGGCCTTTTTCCTGCCTCTTTCTTAAGAAAGCACTGATTAAACCACTCTCAAGGAGCCAGATTCAGACATTATTATACATCAAGACTTCCCTTCCACATCACAGTCTCTTTCTTTGTTTTCCTGATTCATTTTTTCACCTAGAGAAAACTATCAAGAGGCAGCGTTACCTTCAGCTAGACTCTCTGCAGTTCCCTGATCTTTAGTTGGGTTTCAGACCTGTACTTGCAGTTCCTTATTCTTGGCTTTGACTCTGCAAACTCCAGGGAGTAGCTACTGCAGTTATTACTGAATGCAGAAGTAAAACTTTCTTTCAAATATCCGCTAAAAGATGAAAGGCATGTTCATAAACATGTTGTACCATTGAATCTAGTGATCTTGGTAACAATTAGAACAAAATGATGACTTAAAGATGATTATGACTTTCATTAAACTATTTCACAGGTGATGCTAGCCTTTATCTTCCTTATGCCTCTATAAGGAGACAAAATCATTATTTCAATATTTTGTAAAGATAGGAACTAATTCAAAAGGATTAAGTGAATTTCCTAAGTTCTCATTTTCAGAAAGTGTCAGAATTGAGAAGAATTTTTCAGACTCTCATGTCCTCAACCTCCTTACTTATGCAGTTCCCTCAACCTTCAACTTCAATGGACAGCCACACAAGCTTGTGTTTCCAAACTGCCTACTCATTCAAATACTTTCTATGGGGAATTTTCAGCACTTTTCAACTTTTGCATTTTACTTCAGGAGAATGTTTAACCATTATTCTTCATTGCTGGTTTATAAGATTTGCCCTAAATATTATTGGGCATCTCCGTCAGTAAGTAATATGCTCTGGTTTACTTGTAAATGTAGAGCAGATACATATCTGAGTGTATGAAACATAGTAGATAAGTAAATAACCAGAATACATTTACTGGAAGACATTCTGAGTATTTCTCTATTCTATTTTAAAATATTTTGATGAGGTTATAATATTATTGCATCATTTCCCCCTTCCACTCCAAACTCTCCATGTATACACCTATTGCTCTATTTCCAATTACTGTCTTATTTTCTTTAATTTATTTAAAAAAATTTTATTGTATATATAATGAGACCTAACAATCCTCTACGTTTGTCTGTTTACTTTAAAATAATACAGACTCCTCACTTTTGATAGTGCATTCTCAAACCTCATAAGCTAACCTTTAATTAGTTATTTATAACCTCTCTTATTAGACCATCTTTTTATGATTTTGTTTTTAAGTTTATATTCTAGTGCAATTTAAAATATTAATTCATGAGCTGGGCTGTGGTGGTGCATGTCTTTAATCCCAGCACTCAGGAGGCAGAGGCAGGTGGACCTCTGTGAGTTCAAGACCAACCTGGGCTACAGAGTGAGTTCCAGGAAAGGCACCAAAGCTACACAGAGAAACCCTGTCTTAAAAAAAAAAGGAAAGGAAAGGAAAAAATTATTTATGTTTCTTGTTTAATGGTCTTACGTTTAAGATTATAATATAATTATATTTTCCTTTCTTTTTTCTTTCCATATACACCCATAAGCCACACTTTGCTCTCCTTCAAATTCATGATCTCATTTATATTGTTATTGCATGCATACACACACACACACACACACACACACACACACATATATATACCTAAATAAAACTTAATTAATTAATATAATAATATAGACTAGACAAACGTATGTCCATATAGGTCTAGGTACCCAAGGAGACTGGGGAACATTTGATCCTCTGGAGCTGAAGTTTGGGGTGATTGCGAGCCACCTGATGTGGGTCCTGGGACCAAATTGGGGTCTGTGCAAGAGTAGTACATGTTTTGAACTATCCATACCCTCAGATTCCTTCTTCTGAATTTTTTAATAAAGATTCTTAAAGAACAGTATACCTTCATGTTTTCCAGCATTAGTCACTCATTAGGGGCTTTTTTTTTTTTTTTTTTTTTTTTTTGATTTTCGAGACAGGGTTTCTCTGTGTAGCTTTGCACCTTTCCTGGAACTCATTTTGGAGACCAGGTTGGCCTCGAACTCACAGAGATCCACCTGGCTCTGCCTCCTGAGTGCTGGGATTAAAGTTGTGTGTCACCACCGCCCGGCAGGGGCTTTTAAGATTGATAAAACAAAGTATTCTATGCATTAGTTGAAAAATTGTTGTTTTGAGTGTTAGAAACGTTCAAGTACTAGAGGAACGTTCTTCCCCTTGTGTTGTGATTGCTTGATATCAAATGCCTTTTCTATTTAGGATAAATATGAAATTTAAAAATGTCAATATGGGGGTTGGGGATTTAGCTCAGTGGTAGAGCACTTGCCTGGCAAGTGCAAGGCCCCGGTTTCGATCCTCAGCTCAAAAAAAAAAAAAAAAAAAAAAAAAAAAAAAAAAAAAAAAAAAAAATGTCAATATGAAGAGAAGGAAGGGAAAGAGGAAGGAAGAAAGGAGGAAAGGAGAAGAGAAGGAAGTGAGCATAAGGGTGTTGTACCATCAGGCATTGATATTGGGAAAAATATTTGATAATCCCCAGTGCTTAGAGGTTCTTGGTTTGATTCTGGCAAAAAATAATAAAACAAATATTTACAGATCAAGGTAGTCATTCATTCTATTGGCATGAGGATGTGTGTAGAGCACAGTTTGTGAAAATGAAAGAGTAATTCCTGTTCATGTATTTCAAGGTAATTACAGAGAAATATTCTATTCTTTTACATTTTAAGTTTGGCCATCTTTCAGTCTTTATTTTAAGACATTTTATGCATCACATATTTTGTAAGGCACGTTTAATTGTTCTAATAAATGTCATCTAGTAAAGTAAAAAGTATTTACAGAACTTCAAATGACCCAGAAGATCAAGCAGAGGACTGACATATCAGAACTCGATTTGTTAAAACTGTCATGGTTGATCTGTTCTTTTTTTTTGGGGGGGGGGGGGATTGAGACAGGGAATTTTTAATTTAAGACTGGTATAAACTTTGATAGTGCAGAGCATGCTAATGATAACCAATAAAAGTGAGAAAGATATAAGGGTAAATGCAGATTCATTATATTTATAACTTTCATTTTAATGTTCTTTATCTTTTAATGATGAAATAAATCCACAGGGAAATATTTATAAAACATAAAATATCTACTTTGTATTTTAAACTGAATCGTGTAACAAAAGATGGGATCTGTGTATGAAGAAGAAGGAGAAGAAGCATGTTTGCACAATCTCATTGTTAACTTCTTTCACATAGAAAATGCTAATGATACATTATTATCGAATGCTGTTTAGTGAGGATGTCTCTAAGTGCTGCAACAGTCAAGACTGGTTTCCCCTTTGCTTTTGTCATTAATCATTGCTGTATGTGAAGTTCATTATGTGAGAAATGTAAGGCTAATCCATTCACTTTTATTATTTTATAATCATTAATGAACTAAAATTATCTCAAGTAATTTATCTATAACAATGTTGATGGAGATATGTTCCCAATTTCAGATGATTCCAATTTTCTTTCTTTTTTTTTTTTGGTTTTTTGAAACAGGGTTTCTCTATGTAGCTTTGCACCTTTCCTGGAACTTTCTTTATAGACCAGGCTGGCCTCCAACTCACGGAGATCTGCCTGTCTCTGCGTCCCGAGTGCTGGGATTAAAGGTGTGCGACACCACCGCCTGGCTGATTTCAAAAATCTTGAAGGAGAAATTTGTATATCTTAGTGAAAACACAAAAGCATCATGAAGTCATTCTGTGCAAGGAAAGCAGTAATCAACATTAAAAAAAAATCTCACTGAGCAACTCATAAGTAAGACAAACTATACATTGGATTTAGTAAAAGGAAATCATTGATAATTTTTGAGTCAATAAACTCAATAGTGTGAGCACAGATGGCATTCAGTGTAGTTGATGAAGAATGAGGAATGTGACTAGAGAGCAGCCAGGAAAGAAAGATAATAATTTCATGAAAGTGTGAGTGTGAGGATACAAGACAAACAAAAGAGCACATCTCCTCAAGTGACACAAACAGGCAAAGAAATCCCAACACTACTTCTAACAGAGACTTCCTTAGTCATTTGTTTTCTCTTTATTTATTCTTCAACTTCATTCTTTCATCAGCATTTGGTCAGTACTTACTGTGCATGTGCATGTATGGATGTGAATGCATGATGTATGCACTATGTGCATATGGAGGTCAGACATTTGTTGGGTGTACTTATTTATAGCTTTTGCCTTAATTTTTGGGAGACAGGGTCTTTCTCTGAACTTGGAACTCAGTGAATGTTAGGATGTCTGATAAATGAGATCCAGTGTTTCCACACCTGCATTAAGCATTGGGGTTATAAATTTGTGCCTCTATGTCTTTTGTGTGTGCCTGATACCTGAACTGGTGTACACATGCTTGCATGGGGGGAGGGGGGAATCTTACTGATTCACATCTTGTGAACACATGGTATTCTCACATCTTAAAAACTCCTTTCTCAAATGCTAATACTTTGTCTAGACTTACAAATCCCTTTCTTATATGGACTTAACTGATCTAATGTCTCTATATACTCTTAACATAATGATTCATGTTCAATAGAACTATCACCTTTCAGCTCTTCAAATATACCAAGCTTAGTTCTTCTTCAAACACTCTGATCTCAGAACTTTCCCTTCTATAGATAATTGTATCCATGCTTCAGGTTTATATCTAGATATTACTTTCTATGAAAAATATTCCAAATCTAATGAGAATTTTTGTAAATGTGGAGTTTGTGTCTACTTATGTACAAGTGTGTGTGTGTGTGTGTGTGTGTGTGTGTGTGTGTGTGTGTGTTGTATAAACAAAGACTGGGATAATGTTTTCAAAATTACACTATGATATGAAATAATCCTACACATTATCCCTTCTCTCTTCCTAAATGAGAGATTTAGCATTATTCATAGTAATTTAATCAATGTCATTGAATTAGAATCAGTGTTTTAAGTTGTTATAATGGTTTCCCACTCAATGGCTTGTGAATCACATTTTAAAACTCAGTGGTGGCTGAGAGTTTGTTGAAGTTTCTAACCAACTTGAGGCATAGGCCTTGAGAGGGATCCCATTCCCATTGCTGCCTGTATGGATGGTCCAGAGACAAAGATAGAGCCAAACATGTCTGACCTAAAAGAAAAACAAAAGTCACTAAAACATGAGGTTATTCTTAATATGCTGTACTCATATTAATAAAAATTGTAAAACTTGATTGTATTTCTTGTTTTCAGAAATCATAATCTAGAGATACTCTAAAGAAAAAAAAACTAAATTCTATGATGTCACCATTTCAAAGAACAGGAATTTTAGAATGTCAAAGTAGGTGTAGGAAAGTATACACTAAATGAGCCTAAAATAAATAGATTTATGACTAAATACTTTCTGAAAGTGGCAGTGATTTGTCAGAGCAGTCATCTCCCAAAGGCTAAGGTTGAATTCATATTATTGTGCTTTCATATTCTGGGAAAGAGCCAGAAGTAAGTTTGTGAAAACTTAAGTGATAATAGAACATTGTTTACATGCACTGTGATTATATTGGTTTTGGCGTCTTTATTTCATAATGGAAGCTCCTACTAATAAAGATCAAGCATGAAGACTGACACTGAGGATATCTTAATGGTACAGAGAAAATGAAAGTCACTCTTGATCCTCATCTCATATTGAGAAAAAATATTTCACACCTGTCATGTTGATTTCATGATTCATTCTTTCTTAATTTCTAAATCTTTGTAACTTCACACTCATACATATAAAATTGTTATTCTGAGAAGAAAATGACAGATGAAATTGTAAAAAGAAAAGTCGTCTAGATTGTTCTGTTCTCCTTTAACTATTTGTTTTATATGACCAAGGTTAATTGATACCTGCAAAGCATGAAATTTTTTAAAAAATTTTTGAAGCTTGAAGCTAGGTGAAGCATCTAACATATTGTCAACATTTGGGAAACAGATTCCTTGGGAAGAACTCCACATCGCCAAATGGTTAAAAGTGTTTGAAACATGTTTCTATGTTCCGCATAAGATTTTTATACATATTAAGAATCCCAATATTATTGTTTAAATAATAGCTTTAAATTAAATGGACCTCATGGTGTATTGAATAAATCTATTTAATTGTGCAAAATAAATACATTTAATGTAAGAGAACCTGTGTATACCTACATAATGGATCTATTTAGAGTGACATTATTAATACAATTAGATATTTATTTTATTTTTTATGCATGTTTGTGGGGGGCAAGATTTTATGTGCCACATGAGCCTGCAATTTCAATGCAGAGTCCAGAAAAAAGCATTGTATCACTTGAGTACTAGAACCCAAACCCAGGTTCTCAAAAAGAGCAAGTGCTGTTAACCACCAAGTCTTCTCACTAACTAAATGGATCACTTAAAGTAAAGGTGGTTATGTACTATATGTATTTCACATTCAGTATTATAATATGTAACATTCAACTCATCTGAATCATCACTAAAGAGGTAAATACAAAAAAGAACTAAGTTACCATCTATAGAGCAGATGGGCATTGTAGTCTACATTTAGTCCACAAACACTTTAGTGGCAGATATATACATTGTCTACTGAGTTTGTATGGCATCTGTGTGTTTTTGGCATCACATTATGAAAGAAACTGTCCCCTCTTCTCCTTCCCTTCCCATTTTTCTCACCCCTACCATATCTTAGTTTCTTCTTGACTCTACTCACTTTTTAAATAGTATGTAGCAATGGCTGCTATAATACTATATTTATGTAGTGATTCTTTTTTTCTCCTGTTTTTTATTTAGTTTTGTTTACTTTGAGACAGGGTCAAATAATGCAGCCTACACAGATAATAAACTCATTATGTAGCCAGACTTTAGCATAAACTCATACCAACCCAGCCTCTGATGCCCAAGTTCTAGTATTAAACCCATGAGCTACCATGTTTGCTTCTGAACTGTTCTCTAATCTTTGGGAACTTGGTGAGTAGTAGTTCTTCCCAGGTAAAACAGGACTTTTGGAGGGGAGCTTTGTAGTGGATAGCCATCCCAGCATTGGCCTGGAAGTTCCAACCCCCATTGAGGCTTCGTTAATGGTAACGCCCACAAGGCAGGGCTGGGGAGGAAGCTGAAGATGGAGGATCCAGAGGAAGTCTCTCTCTTGGTTCGGGGATTCTGGAAACAGGAGGTAGACTGAGCAGAGTTCTCCAGAGAACACCGCCAGACTGTGCCATACCTTTGCTAGACCCTACAACGTATCCCTTCATTTGTAAGTTACCCCACAAAATAAACCTCCCTTTTAACTACAATAATTTCACCAATAGAGCTTGTCGAGAAACATGATGTCAAAAGGGAGATAAAATATTCCTTTCTGTGGGCGTGCTTCTTAATCTCAAGTATTGTACATATCAGAAGCTTCAGGGAGTCCCAGAAACTGAAGAGAGACACTAGGTACCTCATCCTAAAACATGTAAGTACTGAAGATTTCAGAGAGTCTTCTCTCAGACAAGCTTTGATGCCTAAAACAGACTCAGACATGGTGAGCCACCTGAAAGAAACACAGACTGGTCAAGCAGCATGTAGGAAGCAGAAACCAGCTGAGACTCTAGAAAGATGCAGAGGTCAGCTAAGTCACCGGAAAGAAGCTGTCACCTGTGCTGTCTGAAAAAGACACTCTCTAACTGTGGGAGTTTCCTGCAAGTTGAACAGTGTGTTCAAGATTCCCTGGTTTAAATAAATAAATAAATAAATAAATAAATAAATAAATAAAAACAACAACCAAAAACCTGGGATAAATGCAACTCTCCTTGAGTTATTCCTACTCCTGTAATTAACCCCTCATTCCTTTAAGTAATCAAGAAACCCATATTCATTTGAATAATCAATAAAACTCATTCATCAAGTTGGACTTTCATGGTATATGTCCTCTGGTCTGTCATCAGTTTGTTACTTGAGATAAACAAACATTTTTTTTTTCATCTACCAAAAAGTAAAGTCATGCAGAATCAAGCTCAACAAGATATTATGAAGGAATACATTTTCTATAGGATGAGGTTTTGTAAGTTAATTTTCTAAGGTTTTGTTTTTAATTATAATCATTTTCTTTCAGTCTGTTTAGATAGTGAATTATATTGACAGATTATCATATGTTGAACCATTTCTGCATCTCTGGGACAAAGTCTCCTTGATCATAGTGGGTGGTGATCTTTTTGATGTGTTCTTTGATTTGGTTTGCAAGTATTTTACTGAGTATTTTTACATCATTGTTCATGAGGGATATGGTCTGTAATTCTCTTTCTTTGTTGATGTTTGTATTGTTCAGGTATCCATGGCCTCATAAATGAAGTTGGCAATAATTCCTTCTGTTTCTATTTTGTAGATAATTTGAGAAGTATCGGCTCTTCTTTAAAAGTATATTGGAATTCTGCATTAAAATCATCTGGCCCAGGACTTGTTTTAGTTGGAGACTTTTAATGACTTCTATTTCCTTAGGTGTTATAGTTGTATTTAAATTGTTTATCTGACTTTGATTTAACTTTGACAAGTGGTATCTATTGAGAGACTTTTCTTTTAGATTTTCCAATTTTGTCGAGTAAGAATTTTTTTTAAAGTATGATCCAAAAATATTTTATGAAATATGATACTCTTACAGAGAAAACCCAAGTTGTCATAGAAAATTGGCTTAAAGTATTAAAAAATTCATTTAATATGATTCAAACATTGACATTATCTCATCTTCAAAGTATGAGAGAGGCATTTATGGATGAGAAAGGGATTATTGATGTATGCCAGGCTTCATGCAATGTGACTGAAAACTGCTTTGAAATGTTTGAAATCAGGAAGAGAAAATTCTGGAAAAGTCAATCAGTGGAGATAGCTGGACCAGCTTTCACCATGAAGGCTCAGTATAACTGCATTTGACTGGCAACAGAATGCAGTAGAGAGGAAGCATATCTAACTGTTTGTCTTATTGGCTATTTGACTGACAGTCTGTCATGTCCATTAAAAATATATATTTGCCAGTGAATAAGCTCAAAACTGCATTCATTTGCTTTTATATAATGACTAAAAATTTAAAATGTACATATCCAGAATATCCTTAGTAAATGACTTTGGGTGAAGTTAGCATTCCATCTGGGCTATAAATATCTATATATTTTCCTTAACATCTTTGAGGGATGTTCAGAATTAGTATTTAATGTTAGGATAGATCTTAGATACAGCGAATACTATATATTATTTATTTATTTATTTATTTCCTTCCTTCCTTCCTTCCTTCCTTCCTTCCTTCCTTCCTTCCTCCCTTCCTTATTTATTTAGAATTTTTGGGACAGGGTTTTTCTGTGTAGTTTTGGTACCTGTCCTGGCTCTCGCTCAGTAGACCAGGCTGGCCTCGAACTCATGGAGTTCTACCTGTCTCTGCATCCTTAGTGATGGCATTAAAAGGATGCATCACCACTAACCAGCTTCTTTTTCACAAATATAATTTAAACCGTATGTTTATTTTTGATGAACTAGTAGTGTTTTCAGAGCTGAATTTACATGCATATATATTTATCATAAACTTAAAAAAATACCTGCAAACCTCATAATGTCAATGTTTTTCTCTGCTGAGTAGTACTCTATTGTGTATATATACCATATTTTCTTTACCCATTCTTCAGTTGAAGGGCATCTAGGTTGTTTCCAGGTTCTAGCTATTACAAACAATGCTGATATGAACATAGCTGAGCAAATGCCCTTGTGGTATGATTGAGCATTCCTTGGGTATATGCTCAAGAGTGCTACAGCTGGGTCTTGGGGGAGATGGATTCCCAATTTTCTAAGGAAGTGCCATATTGATTTCCGAAGTGGCTGTACAAGCTTGCATTCCCACCAGCACTGGAGGAGAGTTCCCCATGCTTCACATCCTCTCTAGCATAAACTGTCTTCTGTGCTTTTGATCTTAGCCATTCTGACAGGTGCAAGGTGGTATCTCAGAGTCATTGTGATTTGCATTTCCCAGATAACTAGGGATGTTGAGCAATTCCTTAAATATCTTTCAGCCATTTGAATTTCCCCTGTTGAGAATTCTCTGTTTAGTTCTATAGCCCATTTCTTAATTGGACTTTTGGGCATTTTGATGTCTAATTTCTTGAGTTCTTTATATATTCTGGATATCAGCGCTCTGTCAGATGTGGGGTTGGTGAAGACCTTTTCCCATTCTGTAGGCTGTCGCTTTGTCTTGTTGACCCTGTCATTTGCTCTACAAAAGCTTCTCAGTTTCAACAGGTCCCATTGATTGATTGTTTCTCTCAGTGTCTGTGCTACTGGTGTTATATTTAGAAAGTGATCTCTGGTGCCAATGCATTCAAGACTACTTCCTACTTTTTCTTCTATCAGGTTCACAGTAACTAGATTTATGTTGAGATCTTTGATCCACTTGGACTTAAGTTTTGTGCATGGTGGTGGTGACAGATATGGATCCATTTGCAGCCTTCTACACATTGACATCCAGTTATGCCCGCACCATTTGTTGAAGAAGCTTTCTTTTTTCCATTGTACATTTTTGGCTTCTTTGTCAAAAATTATATGTTCATAGGTGTGCGGGTTAATGTCAGGGTCTTCAATTTGATTCCATTGGTCCACATGTTGGTTTTTATGCCAGTACCAAGCTGTTTTCATTACTGTATCTCTATAGAAGAGCTTCAGGTTGGGATAATAAGCAATTACATCATGAGGTTTGCAGGCAAATGGATGGATCATCCTGAAAAAATCATCCTGAGTGAGGTAACCCAGACTCAGGAAGACAAACATGGTATATACTCACTTATAGGAGGATACTAGATGTAAAACAAAGATGACTAGAGTGCTACTCATAACTCCAAGGAGGCTACCTAGAAAACAGGACCCCAAGAAAGACTCAGGGATCACCCAATGACAGAGAAATGGATAAGATCTACATGAACAACCTGGACATGAGTGGGGGTAATTAAGGGCAAGGTTCAAGGGAAAGCGCTTAGAGGAGCTGGAGAGGCCAGCTGGATCAAGAACAGAGAGGGGGAACAAGGAATAAGAGACCATGACAAATGAAGACCACATGAGAATAGGAAGAAGCAAAGTGCTAGAGAGGTCCCCAGAAATCTAAAGATACCTCCACTGTACACTACTGGCAATGGTCAAGAGAAAGCCTGAACTGACCTACTCTGATGATAGGATGGCCAAACACCCTAACTGTCATGCTAGAAATCTCATCAAATGACTGAGGGAAACAGATGCCAGGCTCCAGGTGGAGCTCCAGGAGTCCAATTGGCAAGAAAGAGGAGGGATTGTATGGGTGAGAATTGTTGAGACCAAGATTGGCAAAAGCATAGGTACAAACAGGCAAACTATTGGAAACACATGAACTATGAACCAAGAGCTGTGGAGCCCCCAACTGGATCAGGCCCTCTGGATAAGTGAGACAGTTGATTAGCTTGAACTGTTTGGGAGGCACCCAAGCAGTGGGACCCTGACCTGTCCTTAGTGCATGAGCTGGCTGTTTAGAGCCTGGGACTTATGCAGGGACACTTTGCTCAGCCTGGAAGAAGAGGACTGGACCTGCCTATACTGAATCCACCAGGTTGAGCTGAATCCCCAGGGGAGTCTTTGCCATGGAGGAGATGGGAATGAGGGGTGGGCAGAGGGGAAGTTGGGGGTGGAGGCGGGAGGGGGGAGGACAGGGGAACCCATGGCTGATATGTAAAATTAAATTAAATTATAAAATAAAAATATTTAAAAAAGAAAAAATACAATTTCCTGTAAATAGTATTTTATTGATTGCAGACTGAAAGTTATTTTACAACTTGTAGTTTATGGCAATGTTATGACTATGTTATACTACATACATAAAATAATACATAAATGCATATGTATACATGTGTGTGTTCTGTATCTCTGTGTGTAAGCATGTTTGTGTATACACACATATATTGTGTACTTAAAGTTAATTCATATATAGCTATTTATTCATATAGTTAGACTATATAGTAAGTGTATTATACCCAATTTGAAAAATTTACATACATATGCAATTCTCATCTTGATTTGGCAATGATAATTTCTGCAGTGATTAACATCATGTGGTTAATTGTCTTTTCAATATGGCTATGTTATGAAAAAATGCATGAAACAATCTGGCACTTTATGATCTTTGTGCATACCCTTCTCATAGATAAAAGATGAGAACAGAAATAGAATGTGCACCAAGATTCTAGCTCAGAGTGCTCTGTGACTATTTCTTATTTTAGGCTTGGTTTTAGTGATTACTAGTTGCATATCAGGGGAAATATGTATGTGTAAGCACATAGAGCATAACTATTCTTAACAGATTGCCATTGCAGTGTAGAATCACTTGGTTATTTTCCTATATAGTCACATCATATTGTGAATATTTTCTCCTTGTACATTTTGATTTTGTCTTTTGCAATATGTTGAGGAATTTATCAGAAGTTTCCAGATAAGAAATAAAATTCTCTTGTTACTGAAATAGTAGATTAACAATATTATTTTTTATTTGGCTGGTTTATTGTTTATTTCTTTTATTTAGTGCACTATTAGTAACATATGTACAATAAAGAACTGAAGCCAGGCGCACACCTTTAATCCCAGCACTTGGGAGGCAGAGGTAGGTAGATCTTTGTGAGTTTGAGGCCAGCCTGGCCCACAGAGCGAGATGCAGGAAAGGCGCAAAGCTCCACAGAGAAACCCTGTCTCACAAAACCAAATAAATTTTAAAAATTAAAAAAAAAAATAAAGAACTGTGCTGTGGATATCACTCTGTGTAAATAAAGTTCTGATTGGCCAGTGGCCAGGCAAGGAAGTATAGGTGGGACAAGAGAGAAGAGAATTCTGGGAAGTAGAAGGTTGGAGGGAGACACCGCCAGCCACCGCCATGAGAAGCAACATGTAAAGACACTGGTAAGCCACAAGCCATGTGGCAAAGTATAGATAAGCAGAAATGGGTTAATTTAAGATAGAAAAAGTAGATAACAAGAAGCCTGCCATGGCCATACAGTTTGTAAACAATGTAAGTTTCTGTGTGCTTTCTTGGTTGGGTCTGAGTGACTGTGGGACTGGCTGGTAAGAGAGATTTGTCCTGACTGGGCCAGGCAGGAAAACTCTAACTACAGAACTGCACAATTTATTAAACAAACCAAGGCATTTTGAAAATTTTAGTGTCTGTTGCACACACACACACACACACACACACACACACACACACACACACCTCAGTCAAATGATTAACTGAAAAAACATTTCTGGCAAAAATAAATGTGATTGTTTTGTGTGCTACAGTGAGTGTTGAAACACTGGTATCCCAGAGACCTGGGCACTTACACTCTCTAGTATATAAGACTCAGGGGCCCTATTCATTTTCATACCCAGGATCATAGCTACACTGAATTTTGTGTATATGGGATAGGTAGAAAATACAAAGTGCTTTGTACTTGTTAGAGTGTCAATAAATGTTAGCTATTTATATGCAGAATGAATAATGCATAATATAATGTGTACTTAAAACTCTACCACTCCTGTTTTAATATGAAAATTTCTAGTCTGGGAAGGAAGACATCTGTATATGTTGCTTCAATGATAATCCTTGCTTTCATTTGGTTTATAGACTTAAATCTCCATTTTGTAATTTTAGAATATTCCTTCAAATAAGATGTATTTTGTATTATATTTAAGTAGTACATAATATAGAGTAGTATATAATTTATTTTTTCACCTTTTTTATTTATTATATTTGTGTTTTAATTCTATACATCAGCCATGGGTTCCCCTGTCTTCCCCCCTCCTGCCGCCAACCCCACCTTCCCCCCAGACCCTCCCCTCCATTCCCATCTCCTCCAGGGCCAAGACTTCACAGGGGATTCATTTAAACCTGGTGGATTCACTACAGGCAGGCCCAGTCCCCTTCTTCCAGGCTGAGCAAAGTGTCCCTGTGTAAGCTCAAGGTTCCAAACAGCCAGCTCATGCACTGAGGACAGGTCTGGGTCCCACTGCTTGGGTGCCACCCAAACAGTACAAGCTATTCAATTGTCTCATTTATCCAGAGGGCCTGCTTCAGCTGGGGGCTCCACAGCTTTTGTTTCATAATTCATGTGCTTCCATTTGTTTGGCTGTTTGTCCCTGTGCTTTTCCAGTCTTGGTCTCAACAATTCACACTCTTACACTCCCACCTATTTCTGGATAATTGGACTCCTGGAGCTCCACTTGGGGCTTGGCAGAGGATCTCTGTATCCACTTCCATCAGTTATTGGATGAGAGTTCCAGCACGACCATTAGGGTGTTTGGCCCTCTGATCACCAGACCAGGTCAGATCAGGATTTCTTCCGCTATTGCTAGCAGTCTACTAAGGATATATCATTGTGGATATCTGGGGATCCCTCCAGCACTCTGCCTATTCCTTTTCTCATGTGGTCTTCATTTATCATGGTCTGTTATTCCTTGTTAACCCTTTCTGTTCTTGATCCAGCTGGGATCTCCTGCTCCCCTAAGCTTTCTTTCCCTCGAAACTTGCCATTGATTACGCCCACAGTCTTCCAGGTTATTCATGTAGATCTCATCCATTTCTCTGTCATTGGGTGATCCCTGTATCTTTTCTAGGGTCCCCTTTTCTAGGTAGTCTCCCATGTGTAGCAGTCTAGTCATCTTTGTTTTACATCTAGTATCCTCCCATGAGTGAGCACATACCATGTTTGTCTTTCTGAGTATGGGTTACCTCACTCAGGATGATTTTTTTCTAGATCCATCCATTTGCCTGCAAACCTCATGATGTCATTGTTTCTCTCTGCTGAGTAGTACTCCATTGTGTAAATGTATATAAGATGCTTTTTTTTCCAATGTACAGTTTTGGCTTCTTTGTCAAAAATTATATGTTCATAGGTGTGCGGGTTAATGTCAGGGTCTTCAATTTGATTCCATTGGTCCACATGGTGGTTTTTATGCCAGTACCAAGCTTTTTTTATTATGGTAGTTCTATAGTAAAGCTTGAGGTTGTGTATAATGAAGTCTCCAGAGGTTGTTTTATTGTATAGGATTCTTTTGGCTATCCTGGGTTTTTTGTTTTGCATATGAAGCTGAGTATTATTCTTTCAAGATCTGTGAAGAATTATGTTGGTATTTTGATGGGGATTGCATTGAATCAGTAGATTGCTTTTGGTAAGATCACCATTTTTAAAATGTTAATCCTGCCAATCCATGAGCTTGGGAGATCATTCCATTTTCTGACATCTTCTTCAATTTCTTTTTTCAGGGACTTAAAGTTCTTGTCATATAGGTCCTTCACATGCTTAGTTAGAGTAACCCCAAGGTATTTTATATCATTTGTGGCTATTGTAAAGGGTGATGTGTCTCTGATTTTCTTCTCAGCCTGTTTGTCTATTGTATATAGGAGGGCTATTGATTTTTTTTTTAGTTGATCTTGTATCCTGCTATGTTGCTGAAGGTTTTTATTAGCTGTATCAGTTCCTTGGTTGAGTTTTTGGGGTCACTCATGTATACTATCATGTCATCTGCAAATAGGGAGAGCTGACTTCTTCCTTTCCAATTTGTATCCCCTTCATCTCCTTATGTTGTCTTATTGCTCTGGCTAGAACTTCAAGTACTATATTGAATAAGTATGGGGAGAGGGGACAGCCTTGCCTTGTTCCTGACTTTAGTAGTATTGCTTTGAGTTTCTCTCCATTTAACTTGATGTTGTCTGCTGGCTTGATGTAGATTGCCTTATTAAGTTTAGGTATGTTCCCTGTATTCTTGATTGCTCCAAGACCTTTATCATGAAGGGGTGGTTGATTTTGTCAAATGTCTTTTCTGCATCTAGTGAGATGATCATGTGCTTTTCTTCTTTGAGTTCATTTATAAGGTATATTACATTACAGACTTTCGTGTTTTGAAGCACCCTTGCATCCCTGGGATGAAGCCGAATTGATCATGGTGGATAATTGTTTTGATGTGTTCTTGGAGTCTGTTTGCCAGTATTTTATTGAGTATTTTTGCATCAATGTTTATGAGGGAGTTCAGTCTGTAGTTCTCTTTCTTTGTTGCATCTTTGTTTCATTTAGGAATCAGGGTAATTGTATCCTCATAGAAGGAGTATGGTAATATACCTTGTGCTTCTATTGTGTGGAACAATTTAAAGAGTATTGGTATTAAGTCTTCTTTGAAGATCTGGTAGAATTCTGCAGTGAAACCATCTGGTCCTGGGCTGTTTTTGGTTGGGAGACTTTTAATGACTGATCCTATTTCCTTAGGGGTTATTGGACTATTTACTTGGTTTATCTGGTCTTGATTTAACTTAGGTATGTGGTACCTATCCAGAAAATATCCATTTCTTTTAGATTTTCCAGTTTTGTGGAGCAGAGGTTTTTGAAGTATGATCTGATGATTCTCTGGATTTCCTCATTATCTGTTGTTATGTCCCCTTTTTCATTTCTGATATTGTTAATTTGGATATCTAGCTCTCTCTGTCTTTTGGTTAGTTTGGATAAGGGCTTGTCTATCTTGTTGATCTTCTCAAAGAACCAACTCTTTGTTTCATTAATCCTTTGTATTGTTCTCTTTATTTCTATTTCATTGATTTCAGCTCTCAATTTGATAATTTCCTGGCGTCTGTTCCTCCTGGGAGACTTTCCTTCTTTCTGTTCAAGAGCTTTCAGGTTTGCTGTCAAGTCACTAGAGTGAGATTTCTCCATCTTCTTTATGTGGTCATTTAGGGCTATGATTTTCCCTCTTAGCACTGCTTTCATAGTATCTCATAAGTTTGGGCATGTGGTATATTCATTTTCATTGATCTCTATGAAGTCTTTAATTTCTTTCTTTATTTCCTCCTTAACCCATTGGTAATTCAGTTGAGGATTATTCAGTTTCCATGAGATTGTAGGTTTTCTGTAGGGTTTTTTTGTTTTTGTTTTTTGTGTTTTTTTTTTTTTTTTTTTGACATCTAACTTTAAACCTTGGTGGTCCGATAGAACACAGGAGGTTATTCCAATTGTTTTTTTATGTGTTGAGTTTTGCTTTGTGGCCAAGTATGTGATCGATTTTAGAGAAGGTTCCATGGGGTGCTGAGAAGAAGGTATATTCTTTTTTGTTCGGGTGGAATGTTCTGTAGACATCGATTAAGTCCATTTGAGTCATAACATCAGTTAAGTCCATTATTTCTCTGTTAAGTTTCAATTTGGCTGATCTGTCCAGAGGTGAAATTGGGGTGTTGAAGTCTCCCACTATTAATGTGTGGGGTTTTACATGATTTAAGCTTTAGTAATGTTTCTTTTACATATGTGAGTGCCTTTGTGTTTGGGGCATAAATGTTCCAAATTGAAACTTCATCTTAGTGGATCTTTCCTGCAATGAGTATGTAATGTCCTTCATCATCTCTTTTGATTGATTTTAGTTTGAAGTACATTTTACTGGATATTAGGATGGCTACACCAGCTTATTTCTTAAGACCATTTGATTGGAAATTCTCTTCCCAGCCTTTTATTCTTAGGAGGTGTCTGTCTATCTTTGAATTTGAGGTGTGTTTCTTTTATGCGGCAGAAAGATATGTCCTGTTTTCGTGTCCATTCTTTTAGTCTGTGTCTTTTTATAGGTGAATTAAGTCCATTGATATTAAGGGGTATTAATGACCAGTGATTGTTCGTTCCTGTTATTATTTTTATTTTTTGGTGGTAGTGTGTGTGTACTTCTCTTCTTTGGGGTTTACTGCTGTGGTGTTATCTTTTGCCTGTGTTTTGAGGGTGTGTCTGACTTCCTTTGGTTGGAATTTTCCTTCTAGTGCTCTCTGTAGGGCTGGGTTTGTGGATAAGTACTGTTTAAATCTGGTTTTGTCTAGGAAGGTCTTGTTCACTCCATCTATGATGATTGAAAGTTTTGCTGGGTATGTTAGTCTAGACTGGCATCCATGGTCTCTTAGTGTCGGCATTATATCTGTCCAGGTTCTTCTGGCTTTCAAAGTCTCCACTGAGAAATCTGGTGTTATTCTGATGAGTTTGCCTTTATAAATCATTTGGCCTTTTTCCTTTGCTGCCCTTAATATTCTTTCTTTATTCTGTACATTTAGTTGTTTAATTATTATGTGGTAAGGGGACTTTTTTGGGGGGGTCTAGTCTGTTTGGTGTTCTATAGGCTTCTTGTATCTTCATAGGCATTTCCTTTCTTGGGAAAGATCTTGTTAAATATATTTCCTGTGCCTTTGAGTTGGTATTCTTCTCCTTCCTCTATCCCTATTATTGGTAGGTTTGGTCTTTTCATGATGTCCCAAATTTCTTGGACATTTTGGGTCATGACTTTGTTGGTTTTAGTGTTTTCCTTGACCGATGAATCTATTTCTTCTAATGTATCTTCAACACCAGAGGTCCTCTCTTCCATCTCTTGCATTCTGTTGGTTATACTTGCCTCTGAAGTTCCTGTTTGTTTACTCAGATTTTATATTTCTAGCATTCCTTCTGCGAGTGTCTTCTTCATTTTTTCTATTTCCCTCTTCAGGTCTTGGACTGTTTCCCTGCTTTTTCATGATTTTCTTTCAGGGACTTATTGTTTTCTTCTGCTTTATTTGTCCTTTCCTCTAATTTTTTTATAGTGTTCTTCCCATTTTTTTTTTGTGTGTGTGTGTGTTCCTCCATTTTATTTTTGATTTCTTCTATATAAGGTTCTAGCCTCTTTGTGATCTTACTTACAAGGCTGTTTTCTTCTGCTTCTTCTATTCTGTGATGTTCAGGTCTAGCTGTTGGAGAAGGGCTAGGTTCTGGTGATGCTGTATTGCTCTTTTTTTTGTTGTTGTTGTATATACTTCTGCTTTGATGTCTGCCCATCTCCTCACGGGTTCATTCTTGGTCTTATCAGTGCAGTTGGTCCAGACAGAGCTGACAGATTTATGGAGCCTCTCTCTGGTCCAGATGAGAGTGCTGGCTGGATAGGAGCTGGGGGGCTGGACTCTGAGTCTCAGGAAGTCCCTGGGGTCTCCTTATCTTGTCCAGATGGGAGCTCCTCTTGTCCAGATGGGACGTCAGGGGCAGGATGGAAGCTCTGGTCCAGATGTGAGTTCCTGGCTGATGGTAGCTGGGGGCTCTGGTTCAGATGGGAGTTAAGGGGCAGAATGGAAGCTGGGCGCTGGTTTCTATGTCTCTGGAAGTGACTGGTGTCTCTCTGGTCCAGATGGGAGTTCCTGGGTAGAAATTGAAGCTGGGGGCTGGTTTCTATGTCGCTGGAAGTGACTGGGGTCTCTGTGGTCCAGATGGGAGTTCTTGGATGGATTGGAACTGGGGGCTGGTCTCTGAGTCTCAGAAAGTGGCTGGGGTCTCCAGCAGATGGGTGTCATGGCAGGGTGTGGAGATTGCAGGATCTGCCTGCAGTTTTGGAAAAGGAGAACCTTCCTTCAGGGCCTGATGAATGTCCGGAAACTGGGGCCAAGTTGGGCAGGTCTTTTCGTTTTGGCTGGTCCCCAGGGGTGGGACCTAGAGGCAGGTACCTCTCTGACTATAATCCCAGGCACTCACTTCTGGTCCAGATGGGAGTTCTGGGGCAAGATGGAAGCTGGGGGCTGGTTTCTAAGTCTCCAGAAGTGGCTGTGGTCTCTGCCAGATGGGTGTGTGGGCAGGGCATAGATGTTGTAGGGTTCACTGAAGAGTCTTGGAGAGGGAGAGCCTTCCCAGTGGGCATGGGGGGTCCTGCCCTATGGACAGAACCTGGGGCCCAGTTGGGCAGGTCTTCCCTGGAATGGCTGGTGCCTAGAGGCGGGTTAAAAACAAAATTCAAAATAAAATTTAATTTTTAATTAGCACATGCTCGATATTTAAAAGTCTTATTTAAACACTCATTACATAACACATACTCATAAAATCCAAATATGGCAGATTTTAATTACTTTACATAGATAAATGTCTCCTCATACTCAATCATAAATATTTGTTTATTGAGTGCTTTCATGTAAATGATTTTCTTCTGTAAGCTCATGGATAAGTATCCCCCTATGGTTATGGGGTCATTTTATTGCTGGTTTTTGTTTTTGTTTTGTTTTGTTTTCAGCAGAAAGTGAGTTTTTGGATTTCCCCTAGGCCTTTGGCTTATCTAGTCTCAGGTTCTTGGCCACCTAAGCACTGTCAGGCATGGGGCCCATCTCATAGAGTGGGATTTCAATCCAATTTTATAGTCGTAGGATATTCCCACAAGGTTTGTGCCACCATTTCACCAGTGCATCATAGACACAGGTCACTGTTGTGACCATGGCTTCTGGGCTTGTGGCTATCTTTTCCTCTGTAGTGTGCTAAGTACTTTCTAGGACACTAGTCAATAGGGGTGAAGGTCTCACTTTTCTTTGTTCAAGATATATAAGCATTGTCTTCACCAAGAGGGTCTTACCATCCGTTTTTGAAAAGCAACCAAAACCTCATATCCAGAGTTGTTTGAAGGTTTCCAAGGGTTCTCTTGAGCAAAGGATTCAATTACATGGAACACATCCTTGGCGCTGGAAGTTTCACTTGATGCCAAAATATGTCTGTTTGGGGGACGGTCTCCCCAAATATCTGGTGATTCCATTTAGATTTCATATATGTATATATTTTAAGAATTAACAGATTTCTATGTGACCTCTTCCTTCAATGGAGGTTGAGCCTTCCTCTATTCCTTCCCTGTCCCCTCTTTCCTTCCTTTCCTTATTTAATCCCGCTGCTTCTATTTCCCCTTCCCAAGAGATCCCTGTCCAGTATTTTACTGTGTACCTCATTTCTGGGGTTATATGCACTATGGCCTGCTTTTAGAAGACTTGAAAGCTAATATCTGTGTATAAACATACATACCATACTTGTCTTTTGGGGTCTTTGTCTCTTCACTGAGGTTCAGGTTTTCTAGCTCTATCTGTTTACCTGTGAATTTCAAGATTTTTTTAAAAATAACAGCTGAGTAATATTCCACTGTATAAATGTACCACATTTTCTTTATCCATTCACACACTGACAGACTTTTATGATATTATTCCAACTTCTGGCTATTATGACTAGAGCGATGATGACCCTGGATGAGAAGTGTCTCTATAATAGGATGTATAATCTTTTGAGTATATGTGCATAAGGAGTTTAGCTGGTGCCTGAGGCAGATCTATTCTCAGCTTCCTCAGGAACGGCTACACTGATTTCCATAATAGCCATACTAGTTTGTACTTCAGCCACTAATGTATAGTATTACCCCTTCCCTATGTCCTCCCCATTATGAGTTGTCATTTGTTTTATTGATTTTGGCCATTCAGACTGGGGTAAGATGAAATATCGTAATAGTTTTCATTTGCTTTTCTCTGAAGACTAAGGATGTTGACCGTTTCCTTTAAGTGTGTCTCACCATTTGTGTCTCATATTTTGAGTATCGTGTTTAGTACTTCCTTTGGGTAGCAGATGCTGAGTAGATAGCATGGAAATTATTCTTATTTGAAGAATAATCAATGCTAAGAAAGTGATTCAGGATACTGATAAAGGTTTCCTTGGAGAGAACTTCCATTATTTAGATGAAGAGATAAGTAAGGCTGTGCTATTCAAAGTATAATGTTAATAGGCTATGGATATTTAAAGGTATTACCCAGATAAAAGTGAAAGTATTAAAAGAGCAAATTCCTAGACAAGAAAACATTTAGAGGAACATATTGTCTCAGAAAAAGGAATGACCATGTAAACAGGCTTCAGAAATGCTGTCAAATGCTCCATTAATGGCTAAGCACTTACTGTTCTTCCAGAAGACTTGGTTGGATTCCCAGCACATGGATTTTCACAACTCTTGGAACAATAGGTTCAAAGCACCAAATACCCTTTTCTGGCATCTGTGGGCACTTATGTGGTACACAGACTTGCATACAGACAAAATAACAATATAAAATTTCATATATATATATATATATATATATATATATATATATATATATATATGTATATATGTGTGTGTATATGTATGTATGCATGTATGTATGTATATATGTTTGTATGTATATAATGCTGTTGTGTGTGGGAAGCAAACGGAAGCATGGGATTGTGTGGGGAAAAGGTTAGTATGTTTGTAGGTAAAGAATATGCAAGGTTTCATCATTAAGCACTTTTCTTTATCTCATGAACAATATAGGGTCTGTCATTTTAAAAAGGTATACCTTGAATATAAGTTGTTTGTTATTTACTGTAATCAGTTCTCCCATGTTTTTCCTTTTACTCTTTTAATATTGGCATTGTAATGAAATTTAATTTATCACTTTTACTCTGTATGGAAACTGAAAGCTTAGGTTATGTAACATTTTCAAAACCATGTTCTTGACTGGTTATCTTCAATCTTCAAGTAGCACATTCCATATATTTTGTTTTGTGTTATACACAATGACTCATGCATACTTATAGACCCTCACATACGTTCATATACAAATATATAAATATATATATATATATATATATATATATATATATATATATATACACATATGCTTATATGCCTGTCATAGACATGTATGTGCTTACATGTTTATTCACATATTCCAAAACCTATTCACATAAAACGCAAATACCACAAGTATACACACACACACACACACACACACACACACATATATATATATATATATACACACACACGTTTTATCTTGATTTAAAGCAACTAACAGCCAGGCGGTGGTGGTGCACGTCTGTAATCCCAGCACTCAGGATACAGAGGCAGGTGGATCTCTATAAGTTTGAGGCTAGCCTGGTCTACAGAGCTAGTCCAGGACAGGCTCCAAAGCTACAGAGTAACTCTGTCTCGAAAAACAAAACAAAACAAAACAAAAAAAGCAACTAACAATTTATTGTTGCTTGACAATGTTTTTATTTTTCTCTTAGCAAATTTTTCAAGGTCCATTTATACTCATGAAATGATGATTTTTGAAACTGTTTTTCTATAGGAAGACTTAGCATTGCCTTCTGCCTTGTTTCTGCTGACATGGCAAGAGGAGCTAATGTCTCAAGTGTCAGATGGTTCCTTTCTGAAATAGCATCTTGTTCTGGGGCAGAGTATTATTAGGAAGTGAGGCAAAAGTCAAGAGGTATTGTTATGAAGTAAATCTGTTACAAATGGGTAAAATTGAATTATTAGGGCAATTTATATCATGAATTTAATATACTACTAGTACTGATAAGTCCTGGAAAATGAACATTTTAAATACAGAAAAAAATATCATGAATTTCAATGAAACAACTTTAAAGTACACTTTTATATATGGAATAAACATCTTGAAAGAATAGACTTTTGTCTCACAAATACTAAATATCGATCAGAACTACTTATTATCATTCTGGCTTCCATATTAATGAGAAAGTTTGTATTTAAAGTGAAACAGGCATTTCTTTAAAGGAAAACTGATTAGCAAATGCAAAAAAGAAAGGGTGAAAAGGTATAAAAACAAGGAATATGCTGAAACTGAGAAAAGACTGTGTCATTCCTCATTTCTCACACATCCATGCGTTCGTGTATCTGCCTGGTCTCATGAAATTTCTATATGAATTTCATGACTGGTGTAAACTGCAAGGTTAAGCAGGGGGTAACAACCTAGCTTGTGTTTCACAGTAGATTGTTCCAGGAATGTTTGCCTTTGTTCTGTTATTTGCTTTGGGTTAAGAGTTAGGCCCTTGAGGTTTTCAGAAATATGCCTTACAGTATATTGTCTTTCTAATGTTTCACCTGACAAGGCTGATTGTGCATTGTAATTAAAAGTCAAAACTAGCTTTTGGGATGTATGTCCTAATGAAGAAGCCACGTTAAATAAGGACTTAAATAATAACACATTCAGAAACATGGAGGGTGATATTTGTTATGCATTTTAATAACAGAACTTGGAAGTTAATTGGATGGTAACTAAATCTCTTGGACACATTTCAAGTCACATCAGTGATTTTTCTTGTTTTCCCTAAAGGAACCTGATAGGACATTCGGCTTAGTACTGCTTATTTCTATCTTAATTACCACATTGAGTTGTGCTAATACACAGTGACTTGGAGACAGGTTCCATGATTATAACCAGGCAAACACTGCTGGCATTTGTTTTCAATTTTGCTAGCATTATATACTAATTCAACATTTTAAAATTATTATCACTTTAAAGGTAAATTTTATATATTGTTTGAATGATTTGAACATTATAAGCATACAGTAACTGCAAATTTATATTTATTGACTACTGAGGAAATAACAAAATCTGTAAGTAATACCTACAACAAAACTTTAAAATTATATTGGAACTGCTCTGGAATTTGACATGATTTTCCAGTGCTCGAGAAAGTTAACGATTAGCTGCATTCTGATCAGCACCAACAGCCATGTTTTGAGTAGATTTCCAGGGAAGAGATAGTGTGAATTTTATTGGATAAATTGAAATTTCTAAGGCATTTTGTTGAAAAAAGCAGTAAGTTACACAAGCTAACAATATGAAGCAAAGCCTGCAGGCTGTCCAAAATGAACATTTTCATTAAGGGACTAAATTATATCTTCTTCTTCTTGAAGAATATTTCGTAACATTGTTTTTACTAAGTACCCATCATTTCTGAAAGTTTGTGTTTTCACTTAGCATGCTTTGTGTTGTGTCCATTATAAAAATAAAACTTTTACTTTTGAATTATATTAAATTCATTGTTGACCTAAATAAGCTGGGTTTTGCTACATATTGGTAATGTAGTAATGTAATATTTCATTGGAAATGTCCCAAAGGCAAGACACTTTATCTCCTTTCCTTTTGACTTATTATTATTGTTTTTCCTTAGTTAATCTCTGATGCCGTATATGGGTTAGGCAAAGGTGATTACTCTCAGAAGTCTTGGATATTCTGAGGGTTTGGAGTTGAACACATTACTTCAAAGTTCTTCATTTTCTTTCCTTACTTCCAAAATATACTAAAGCAAGACTTATGTAGAAAATTAAGTCTTTTAGATCTCAGACCCTCATCCATTGTTCTCTCCTTAGCCATTGCTGCCCCATAACCATTATCAACTGACACTTTGGTGTTCTTTTAATATGGCTGAGGTAACCCTTGACCCTAAAAATATTAAAAATAAATTGAATAGCTTATTTTTAATTCTAAGTTTAAAGAAAATGCCAGAGATCTTTTTCTAAACTACTGTTATCAGGTGTATCCATCAAATTGCTCACAGTAAAACCACAACAACACTACACACAGAATGTGAAGGAATAGTGAGTTCAGAAAACAAAACATGGGCTTTAATACATCTTTTTTGTTTGAGAGAGATAATTAGGTTATACTTTTTGCTTTTTTATCTAAAATGTGCTTTTAAAACAAACAAACAGAAACTCCTGTATTTTAGAACTTTAATGGGATGATCCTGAAGAACCAGTTTAGAAGAATGTTTTTCCTCAAATAGCAATTGTATCTAATATTGTCTTACAGAGAAAAAAATTCACACTCTACAGAATGTTGTAAATGTTTATTCTTACAGTGGCTGTTTTTCAAAGATCTGGCCTTAATTTTTTCCACAAAATTCTAACAAGTATATTTTTTTTTTGAAAATTGAGGATTTCTATCATAGTGCTTTGCTCGAGGCACTGCCTTGCTTGACCCCCTTGCAAATAACTGAATCATCTTGAACTAAGTTTCTGACATAAATCTAGGTTTTTGACTCATTATGTTTATTTTTATTAAGAAATCTGATAGCACTTTTTTGTAGTTTGATCTAAAGGACCCTTTGGTGTCCTCAGGGGTGATGGGCTCTGTGTCCAGTAAGGGGATGCTGGGAATTCTGTGGTCTGCACTCGTAAATGGCCATGGCCAGGAGGCCAGCAACTCAAGAGACCTGTGGCACCTTCCCTCCTTTAGGTCAAGGCCATGTTCAGCTTGAGCTACTAGATTGTGAAGTCCAATGGCAAGAAGCCTGATGAGGTCAAGTCAGATATCTCTCAGGCACTGCTGAAGCTGGAGATGATGTTTCTCGAAATTTATTTGAAATGATTATTTACAGTACACAGTTGTAGACTTAGTCTGGTAAAACAGCGCAGGAGGTGAATTTTGATATCTGGAACCGATGTACAATTGGAAGGAAATATTTTCTTCCTCAAAACTGTCTTCTGTCCATTACATGTACTATGTGGCAAACATCCCCTACACACACACACACACACACACACACACACACACACACACACACACACCAATGTCAAATGCACACCTAAAATAATAATTTAAAAGTTATCAAGTCTGCAGTTATGCACTGAGACAATGTAAAGCTAAATAAATAATTTTGTTGCTGGTGTTTCTGTTTTGTTTTTTATCAGACTAATGTTGACAAAGTGAAAAGCAGGATTGAATTGCTCTAATAAATTTTAAATTTTCATTTGAATATTTTTACAGTTCAGGGGTAATTTTTACTTTCTGTTGTTTGTTGAGAATAATTAGGTCTTTTAAACGTTTCCTTATTTGGAGGATTCTCATCATTTACACATGTGATGTGATCATATTTATTCCTCACTTCACCTACTCTTTCACACCACTCACATTAAGAATGTGATTCATTTTTTGAGAGAATTTTCACCTCCAGCAAATGTTGGTAGATTGTAAACAATCATGAGTTGACTCTCTATTGTGCCCCTCTAGAGAGGCTTTAAATTAATCAAACAAGGATTAGTTGCTTTGTGGATTATATTCCCTCTGTACAGTGTAGAGTCCTGTACCTTCTATTTTCTTTGTTAGTCCTCTGTCTGTACCATCCAGAATGCATCAACCCCTGAGAAGCAGATAAAAATAAGCCTTTTCTGGCATTACTTCCTTACTCCACAGAAAATAATCACCAATATAGCCATGAGTTCTCTGCCTTCTGAAATCTCTTTAACTTTGGGGGTATTTTTCAATGCTCCTTTAGTGTGTAACCCCATGTTCCAGTTCCCTTTATGTTGCCAGGGCTACACAGAGAAAATATGCCTCAAAAAAAAAAAAAATGACCAAAAGCTACTTGAGGAAGAAAAGGATTTATTTTACTTACATTTCTGGGTTATAATCCACCACTGTAGGAATTCTAGGCAGGAACTCAAGGCAGAAAGTTGAAGCAAATCCCTGGTGAGACATGGATTGCTGGCTCAGTTCCTAGCTGATTCTCTCCTTCATAAGTTTATGCTTACCTAACTTTGCTACATAGTCCAACACCACCTCTCGAGATATGGTGTATCATATCTAGATATAGGTGGTCTGGGACCTCCTGTATCAATTAATATTCAAGATAATCCCATATAGACATTCCTGGAGGTATTCTGTCAAAGAGAATTACTCATATGGGATTTGATTCTAGGCTGTCTAGGTAACAGTTCATGACAAGTCATGTCTTTTTTTAAAATTATTCTTTGTATAGATTTTTTTCTTTACTTTACTTTACATACCAACCACAGTTTCCCCTCCCTCGTCTTCTCCCATTCCCTCCCACTCCTCCCTTCTACCCCCCATCCACTCCTCCTCTCTCTCCATTCAGATGGCGGTAAAGTCTCCCTTGGGATTAAACAAAGCCTTACCCCATCTGAAAAAATTCATTTCTTTAAAAAGAAAAATTCACATATACCTAACACAGAATTCCAAATGCATGCATGAGTAGTAGGAAATAAAAGTTTAGTTGAAAGAACTTACAAGAATAATGTACTAACAACTTGTTAGGTGTGAGAAAGGCAGAGCAAAAAAGGAAGAACTGAGAGTTTAGATTTGATCCACAAGAGGGAAACAGACATAGAGAGACACTTTGGATGTGCTAAGCCTCTGAAATCTTCAAAGCACCCCAAATGAACACTTCTTCCACATTTCCTCATCCATCTCAATCAGCTCCATCAACTGTAGATCAAGTATTCTAACCTATGAACCATTTTGCTAGCCATTCTCATACAAACCTCCACACTGCAATCAGATCTGGGAATTGCAAAGGATTATGAACATTCCCTATGTCAATTTCATGTAAAATATTTTTTGCTGCCTGAAAGATCAGCTCTCAGAACTGCACCCAGGATTATTAAGAGAATGTTTTTCAGAGTACCAAGGCTTAGAAAATTTATCTATAAGAAAACCCACACATGAACTCTTTGGGTCATGTTCTTTACTCTTTTTCAGCTCTAATTCTCTTCATTCTCTTTATTCTATTCTGCTCTGATTTTCCTCAGGTTGTATACATATTCAACAGCAAACTTTTTGCTATATCAGAGGGGAGTAACTATGGAAATGCCCTGCTTCAAGGTCCCTAGTGGACAGACTGTTACCTGAGGCTTGGAGGCACAGTGCCCAGTGAGGTAAGCCACTGAAGAATTTGCCCAAGAAGTAGGTCTTTGTCAGTCAGGCTTGGCAAAAGAGGCTGACATAGTATTTTAAATTACTTTGTGTTAATAACCTTGGTTAGACATCTGCAACTCTGTCCTTGTACATATCTGTAAAATTTTTAACTTATGATATGTTTACAGAGACATCCACTTTAGTTTGAAATTGCTTTGAGATTTCAAATCAGCTAAATGTTTGTAGCTTGTCTCAGACTAGGGAGAAATTGTTGTTTTCTTGTGTTACTCTGACTTAAAGACACAAAACGGGCTGTTAAGTGTCTTATAGTCCTTGTGGGACAATAGATCTAGTTTTGAAGCATATCTTAGTATATTTTCTGTTTATTAAAATTGTATAGCTTAATGAGAAGTCATCTCCATGACCACCCAAAGATATATGTGCTCATAAGATTGAGATGTAATCATAAGATTACATATACACATCATTTGAGTTTACACATTACAGTGCAGGTATTGGGTAGATACCAAACCTCTTGCTGCACATGTGCAATCACAAACAAAAGCAGTAGTTTTCAGAGTCTGTGGTCCCATAAGCCATACTTGAATGAGTTCTCTTCCAACAGAGAATTATTCATCTGATGGGTTGACATCTAAATTATCATTGCTATTTGCTGTGTTTACATCATGGCCTGCAACAGCTCATGACAAATATTCCAAGAAAATTCATTACCTGTCATGAACCTCTGTGGAATAGAATCAACAGGTGATAATCTATGGACAGTCATGAATGAGTATTCATTTGAGAGTATAAGAGTTTATCATGGAGAAAGAATAAAATTATATTATATATTTGACCAGGAACCATGGAGAAAAAAATGTGTAGAAGGAAATCCAAAATTAACATTTTTGTATCTGTCTGTGTGTGTAGAGGCATGTGAGACTTTGAACACTGTACTGCAGACAAGATCCAGTTGGATAGCATAGCAATATTGGGATTATTACCCATAATGCAAAAGTTCAAACTCAATGTTGATTTATACAGTTTGTTAAATTGCTAATGTCACTGATTCAAATTCACAGGATCACATCACATGAGGCTTATTTTCAGGAAGACCATGAGAGCTTTTCTCCTGAAAAGATATTTATAAAAACTACAGGGTATTTCACTGAATTATTTTCCATTTGATTTGTATTAATGTGAGATATCCTTCAATTGTCTTGAGTATAGTCTATATTCAACAAATACTGTATCTGAAGCACAGGAAAGTGATTTTCTCATTGAGTCATGGCATGATGCTGATGGAATGGAACCAAATATGTTTTGAGGAAAAAAGGACATACACCTATTCAGGTAGGTTCAAGATTATTTTTTTTTATTCTTTTTAAGAATTTTGAAGTTAGCCAGGCATTGGTGGCACGCGCCTTTAATACCAGCACTCAGGAGACAGAGCCAGGCAGATCTCTGTGAGTTCAAGGCCAGCATCAGTTACCAAGTGAGTTCCAAGAGAGGCGCAGAGCTACACAGAGAAACCCTGTCTCAAAAAACCAATATATATTTACAGGAGAAGAAATTATCAGGATCTCAAATAACTTGGTTGGTATAAAAAAGATATTATTTCACTTTGCCCCCCCAATATACCCAGGCTCACCTAGAACATATTTCCCCTCAGCTTCCTTAGTACTAGAATTTCAGACATGTGCCACACAATGTCTAGCACTAAACAAGAAATCTTTATATATTTTCTCAACAGCATATATGTGTTACTATTTTACTTTGTCTATAAAGAAAAAGGTAAGTCATTTTTCCAAGACTGCAGGCAGACCCTGCAGTCTCCACATCCTGCCCCCACATCCATTTGCCTGAGACACCAGTCACTTTCTGAGAATCAGAGACCAGCCCCCAGCTTCCATCCTGCTTTGGAACTCCCACCTGTACCACAGATGAGTGCCTGGGGTCACACCCAGAGAGGCCTGCACCTGGGTCACAGCCCAGGGCACCAGCCACTCCAGGGAAGACCTGCCCAACTGGGACCCAGGTTCTGGCCATAGGGCAGGACTCCCCCATCCCCACCAGGAAGGTTCCCCCTCTCCAAGACCCTCTGATGAACCCTATAAACAACACACCATGTAACCACACATATCTGCCAGAGACCCCAGACACTTCATGAGACTTAGAAACCAGCCCCCAGCTTCCATGCTGCCCCAGAACTCCCATCTGGACCAGAGGTGAGTGCCTGGGGTTGTAGTCCAAGAGGAAACCACCTCTGGGTCCCACCCCTGGGCACCAGCCATCCCGAGAGGACATGCCCAACTTAGCCCCAGTTTCCGGCCACTCCATTCGTCAGGACATGCAGGAAGGCACCCCTTTTCCAAGACTGCAGGCAGACCCTGAAGTCTCTACACCCTGCCCCCATAAACATATGCCTGAGACCCCAGCCACTTTCTGAGACTCAGACTCAAAGACCAGCCCCCAGCTCCCATCTGCCCCAGAACTCCCATCTGGACCAGAGAGCCCCCAGCTACCATCTGCCCAGGAAACCCCTTCTGGAGCAGCACTTTCATACTGTCCCGGAATTCCCATCTGAAAAAGAGGGGATCCCATCTGGACAAGATAAGGAGACCCCAGGGACTTCTTGAGACTCAGAGTCCAGCCCCCCAGCTCCTAACCGGCCAGCACTCTCATCTGGACCAGAGCTGTCATCTGGCCCAGAGATTTCATCTGGACCAGAGAGAGGCTCCCTAAATCTGTCAGCTCTGTCTGACCAAGTACACTGATAAGACCAAGAACTAACCCAAGAGGAGATGGGCAAACATCAAGCAGAAGTACATACAACAAAATAAAGAGCAATACAGCATCACCAGAACCTAGCCCTTCTCCAACAGCTAGACCTGAACATCATAGAAAGGAAGAAGAAGAAGAAAACAGCCTTATAAGTAACATCATGAAGAGACTAGAGCCTTATATAGAAGAAATCAAAAATAAAGTGGAGGAACAGACAAACAAAAAAATGGAAAGAACACTATTAAAAACTAGAGGAAAGGACAATTAAAGCAGAAGAAAGCAATAAGTCCCTGAAAGAAAATCATAAAAAAGCAAGGGAAACAGTCCAAGACATGAAGAGGGAAATAGAAAAAAACATGAAGAAGACACTAACAGAAGGAATGCTGGAAATATAAAATCTGAGTAAACAAACAGGAACTTCAGATGCAAGTATAAACAACAGAATAGAGGATCTCTGGTGTTGAAGATATGGTAGAAGAAATAGATTCATCAATCAAAGCAAACACTAAAACCAACAAAGTCATGACTTAAAATATCCAAGAAATTTGGGACACCATGAAAAGACCAAACCTACCAATAATAGGGATAGAGGAAGGAGAAGAATACCAACTCAAAGGCACAGAAAATATATGTAACAAGATCATAGATGAAAACTTTCCCAACTTAAAGAAGGGAATGCCTATGCAGATACAAGAAGCCTATAGAACACCAAACAGACTAGACCCCCCAAAAAAGTCCCCTTGCCACATAATAAATAAACAACTAAGTATACAGAATAAAGAAAGAATATTAATAGCAGCAAAGGAAAAAGGCCAAGTGACTTATAAAGGCAAACCTATCAGAACAAAAAGCCAGAAGGACCTGGACAGTTATAATGCAGACACTAAGAGACCATGGATGCCAGTCTAGACTAATATAACCAGCAAAACGTTCAATCATCATAGATGGAGTGAACAAGACCTTCCAAGACAAAACCAGATTTAAACAGTACTTATCCACAAACCCAGCCCTACAGAAAGCACTAGAAGGAAAATTCCAACCTAAGGAAGTCAGACACACCCTCAAAACATAGGCAAAAGATAACACCACAGCAGTAAACCCCAAAGAAGAGAAGTACACACACACTACCACCAAAAAATAAAAATAATAACAGGAACAAACAATCACTGGTCATTAATATCCCTTAATATCAATGGACTTAATTCACATATAAAAAGACACAGACTAACAGAATGGATACAAAAGCAGGACCCATCTTTCCACTGCATACAAGAAACACACCTCAAATTCAAAGACAAGCACCTCCTAAGAATAAAAGGCTGGGAAAAGTCTTTCCAATCAGATGGTCTTAAGAAGCAAGCTGGTGTAGCCATCCTAATATCCAGCAAAATAGACTTCAAACTAAAATCAATCAAAAGAGATGATGAAGGACATTACATACTCATTGCAGGAAAGATCCACCAAGATGAAGTCTCAATTCTGAACATTTATGCCCCAAATACAAGGGTACCCACATATGTAAAAGAAACAATACTAAAGCATAAATCACATATAAAACCCCACACATTAATAGTAGATGACTTCAACACCCCACATTCACCTCTGGACAGATCAGCCAAATTGAAACTTAACAGAGACATTATGGTTTAAACTGATGTTATGGCTCAAGTGGACTCCTTAATAGTTATCTACAGAACATTCCACCCAAACAAAAAAGAATATACCTTCTTCTCAGCACCCCATGGAACCTTCTCTAAAATTGATCACATACTTGGCCATATAGCAAATCTCAACAGACAGAAAACAATTGGAAGAACCTCCTGTGTTCTATTGGACCACCATGGTGCAAAGTTAGATGTCAACAACAGAAAAAACTACAGAAATCCTACAACCTCATGGAAACTGAAAAATGCCCAACTGAATCACCAATAGGTTAAGGAAGAAATAAAGAAAGAAATTAAGACTTCCTAGAGATCAAGGAAAATGAATACACCACATACCCAAACTTAAGGGATACTATGAAAGAGGTGCTAAGAGGGAAATTCATAGCACTGAATGCACACATAAATTATTTGGAGAAATCTCGCACTAGTGACTTGACAGCACACCTGAAAGCCCTTGAACAGAAAGAAGCAAAGTCTGCCAGGAGAAACAGATGCCAAGAAATTATCAAATTGAGAGCTGAAATCAATAAAAAAGAAACAAAGAGAACAATACAAAGGATTAATGAAACAAAGAGTTGGTTCTTTGAGAAGATCAACAAGATAGACAAGCCCTTATCCAAACTAACCAAAAGACAAAGAGAGAGCATCCAAATTAACAAAACCAGAAATGAAAAGGGGGACATAACAACAGACAATGAGGAAATCCAGAGAATCATCAGGTCAATAGTTCAAAAACTTCTACTCCACAAAACTGGAAAATCTAAAAGAAATGGATAATTTTCTGGATAGGTATCACATACCTAAGTTAAATCAAGACCAGATAAACCATTTAAATAGTCCAATAATGCCTAAGGAAATAGGATCAGTCATTAAAAGTCTCCCAACCAAAAAAAAAAAAAAAAAAAAAAAAAGCCCAGGACCAGATGTTTCAGTGCAGTATTCTACCAGATCTTCAAAGAAGACTTAATACCAATACTCTTTAAATTGTTCCACACAATAGAAGCAGAAGGTATATTACCAAACTCCTGCTATGAGGCTACAATTACCCTGATTCCTAAACCAAACAAAGATGCAACAAAGTAAGAGAACTACAGACCGATCTCCCTCATGAACATTGATGCAAAAATACTTAATAAAATACTGGCAAACAGACTCCAGGAACACATCAAAACAATTATCCACCATGATCAATTCGGCTTCATCCCAGGGATGCAAGGGTGGTTCAACATACGAAAGTCCATCACTGTAATACACCATATAAACAAACTCAAAGAAAAAAACCACATGGTCATCTCACTAGATGCAGAAAAGACATTTGACAAAATCCAACACCCCTTCATGATAAAGGTCTTGGAGCGATCAGGAATACAGTGAACATACCTAAACATAATAAAGGCAATCAACAGAAAGCCAAAGCCAACATCAAATTAAATGGAGAAAAACTCAAAGCCATACCACTAAAATCAGGAACAAGGCAAGGATGTGCCCTCTCCCCATACTTATTCAATATAGTACTTGAAGTTCTATCCAGACCTATAAGACAACGTAAGGAGATTAAGGGGATACAAATTGGAAAGGAAGAAGTCAACCTCTCCCTATTTGCAGATGACATGATATTATACATGAATGACCCCAAAAATTCAACCAAGGAACTGATACAGCTTATAAACACCTTCAGCAACATAGCAGGATACAAGATCAACTCAAAATATCAGTAGCCTTCTTTTATACAATAGACAAACATGCTGAGAACGAAATCAGAGATACATCACCCTTTACAACAGCCACAAATTATATAAAATACCTTGGGGTTACTCTATCTAAGTATGTTGAAGGACCTATATGACAAGAACTTTAAGTCCCTGAAAAAAGAAATTGAAGAAGATGTCAGAAAATGGAAAGATCTCCCATGCTCTTGAATACGCAGGATTAACATATTAAAAATGGTGATCTTACTAAAAGCAGTCTACAGATTCAATGCGATCCCCAGCATATCACCAATATAATTCTTCACAGAACTGGAAAGAAAAATACTCAACTTCATATGGAAAAGCAAAAAAACCCAGGATTGCCAAAAAAATCCTGTACAATAAAACAACCTCTAGAGACATCACAATCCCAGATCTCAAGTTCTCCTATAGAGCTACCATAATAAAAACAGCTTGGTACTGGCATAAAAACCAACATGTGGACGATTGGATTCAAATTGAAGACCCTGACATTAACCCGCACACCTATGAACATAGAATTTTTGACAAAGAAGCCAAAAATGTACAATGGAAAAAAGAAAGCATCTTCAACAAATGGTGCTGTCAATATGTCAAAGGTTGCAAATAGATCCATATCTATCACCGTGCATAAAACTTAAGTCCAAGTGAATCAAAGACATCAACATAAATCCAGTTACTCTGAACCTGATAGAAGAGAAAGTAGGAAGTAGTCTTGAATGCATTGGCACCAGAGATCACTTTGTAAATATAACACCAGTAGCACAGACACTGAGAGAAACAATCAATCAATGGGACCTGTTGAAACTGAGAAGCTTTTGTAGAGCAAATGACAGGGTCAACAAGACAAAGCGACAGCCTACAGAATGGGAAAAGGTCTTCACCAACCCCACATCTGACAGAGGGCTGATATCTAGAATATATAAAGAACTCAAGAAATTAGACATCAAAATGCCCAAAAGTCCAATTAAGAAATGGGCTATAGAACTAAACAGAGAATTCTCCACAGAGGAAGTTCAAATGGCTGAAAGATATTTAAGGAATTGCTCAACATCCCTAATTATCCAGGAAATGCAAATCCAAATGACTCTGTGATACCACCTTACACCTGTCAGAATGGCTAAGATCAAAAACACAGAAGACAGCTTATGCTGGAATGATTGTGGAGCAAGGGGAACTCTCCACTGCTGGTGGGTATGCAAGCTTGTACAGCCACTTTGGAAATCAATATGGTGGTTCCTTAGAAAATTGGGAATCAATCTCCCACACGACCCAGCTGTAGCACTCTTGGGCATATACCCAAGGAATGCTCAATCATACCACAAGGGCATTTACACAGCTATGTTCATAACAGCATTGTTTGTAATAGCCAGAACCTGGGAACAACCTAGATGCCCTTCAACTGAAGAATGGATAAAGAAAATATGATACATATATACAATGGAGTACTACTCAGCAGAGAAAAACAATGACATCATGAGGTTTGCAGGCAAATGGATGGATCTAGGAAAAATCATCCTGAGTGAGGTAACTCAGACTCAGAAAGACAAACATAGTATGGACTCACTTATTGGAGGATACTAGATGTAAAACAAAGATGACTAGACTGCTACACAACTCCAGGGAGGCTACCTAGAAATCAGGACCCTAAGAAAGTCACAGGGATCGCCCAATGACAGAGAAGTGGATGAGATCTACATGAACAACCTGGAAGACAGTGGGAGTAATCAAGGGCAAGGTTTGAGGGAAAGAAATCTTAGGGGATCAGGAGATCCCAGCTGGATGAAGAACATAAAGGGAGAACAAGGAATAACAGACCATGATAAATGTAGACCACATGAGAACAGGAATAGCCAGAGTGCTGGAGAGGTCCCCAGAAATCCACAATGATACATCCTCTGTAGACTGCTGGCAATGGTCGAGAGAAAGCCTGATCTCACCTAATCTGGTGATCAGATGGCCAAACACCCTAACAGTCATGCTGGAACTCTCATCCAATAACTGATGGAAGTGGATGCAGAGATCCTCAGCCAGGCCCCAGGTGGAGCTCCAGGAGACCAATTGTTGAGAAAGAGGAGGGACTGTAAGAGTGTGAAATGTTGAGACCAAGATTGCAAAAAGCACAGGGACAAATAGCCAATCAAATGGAAGCACATGAATTATGAACCAAAGGCTGTTGAGCCCCCATTGGGATGAGGCCCTCTGGATAAGTGAAACAATTGAATAGCTTGAACTGTTTGGGAGGCACCCAGGCTGTGGGACCAGGACCTGTCCTTAGTGCATGAGCTGGCTGTTTGGAACCTTGGGCTCAGCCTGGAAGGAGGGGATTGGACCTGCCTGTACTGAATCCACCAGGTTTAAATGAATCCCTAGGGGAGTCTTAGCCCTGAGGCAATGGGAATGGAGGGGAGGGCATTGGGGGATTTTGGATGGGGGCTTGAGGAGAGAGGACAGGCGAACCCATGACTGATGTGTAAAGTTAAAACACAAATATAATAATAATAAAAAATAAAAAAAAATTTTAAAAAGATAAGTCATCTGGATAGCAATAGGTCTATAACAACTTGAGTGTTGTAGAATATTATTGCCTCCATCTTCTAAAATGCTGTTATTAAGATGTATATATTCGTATATATCTTGCTTTCCCAATTTCTATTTGCCTGTCTCCTCTCTTCCTATCTTTCTGTCTGTCTGTCTGTCTATCTTTCTTTCTATCTACCTATCTTTCTAACTTCTATCTATCTATCTATCTATCTATCTATCTATCTACTATCTATCTATCTACTATCTATCTATCCATCTACCTATCTATCTATCTACCTATCTATCTATCTATCTATCTATCTATGTACCTACCTACCTACCTATCTATCTTTTATCATCTATTTAACTTTATCTTTTTTCTATAATTCTTTAGCAGTCATTTATCTACATTTATTTTAAATTTAACAGGAAAGCCGGTACTTGTCTATACATTTCCATATCCTTCACTTGAACAGACAATAAACTGTACATCTAGAATGACAGAAGACCAAGTTAAGTAAAAATATCTGCTTCATTCCTTCTAGATGGCAGAGAACCTAAAGTTGGAATCTGGTAAATACACTGGCTTGAGTGATTTATGGAGCCCATTGGTCCTCTATTTTCCTTTATTTGTCCAGTTTTCACACCAGCCCTCAAGCCTTACCACCACTTCTCCTTGTGATTTTTTCTGAGCTAAACAAACCATATGGAAACCTGCTTTTGCTTTCTTAGCATACCCATGTCCCTCTACTTCTACTTAATATACATTTATTACTTTGTATTATTATCAAGTTGTGTGTGTTCCAATAGTATACATTTAGATAATAAAAGGATAGTAGAACATACAATGTAGACAAAATTTTGAACACTTAACTTAATAGACTTTTTGTACAACTCTTTTCAATCACTTTCAATAACAGAAACATACTCAGATCTCATATTTCTCAATCTCAATTTAGGAAAGGCCCAGGTAGATCTAATCTCCTAATGTACTGAAATACCTATAAGTTTCCACCTTGAAGGTATACCAGTAGAAGGGATCTTATTACCAAAGCAAATATTTCTGGGCAAGTTCTCCTCTCTTCTCACACATGATTTAGATACTGGGTGAGATTAGGAGATTTAGATACTGGGTGTGATTAGGGATTTCCTGATTCTTCCAGAACAGTATGCTCCATCCTTGACGTTATATAGTTCCTTTCTCAGAAAGAGACCAGGAGACAGTTCAGGATGCCATCACAGTCAGCAGGAAAGGCAGGATCTAGATTTAAGTAAAAGTTCAATGACTCAGCAAAAGTGACAAAATATCCTGACCAGCAATCAATACGCTATTGATTATAGCAAAAACAGAAATCACTGTATTTTTACATATGTATGTATGTATATATATATATGAATATATCATACATAATACACACACACATATATGTATATAATCACATACACATCTTTATATACACATATTCTCAGAAAACATGCAAATCAAGATAAAGTTTTAAAACATGCTTCGATAACACATGAGTATATAAAAATAATAAGAAGATATAGAAATATACTTAGAAAATGAGCAAAATGACAAATTTCAATACAAAGATAGCTATTAAGTAATTTGTGATTATGTAATACTTAATTGAATTAAATACTACAATTAAGAAAAGATTGGAAGATAAATTTATTAAAATGGTTAACATATATATTCTAAAATATATTGAAAATACATGTTATAGATAAATAGCACAAGGGAAATAATATGTATCATATGCCTTTTTCACATGAAGAAAATCATACAATTGCTAATTTAAAAATAAAAGAGTTTCATTTTTCATAGATATAGATAAGTATATTATCGATGTACTGGTATCCATAGTAAGGAACTTTAGCTGTGTCACAATATGATAGACATTATCAAAATGTTCAAAATGGGAGAGAACGTGCATCCCATAGTGGGAATAGCAGAGATAAAAAGCATGAAAGAACATATTTCTTTTTTAATTCTGATTAAACTTTTGTTGTATATACAATTCTGACACGTCCCCAAAGTTTCTTTCTAGCAATGAATTCATGCCTCCTTTCAATTATTCAGTCTTGCAATAATCTATGCACTTTTTTGAAGTGTTTCATAGATATTGTCACAAATAAATCAGCCTTAGGAATGAACAGTACTCTTCACAAGCTCTGGGTATCAAGAGGCAGTATGTACACAAAATTTTTCTTGCAAAGAGAATTGAAGAATCTTCTACCTAAGGGTGATTCTCTTTTGTTGAATTCAGTATGACCATAGCATGCAATGATGGTCTCTCTTTTAATGAAGTAGCCTCTGGCCAAGAGCCAGTATTCAACATAGTCTTCAGGCCCATGTCATACAGTACTAAGTTTTGCAATCACTTAAATTAAAAAGCAAATCTTAATCAATTGATATGATCATACTTCCTACCAAAAACCTGAATGTACCTGAAGGATGATAACACTGCCTACAAAAAGAAATATTCTGGAAGAACTGTTTTTGTACTGTGAAATAATTGTAGAATTCAATCATGAACTCATTTTCATGATATGTGAGAATATTAACAGTTAATTGCTCATTGCTCATTAGATCAAATTTCAGAGCCACATGACTTTAATACATATCCTCATTTCAGAATTGCCCATTCATATGATATTGGGGAAGTTAATTCCATTCTCTACCTAAAATAGTGGCTATAGAAGTACTGACATTCAAAATCATAATCCCATCTACACTGCAAAGATGCAGTGCTAAAAATCAGGAACAAAAACTAATTTAAATTTAAGCTTAAGTAACCCTGGGAAGTATGTAAATGCTTGTTTTATAAAGATTTTCCATTTAGTCCAAAGAGGAAAACTGTTTTTATTTTAAATTTATTTTATTAGCATTATGCAGTATGTGTGCAGGAAGAAGGAGAGAACTACCTATGGGAATCAGCTCTTGCCCTTTCATCATGGGTCCTGGGCTTGGAACTTAGGTCATCAGGTTTCTGTGGAAAGGATAGGTTGTACCTGATGAGCCATCTTCAGTGGCTGGAAAACTGTCTTAAAGGAGGGAATAGTCCAAAATTCTTTCTAGTACATTAAAATGTTTAAGTTAAGATACACTATAGAGGAGAAAAAGCAGCTCAATTATGTTTATTATACTTTGAAAATATTGATGCTATATAATCAGAAATCATAATTTGTGTATATATACTAATATATATGTACCCATACATATACAATTTTGAATAATACAAATCATTTATATACACATTAGAAAAATTAATGATAAGAAATATTACCTAGCAGTAACTTACTAGGTTCTGAAGTCAGAATGATCATTTCAACATTTTCATACTTTAAACTTTTACCTTTTCACAGGCATATATTTTTTAACATTAAGGGAAATATTTTTAAGAGGAGCTAACACTGAGAGGTTCTTCACAACCTACACAATGTCAATCTTTTCAATTGATTTCCTCTCACTCCATTAGTTCCATGATTCAGATATGTCATGAAAGTGTTTTTACATGAGTCAATGGTTAGAACCAAGGAATCACTGTAGCTACATTAAGTAGGGTGAAAATAATGTGTAGAACAATTTATAAAAGTCATCAGAAGGCACTTGAGGAGAACTGTCACATCAGAAGAACCACTGTGTCCACAGCTACTTCAAGGTCAATCACTATAATATTAACAACTGGAGATCATATGTACAACGTTTGAACCAAGGTCAGAGAGTACAGTGATTCACAGGAAACCAGCCCCAAAGCTGCATATAGCTGAAAGTTTTCCTGTGCCCCACCTGGCCCATGGTCAGGACAAATCTCTCTCACCCATCAGTCCCACAGCCATTTGGACACAAATAAACACACACAGGCTTATATCATGTTTAAACTATGGCCATGGCAGGCTTCTTGCTATCTAGTTCTTATATCTCAAATTAACCCATTTCTATAGATCTATACTTTAACACATGGCTTATGGCTTACCAGTACTTTAACATCTTGCTTCTCATGGTGGCAGCTGGCAGCATCTTCTCTGTTCTGTCTTTCTCCTTCCTCTCTGTTTGGATTTTTCCACCTACCTCTAAGCTGCCTTGCCATAGGCCAAATGGCTTTACTTATCAAACAATCAGAGCAGCATATTTTCACAGCATACAGAAAGACATTCCCCCATCAGCTGCAGAAAGGGTATCCATAGGATTTTCTTGACCAGTATGAAATGTTTTTTCCCTAAAGTTTTGCTATACTTAAGTCAATTTTAAATTATCATTTTTTTATTTTTAAAGATTTAATTTTATTATTAATTTTATTTATGTATATGTGTGTTTGTTTTCACATGTGGGTATATACATGTGAGTGCAGGTCCCCATGCAAGCCAGATGTACCAGATCTGCTGATATGGATTATGAAAGCTAAGCTTAAGTCCTCTGGAAGAGCAAATGCTCTTAACCATGGAACCATCTTGCTAGCCCAAATTTTAAATTATTATTTTGGTGAAAATATTTTTAAGAGAAGCCCAAAGCATTAGGTCAATACAAAAAAAATGACATCATGAAATATTCAGAAATTCAGAAATATCCATAAATTAAGGCACAAGTTCTTTTAAAGTAAGTTTGTGGTAGAATATATCTGTTACAGTAAACAGTATCTTATCAGGTATAATTGATTCAAAAGTTAGGACTAGCCAATTTGGCAAAAATCATTTAAAATATTTGCAAATTTATTACTTATTGCTAATTTATTTATAGATTGTGTTAGTCTTTCCCAATATTCCACACTTTTATATATTGTCTCCATACTTCTCTATATGGAGTGCCCCACAAAAAATAATTTAAGTTTGCCCAAGATTTCAAGAATTTATACTTCATTGTTAACACCATTCAGTTGCACACAAGTGTTTTAGATGGCTTCGTCAACTCCCATACCCTGTGAGCTTTCCTATGGGAATGCTGTTATTCTGTCAAGACTGTCTCCTCAGAAAGGAAGCTTGACACTCAGGAGCAGAACACTCACCTCCCACAGTACACTAATGTTTCACATGCTAATTGAGGTGTCAGCTCTTCAATATCATCCTAACTCTGGACAGAAGGCGATACAAATGACACTGCATGCTTTTCAAGGCTAGTTCGAGTGGCCCACCAAATATGAAGGTGGCTTTCTCCCCTCTCCATTGTTTCCTGTGTGCACATGAGGACAAGAAAGCAGACTTTCTGTCAACATGCCATCTTCTTCAGGCCCTCACCTTGATAACTGAGATCATATGGAGGAGTGTCTAAATGGTACTATAGTATTGTAATAAACTTTACAATAGTACACAAGGAGAAAATTGAATAATTTCCTGTTTACTAAGAAAAATCATTCCTTTTTCATTAATTATAAATATCTCCTAAATATCTATAATATAATTCATGGATATGTGTGCCTGCTTCAACTATTCTTGGCATAAATATGTCCTCAAATGCTTCAACTATTCTTAGCATAAATATGTCCTCAAATCTTTAAACTTCTGTTTTCTCATAAAGAAATTCTATAGTCTTATCAGCAGTTTTATGAACAATTTCTAAATATTCAAAAAGTTTATTTAATTCTGCCTCAATGACTTTGGTTTTTTCTATCCCATAAATACTTCTGTTTTATAATAAATTTTATAGGAACTGATTTTAGTTCTACATGTTTTTTGTTTGAAATCAAGCTGTGTTCATGTCTTGACTGCCTATGGAGTCTTATCTGTATGCTGATACTTTCATCTCCAAAGTCCATCTCACAACTCTAGCAACGTTGTCATGTTTCTTTTTATGATTTATAATGTTCTGACATTCTCATGGAGTATAGGTATTTGTAAAGAAAATGTTATTGCATAGCATACCATTTCTTTGAGTTTTGTTTCACATTGCCTTCCATATGCTATTTCTCAATACTCTGAGTCAACAGTTGGTTAATGTTACCAACCTTTCACAAGAAAGTTTCACTCCATGGAACAGACACTATAACAGTAGAAACAAGAATTGTCTTTATGTGAATAACAATGAAGTATGGTGTTACAGTGTTAATAACCTTCTTAAGAATATTTAAGGGCTACCAGCTTGCCATTAAATGCAAAGATTTATAAACCTTTTTCCTAAATTTTCTTTCTTTTTTTATTTATTAATTTACTTGAGGAGGAAAAGCTCCATGGGTTATCTGATAAATTAGTTCAATTATTTTAATCCAATCTCTGTAATGATCAACAAGGGATCAAAGCTGTTTATGCATTGTGGCCCTAAGCAGGAGCAGCATTCCCGCCAGCAGTCTGGTGATCAGGACATACAGAGCTGCAGCTTGGAAATTTGTTTATTTATCCCTCTTGTAGACATTTTTCATTAAACATAAAGGTTTTTTTTTTGTTTTTTGTTTGTTTGTTTGTTTGTTTTTTGCTTCACATGGTGTTTTGAAACTGGCATCTCATCATTTTCTGTGTTGCTGGCACTAGCTCTGGGTTACTTAGTATTTATTAATAATTTCCATTTTGACCTTTCCTGGGTTTGCTATTTATTAGCTGTTTTTTGCACTTTTGCAAAGATGACTACACAGAACTGGATAATTTTCTTTTTGGCTCCTTCTCAAATTTCATCCCTTAAATTATTTTTACATTGACCTTTAAAGTTAGGCTATGGCTAAGATTTGAAAACCCTGTTTAAAAATCTACCCTGCTGGGACATAAGACAGTCCCTTGGGTTTACAACAGACCAGTTTATCAGTAGCTGAATGCTGCAGAGAGCTGGAGGCAGAGGGACAAAGTGTGAGGAAGTAAAAGATGTCCCAGGAGAGAGAACTTTTAAACACTCATGATAGCAATTTTACTTTGGAAACATTCAGTGACTGAAGGAACAGAAATTCTCAATAAATGTTACTTTGGGTCAACAGCTTTCTGAGCATACTGTGTGAATGAAGAATGAGCTTTGTGTTTTGCCATGCTCACTTATGCGTGTATTTGCATATGCCCAAGTGGTGTGTTTACTCTCGTGCAGTGTGTGTGTATAGTTAGAGTTTTCCTGCCTGGCCCACAGTCAGGACAAATCTCTCTCACCCACCAGGTCCATAGAAGCTCAGAACCAACCAAGTAAACACACAGAAACTTACATTGTTTAGAAACTGTATGGCTGTGGCAGGCTTCTTGTTATCTACTTCTTCTACCTTAAATTAACCCATTTCTGTTAGTCTATACTTTGCCACATGGCTTGTGGCTTACCAGTGTCTTTACATGTTGCTCTTCATGGAGGCTGGCAGTGTCTCCTCTGAGCCTTCCTGTTCCCAGCCTTCTCCTCTTCCTTGTCCCGCCTATACTTCCTGCCTGGCCACTGGTCAATCAGAACTTTATTTACACAGAGCGATATCCACAGCACTTCCCCTTTTCTTTTTTGTTAAAGGAAGGTTTTAACTTTTACATAGTACAATTACATATAACAAAACAATTATCAAGCAAGAATTACAGTTACATTATTAAAGAAGATATCCTGTCTATCTTATATTTGTGAGTCTAAGGTTTTATATCTAACTTATCTTTTATCATAATTGAGGAAATTATAACTATCTAGTCTTCAACCACATCAAAGACCTCAGAAGGATATAATATTACCTGAGAACTGGGAGAAGGATGCAAGGATTTTTCGGGAGTCTTGCAGGGTAGACAGAGACAGCTGGCAGCCTTATGTTCCTTTGTAAAGCTGGGGCATTTGTCTTCAGCTGACAGGGCTAGAGTCTCTCAGTCACTTCTCTCAATGTCCTGTAGAATGTCTGGCAGTTTCCTCTGCAAAGCAGGAACCCAAAGGACCATTTTGTCAAGCAAAGTTTAGTGGTCACCTTTCTATGGGTCCTGCATGTCCAGTCGATCAAGCAGTCCAGGCAAGAACAGTTTCTTGCCCAAATGGCTATTTTTGCCAAGTTGAAGATAAGATATGACGTGTCATCAATGTCCATCCTCCTCTCTGAAGTAAATCGGTGCTGCCAGGAGCAGACATGTCTCACTGTCCAGAAAGTCTAAATTTTAAAAGTATTTTAAATGTCATATTCTGTAGGTCTTTGAAGTGTTTGAAGATTACCTATCTATCTGAAATATCTCTATGTATACCTAGAAGACTTAACTAACATGGCTATGAGTATGATTATCATAGATGACTAATTATTAATCTATTTTTAATTATCCATTACAATTTAAATGAGCTATACAAACATAATACCTTAAACATGAGTAGAAATATGCACATAGTATAACAAAATTAACTTTTAGTTTGTATCAATAGACTAAAGTCTATACCAATGTAAAACATTTTAAACAAGTTGTTGCTCTTTAGAAGTAAGTTCCTTAAACTACCCTTTTATCCTATTATATCTATATCGTATCCCCTTTTCTTCTTTAGAAAGAGATGTCATTTATAATCAACCTGCTTTAAAGAAAAATATTGTTTTTTCTCTGTCCCACACCAGAGGGCTCTTCTGATTTGGGACACAAGGATCTCTTAACCTTTTCTTTTAGCAGTATGTCTGGGTTTAGAGAAGGAGTGAGCCAATTCCATCTCCAAAGCCAGCTTGATAATTTTGGGAATGTGGGCGTAGTTTTTCTTACTACTTCCTGCTGGAGGGGGGCGCTGTATCTTATGGGGACACAAAGAAAGTTTTAGGATTATGGAGTAGTCCATTAGGGTGAACCTCTGAGCCAGTTGCCTTGAAACCATTCTGGATGTCAGATCATCTGGGCCATGGTGTCATCCATCAGAGACCTTTCAGGTGGTCTTGGCTGATCAAACCTGATGTATCTTAATCTGGAACAAATCCACAGCCTCTGGTTTTCTGTGGAAACAAAAGCAGAGACTCCTTTCCAAAGCAACATATCCTTATATCCAAATTTTAAAGTCAAGGTACCTTTAAAATTTACATATTTGTTTAACTCAACAGCTTTTACGATCAAATGTTTTTCTGCAGTTAAAAATCCCAAAGACAACATAAACCAGATTCTCTGTGTAATATCCATCTTTGTAAGACTGAAACGCTGCTGTGGCTGCTGGCTCTGCCCACCTCTGCTTCCCAACATGGCGGTGGAACAGTTTACTGCCAGCTCTGGGTCTGGAGCCATGTGTACCATCAACTATCATAAGCAGTTCTATCAAAGCAGTACATAGCCCAGAAACCCTTTTTTGTTTTTTGTTTGTTTGTTTTTAACTTGCAAAGGCTAAATCCACCATGCAGCAGAGCAAAGTGTTGCTTGTAGACTCCTCATTCCTGCCACACTGCAGGTCAGACACACAAGCCAGAAACCCGCCACAGTAGCTCAAACAGGTAGGCTACCGCTAACTTGAGGGAGACAACTAGGAAGCTGTTTTTAGCTCCGTCTTAGAATCTTTTTTCTCAGGTTTTAGGTGGAAACTCTTGCCACCACGTTGGACGCCATTTGTAGTTAGAGTTTTCCTGCCTGGCCCACAGTCAGGACAAATCTCTCTCACCCACCAGGCCCATAGACGCTCAGAACCAACCAAGTAAACACACAGAAACTTACATTGTTTAGAAACTGTATGGCTGTGGCAGGCTTCTTGTTATCTACTTCTTCTACCTTAAATTAACCCATTTCTGTTAGTCTATACTTTGCCACATGGCTTGTGGCTTACCAGTGTCTTTACATGTTGCTCTTCATGGAGGCTGGCAGTGTCTCCTCTGAGCCTTCTTGTTCCCAGCCTTCTCCTCTTCCTTGTCCTGCCTATACTTCCTGCCTGGCCACTGGCCAATCAGAACTTTATTTACACAGAGTGATATCCACAGCATGTGTGTGTGTGTGTGTGTGTGTGTGTGTACATGTAGAAGCTGTGAGACAGATTTGTCACCTCACCTGCCACTCACTAAGCTTGCTGGCCTGACTGGCTAGTACTGAAGCCCAGGGATCTGTCCATTCTGGGCCTTAAAGCCAAGGTTCAAAGTGCACAGTACCAGGCCTGGAGATTTACATGAGTTCCGAGGAGCAAATTCTTATATTTAGCAAGTATGCTGGCATAGCCATCTCCCCACTCACAAAAAGGGACTTTTATTTTTCTGTTTGCTTTTGTACCTGGAATGTCTAATTATATTCTGATTTAATCTCCTAGATTTGACTTTTTTTTTTCACTTAAATCAGAAGGGTCATGACCTTTGTAGCTGTGGCCACTGACTAGTTTATATTTTATACTTAATTCCTTTTCGGAACTCATATGATCACTGAAAAAAAATCACAGCTACCTGATATGGAGAAAAAAATAATTCTTTTATTGCCATGTAAAAAAAAGTCACTCATGGGAGTAATGGCTGCATTCAGAAGAATTCTACACAATGTTGAGTAAAGTTGTTTCATGAAAGCTCCTATTTCATTACGGCCTTGGCAACTAGAAGAAAACTCTTTGTTACTCATGTTTTCTAATGGAAAATTATGTTCTTTTTGTCTTCATTAAAGTGTCATCTGGTGAAAGATAAAATCTCAGAGATTGTTAATTTGATATTTTGGTGAAGAATGTGGCTACATTTTATCCTTGTCTGAAGAATCTGCCTGAGATTAAAATAAAGAGATTTTATTAATTACTTAGGCTGAGGAAACCTCAAAACAGCTTTGTATAGACTCTGTTGTATGGTTATTAGTGATAACACTAATGAAGAGTTATAATGAAAAGAAGCAAGCTGAGAAAAATAAATCCTGTGTTCAGTGAGATAAATGGATTAGGAAATGGAATAATGGGAGTAGTGACCACAGGGCAAGATCCCACCCAGCTAAATTTTCAACTTGTGAAAAGGAATTAAAGAAAATCTTAGGGTAGGGTGTGATTGTGTATGCCTTTAATCCCAGCACTGGAAAGGCAGGGGCGGACAGATCTCTGAGGCTGAGGCCAACCTGGTCTACACAACAGGTTTCAGGACAGCCAAGGTTAGGTGATGAAAGACAGAAAGCTGATAAAGATGTAATTGAACAAGAGGGTATCTTCCATTCCTAGCAAGCAACATAAGTTGGCAGCTTTGGCCATGTTGTTCTGGCTTTAGAGTCAAGGGTAGAAAAAAAAAATGGGTTATGGAATTTGACTCTGTGCATAATAAAAAGCCACTGGGGCCAGGCATATGTCAAGGGTATCACTGAATGGAGGTCTAGAGAGGCCATTGTGTTTGGCTTTAGGTGGAAGCCTGGATTACCTTGGAGACGCAAAGATGTTAGAGATGCCAGAGTATGGGATGACTTCTGAGAAAAGCTGTTAACAGGGAGTGAAAGGAGCCCAAGAGAAAGAAGCGTGTTGAAGTCGACAAAGCTGAACAGAGTTTGAGAACTGAAGAACGTTTTGACGCAGATATGCAGAGTTTATACTTTGTCCAGCTGGTTTTTGGTCTTCTTTGGGCCAAAATTTCCTCACTATGCTCCCTTCCCTACATTTGGAAAGGTGTCATTATATGTTGGAAGTATATGATCTGCTTTTTTATTTTGATTTTTCATAGGGGCATGGCAGGTAAGATATTGCCATTAGTCTCAAAAGAGGCTTTGGACTTTTAAACAATGTTGAGACATTGAGAATATGGGGACTTTTGAATTTGGACAAAATGTATTTTTGTATTATGATACAGCTAAAAGCTCTTGGGGGATCAATGAATGTAATGTGGTGGTTTGAAAGAAAATGGCCCCCAAATGGAGTGGCACTATTGGGGGTGTAGCTTTGTTGGAGTAGGTATGGCCTTGTTGAAGGAAGAGTTTCATTGTAGAGGTAAGCTTTGAGGTTTCCTATGCTGAAGGTTCTCCCAGTGTCAGGCATCATTTCCTTTTCTCTACAAGATAAGATGTAGCCATCCTAGTCTGCCTGCATGCCACTATGTCCCACCATGATGACAATGGACTAAATCTCTGACTTTAAGCAAGCCACCACAATTAAATGTTTTCATTTACAAGAATTGTCATGGTCATGTTGTCTCTTTACAGCCATAGAAACTCTAAATAAGACAGTGTCATTTATTAATTGTTGTTCTTTGTACCTATGCTAACTATATTCTGTTCAGAACGTCTTCTTCTCTGCCAATGAGTTCAAGACTATTTCTCACTTTCTCTTCTAACAGATTCAGTGTTTCTGGTTTTATGTTTTGGCCATTTTTTACACTTGGAATTGAGTTTTGTGCAGGGTGATATGTATGGATCTATTTGAATTCTTCTACATGAAGTTGTCATATTAGATCAGCATCATTTGTTGAACAGGCTATCTGTTTTTCCAGTGTGTATTCTGCTTATTTATTTAAAAAATCGATGTTGAAAGCTGTGTGGATTTATGTCTATGTCTTCAGTTACATTGATCAAGTGTCTGTTTTTATGTAAATACCATGCTTTTTTTATTATTGTAGTTCTTTAATACCACTTGAAATCAAGAATATTGATTCTCCTGTCAATCTTTAATATTCAGGCTCCTGTTTTCTTATTGTTTTTTCGTGATTCTAGATGCAACTGAAGATTGTCTCTTCAAGGTCTGTTAAGAATTGTCTTGGAATTTTGATTGGGATTGCATCAAATCTGTGGATGGCTTCCGGTAAGATGGCCACTTTTAATCTATCAATTAATCCTACCAATTGATGAACATGGGGGATCTTTCCACCTACTATTTTTTTCAATGTCTTAAAGCTTTTATTGAACAAGTTTTTTACTTGTTTGGCTAGAATTACCCCCAAGGTAGTTTATATTATTTATAGCTATTGTGAAAGGTGTTTCCCTGATATTTATTTAAGGGTTTATTCATTTCCTCTCTAAGGACCTCTATCATATTCGTAAATGGTGCTTTGAGGTCTCTGTTTTGTGTTTTAAATCTTGGGCTTCTGTGGTGAGGCTGCGGGGCTTTGTTGGAGACATGTTATTCTGGCTTCTACTGATTGTGTTTTTTAATGGTATCTAGGCATCAGAGTTTAGAAAGATTATAATTTTTGCTGTAGACACTGTGTTTTTTGGTGAGTATTTTGTCTTCAGTTTCTGTTGTCTTTTCTGGTTTTTAGGAGAGTGTTGTGGCTGTGTGTTGAATGATAGGAAATTCTTCTGGGATCTTCACAGGTGTGGCCACTGGGGGTCCTGAGTAAAAGATATTCCCAGGTATTGAGAGCTGATATTTAGAAATGGGGATAAATTTAGGGGATTTAGAAGGTATAAATTATAGAGGAAAGCATGATGTTCACCATAATCTGCTTTTCCCCTTGAGAATAGGGGCAGAAAGTGAAAAGGGACCACGACTGGCAGTCTGCTACATATCCAGGGATAAGGGGTAAGGGAGAGAGGATATGGAGGAGAGGATGGCGAATGAAGATCTGAAGCAAGCCTCCCTGCCTCCCTGGACTACTGATTCTCTGGCAGAAAGGCTGCTGGAGTTCGGGACTATGAGAAGAAGAGGAGTGGGCAGGAAGACTGGAGTGAAAATGTGTAATCGTTTGGAGATCGGGGCAGAGAGGAGGTAGAGGCCTCAGCAGATGATCTGCTCCAGAAATGGGCATAAAACTTCAGGACTGAATTTGGAGAAGAAGGAACAGTAAGGATCCAAAGTTAGAGGCTACCTGCTTTGCTGGCTGTTTCCCCCAATATGTGCTAGAGCTGGTGACTGAGATAAAGCCATGAGTAGGGGAAGGCAAGTTTGAAGGGAAAGATCTGCATGATCCACTGGCGATGGGGGAAGACTGCAGCAGGTAGTGTGCTGTATGTTTTGGGATAAGACTGGGCACTGGCTTTGAATAGCAGAGGGAGTAGGGAAATATGCAATGGTGGAATTAGCCCCTTCCCCTCTGGCTCCTGTACAGCATCTTATCACTCTATCCATCTAATTCCATTTATTAGTGACACATTTGGAAACTGAATTCACTGCACACCTTTGGGCATGATAATCTTCCTGTAATAAATTTTGTCTAGAATTCCCAAGAAACCCTCACAAGTAAGTGAAATACATTCTCTCATACTGTTTATAATTATCTAATATGACTTCTTTCTGTCTCTATCTACTTTTTTATTTCTTTCCCTCTCCAGTTCCCTCCATTTTTCCTCAGAACAACAACAATAATAAAACACTTTAACTTTACTATATCTGCAATTAAATAATTTCTCAATTACCTTTGGATGGAATTTAATTTCTACAGAATAAATTATCATAATTACTATATTAAAATCATTTTTCCTTTTTGAATAATTAAAATTTGAAATAAGCTTACATATAACTATGGTATATTTATTATTAGAATTTTTCAAAACAGCACAGCTTTAGATTTTATTTCTAAAACACAAATAATATCATGCAATGTGACTGAATACACATAGTAATATAAATGAAGTGTGTTATATCTTCCATATGTATTCAGCAGATGCATATATATACCAAAAATATATCAATTTGTTCCCTGGAAGAGCATTTTAAATATTCCATATCAAGGTTCATTAAACTGTATATAATTATAAAATGTGTGTGTCAGTTTAAAGCAATACTCCAAAAGACAATTAATCCTAAAATTAAAATGTTGGTATGCTTATTATGCATATGTCAGTTGTCCAAAAATTATTCAAAGGTTAGTTTTCAAATAATTTCACAGTTTTAAGATTAAGGTCATCACAATTCTACAGAGTTGAAAAAAAAAAATCTGTTAGCTAGCCTTGACTGATACAGAGGAAAAATAAAGGAACCACCTTAAAAATTACATAAATACAAATTAAGATGAAATAAATTATCTTTACTAATGATAAGTAAAGAACAAAGATCACTTTTCCTGTCACAGTAAGGAAGAAAATATTGATAAGAGTTAATCTGTGCAGTTTAATTATAGCTAAATATGTTCTTTTCTCATTTTCATAAAACAAATAAGATAGAAAGCACGTGATTGGAGTCTGAGGTAGAGTAACAGTAAAGAGAGATTTATCAGTCTGTAGAATGGTGTCATGACCTAACGTTTTAAGAACAAGGAGAATGTTAATATAAGAATTTGAAGGAAAATGCTAATGCTGTAATGAAATTGTCCCTAAATTACAGATTATGCCATAATTCCTAGAGTGTGTGACAGCTGCATCATCGATAGAGCCCCATCATAATCACCAGGTGGAAGAAAAACATGCTGCCTACAGTGATTGTGCATGAGAAGCCACTTAAATTCCCGTGTGGTCTACCTTCTGCTTGTTAACCTTGTAGTGAGAGCTGACATGCATAATACCAAATGAATGCAACCCTCAGTAATTACTGTAATTCACAGAGAAATGCGTTCATTCGAGGCAGCCTTTCTACCCCCACAATCAACCTTCTGAAACTCCAAAGAAACACAAGCATGGCTTTGCCCTGACAAATTTGGCATGACAAATGTTTCAAATAAACTGAGTTAAAGTACCTTGCTGAAAATCACAAGAGCTGCTTAGAAAAGTAACAGATGCCATTATAGAAAAATAGGTTTAACAACAAGCAGCGTGTTAGAGATTCCTATGTAGTTTCAATATGTTGACCACTTACTGAAAATGGCCTGTGACCAGAGGTATTAGCCTATCCCAGGAAGGCCAAGGAACACAGGTTTCTCCAGAGGTGACATCAAAGCCCAGAATTGGAAGCTGCTGCGATCTCTGATATAGGACAAGAAAACAGAATGCTGCTAATGAATAACCTCAAGTAATTTTCTTACCAAAAACAAGCAAGGAACCAAGTCTGTTTATTTCTTGGTGATTAAAACCTCTCTATTTTTCAGTCAATATTTGATTAAATTAACAACTGTTTATTACAGGTGAAATGTGTGGGTATGCACATACAGCCCAAAATATTTACAGACTAAGATAGGAATATAGATAAGGGTTAATAATATCTTGATGGAACATATCATTTTAATGTGCTTTTTTCCAGCCTTCTGATTCACTAGGAGTTGGGTTACAGATTCTTTAAGCACTAGCAGCCAGGCAGCGCTGCTATTTCCTCTGCTTTGGAGATAATGTCATTCATAGGAAATGTTGCCTCCACTTTGTAGTATTTTTTAACTGCTTGTTGCACTATGAAATAGTGCACAGATTTATTCAAGTTCATTGAATTTTACAAAAAAAGGAAGTGGAAAGAAAAATAACCTATGGAACATATAAGGATAAATATGTAGTTGATAGAAGGGTTTATCAGAAAATGAAGTCAGTAGGGCCTGAGTCATTCACCAACATTTTAAATATAAGCCAACCAATATCACCCTATGTTTGGCAGGTATTCATTAGGGGATTCTATTTCTGGGAGAAAATGGTTCACAGACTTAATACTATTCTTTGTTTTTAATTTAAAAGGAGACTCCTTGATAATTTAGGTCTCATAGTTACATGTTAGAAAAATGTTCTGATGGCTATTGGATGAGAAAAAAGTGGGAAAAATGAAGAATACTTATAGAAGGTGTGATTTCACTGATTTGATTGTGTATAAATTCTCTCAGCATGTATTTATGCATGCTTTCTTTGAGGTACTATGGACTCTCTTTTTCTGTTTTCATACTGTAGCTAAAATTCTCTGTATGTTAAATGTTGAATTTATCTCTTAATGAAATATTGACTATATCACTAAGAGTTATTTGAAATCAGCTATCAAAACAAGCAATTCCTACACACTCAGAAACATACTGATGGTATATTAATAGTAGAATTACTACAAATTGTAGGCTCCATTTAAAAATCTTTCATAGGAGTTGAAAAAGCACATTAGTAAATGTTAACATTGAACTACTCTTGACATTATGAAATGAAGATAACACATTGAACTTTAGAAAAGCTTCCTTCCATTTTGATCAACATAGGAAGTATTTGGAGATGTGAAGTAATGAGCATGTTAAACTCTTGTTTTTCCGAGGATTGTAGTTCTTCTTTATGGCTAGAACAAGGGGTTTCAGTTTAGGTTACACTACACTGGACCCATCTACACTACACTGGATCCATCTACAGTCTTTAATTCAGACAAGGTCACTTTCACTAATGCTGTAGAACTGTCTATCCAAAGCGGTGGAGGCCTGCACATGTTAGTTCAGGGTAGTGTTTGGTCTTTTCTCAGGGGAAATATCTCCTTCTGTCCTGATGAGGCACTTTGTTTTACAGAGTACACAGAAGGTTAGTGCAGTACATATAAAAGCCTTTGTTCTATGGATTTATCTTGCAGTAAATGATGATGAGCGTGAAGATGACAATGATGGTAGTAATAGTTTTGTTGTTTAATCCGTCTTCATAAAACTTTTGACTGTATTTTCATTCTCTTTGTTATTTCCTAGAATTTTTATGGCCTGTTTCCTGTGGAAGAAATGAAACAGAACTCTAATATAAAACTTCTACCTCTGCATTTATATAGAGTTGTTTTTGCATTTAGTATTTTTTAATTCAGTAAAAATTACAATGCATTCAGCTGGTACTCTCTATAGATTCTGGTTGAAGTTGTAATGAAATAATGATTTCCTTCCCCACAATTCCAATGTTTTATAAAATTTTTTGACAATTAGAGAACAGGATTGTTGTAAAATATTTCTTCCCTAGGTTGTAAAATTAAAAAGGAGATCTCTCGATAACATCTGAATTTGCTGCTAACATTAGCAGTTCAATAATTTTTATGAAGTAATAATTATAGTTTGTGATATGTTAAATGCATAAACTAACTCTTAATCCACATTAAATATAAAATTATTCTTAAAAAGAGGAAAGCATGTTTTATTTTCCCCTATCATATATGTGAAAACCTTAATATTAGGAGACTAAGTAGGCTAGTAGTAATTCCAATAATAATGAAGAAACATTGAACTAATAAATAGGAAGCTTCTAGACTTTCCTAAAGTCTATTTGCTTGAACTTCCATTCACCTTCTAACATGCTTTATTCACTCAATATAATAAGTAAAAGAAGTTCTTTCACAGGTTATTTTCCATAATATCTGACCTTACTTGGCATCTAATGAATACCAGGCAACATTAGCTGGAAATTTTCCTCTTGTCCTATATGTCTCACAATTTTAAAAACACACCCAAAGCCTCCTTTAGAGTATTGATCACACATAGCTAAGTTTTTTCTTAACTGATATCATGATGCATCATTCCTCTTGTATAGTAATTTGTTTGGGTTTGACTAGCAATATTTATATAATGATAGACATTTCAGTTTTTGGGTCATTTTGATTGTTCTGCTGAAACCCTTGGAAATTTTTTATTAATTTAATCTGCTAATTGAACAATGGCAACTTAGTTATATTTTAATAGTTTAATTGTATCCCTCTAATAGTTCTTTGAGGGGTGGAAATTTCTATTTCTTATTGCGGGAACTTTCTTCTCTTTGTTTTCTAACTTTGTTCTTTAATATCAATATCTTGACTGTTTAATAAATTCTGTCTTTGCTAAGAGAGAAGATGGGGTTTGAAACTGTTTTGCATTGGTGTTTGCCATCTAAACACAGAATTTGAAATCAAGATGTTGTGTGACTGTTGTGAGTTAACTTCACCCTCTTGCTTACACAACAGAAATAAGTACAGAAGGTACTTGGTATGAGGAAGAGAGGAACTTGGTAGTAAGCATGTGGTGCCCTGAAGATGCAGCTAGGTGGAAGTGAAATAATCTGTCTTCATGGTGTGTATACATTACAAGAGAAGAAAACTACAACAAAGAACAATGACTTTAGTAATGTGTTTAAAAGCTTTATAAAGTGACTCTTCAATGATTTCTAGCATTTGACTTTCAAATCACAAAATCTGCTTCGTAGGTATTAGATGTCTTTGTTAAATTAAGAGCTATGGGATCCTCCTGTAAATCTTGAGTTCCAGAGATCTCTATGTAACTATTAAGCATCTATGATTCAGAATGATTACATTTTATAGCACAATACACATTAAGAAATACCTCTCCCAATACCAAGCTGTTCTTATTACTATAGTTCTATAGCAGAGCTTGAAGTCAAGGATGGTAACGCCTCCAGAGGTTCCTTTATTGTATAAAGTTGTTTTAGCTATTTTGGGTTTTTTGTTTTTCCATATAAAGTTGAGTATTGTTGTTTCAAGGTCTGTAAGAATTATGTTGAGATTTTCATGGAGATTGAATTCAATCTGTAGATGGCTTTTGGTAAGACTGCCATTTTTATTATGTTGATCTTATCTATCCATGAGCATGGGAGAACTTTCCATTTTCTGACATCTTCTTCAATTTCTTTCTTCAAAGACTTAAAGTTCTTGTCATGCAGGTCTTTCACTTGTTTGGTTAGAGTTACCCAAGAAGTGTTATATTATTTGTGGCTATTGTAAAGGATAATGTTTCTCTAGTTTCTTTCTCAGCCCATTTATCATTTGAACATATGAGAACTACTGATTTTTTTAAGTGAAACTTGTATCCCAACACATTGCTGAAGGTGTTTATCAGCTGTAGGAGTTCCCTGGTAGAATTTTTGGAGTCATTTACACATAAAGACCTCAACATAAATCCAGTTACACTGATCTTGATAAAAGAGTGAGTGGGAAGTAGCCTTGCATCCATTGGCACTGGGGACCACTTCTAAATATAACACCAGTATTACAAACACTGAGAGCAGCAACCAATAAATGGGACCTCCTGAAACTGAGAAGCTTTTTAGAGCAAAGGATATGGTCAATAAGACAAAATGACTACAGAAAGGGAAAAGATAAACCTACATCTGACTGATAAATAAATATATAAAGAACTCAAGAAACTGGACTCAAAATACCAAATAATCCAATTAAAAAGTGAGGTACAGATCTAAACAGAGAATTTGCAACAGAAAAATCTCAAATGGCTGAAAGACATTTAAGGAATTGCTCAACATCCTTAGTCATCAGGGAAATGCAAATCAAAATGACTCTGAGATACCATCTTATACTTGTCAGAATGGTTAAGATAAAAAATACTGAGGACAGCTTATGTTGGAGAGGATGTGGAGCAATGGGAACACTCTTCCACTGTTTGTGGGAGTGCAAACTTGTACAGCCACTTTGGAAGTTAGTATGATGGTTTCTCAGAAACTTGGGAATCAATCTTCTCAAGACCTACCTATACCACTCTTGGATATATACCCAAGGAATAATCAATCATACCACAAGGACACTTGCTCAACTTTGTTCATAGCAGCATTATTCATAATAGCCAGAACTTAGAACAACCTCTCAAATGAAGAATGGATAAAGAAACTGTGGTACATATACACAATGGAGTATTACTCAGCTATTAAAAAAATTGATATCATGAAATTTGCAGACAAATGAATGGAACTAGAAAACATCATCCTGAGTGAGGTAACGCAGACTCAGAAACACAAATATAGTATATACTCAGTCATAAGTGGATACTACATATAAGGCAAAGAATAAGCAGACTATAACCTACAGATCTAGAGAAGCTAGGTAACAAGGAGAACCCTAAGAGGCACCCATGGATCACCCTTGGAAATGGAAATAGATGAGGTCTCTTGGTTAAATTAGGAGTGGGGATGGTTGAATGGAGGGGATGGGGCATGAAAATGTGAGGAAACAGGATTGTGGTGATATTTGTAATTTAAGAAATAAAGCTTGCCTGAAGATCCAAGGACAGAGCCAACCATGGAGGTCAGGCAGTGGTGGCACACAACTTCAACACCAGTATTTGGGAAACACACAAGCCATTAATCCCAGCACTAGGGAAGTTGAGATAAGAAGTGAAATGGCTGGGTGAAGAAAGGCATGTAAGATATAAGGAGGCAAGAACTAGAAAGCCTTTCAGCTGAAAACTCAAGAGAATTCAGCCTGAGTATTCATGGAGACAGGATCTTCTTTTTTTTTTTTTCAGCTAAGGAATTGGCAAGGTGAGAAGTGGCTGTGGCTTGTTCCTTTGTTTTTCTGATCTTTCAGCATTTACCTCAATATCTGCCTCCGGGTTTTTATTATAAGTCCATTTAAGATTCATGCAACACAGGATGGTTGACCTGGGGGAGGGGTGGAGTGGGAGAGCAATGAAAGTGATACCTTGCTAGAGCAAGACATTGTGGAGCCAGGGAGAAACCCGGTGCTAGGGAAATTACCAAGAATCCACAAGGATGACCCCAGCTAACACTACTAACAATAGTGAAGAGGGTCCCTGGATTGGCCTTCTTCTATAATCAGATCGGTGAATACCATAACTGTCATCACAGAGACTTTATCAAGTAACTGATGAAAGCAGATGCAGAAATCCACAGCCAAGCACCAGACTGAGCTCAGGGAGTCCAGTCAAAGAAAGGGATGAAGGATTACATGAGCAAGAAGTGTCAAGATCATGATGGGGAAATCTATGGGGGGTGGGGGACTTAGTCCTGTCTCAACTTAATGTACCAGACTTTGTTGGCTACCCATGGGAGGCCTTATGCTTTTGGAGAAGTGGATAGAGGATTGGCCTGAGGGGGAGGAGGAGTAGGAGGAGGGAGAGGAAGAAGTGTAGTTGGTATGTAAAATTAATAAAAATAACACACACACACACACACACACACACACACACACAGAAAGAGAGAGAGAGAGAGAGAGAGAGAGAGAGAGAGAGAGAGAGAGAGAGAGAGAAATCCCTCTGTACCCATTGTACCCACCAGTAGAAGGCAATAATGTTAAGATAATTCAACTGACAAAAATAAGTCAAACAATGATTTATCTTAGAAATCTGAGCTGATAAAACTGATGTTAGAATTGATGAAGTAGGAGAAAGGATGACAGTCTTTCAAGGGGAAGCAAAAAGAGAATGAGGAAAGGAAGACCAAATTGGAGTTAGGCATAGCACAGAACCATGCTGTAAGTAAAGAGTTTCAGATCTTATCTGAACAGTGCTAAAAGGTAATGGGACCTAACGAAGGAAGACTATTTTTACTGCTGAAAAAAACTATGAAATTTTCTAATATCCACAATTTTAGACTCTAAAAGATTGTCATCAAATTAATAGTTAAGATAAATCCTCCTCCTTCTTCCATTTTCCAAGACATCCCTCTTATATTCTGCCTTCATATTTACAAGGTTTAAAAAGCATGAAATTAGATTTTCAACAAAGCCAAAATTATACAATTGAAAAAAAAAAAAAAAGAAGTTTCAACAAATGGTGCTGGTATAACTAGATGCAGTATGCAGAAGAATGCAAATAGATCCACATCTATCACCTGCACAAAACTCAAGTTCAAGTGAATCAAAGACCTGAACCTAATGGAAGAGAAAATGGGAAGTAGCCACGATTACATTGGCACAGGAGACAACTTCCGGAACAGGATACTAATAGTGCAGACTCTGAGATCAATAATTAATAAGTGGGAACTCAAGAAACTGAAAAGCCTCTGTAAGGCAAAGGACACTGTCTAGCAGCCTACAGATTGGGAAAAGATCTTTATCAAACCCATATACAACAGAAGGCTGATTTTCAAAATATATAAAGAACTAATGAAAGTAGAAATCAACAAACCAAATAATCCAATTACAAAATACGGTACAGATCTAAACAGAGAGTTCTCAACAGGAGAATCTCAAATGGTTGAGAATCAGGAAAATACAAATGAAAAAGACTCTGAGATTGCATCTTACACTTGTCAGAAAGGCTAAGAGTGAAAAGACAAGTGACAGCTCATTCTAAAAAGGATATGGAACAAGGGGTAAACTCCTCTATTGCTGGGAATCCAAACTTGCACAGTGACTTTGTAAATCAGTGTGGTGATTTCTCAGAAAACTAGGAATCAATCTACCACAAGACCCAGCTATACTACTCTTGGACATATACCCAAAGGATGCTCAATCATACCACAAGGGTACTTGCTCAACTATGTTTACAGCAGCGTTACTTGTTACTTCTTTTTTTTTTTCTCCTTTTTTAATTTATTATATTTGTGTTTTAATTTTACACATCAGCCATGGGTTCCCCTGTCCTCCCCCGCTCCTGGCCCCGCACCTACCTTCCCCCCAGCCCCTCCCCTCCATTCCCATCTCCTCCAGGGCCAAGACTCCACTGGGGATTCAATTCAACCTGGTGGATTCAGTACAGGCAGGTCCAGTCCCCTCCTTCCAGACTGAGCAAAGTGTCCCTGTGTAAGCCCAAGGTTCCAAACAGCCAGCTCATGGACATATCTGGGTCCCAATGCCTGGGTGCCTCCCAAACAGTTCAAACTATTCAATTGTTTCACTTATCCAGAGGGCCTGATCCAGTTGGGGGCTCCACAGCTTTTGATTCATAATTCAGGTGTTTCCATTAGTTTGGCTATTTGTCCCTGTGCTTTTTGCAATCTTGGTCTCAACAATTCACACTCTTACAGTCCCTCCTCTTTCTCAACTATTGGATACCTGGAGCTCCACCTGGGGCCTGGCTGAGGATCTCTGCATCCACTTCCATCAGTTATTGGATGAGAGTTCCAAGACGACTGTTACGGTGTTTAGTCATCTGATCACCAGACTAGGTCAGATCAAGCTTTCTCTTGACCATTACCAGCAGTCTACAGAGGATATATCATTGTGGATTTCTGGGGACCTCTCAAGCACTCTGCCTATTTCTGTTCTCATGTGGTCTTCATTTATCATGGTCTGTTATTCCTCATTCTCCCTTTCTGTTCTTGATCCAGCTGGGATCTCCTACTCCCCTATGCTCTCTTTCCCTTAAACCTTGCCCTTCATTACCCCCATTCACGTCCAGGTTGTTCATGTAGATCTCATCCATTTCTCTGTTATTGGGCAATCCCTGTGACTTTCCTAGGGTCCCATTTTCTAGGTAGCCTCCCTGGAGTTGTGTAGCAGTCTAGTCATCTTTGTTTTACATCTAGTATCCTACTATGAGTAAGTACATACCATGTTTGTCCTTCTGAGTCTGGGTTATCTCACTCAGGATGATTTTTTTCTAGATCCGTCCAATTGCCTGCAAACCTCATAATGTCATTGTTTTTCTCATAGCCAGAAACAGAAACAATGTAGATGTCCCTCAAGCTAGGAATGGATAATGAAACCATGGTATAATGAAGCATTACTCCACTGTCAAAAACAATGACAACTGGAAAGTTGAAGGCAAATGGATGGAACAAGAAAAAAAAATCGTCCTGAGTGAGATAACCCAGTCCAAGACAGACAAACATGGTATGTTCTCACTCATAAGTGGATATTGGCTTCCTCATAAAGAATAACTATGCTATAATTCACAGACACCAGAAGTCCAGCTAATAACAATGGTTCAAGGGAGGATTTCTGGATATCCCTAGGAGGGAGAAATTAAAGAGATTTTGTGAGTGGATTATGAGCAGGTGGGGATAGGAAAGCAAGCAATCAGGTTGGGGGGCAGAAAGGGAGAGCACTGAAAGACACTACTGGAAGATATTAGGTATTTTGGAGTTAGGTGAAAATCTGGTGCAAAGGAATCTCTCAGGAATCTAAAAATATATCCTGCCAAAGACTGCTAGAAATAGCAGATATAGAGCCTGAACTGTCCATCTCCTGCAACCAAGAAGTACTTCAAAAGGAGGGAGTGAGAAACCAACCCAGTCACATAACTTTTGTCCTACAGTCTGTCCTGCCTATGGGATGTAATAGGATAAGGGTGGCCTAGAGATTGAAGAAGTGGACAACCAATGGCTGTTCTCACCTAAAACCCATGCCAGGAGAGTTACCTCACCCCTGACATTGCCCAAAGCACCAGGCCCACAGGCTGGATGACCCTGACACCCAAGATAGAACCAAACACAACTGGAGAAAAAAATTCAATGTAATGATGCCTAATGATGTTATGCTACACTCATAGATTGGTGCTTAGCCTTATTGTCATCAGAGAAGCTTAATCCAGCAACTGATGAAAAAAGATGCAAACTCAAACCTGAACATTAAGTGGATCTAGGGGAATTTTGTAAAAGATGGTGTGAAAAGATTGTAGGAGCCAGAGGGATCAAGGATACCACAAGAAAACTCACAGAATCAACTAACCTGGGCTCATAGAGGCTCACAGAAATTGGACCAACAACCAGGGACCCTGCATGGCATCAATCTAGGCTCTCTGCATATATGTTATAGTAATGTATTTTAGTTCTCTTGTTGGACTTCTAACAGTGGGATCAGAAGCTGTCTCTGATTCTTTGACTAGGTTTTGGGACCCTAATTCTCATACTGGTTTGCCTTTCCCAGCCTTAACACATAGGCAAGTGCTTACTATTACTGCAACTTGATATACCATGCATTGTTGATATTCATAGAAGAACTGTTCTTTCCTAAACAGAAATGGAAGAGAAGTGGAACAGGGGGTGAGAACAGAGGGGTGGTGGGAGGGAGGGACTAGGAGGAGAAGAAAGGGGAAACTGCAGCCAAGATATAAAAATAAATAAATTTAAAATGAAAACAAGAAAAGTGCAACTGTCATATTAATTTTATATTCATGAAACATTTGCTTTACAAAATGAATATAATATTGCAAATAGTTCCCAAACTATATTTTCCTAATATAAACAGCTGAATAATTATATGTATGCATAATATATATGTAATATATACATATTCTAGGATAGAAAATGTTACATTAATGCATCCTATTTATAATATGTTTATATAACACAAAAACCTATCTCATAGTAAGATGAATATTTCTTCTGAACTTTGTTAAAAGTGCTGTCTTCATAAAATGTATTTCTCTAAAAACCATACCTTTTTTAAAAAAAAATGCTATATTCTATATCATACATAAACATCATTAGTGGAGATAAACAACTTGGATAGATTAATCTCAGATCAAAAATGCAACTTATGTGCTATGCTGCACATAAGTTAAAGCTAATTGACTTATCCTTCTATTTACAGTGATGTGAGCACCAAACGAACTCACTATTGGAGACTACAGACACTACAATGAGACTTTAGTGTATTTCCTACAAAACTACAGACAGGACAACAAGCAGAAATGGCTTATGACTGGGTAGAGGAAAACAGAGCAGAAGCATTAAAATTTTAGGGTAGGGGATAAGGCTCAGTGTATGAACCTGTCACCAAGCCTAATAACCTGAGCTCCATTCCCCAGAGTGCACATGGTAGAAGGGGAGAACTGACTCCCACAAGTTGTTCTCTCTGTCCCTCCCTCCCTCCCTTCCTCTCTCCCTCCTTTTGTCCCTCCATCCAACACAGAGATAAATAAACAAATAATTAAAAATAAAAGAACAAGAGAGCATGCAAATAGGAGAGCTGGCCCTACTCTTCATCTGTCTTGTGGCACCATGGGTGTGAGAGAGATACCACTCCCTTGTCCCTTGCCACCCATGGCAGGCAGGAGAGCTGGCCTTGTAGTCATGAGTGGAAGAGCTGGCCCTGGACCTCACCTGGCCACCACATTTGAGCTGAACCTATAGGTGGTGGTATGAGTGGGCTTTCCCTAATGGCATGAGAGCTGGAGAGATGACTCCTGTGTTGGCATGGGCAAAGGGCCTTCCTCCTCTCCCCTTGACACCTGCAGCAGGTGAGAGAGCTTGTCTTTGGGTCATGAGAGCAATCTGGAGAGGTAGCCTTGCTCCCCACAAGATGCAGCACTTGGGAGAGTGGGCTTTGCAATTTGCCCAGGCAATACAATAAAACTTTGCCCTGGTGGTGTGGGTGCAGGTGAGCCTGACTCCAGGGCATGAGAACAGAAGAACAGGCCCACCCCTTACTGCCTGCTGCACTGGGTAAGCTAGGCAGCTAGGCAGTATTGGAGAGCTTGCACTGGTGGTGAGGATGAGGGGAGCTGGTTGGCTGACCAACCTAGCCACTACTCAGGCCCCCAACAAGGGCTATGAGTTATCCTACCCCAATATCCATCCTATCTATGAACTGCATGAGCATATCAAGATGCCATTCCTGTAGATCAAAAGCTGATGGGTCTCTAGGACACAGAGCAACAACATGATATCCAAAAGGAGTCCTAATGAGGGCCCCATATGGATAGTTTAGCAGAAGCCATAGGCCTCAAACCAGATCAATGACTTATTGCAATGAACACTTAAAAGTAAAGATGCGTGGACTAAAGGGTCTACTGTGTGACTCACTGAGTCATACTGCAGATTCTGCAAGTTATTTTTTCTTTCCTTTAAATTTTATTTCATTTAATTTTGGGAGGTATGTTGCAAGGTCAGAGCACAGATATGAAGGGACAGGGAGATGAATAGGATTGGGATGTATTATGTGAAATTCTCAAAGAATCAATAAAAAGGTTTGTGAAAATTCACCATCAAAAAAGAAAAAATGAATATCATTGCTGGGCAACCTATAATAATATGTTCATGAGGGGAGGTTTAAACAATAAGAATAACTTTCTTGACAGTTTTGAATCAAAATTGAATTTGTTCTCAATACATAGAACTTTTAAAATAATAATAATATTAACTCTAACAAATATGGAGAATAAGGTACATTTGCAAAATTTTCAGATTTTGAAAACTATTGATACTATAAAGTACTGAACATTAAAACCTTCAAGTTCATCTACCAGAAGCCATTAAGAATATACAGCAGATGACAAATGATATCCAACAAGTCAACCTATCAAATGAATGATTCTCTGATGCAAGGCTCCGCTTGGAAAAGACCATGGGGGTCACTGACTCGGAATCCATTTGTTTCTCTCTGTAATTTTTCTCATATGCCACTACATTTCTTCCCTAGAAAACCAGCTATGGGTATTTTCCCACTGCTTGTGTGTTTATATATTCTATCTATTGTACACACATATCTGTGGATGGCCAGGAAGATGATTTTTACTTAAGCTGTATAATTCTGATGAGTAGAAATAATACTAGGATATTTTTCATATTCAGGCTGACATAGGAAAATTCTCAGTTGCAAAGACAGGCTTTTACACATTTAGCTAAGCCCTCAAAACAAATTCAAAACAGACTAGTTGCCTCGGCATAACATGCACAAAAACATGTTCTACCATGATGATAATGGACTGAACCAAGGTCAGGCACAGAACAACTTTAGTAGACATAATTCTCTCTGCAATTGGCTTTCTGCAGGTACTCCTAGGCTCAAGACACAGCCAACTATTTTTTAAGTCCTAAATTTCAATGTCACTTTCTGTCTGAGAATCCTGACCACTTAAAGCTGTGTGCATGGCCAAGCATTACTCACTGGCTGGTCAGTGAGACCTCCCTAACCTGAGAGAAACTGTGTGACTTATCATGTTTTGTGACAATGGGTTAAACCCTGTATAAGTAACTTATAATTGTCCAGAGTTGGACTGTGGAAGGTGTGTATAAGTGTGCTGAAAGGAAGATATAGATGAGTGTATAGAGATAGAATGTGTGGAGATATGTGCTATGTGGAGACAGGTGGAAGAGAGAGCTATGTAAATGAGATGTATAGCTATGTAGAAGAAGTAATTGGCTGTATGGAGAATATAACTATGTGGAATGTAACTAAGTGGAGAAAGAGAGATTTTCAGAAAGAGATTAGAGATGCAGCTGAGTAGATAGAGAGATATAGGAAGATGGAGCTGTGTAGAAAAGAGATGCAACTGTGTGTAGAGATGTATGGCTGTGCAGGAGAGAGATGTATGTATATAAAGAAAGATGTGTATCTGTATGTAAGAATGTAGCTGTGTGGTGACAGATTTTCAGAAAGAAGTTTTCAGATGAAGTAAAAGAGAAAGTTACCACCAGAAAGCACATGTTTCCTTATTTTCCCCTCAGATAGAAAAGTCTAGCCCTCACCGGGTGGTGGTGGTGGCAGTGGTGGCGGCGGCGGCGGCGGCAGCCGAGGCTCATGCCTTTAATCCCAGCACTCGGGAGGGAGGCAGAGGCAGGCAGATCTCTGTGAGTTTGAGGCCAGCCTGGGCTACCAAGTGAGTTCCAGGAAAGGCGCAAAGTTACACAGAGAAACCCTGTCTCGAAAAACAAAACAAAACAAAACAAAAACAAAGAAAATCTAGGCCTCAATGCACTCAAGGATATTTTTTGCATACCCTGGGCTTCTGGAGGCTGGCCCTCAAGTTAACAATATACATCTAACTGCTAACTAAATGAAAAAGTAGAACAGTAGAACAATGTATGTTAAACACCCATTCTCACCTAATGAAGACCTTACCAAAAAGAAGCAAATAAATGACCATTAGCACAAATAAAGGGGTAGAAGCAAAACCAAATTTAAAATTAAAGTCATGATACTTACAATTTTAAAGAATTTAATGTAAAATTTTAAACAAAACACTGCTTAAATTAATAAAAATAATAGGCAGAAAGTATAAGAAAGGGGTCAACAGAATATAGTCATTGAAAGACAAATATTACAATTAAGTGAAACGTTTTTTGTTGTTTTTACATCCCAATCAAAGTTATCCCCCCTCCCCTCTTCCTAGTCCACCTTCTGCAATCCACTCTTCCTCAACTGTTTCTCTTCAGATACATGGAAGCCTCCCATGGATATCAGCCAGCCATGGGATATCAAGTTGCAATGAGACTAGACACCTCCTCTTCTACTAAGGCTAGATGAGGCAGTATGGTAGGAGGAATGAGTCCCCAAAACAAGTAACAGAGTCAGAGACAGCTCCTATTTCTACTGTTAAGAGTCACACAGGAAGACCTATCAGGGACTATGGGGGTCCAGCCCCTTTATAGTCCCCTCCCCGGGTCCAGGAAGAATCTATAACCAGCTGATAATGTAATCTTTGATTAAAAGAAATGAATCTAGGTACACAAAACTCCTCAGCCAATATACTTTATTATTCTGTGTCTGTTCTCACTCAACACAGCTTCTATTCTGCTCTCATGCCTAGCTCCTTCCTTGCCTGATTTCTTCACCTTTATCTGCTGTCCCCTCTAGGTTCTAACTTAATTCATTTTAGTTTTGCCTCATCTAGGTCCTTCTTATCTTGTTCTTACTCATCTAGTACTTTTCCATCTGGCTCTTCCTCATCTTCCATCTCATCCTCAAGTTCTTCACTCCTATCTTCTCCACCATCTCTTTATACCTCTAAATCTTATCTGAGGTTTTCAGTTATAAACCTAAGCAGTAGTGATCTTCAGCCAGAGTAAGGTCACCAGGCTTGAATTCTTATGGGGTCATAAAGGCAGATAAGAATTTTCCTCAGGTAGTGGCTGGGAGGCTTCCTTTTACAACCTGAAACTGGAGTGGTTAAAGGAAGTGGTCACTTGAGAGCTAGTGATCAGGTAGTGTATCAAGAAGGGGATCTGTGTGTTTAGTCTACATTCCTAGAAGTGGTTAGGTAAGAAGTTAGTGGTCTATAATGAAAGGAGGGTCTCAGATTGCACAAGAAATAATGCTGTCTGCCTGACCTAGGGAATAGGTGTTGTTTCCACAAGGGTGTTACCTTAGTTTAAGAAATCAGTTGGCCTTGGATGCTTGATAGGTATTTTAGATAAATACACTATTAGGAGTTCTTGAAAGCACACAAGAAAATTATTTTAGGAACCAGTTGATTAATATATATATATATATATATATATATATATATATATATATATATATATAAAAGCTAAAATATCACCAAGACTTCTTAAGCCATGGCTTGACCTTCAGAAAAGTCCTTGACTTTTCTAAGTAGTAGCTTTTATGATAGTAGCTGGGTTCTGTTATATTTTCCTACAGCTTACATCAAAGACCAACTTTAACACACAGGCAAAGTGCCTAGGTCAGTCCCATGCAGGCTTCATGGTTGATGGTTCAGTCTCTGAGAACCACTGTGAGCCCAGGCTAGTTGATTATGTGAGTTTTCTTGTGATATCCATGACCCCTCTGGCTCATATAATCCTTCCTCCCCCTCTTCCATAGGATTCCCTGAGCTCCTCCTAATGTTTGGCTATGGATCTATGCTCATGTTTCCATTAGTTGCTAGATGAATCCTCTCTGATGACAGTTCAGCTAGGCATCAATTTATGAGCACTGAAAATTATCATTAGGGATCACTTAACTGATTATTTTTTGTGCGGGGGTGGGGGGGTGGGGTGGGGGGGTGGGGGGTGGGGGGGTGGGAATTCCTGTTTGGTTCTATCATAGGTCTCTGGTGTATTTCATCCTTGAGTCCCAGCCGTCAGGGGTGAACTCCCTCTCAAAGTATGGGTCTCCAGCTGTGCCAGTCATTAGTTTCTCACTCCCACAACTTCTGACCCATCTTTACCCCAGCTAATTTTGTAGGCAGGACAAATTTTAGATCGATTTTGTGGCAAGGTCGACATTCCAGTCTCTCCACTAGAAGTCTGGCCTGGTTATAGCAGATGGCTGGTTCAGGCTCTTTACACCCTACTGCTAGGGTTCTTAGCTAGGGTCATCCTCATAGGTTGCTGTGAGTTTCCATTGCTCTAGGTTTCTAGCTCATCCCAGAGATGTCCGATTCCAGTTGTCTCTCCTAGTACTCTCTGCCTCCATCCTTCCCCTTCCTAATCTTTCCTGTTCCCATCCCATTCCCCCTTCCAAGCCCTTCCCCATTCCACTAATAATGTTCATTCTATTTCCCCTTCAGAGTGAGATTCATATACAACATCCTTGAGCCTTTCTTGTTAATTTGCTTCTCAAGGACTGTAGTTTGTAGCATGATTCTCCTTTAATTTATGGATAATATTCCCTTTGAGTGAGTACATACCATGTTTGTGTTTTGGATATAGGTTACCTCACTCAGAATGATCTTTTCTAGTTTGTCCATTTGCCTTCAAATTTCCTGATGTTATTGTTTTTAACAGTTGAATGATAGTCCATTGTATAAATGAACTACATTTTTTTAAATTCATTCTTTAATTGAAGGACATCTAGTTTATTTCTAGGTTCTGGCTATTACAAATAAAACTTATATCATCATTGTTGTGCAAGTGTCCTTGTGGTATGGTAGAGTATATGGGTATATACAAATGAGTGTCGTAACTAGTTCTTAAGGTAGATCAATTTCCACTTTTCTGAGAAACTGCCATATTGTTTTCCATTGTGGCTGTGCAAGTTTGCACTCCCATCATCAGTGGAGGAGTTCTCACCGTGGTTCACATCCTCTCCAGCAAGAGCTCTCACTTGTGTTTCTGATATTAGCCATTCAAATAGGTACAAGATGAAATCTCAGTGTTGTTTTGATTTGTATTTCCCTGATGGCTAAGGATATTAAACATTTCTTAAATGATTCTTGGCCATTTGAGATTCCTCTGTTGAAAATTCTGTTTAGATCTTGTCTTATGATGTTTATTGCTGTGAAGAGACACTATGATCAAGACACCTCTTATAAGGAAAACATTAATTGGGGGAGACTCACAGTTTCAGCAGTTCAGTCATTATTTTCATAATGAGGAGTATAACAGCATGAAGGCAGACATTGTGCTGGAGGATTAGCTGAGATTCCTACATCTTGCAAGCAACAACAAGTCAACTGAGACTCTGGGCTCAAAGTGCACCCCCACAGTGACACACATCCTCCAACAAGGTCATACCCACTGCAACAAAGCCAGATTCCCTATGATACAAAATGCATTTAGTTCAATTTCAAAAGTCCCCATAGTCTATCACAGTCTCAAAATGTTTTAAAGTTCAAAGTCTCTTCTGAGATTCATGAAATCTCTCAACTGTAATCACCTGTAAAATAAAAATTAAAATGCAGATCACATACTTCCAACAAATAATGGCACAGGATATACATTATCATTCCAAACGGCAAGGAAAGGAGCATAAGGAGGAAATACTGGACCAAAGCAAGACTGAAAACCAACTGGGCAAACTCCAAACTCTGAACCTCCATGTCTGTTGTCAAAACTCTTTTCAAATCTCCAACTCCATTTAGTTTTGTTGATTGCAACACACTTCTTTCTCTTGGGCTGTTTCCACTCCCTGTTAGCAGCTTTGCTGGACAGGTATCCTATGACTCTGGCATCTCTAACATCTTAGGTTTGAAGAACCAAAGCACCCCCATTTCAAGTAAGCCCAGCTTGAAACAGGCCTGAGTTTCAAAATTCTCAGAGCTGCTGACATAGGTCCCAGGAGAAAGTCAAGTTGTTTTAAGAGCCCTCTGGTAGCAACTGATTAACCATGGAATGACCCAAAATACAAAGTCCTGATGTTTGAAGGATTATCTAGTAACAATTGATTAACCACAGAATGCCCCAATGCCAGAGGTAATCTATAAAGTTTGACAAACAACCTGTTAAAACTACAAAGTAAGATAACACACAAATTCTGAAAAGCCCCTAAAACTTGAGCCAATCAGAATTGTACCCATACTGTACACCTAAATGATGTAACCTTATGGTTTTTTTCCTTTAAAAACTGAGCTTGCAGGGGGGCGGGGGCTCCTCTAGCTTCTGCTGTGTCAGGGTGCTTGACTGAAGTTCCTGCTTTGTGGCTTGAACTGCTTCAATAAACCTTGCTTTTGCATTTCCGTGAGTTCGTGTCTCTGGTGGTCTCTTTGGGGGTCTTGTGCCCAGGTCACAACAAGGTTATTGAAGATAATCCAGGCTTAAACTTCACAGCTTCATGCAATGGTCTCCCTACTAGGCCTTCATTCAGGGACACCTTGACACATGTGCGGCCTCAATGACTTTATTCCATAATTCTTTTCTTCTAACCTGAACTCTAAAATCAGAACCCCTGTCCAGTTTTGCTGCTTACTGGAGCTAAAACATGGCCCTTTCATTCAATACACCTTCACCAGCTTTCTGTTTTTCATTGTCTGATCTTGGCTGTCCTGAAACTTTAGCAGTAGACCAGGCTGGCCTCAAACTCTGCTTTTCCAGTGCTGGGACTGGATGTGCTCCACCAAGCCTGGTTCTTAGCTTTTCTTTAGTTCCTTTTTACAACTTAGAAATTTAGCTGGGTGAGATCTTGCCCTTAGGACACCATTCCCTTTATTCCATTTATCTTAGTCATTCTATCTCCTTGAGCATAGGACTTAGCTCCAATCCACTTCCTGGTGCTCTTTTTTTCTCCTCAAATTTACTTTTTGTAATTTACCCTGTTCAGCTTGATCCTTTTCATTATAAATCTTCTTAGAGTAATCACTAACAACCACAAAACAGAGTCTACACTAGCCTGTTTTGAGACTTCTTTTGCCACTGGAATTAATCTATTACTCCTCACTTTAATTTCAGGTACAGCCTTCAGACAAGGGCAAAAAGCAGCCATTTTCTTCACCCAGATATCATAACAATGATTTCTATACAAAATACTAAAATTCTTCTATTCTGAACCCTCTTGAGCCAGCTCACCAGAGTTCATAAAACCACATTTAGTACTACTGTCTTCCATGTTCCTACTAGTGTGGCCCCTTAACCAATGCTTAAAGCATTCTACTGCTTTCATAACCCAAATTTCCAAAGTCTAAATTCCTTCAAAGAAACACATGTGATCGGTCAGGCCTATCTCAAAAAATGTCCCAGTTCCTGGTATGTCAGGACCAGCCAACCTGCCAAGCAGTACTGTAATAGGGGAGTGAGTGTTAAGAAAAGACAGAAACATAGGATAAAATTAGGAGGACTCTCAGTGAGTACTGCAGCAGCCAAGAATTTATTTCTTATAACCTTTTCCTACCCAAAGCAAGGGAGGCAAAAACTTCCTTACCAGGGTTCAAAAACAAACAAGCATAAACACCTACTTAATTCTCAAAACATCTTTGGCCTTTGGCCAAACTTCCTGTTATTTGGCCTTGAGGAACAAAACATCTAGTCACCATACCTTTGGCTATCAACCTGTTATTCAGAAGAAGCAAAAAACAAGCTTAAATTCTCTCACCTTAAGTCAAGATGGAATCAAGCCACAAGTTGGAGTCACTGTGGGCTCCCACACTGGTACCAACTTCTGTCTTTGTTAGGGGTTCTAACAGTTTCAGCAGTCTAGTCCATTATCAGCACTTTGGGGAGCATGATGGAGTATATGCTGACCAGATGCTAGAATTGAGAGTGCTAGATATTGCAGGCAACAAAAACATCATCAGACTCTCACACTGAGGGAAGCTTGAGCAAAGAAACCTCAAAGCTCACCAACATAGTGACACACTTCCTTTAACAAAGCCACACTTCCAAATAGTGTCACTCCCTTTGGAGTCATTTTCTTTCAGACCACCACAGGATTTTTTTTTCTTCTTGTATCTGTTGAGATTTGCTTTGTGACTGAGTAGATGTCAGTTCTGGAGAAGGTTTCACATAGCGCTGAGAAGATAAATTCTTTTGTGTTTGGGTGAAATGTTTTGTAGATATGTTAGGTCCATTAGAGTTTTAAATGTCTGGTAATTCCATTGTTTCTCTCTTCAGTTTCTGTCTGGATACCCTGTCCACTGGTGAGAGTGGGGTGTTAAAGTCTCCAGATATTAGTGTGCTGGGATTAATGTGTGATTTAAGCTTTGGTAATGTTTCTTTCACAAATGTGGGTGCCCTTATATTTGGGGAAAAAATGTTAAGAATTGAGATATCACCCTGGTGGGTTTGATGAAGATGGAATGTCTTTCTCAATATCTTTGGATATTGTTTGGTTTGAAGTCTATTTTTGTAGATATTGGGATGCCTACACCAGATTGCTTGTTAGGTCTATTTGATTGGAAAATGTTTTTTTAACATTTTACCCTGAGGTAATGACTCTCTTTGATGCTGAGGTGTTTCCTATTTGCAGCAGAAGAGTGGATCCTGTTTTCATGTCCATTTTGTTAACCTATGTTTGTTTTTTTAATAGGTGAACTGATTTCTTTGAGATTAGGTGATATTAATGACCACTGATTGTTAATTCCTGTTACTACACTGTTGGTGGTGGTAATGGTAATAGTGTACATGTGTGTGTGCTGTGTGTGTGTATGTGTGTGTGTGTATATATATATATATGTTTCCATTCATTAGATTTTGCCAGTAAGATCTATTGCCTATGTTTTCATGAGTTTAGTTAACTCCCTTAGGTTAGAGTTTTTCTTCTAGTACATTCCATAGGGCTGGATTTATGAAGAGATACTGTTTAAATATGACTTTGTCATGAAATATCTGGTTTTCTCTATCTAAGGTGATTGAAAGTTTTGTGGGTATATTAGTCTGACCGGGCATCCACAGTCCCTTAGAGTCTGCTAGACATATGTCCAGGCCCTTCTGGCTTTTAGAGTTTCCTTTGAGAAGTCAGATGTAATACTAATAGGTCGGCCTTTATACATTACTTGGCATATTCCCCTTGTAGCTATGGTATTCTTTCTTTGTTCTGTATGTTTATTGTTTTGAGTACTGTGTGACATGTGGACTTTCTTTTCTGATTCAATCTCTTTGGTATTCTGTAAGCTTCTTGTTCCTTTATAGTCATGTCCTTTTTTGGTTAGGGAATATTTCTTTTATGATTTTGTTATATATATTTTCAGGGTTCTTGTGCTGATATTCTTCTCCTTCTTCTATTATTATTATTATTATTATTGTTAGGTTTGGATTTAGGATGGTGTCCCTGATTTCATGGATGATTTGTGTTAGGAGTTTTTGTTGTTATTGTTTTACAATTAACATTTTCTTATGTTTTTTATTTTTTAATCCCAGATTTTATTCCTTTACTTTATTTATTATTATTATTATAATTATTATTATTATTATTATTATGTGTTTTAATTTTATACATCAGCCAAGGGTTCCACTGTCCTCCCTGCTCCCGCCCCCCCCCCCACTTCCCCCCAGCACCTCCCCTCCATTCCTATGTCTTCCAGGACCAAGACACCCCTGGGGACTCATTTAAACATGGTGGATTCAGTACAGGCAGGTCCTGTCACCTCCTTCCAAACTGAGCAAAGTGTCCCTGTGTAAGCCTAAGGACCAAACAACCAGCTCATGCACTAATGACAGGTCCCAGTTCCACAGACTGGGTGCTTCCCAAACAGATCAAGCTATTCAACTGTCTTACTTATCCAGAGACCCTGATCAAGCTGGGGGCTCCTCAGCCTTTGGTTCATAATTCATGTGCTTCCATTCGTTTGGCTATTTGTCCCTGTGCTTTTTGCAATCTTGGATTCAACAATTCACACTCTTACAGTCCCTCCTCTTTCTCAACAGTTGGACACCTGGAGCTCCACTTGGGGCCTGGCTGGGGATCTCTGCATCCACTTCCATAAGTTATTGGATGAGAGTTCCAAGACGACTATTAGGGTGTTTAGTCATCTGATCACCAGAATAGGTCAGATCAGGCTTTCTCTTGACCATTGCCAGCAGTCTATAGAGGATATATCATTGTGGATTTCTGGGGAACTCTTGAGCACTCTGCCTATTCCTGTTCTTATGTGGTCTTCATTTATCATGATCTGTTATTCATCATTCTCCCTTTCTGTTATTCATCCAGCTGGGATCTCCTGCTCCCCTAAGTTTTCTTCCCCTCAAATCATGCCCTTCATTACACCACTGTTGTCGAGGTTGTTCATGTAGATCTCATCCATTTCTCTGTCATTGGGCAATCCCTGTGACTTTCCTAGGGTCCTGTTTTCTAGGTAGCCTCCCTGGAGTTGTGTAGTAGTCGAGTCATATTTGTTTTACATCTAGGAACCTCCTATGAGTGAGTACAAACCATATTTGTCCTTCTGAGTCTGGGTTACCTCACTCAGGATGATTTTTTCAAGATCCATCCATTTGCCTGCAAACTTCATAATGTCATTGTTTTTCTCTGCTGAGTAGTACTCCATTGTGTATATGCACTACATTATCTTTATCCATTCTTCAGTAGAAGGGCATCTAGGTTGTTTCCAGGTTCTAGCTATTACAAACAATGCTGATATGAATATAACTGAGCAAATGCCCTTGCGGTATGATTTAGCATTCCTTGGGTATATACAGCTGTGTCTTGGGGGAGATTGATTCCCCATTTTCTAAGGAAGCACCATATTGAATTCCAAAGTGCCTGTACAAGCTTGCATACCCACCAGCAGTGGAGGACACTTCCCCTTGCTCCACATCCTATCCACCATAAGCTGTTTTCTGTGTTTTTGATCTTAGCCATTCTGACAGGTGTAAGGTAGTATCACAGAGTCATTTGGATTTGCATTTCCCGGATAATTAGGGATGTTGAGCAATTCATTAAATGTTTTTCAGACATTTGAACTTCCTCTGTTGAGAACTCTCTGTTTAGTTCTATAGCCCATTTCTTAATTGGACTGTTGGGCATTTTGATGACTAATTTCTTCAGTTCTTTATATATTCTGGATATCAGCCCTCTGTCAGATGTGGGGTTGTTGAAGAACTTTTCCCATTCTGTATGCTGTCGATTTGTCTTATTGTCCGTGTCCTTTGCTCTACAAAAGCTTCTCAGTCTCAACAGGTCCCATTGATTGATTGTTTCTCTCAGTGTCTGTGCTACTGGTGTTATATTTAGAAAGTGATCTCCAGTGCCAATGAGTTCAAGAGTAATTCCTACTTTCTCTTCTATCAGGTTCAGAGTAACTGGATTTATGTTGAGGTCTTTGATCCACTTGGACTTAAGTTTTGTGCACAGGGACAGATATGGATCTATTTGCAGCCTTCTACACATTGACATCCAGTTATGCCCGCACCATTTGTTGAAGAAGCTTTCAATTTTCCATTGTACATTTTTGGCTTCTTTGTCAAAAATTATATGTTCATAGGTGTGCAGGTTAATGTCAGGGTCTTCAATTTGATTCCATTGCTCCACATGTCAGTTTTGATGCCAGTACCGAGCTGTTTTTATTACAGTAGCTCTATAGTAGAGCATGAGGTCGGGGATTGTGATGCCTCCAGAGGTTGTTTTATTGTTCAGGATTCTTTTGGCTATCCTGGGTTTTTCGTTTTTCCATATGAAGTTGAGTATTATTCTTTCTAGATCTGTGAAGAATTGTGTTGGTAATTTGATGGGAATTGTGTTGAATCTGTAGATTGCTTTTGGAAAGATCTCCATTTGTACCATGTTAATCCTGCCTATCCATGAGCATGGGAGATTTTCCATTTTCTGTCATCTTCTTCAATTTCTTTTTTCAGGGACTTAAAGTTCTTGTCATATAGGTCCTTCACATGCTTAGTTAGTATAACCCCAAGGTAGTTTATATCATTTGTGGCTATTGTAAAGGGTGATGTATCTCTGATTTCCTTCTCAGCCTGTTTTTCTATTGTATATAGGAGGGCTACTGATTTTTTGAGTTGATCTTGTATCCTGCTATGTTGCTGAAGGTTTTATTAGCTGTATCAGTTCCTTGGTTGAATTTTTGGGGTCACTCATGTATACTGACATGTCATCTGCAAATAGGGAGAGCTTGACCATCTTCCTTTCCAATTTGTATCTACTTAATCTCTTTATGTTGTCTTATAGCTCTGGCTAGAACTTCAAGTACTGTATTGAATTCGTATGGGGAGAGGGGACAGCCTTGCCTTGTTGCTGACTTTAGTGGTATTCATGTGAGTTTCTCTCCATTTAATTTGATGTTGGCTGTTTGTAGTGGATAGCCATCCCAGCATTGCCTTGGAATTTACAACCCCCATTGAGGCTTCGGTAATGATCACGCCCACAAGGCAGGGCAGAGGAGGGAGCAGGAGACTGAGGATCAAGAGGAGGTCTCGCTCTTGGTTCAGGGTCCCTGGACACTGGAGGTAGACCGAGCAGAGTTCTCCAGAGAACACCACCGGACTGCGCTATACCTTTGCCAGACCCTGCAACCTACCCCTTCATTTGTAAGTTACCCCACAAAATAAACCTCCCTTTTAACTACATGGAGTGGCCTTAATAATTTCACCAATAGCTGTTGGCTTGCTGTAGATTGCCTTTATTATGTTTAGGTATGCTCCCTATATTCCTGATCACTCCAAGACCTTTATCATGAAGGGGTGTTGGATTTTGTCAAATGCCTTTTCTGTGTCTAGTGAGATGATCATGTGGTTTTTTTTCTTTGAGTTTGTTGATATGGTGTATTACATTGGCAGACTTTCCTATGTTGAACCACCCTTGCATCCCTGGGATGAAGCCTACTTGATCATGATGGATAATTGTTTTGATGTGTTCCTGGAGTCTGTTTGCCATATTTATTGAGTATTTTTGCATCAATGTTCATGAGGGAGATCCGTCGGTAGTTCTCTTACTTTGTTTTGGAATCAGGGTAATTGTAGCCTCATAGAAGGAGTTTGGTAATATACCTTCTGCTTCTATTGTGTGGATCAATTTAAAGAGTACTGGTATTAAGTCTTCTTTGAAGATCTGGTAGAATTCTGCAGTGAAACCATCAGGTCCAGGGCTTTTTTTGCTTGGTAGACTTTTAATGACTGATTCTACTTCTTCAGGGGTTATTGGACTATTTAATGATTTATCTGGTCTTGATTTAACTTAGGTATGTGATACCTATCCAAAAAATTATCCATTTCTTTTAGATTTTCCAGTTTTGTGGAGTAGATGTTTTTGAAGTATGACCTGATGATACTCTAGATTTCCTCATTGTCTGTTGTTATGTCACCGTTTTCATTTCTGATTTTGTTAATTTGGATGCTTTCTCTCTGTCTTTTGGTTAGTTTGGAAAAGGGCTTGTCTATCTTATTGATCTTCTCAAAGAACCAACTCTTTATTTCATTAATCCTTTGTATTGTTCTCTTTATTTCTATTTTATTGATTTCAGCTCTCAATTTGATAAATTCTTGGTGTCTGTTTCTCCTGGGAGACTTTGCTTCTTCCTGTTCATGGGCTTTCAGGTGTGCTGTCCAGTCACTACTGTGAGATTTTTCCAGCTTCTTTATGTGGGCATTCAGTGCTATGAATTTCCCTCTTAGCACTGCTTTCATAGTATCCCATAAGTTTGGGTATGTGGTGTATTCATTTTCATTGATCTCTAGGAAGTTTTTAATTTCTTTCTTTATTTCTTCCTTAACCCCTTGGTGATTCATTTGAACATTATTCAGTTTCCATGAGATTGTAGGATTTCTGTAGTTTTTTCTGTTGTTGAAATCTAACTTTAAATTATGGTGGTCTGATAGAACACAGGAGGTTATTCCAATTGTTTTGTTTCTGTTGAGATTTGCTTTGTGGCCAAGTATGTGGTCGATTTTAGAGAAGGTTCTGTGGGGTGCTGAAAAGAAGGTATATTCTTTTTTGTTTGGGTGGAATGTTCTGTAGATATTGATTAAGTCCATTTGAGCCATAACATCAATTAAGTCCATTATGTCTCTGTTAAGTTTCAATTTGGCCTATCTGTCCAGAGATGAAAGTGGGGTGTTGAAGTCTCCCACTATTAAGGTGTGGGGTTTTTTATGTGATTTAAGCTTTAGTAATGCTTCTTTTACATATGTGGGTGCCCTTGTGTTTGGCGCATAAATGTTCAGAATTGAAACTTCGTCTTGGTGGATCTTTCCTGTGATGAGTATGTAATGTCCTTCATCATCTCTTTTGATTTATTTTAGTTTGAAGTCTATTTTGCTGGATATTAGGATGGCTACACCAGCTTGCTTCTTAAGACCATTTGATTGGAAAGACTTTTACCAGTCTTTTATTCTTAGGAGGTTTCTGTCTTTGAATTTGAGGTGTGTTTCTTGTGTGCAACAGAAATACGGGTCCTATTTTTGTGTCCATTCTGTTAGTCTGTGTCTTTTGATAGGTGAATTAAGTCCATTGATATTAAGGGATATTAATGAACAGTGATTGTTCGTTCCTGTTATTATTTTTATTTTTTGGTGGTTGTGTGTGTGTTGTACTTCTCTTCTTTGGGGTTTACTGCTGTGGTGTTTTCTTTTGCCTGTGTTTTGAGGGTGTGTCTGACTTCCTTAGGTTGGAATTTTCCTTCTTGTGCTTTCTGTAGGGCTGGATTTGTGGATAAGTACTGTTTAAATCTGGTTTTGTCTTGGAATATCTTGTTCACTCCATCTATGATGATTGAACGTTTTGCTGGGTCTATTAGTCTAGGCTGGCATCCATGGTCTCTTAGTGTCTGCATTATATCTGTCCAGGTCCTTCTGGCTTTCCAAGTCTCCATTGAGAATTCGGGTGTTATTCTGATGGGTTTGCCTTTATAAGTCATTTGGCCTTTTTCCTTTGCTGCCCTTAATATTCTTTCTTTATTCTGTATGTTTAGTTGTTTAATTATTGTGTGGCGAGGGAACTTTTTTGGGGGGTCTAGTCTGTTTGGTGTTCCATAGGCTTCTTGTATCTTCATAGGCATTTCCTTCTTTAAGTTGGGAAAGTTTTTATCTATAATCTTGTTACATATATTTTCTGTGCCTTTGAGTTGGTATTCTTCTCCTTCCTCTATCCCTATTATTCATAAGTTTGGTCTTTTCATGGTGTCTCAAATTTCTTAGACATTTTGGGTCATGACTTTGTTGGTTTTAGTGTTTTCTTTGACTGATGAATCTATTTCTGCTAATGTATCTTCAACACTAGAGATCCTCTCTTCCATCTCTTGCATTCTGTTAGTTATACTTGCCTCTGAAGTTCCTGTTTGTTTACTCAGATTTTATATTTTCTGACTGGTGTGGCCTGCACTTATTCTTCTGACTGGTGTGGCCTGCACCTATTCTTCTGCCTGATGTGGTTGGCACCTGAGCAGCTGGAGTCTGATCAAGCTAATGTGGCTTGTACCTGTTCTGACTGTTGTGGCTTGTGCCTAAGTGGCAGAAGTCCACTGGGGTTGAGGGCGGAGTCCAGCAGAGAGCCAGTGATGAGCTGGGATGTTGTGGGCCTGGGGAATAGTCTTGGAATACCTAATCTAGGGAATGGGTCAGTTTGACCAGCAGGAGGGACCCTTACCAGTTCTGACTTGTATGGACATCCCCTAAATGGCAGAGGTCCATTGAGGTTTGGGGCAGGGCCCAATAGTGGGGTTAGAGAGATGCTGGGAAGGTATGAGCCTGGGGAAGGGTTCCAGGGATTCAGAATCCAGGGACAGGGAAGCAGAATTGGCAGGTGGATCACTCATCTGTACTGACTGGTGCGGCCTGTGCCTGAGTGGCAGAAGTCTGCTGGGGTTCTGGGTGAGGTCCAGCAGCAAAGACAGTAGGGTGTAGTGGATAGCCATCCCAGCATTGGCCTGGATGAGGCTTCTGTAATGGTCACGCCCACAAGGCGGGGCAGAGGAGGAAGCGGAAGACCCAGAACCAAGAGAGAGAGATCTGAATGTTTTAAATTTAACATAGTAAATTATATATAACAAAACAATTACCAAGCAAGAATTATAGTTATAATATCTAGTCTATTTGTATTTTGCAAAATTAAAGATATCCTATTTATGCTATATTTGTGAGTCTAAGGTTTTATATCTAACTTATCTCTTATCATAACTAAGGAAATTATAACTATCTAGTCTTTAACTATATCAAAGACCTCAGAAGGATATAATAGTACCTAAGTAAGCAGGAAGTGCATTATAAGCAATTTTCAAAAATCTAGTATGACAGAGACAGCTGTCTGCCTGGACAGTCATCCAAAGTTCCTCTGTAAAGTTGGGGCATCTGTATTCAGCCCACAGGTCTAGAGTCTCTCAGTCAAATTTTCTGTGTCCTGTAGACTGTCTGGCAGTTTCCTCTGTGAAGAAGGAACCTGAAGGACCATTTTGCAAAGCAAAGTTCAGTGGTCACCTTCCTATGGGTCCTGCATGTCTAGTTGATACATAATTTTGTCAAGAAGTCCAGGCAAGAACAGTTTCTTGCCCAAATGGCTATTTTTGCCAAGAAGAAGATACACTCCATATACAGTGTCTTTGATGCCCATCCTCCTCTCTGAAGTAAATCAGTGTTGCCAAGAGCAGACATATCTCACTGTCCAGAATGTCTAAATTTTTAAAACATTTTAAATGGCACATTCTGTAGGACTTTGAAGTATTTGAAGATTACCTACCTAATTGAATTATATCTATGCATACCTAGAAAACTTAACATGACTATATGTTTGACTATCATAGAAGACTAATTATGAATCTATATTTTTAATTATCCATTACAATCTAAATGAATTACATACCATAATACCTCAAATGAGAGTAGAAATATATATATATATAGATAGATATATATATACAAAATTAAGTTTAAACTTGTATCAATAAACTAAAATCATAATGTAAAACATTTTTTATTATTATTATGTGTTTTAATTTTATACATCAGCCATGGGTTCCCCTGTCCTCCCCCTCCCGCCCCTACACCCACATTCCCCATAGCCCCTCCCCTCCATTCCCATGTCCTCCAGGACCAAGACACCCCTGGGGACTCATTTAAACCTGGTGGATTCAGTACAGGCAGGTCCAGTGCCCTCCATCCAGGCTGAGCATGTGTCCCTGTTTAAGCCCAAGGTTCCAAACAGCCAACTCATGCACCAAGGACAGGTCCCGGTCCCACAGCCTGGGTGCCTCCCAAACAGATCAAGCTATTCAATTGTCTCACTTATCCAGAGGGCCTGATCCAGTTGGGGGCTCCACAGCCTTTGGTTCATAATTCATGTGCTTCCATTCGATTGGCTATTTGTCCCTGTGCTTTTTGCAATCTTGGATTCAACAATTCACACTCTTGCAGTCCCTCCTCTTTCTCGACAGTTGGACACCTGGAGCTCCACCTGGGGCCTGGCTGAGGATCTCTGCATCCACTTCCATCAGTTATTGGATGAGAGTTCCAAGATGACTGTTAGGGTGTTTAGTCATCTGATCACCAGACTAGGTCAGAACAGGCCCTCCCTTGTAAAACATTTCTAAACTAGTTGTTGCTCTTTAAAAGTAGGTTCATTAATCTACCCTTTCATCCCATCATATCTATACTATGCCTTTTTGCTTCATTAGAAAGAGATTGTACTTATAATCAACCTGCTTAAATGAAAATATTGGTTTTCCTCTGTCCCAAGCTACCAATGGAGAAAAGCATTTAATAGTCTTATCTATCTATAAAGCCTATGACCCAATACCACTGATACAAAGCTTCAGACCCTTAAAATATACGTATATATGTATGTATGTATGTATGTATGTATGTATGTACATACAAATATATAGGCACATATTACATTAGCTTATAAGTCACCTTGGTTAAAATTTATAGAAAAATATGGACATAGTTATCAAGTGCTAAGAAGCAAATGTTTAAATACTATCATATCTGATGATCACATAGAAAAAGAAGTGAGTATAAAAGTATGTGTTTTAAATATCCTGTCAATAAGTGATGGGGTAGGGTGCTTGGAGGAGTAGAGGAAGGGAAAAGTATGGCTGGAATATATTGTAAGAAAGAAGAATCTATTTTCAATAAAAATAAAAAAAGAAAAGAAAAGAAGCAACTGATTAAAAAAGAAGCAGATGCATTTATGTAAATAGTACATTACTATTTTTATGTCATCTATTTTTATGACAATATACATTGAAGAGTTATTTAAATATATCTCACATATTTGGGCATATATATGGAGAAATATAACTCAGAAAGAGAAGAAATTACATTTTAGCAAAAGCAATATTTCAGAGTAACTATTTCTTTTAGGTTTCCAAGAGTAGAGAACCATGTAAAAACATTTTAATGAAGTATTTCACAGTAAGATGCATGTGAAAGATTTAAAAACACAATACACTCCACTTTTGTGCAGAAGCCATCAAGAGTAATTTTATTGTTGTATAGGAAGAGGGATATCAAAGCAAAACAATAACAGTGAACTTTAGTGTAAATAAGGATAGCTTTACAGTCACTCGAAGGACACAATGGGAGGAAACAAAGAGTTTGGAGACACACCCACAGTGCTTAGGGGATTTGAGAAGGGATGCTCATGTGGCTCTAAGAAATAAAAGAGTAGATCAGACTGTCTACAGAGGGTCCCAAGACAACAGATAATTTTAAAGGTTTTATTTAAAAGCATGAAAAAGAAAGACAGAAAAATACCTGTGGATTGGGGCCAGGAACTCAGTAAAGGATGAAGTATTACAAAGTGATAAGGAGAAAGTACAGCTTCAGAGATGAACATCTTTATCAGTTGGTGAAAACATAGGAATAATTTTCATTTTGTAATGTTCTTTAATAGTCTGAATGTGCTTTAACTTTATGTACAAATAGCTGAGGGGACATAAAAAGAAACAACCCATAAATTGCAACAAGAGTATTTCATAAATGAGTGAAAAGTAACACTGTCAAACATAAAATGAGGGGTTGCATAGTATAACTGTCATAGTCATCCAGGGATTTAAGAACAATATGGAGCAATGCACTCACTATGACAATTACCAGAACTATAATTGTATGTGTAGTGTATATAATAAGAGGATACACAGTGATTGAAATTCACTTGTCACTATTCTAAAGTCTTCATAAATACCCAATTAACTTTCTAGATGTTATTTGCTGATAATAGGACAATTAGTATTCTCCTTGCTCAGTAGGAAATGAGAGTGAGGAAAAATAAGCACCATGTCTGCTGCTACAAAGGACCCATATGCACTAGATCTAGAACGATGATGTTATTCATAATTTTAGTCTGTTATTGAAAGAAGTGTGGAAGACAGTGATTGGGCAGGTAATGGAAAAATTAGGATGTGGGAGATTTCTTACTACAGTTTTTCAAAACCCATTAAGGATCTTCTTGTCACTGTACACTGTTGACATGTATTTGCTTTTTTGAGAGCATTTTACAGAGTAAATGATGTTTTAAATCACACTTTCATGTTCTGTACACATGGTTTCATGTTTACATATCACTACTTGCTTCTGGTACATCTGTTTGGATAATTTTGTCCTGCCAGGATTGGAATTAAAAGGGTCCCTCAGTTCCCTACCCCTGAATTACTAGGATTATAGCAAACCTCACCACAGTTAGCTTTTTCCATGGATACTGGGCACCCAGTCTCTACCCCTAAGGTTTGTACAGATAACATGATGCAGAACCATCTCCCCAGGGCCTAAGGTATTTAAGTGTTTTGAAAAGACTAATTTTTTATGTATGTGAGTATTTTGCCTATGTGTGTGTGTGTGTGTGTGTGTGTGTGTGTGTGTGTGTGTGTAATTTGTGATACCTGGTGCCCCTGGAGGCCAGAAAAGGGCACTGGGTTTCCTGGAATTGGAGTTACTAAGTGTTCTGAACATTCTATCTATGCTCATGAACTGGAAAATTAGTAAGTTGTAGTCAAGTTGATAAGTAACTTGCAATCACATAATAATCAATGATCTATACGTCAGTACACATACACACACACACACACACACACACACACACACACACACCGTACATGCACACATATATACATCACTGTGGTGGTATTGTGTTCCCTGAAATATTGTGTGTTCCCCAAAATAAACTTATCTGAGGTCAGAGAACAGGATGGCCACAATATTAAACAGAATAGGCAGTGGTAGCACACAGCTTTAATCCTAGCATTCCAGAGACATAAATCCCTGTGGATCTCTGTGAGTTCAAGGCTACATTAGAAACAGCCAGGCATGGTGACACACGCCTTTAATCCCAGAAATCCAGCGTTTAATACCAGGGAGTGATGGTAGAAAGTAGAAAGATATATAAGGTGTGAAGACGAGAAACTAGCAGCATTTGGCTGGTTAAGCTTTTAGGCTTTGGAGCAGCACAGTTAAGCTGAGATCCATTCTGGATGAGGACCCAGAGGCATGCAATCTGAGGAAACAAGACCAGCTGAGGAACTGGCGAGGTGAGGAAGCTGTAGCATTATCTGTCTCTCTGATCTTCCAGCATTCAGCCACAAACACATGCACACATACACACACACACACACACACACACACACACACACACACACACACTCACGCACACACTTATGCCATTTAAAATAAAAAAAAATGTATATCCACTTATCAGATGTCTGTTGAAGCAAAGAGGAAATTGGTCAGTAACTGCAGTCCTCCTCAGACGAAAGTAAGCAGTCCACACCCTCCTCTGCCTTCCAGGACTGACAGAGAGGACAGTGCAGTCACTCAGCTTGCTTGACAGTACATATGACTTCACAATTCTTCTACCTCCACAAAATGTACAACTAATTCCTTCCTATCTCCATGTTGTCATTGCTTCATAAGACCTTATGTGAAGAGGTTAATAAGGAAAATTGTGTTTTCTGAAATGATTATGTTAGAGGCATCCACAGAATAGAAATAAGTGCTCCCATTGTTCCAAATATAGCTGACTCAACACAGTTTCTAAAATGTTAAGACAAATAATTTTAGTACAACAATCTAAAGACTCAAAGAGAAAAATGAATATAAAGAGGGAAAAGAACCTAGGAATTTCTAGCAGTCTTTTTTTCTAACTGTGTCTCTGTTGAAAACTTAAAATACTGTAGCATGTGTGTATGGTGTGTGTGTTTTTGTGTGTGTACTAATGTATAGATTGTTGATTATTATGTAATTGCAAATTACTTATCAACTTGACTTCAACTTACTAATTTTCTAGTCCATGAGCATAGAATGTTCAGAACCCTCAGTAACTCCAATTCCATGGAACTTAATGCCCTCAGAGGAGAAGTGGTCAACCCTGAAAACATAATAAAGTAATAATATATGGACTGAACAAGTTATATTTAGAATAATATATGTATATACATAAAATACATGCTTGCAACAATATTTAGTAAAAAAAAAAGAGGCTATAAATTTGAAGAAGAACAGGAGAGGATTATGGGGGTGGAGGGGGGAAAGGGAATGGAGAAATTTAATTATACATCTCTCAAAAATACTTGGAAATGTGAGTTATTTTCTTTTAATACTGTACAGAAATTTTCCATTTATTCATTTGTTTTCTTACAGTTTAGATTTTTATCTAATCAACATTTTTGTTTATATTATCTGTACACTTTGCTGAAGAGGAAATGGTAAGCACAAAAGAAGAGCATATTTCTCTTCATTTCGTTTTGCCTTTTCCTAATATTTTGCCCAGAAAACAATGACATACATGTTAGTTTTCCTATAGAATATTATGTTTTTAAGAATAGGTTCTGAATTGTGTAAGTCTATATTCTATTCATGGATTTACCTGAGAGTAAGCATAAGCTTCCCCAAAGGATGTTTTCATCTGCACTCTTGTTAGAAGATTTTTTTCTCCTGAGCTTAGAAAACAGCCAGAGAATAAGGGCTAGATTTGCATATCTGCCCATACAATGTTGTCAGCTGGACGGGATGTAGACACGATCTCAGAGACAGACATGTGGGTATGTTTCCTAAAATGTAACTGAACTGGGAAAGCCTACCTTTAGTTTTGGTACCATTCCATGCACTGGGTGCTGACTGAGGAGATGAGAAAGTCAGTCAGCACAGCATGTATCTTATTTGCTTACTGACTTATCTCTCTTTACTCACTGACATGTATGGTGCCCAGCCGCCTTACAGTGCTAGCATGATCCTTATGAAGATGGTGAGCAAAAATAAACCCTTACTACCTTAACTTGCTTTCATGAGATATTTTATCATATGAATAAAAAGCATTAACTAGTAAAGGAGATTGGTATCAAGAACTAGTTCAAATGTACGAGAAACTTGATCATTGAATTTCAGGTCTTGAGACTGGTTTGCTGGAATATTGTAGAAGAGATTTGAGTTGTGGGCTAGGGAATCACTAGAAAGCTGAACCAGCTATGACAGAAAAATAGTTAGAGGTTTATCTTCTGGAGTTTCAGAAGGAAACAAGAACTCTTTCTAGATCCAGCCTAGAGAGTACATGTTACACACTGGTATTAATCTAGCCAGGTGGTGGTGGCCCACTCGGGAGGCAGAGGCAGGGGGATCTCTGTGAGTTCGAGGCCAGCCTGGGATACAAAGTGAGTTCCAGGAAAGGCTCAAAGCTACACAGAGAAACCCTGTCCCGAAAAACATAACAAAACAAAACAAAAGAATTAATCTATATTCTTCCAAGGTCCCAAGAACATTAGTGAGGCTGAATTAAACATTCATCGTTAGAATTCCTAGCTACTCCCCCATGACTATGCATGCACTTATTATAAGATGCTTAGTCATCCCAGGGCCTTATGTCCTACATAATCTGTGTTTTGAATGATCACATAATCTATACGCATGTGTGGAGTAGCTATGTAAGCCCATATGCATATATGCAGGGAAATCTATAAAAGTGGGTTACACTTACCACTCCCCTCTCTTCTTGCATGGTCTTTCCATAGGCTTAAGCACCCCTTCTATTCCCTTCCCTTAATAAACTATTATAGTGAGTTTTGTTGTAGCTCGTGGCTTTTCTCACACAGTAAGCAGTGCTGCTTAATGAGTAACATTGTGCCTGGGACCCTGTACTGAGGTTTTACTCTATCCACATTTGCCCACTTTTTCATTTGTCTAGCTGTTGTATGGCTTTGCACAACACTGGATGCTTAAATTGGTGAGTTTTCCCTTTCCAGCAGTCATAAACAGTTTCCTGGACCCATGGGAATGATTGTAGATTGTCTGGCATCCCTCTGGTGTTCTGGGGACTGGGAGAACACCTACCCACAGCCTTCGTTGGCTACAGTCAGCCCCCATCACCGGCTTCAGTCTCTAGCCATTTCCTAGGTCTGCAGTCTGAGATACCATTCTTGATGTCAGAACTGTGTCCTTTCCTCAGGCTGTGTCCCTGGGCTGTGTGTGTAAGCCCTGGCCTCATTCTCTCACTTGACAAAGTATTGAATGACTTGTGTCAATCGCCGAGCATCACTTGATCTCTGAGATTGCAGTCTTAGAGCATGTTTGTCTTTTTATTTATTTATTTTCTCTCTGCCGAGGTCATGGGAAATAAGACTTCCTCCTATTAGTCCCACTCCTCCTCTAAGAAATGGCCCAAATATCCCTGAGATAGCAATAAAAAATGGCCACATAACAGCTGTGATATTTTATGGGAATTATCTAACATCTGCCATCGGATGGGCAAATGAAATGAGTTACCTTATATCCAAGCTTTCTTACCTAAGCTCTAAACCTTGCTTTCTTGATTCCTTCTCTCCTGCCCATGTGCAAATGAAGTTCATCAAACTAATGCTGCCCACCCACCTGTGGCTGAGATGGTTCCTGATAATTCAAGATGAGGAAGAAAATCCATCTCGTTTTTTAGAAGAGCTTGCAAAGGCTCTCTTACAATACACTAGCCTCGATCCTGACAGCCTAGAGGGCAGACAGCTCCTTATGACCCACTTTGTCTCACATAGCTTCCCCTACATCAGGGCTGAACTTAAGCTCTGGAGAAAGGGCCTCTGACACTGCAGGCAGAAGTCTTAGCGGTGGCATTTCAGGTGTACCATGGAAGAGATGAGAAAGCCCATAAACAGAACTGCCAAATGCTGGCACACACTATCTGACCAGCCACCCAAAGGCCTCTAGGTCCCCGTTTTAAGTGTCCTAGAGAAGACCACTGGGCTTGTGCATGCCCTGTCCCATGCTGACCACCATTTGGGTCTTGTCCCAAGTGCCACCAAGAGGGACACTGGTTGGCTGACTGCCCCTGTGCACCTTGTGGCATTGGGACATCAAATGAAGACCACCCTCCAGTCCATCTCCTAGGCTTGGTGTTGGGTGGGGATTGAAGGTGCCCTGTGCCTGGATCGACCACAACTATTTCTCACATTTCCTTTCTTTTGGTCACTGGAGTCACTTTCTCAGGCCTGAGGGAGTTTTGGGGTCCCACCTCTCCTTCTGATCTCCCTATTGTCAGGGTAGGAGGATAGCCTTACCTAACTCACCAGACCTCACCACTTAATTGTATTTTCCAGGGGTATCCCTCTCACCCACACATTTTTAGTTGTGCCAACCTGCCCCATGCCTCTAATGGGAAAAGATTTTGTAGCTGAGGTAGGAGCTTTTATTTCATTTGCTCTCCCCATGTGCTTTACCCCAGACTGATCAGCAGCTCTGCTCCTCCTCCTCCTCCTCCTCCTCCTCCTCCTCCTCCTCCTCCTCGCCACCCAGTCTACTAGCTCTAACATTTCCTTTCTCTTGCCACCCTCTCAGGTGGACCCCAAAGTCTGGGACACCCAGAACCCTTCTATTGCTAGGCACCATCCCTCTATTAATATTCAATTGTACTACCACAACAGAGCCAGAGGCCAAGGACCATCAAGTATACTCAGGTGGTAAGGAAAAGTAACAGTCCAGAGATATTTATACCCCCAGACTCAAAAGGGTGTGGACTCTGCAAAAAAAAAACAAAAAAAAAAAACAAAAAAAAAAACAGACTTCAAGTTAACAATCTATTACTATCAAATATCCTCAGAAATTGATCACCTGTGTCTCCTAGATGCTAAGCTACTAAAGAAAACAGGTGCCTCAAGGTTTGTCTTAGATAAGTCTTGTCTCAGGTGAAAATTGAAAGCATGTTCCAGGCCCTTCTCTCTCTGTCTCTGTCTCTCTGTCTCTGTCTCTCTGTCTCTGTCTCTCTGTCTGTCTGTCTGTCTCTCTCTCTCTCACTAATCAATAAAATTCTGATAGCAGAGTACTAAACATTATAATATATATATATATATATATATATATATATATATATATATATATATTAATATATTATACTATACCAGCTCAAAATTTTAAATTCCCTGTGTCTGCTTCTTAATATGTTTAAAAACTCTTCCAAGCTCCAGAGCCAGCTTGAATCCACCTGGACAGGTCAGATTCACTTCAAAGAAGTATAATTCAAACTTTCCTAGTCCAAGGACTCCCCTTCCCTCACCCTTGGACCCTATGGTGACCCTCCCCAGCTAATTTTTTTTTCTAAACTCCCTTTTCTGTCTCTCTAGAACCTTGTCAGACCAAAACAGTCACAGAACCTACAGCAGCCAAAGGTGGTGGACGATTCCCAAAGCAGCAAACAATCCACTATCTCAGGACACCCGGCTACCCAAAAGACCTTCCCTATACCCAAGAGTTAACTGACACCCACCAAGTCAGCTGGAAGCAATTTTGGGAGGCACAGGCACCCCCATTTCCATTCACCACCATTTTTGTAATAAACAAAGAGTCTGAAATGTTAGAATTCCTAACCACTCCCCCATGACTGTGCATGTGTTGGCAAGATGCTTAGTCATTCCAGGGCCTTATGTCCTATGTAATCCATGTACTATGTGATTACTTAATCTATGCACATGTGTGGTTTTGCTATGTAAACCCATATGATCATGTGGGGAAATCTATACAACCAGGTTACACTTACCCCTCCCCTCTCTTCCTGCACAGTCTTTCCATAGGCCTAAGCACCCCTCCTATTCCTTTCCCCTAATAAACTCTTATAGTGGGTTTTGTTGTATCTCATGACTTTTTGCACACAGAAGCTGAAAGGATGAACAGTGCTGGTTGTCGGCTGTAGAGTCACGGCCATGGCTACCAAGGTTAGAATGGGCTTTATTAGAGAGGGAGGAGCCAGTCCTGCTGGAGGGAACAGGAGGAAAAGAGAGAGGAAACACTGGAATAGAAGTGCAGAGAGAGAGTGTGGAGGTCCATATCCAGCTTTTTAAGGCAGGGACACAGTCGCCCATGCCCCCTGATAATGTACGATGTTAGATCCAGAACAGTGAGTGCAGAATCCTAACAGAAGCTGTGTCTGGGCCTGTCATGGCAGCTGTGTGGTAAAGCTGTTATGCTCCCCCCAACACCCACAAAAGTTTATTTGGATTACAGTTCCAGAGAAAAGACCTGACCTTGGCAAGGAAATGTGTCAGCAAGCAACAGACAGGGGCCTGGAGCAACAAGCTAAGAGGTTAACTGCACCATGCACCAAAATCACCAAGTAAAGAGAGTAAACGTGTGAAATCCCACCTCCAGTAACAGAATTTTTCCCACAAGGCCTTGCTTCCTAATCCTCCTCTGATAATACCACCAACCAGGGACTAAGTATTTAAATGATTAAGACAATGAGTGTCATTCTTATCAAAACACCACATCAATATCCAATACACTAAACAGTTTTCTACTGTAAGACTTATATATAGAACACATAGGACAAATGAAGTTAATATCTGAATTTGAAAAAGGATTATACATCTTCTGTGTTTGATAATAAGGGGAGGAAAATTAAATACAAATCATAGTACTGAACATATCCTACAAGAATCTAAAGTTACCATATGAGAAATATTTTTCTTTTTTCCCAGAAAGTGAAATGTACACTTTTTTTGTTGACTAGTTTCACTAAAATGATCTAAAGGTGGTGAGAGCCTGCATCTGCACGGGAGAAATCTACTGATCAGTAACTGTAGTCTATGACTCACTCTGTGAAGCGTACCAGAGCAACACAGTAAGCAGCTCTGAACTGTGTTACCACGCACAATATGGCCAGGTGCTAGGACACTACTCAGGGAAGCTCTGCCTTCACTGCCAGGTTTTTCTTTCTTTCTTTCTTTCTTTTTTTTAAATCACATTTGATGCTTCTGAAAAGGGTTCTTCTCTTACTCCCCTAGGGAAAGGCAGACTTCCAATAGTCTTACAAAAGAAAATTGCTCAAAAACTCATTGTTTTACCATTATCTAGTCAATCAATTATTTCAGAATACTTGTTCAAATGATTTCCTATTTGCTTCTAGAAAAGTAATGTGAGTTAAATACTATAAGCTGTAAAGTACATATGAGAATGGATGTTGTCCAAAATTAAATAATACAACACTGAATTGCTTCACTTGATACAGTATGCCAAATAATCCAATGAAACAGAAATTTAAAGTATTATATAAAATTTCCAAACTTTTTTTTTTCCAAGACAGGGTTTCTCTGTGTAGCTTTGTGCCTTTCCTGGAACTCACTTGGTAGCCCAGGCTGGCTTCGAACTCACAAAGATCTGCCTGGCTCTGCCTTCTGAGTGCTGGGATTAAAGGCATGCACCACCACCGCCCAGCTCAAATTTCCAAACTTTAATCAGAAAGCAAATAATTTTTAATTGATAAGATACTGAATTGGTAATGATTTTTAATTTGTAAATTTATTTAGTTATTAATATTTTTAAGAGTTAAGTGGTGGTGGCACACACCTTTAATCCCAGCACTCAGGAGGCAGAGTCAAGTGGATCTCTGTGAGTTTGAGGCCAGCCTGGTCTACAGAGCAAGATCCAGGACAGGCACTAAAACTATACAGAGAAACCCTGTCTCAAAAAACAAAAACAACAAAAAAATTTTTTTAAGTAGTATTATTCTATAAATCATCTGATGAACTGCTACTACTTGTTTCATAGATATAATATAGACAGATATGCATATGTGTATTTATGTGAATAAAAATGACTATATTTATACAAGCATACACATGTAATTGTTGGCTTGGGTGTTTATATGTCTTCAATTTTACTAGGTTATGCGCAATTGCCTTTTAATGTGTTTGTATCACTTTATACAGCTCTGAAATGTACATGAGGGAGTCCATGAGTACCCATACTTGAAAACACTCATTATTATCAGATGTTTAATTTTTGGACCATATGGTATGTAAAAATATTATTTTATCTTTTCTTGATCACTAAAGAAAATGAGAATGATTACCTTCTGTTTGGTAGGCTTTCGCCTTCTCATTTCTGTAAAATTATATTTGCACCTCTATTTATTTTTCCTTTAGGAAACTATCTTTTCTTCCTCACACAAGGCATCAGATTATGTTTTGTATCCCTCTACTCCTCTCAGTCCCTCCTCTCCTCCTTTCCGTCTGAATCTTGGGTCCACCCATTTTCTGTCTCATTAAAAAAAAAAAAACAAAGAAAGAAAGAAAGAAAGAAAAAGGACAAAACAAAACAGAAAAAGGAAAAAATAAACAAACAGCAATAACAATAACAGAAACAGCTTCTAAAGGGTGGTAATAAGGAGGCAGAAGTTGGCAGATTTCTATGAGTTCGAGGCCCACCTGGTCCATAGCCAGGGCTGTTACACAGGGAAACCCAGTCTCAAGAAACCAAAACCAAAACCAAAATCAAAACCCAAAATGGATAATAATAATAAAATAAAACAAAATCTATCACATTGGACTAAGACAAAACAAACAAACAGAAGAAAGGGAGCCACACAAAGGCACAAGAAAAAGATATAGATGCAGAGACACACTCATTTGCACACTCAGAAATCTTATTAAAAATAATAACAAGCTGTATGCCATAATATAAGCACAAAGGACCTATGGGATAAAAGAGAGAATATATATACATGTATATAATATACACTTATGCATGTATATATTTATATATATATATTTATATTATATAATAAAAATTAAAAAATTAAATTTTAATTAAAAAAAGGAAAAGACATGATATGATATTACAAGACAAGGAACCTCCAAAGATGGAACCTCTGATATTGCTATTGAGTGTGTTTTTTGTTGAGCATCTACTGCTGGGCATGAGACCACTCTTAAGACTTCCTTGAAGAATACTAAAATTTTATTTGAAAACAAATTGGGGGAAAAAAAGATTATTTGGCTTAAAATTTTTGATCATAGTCTTCACTGAAGAAAGTTGGGGGAAGGTATTAAGAACAAAACTGAGAATGGGAATGGAAGCAGAGGCCATGGAGGACACTGCTTTTGTCTTGCTCCTCAGGGCTTGCAGCTTTCTCATACTATCCAGGACTACAGGCTCTTGGGTGGCAATTTCAGCAATGCCCTAGACCCTTCTGCATCAATCATGAATCAAGGAAATGTCCTACAGAATTGCTTGTAGGCAATCTAATGGAGGCAATTATTCAACATAAGTCCCCTTTGCCAGATGACTCTAGCTTATATTGAGTCAACAAAGATGACTTAAACAATATGTCGATATGTTTTCAAATGTTTCTGGATAGTAAAAGATTTCAGAGTTCCTGACTTCCATAACATAATAAAATTTCTTATTTTTTATGATTAAAATATATTATTCTTTAATAATTTAATACATGAGTAGTAATATCACTTCCACTTTCTGTCTCCCCCTCCTTACTCTTCCTATTACTCTGTCCCCAACCCTCCTTGAAATCATATACTCCTTTTCTTTTTCCAGTTCCTTATTTATTTATTTATTTGTGTGTTTATTTGTTTGTTTGTTTGTTTGTCTACCTATTTATCTATCTATCTACTTATTTATTTATTTATAAATGGTGTCTCACTAAATTGCCCAGGATGGTTTAAACTCATAATCCTTGGTTTAAGCCTCTGGTGGATCCCTTGTTACAGGCATAAAGAATGGGTTCATTTCTCCACCCTCATATAGGTTCCAAGGCATCAGAGCATGGAGATAATTGTCACTTACCAGTCTGCCCTATGATGCAATGGCTCAGCACAGAAACTCTGGAAACAATACAGGCTGCCAGAGATAGTGCTGAGGCAAGAGGCAGCTGATAGGTGAGAAAGCAGTCCCTTCCTGAGGCAGGGTCATGCAGGACAAAGGGGCCACTTCACGAGTGGTAGAACACAGGGCTTCTGCCTACAAGCCGTTCTCAGACTGAGCCTGACCAGCAGAATAGCCTCACTAACACATGGCTCAGGTCAACAGTGTCATTTTAAGGGGCACATTTGCAGGTACTAATTAAAAAAAATCAGAGACAGGCATGGTAGCACATGTCTGTAATCCCAGCTGTAGGAACACTGAATCAGGAAAACAGTGAGTTTGAGGCAACCTAAGGAAACATTGTCTCAAATTAAAATGCAAAAATACAAGATCACGGATATAACTTAGTGATGGGGTATCGACCTGGCTGAGCAAGGCCACGATACCACAAAACAACAACAAACTCAATGACATTTAATGCTAAAGTTAAACATCACCACATTACAGACAGTACCCCAGAAGCTGTACTGTAGCTATGTACCCACATGGTAGCCATCTCCCCTCTTCATGTTTCCCACCTGATCTCAGCCAACATCAGTGTGAATAAGGCCTAACAAAAGCTGCCTGCAGTTTAGAATGTCTGATATCTAACACCCAGGTAGATTGTGCTTCTAGCTAATATAGAGTTGTTGTCTTCTGGGCACTTGTGCTCTAGGGAGCAACTGGCATAGAGAAATGGGTGTCGAAATGGGAATCCTCAAAAGACAGAGCATATTCAAGTCTAAAGTCAATGATCTAATGATTGTTCACATTATCAATACAACAACAAAAAAATGCAGTAACATATAATTACAGTTTCTAAGAGAAGCTCTTCTAACTATTTGAACATCTTTAGATCCATTTATGTGTTTATTATTTGTTCATTTATCTTGTGATTATAAGCTTTGTTTGGATCTTAACATTCCTCTAAAATCAAAGGGTTGAAGACATGGACTTCAAGTTCGAGTACCTGATGGAGCAAACCATTCTCCTTGTGCCTAGGAACTGAAAGAACAAGAGGAAGAGGCTAAGGCCCCCATGCCCTCCAAGAACCACAAACTTCTCATCAGGGCTCACCTTTCAGCATTTCCACCACTGCCAGCGACACTCTTTTGCTTTAATTTTTAGTTTCACATGTTGGGAACTGACTGTGTGGGACAAGTTAATTGATCAGGGTTCTTATCCCAAGAGAAAGCTAATTCTCCCTCTCTCAGGAGCCATTAACTGTCTGTGGTTCTCTTCATCTCAGAAAGTGATCTTGAAGAATTTCTCCTATGCAGATTGTCACATGTGAGTAGTTTGGTTTTGTGCAGGTCTTCTTTAAGCAATTTGGGCTTTCTACTTAGATTATGTAATGCCAAACCCAGTTGCTACCATTAACTGCTGCAAATGCTATTTATAAAAGAGGATGTATTTTTCTGCATTTGCTATTCCTTTTAGTCTCATTATTTCATACATTAAAAATTTCCTTCATTTTCATCAACACTTGATTTCTAAAAGCATAGAAATAAAACATGATTAAAATACATTATAAGAAAGACTTTTATTTTCCTTTGGTTTTTCGAGACAGGGTTTCTCTGTATAGTTCTGGTGCCTGTACTGGATTAACTTATTTTTAATAAAATATATAAATATAAAATAAAGATAGGATTGTTTACAAGGTGGAAATGTGAATTTGCAAATGGTTTTATAAATATTTTTCATTTTGATGATAAAAAAGGAAAATAAAATGCTAGAGTTTTAGTGTTTCTCAAAATAGACATCCATTGTATGTTAAATTCAAGTTTACCCATGATATGTGTGTGTGTGTGTGTGTGTGTGAGTGTGAGTGCACGCATGCCTGGGTATGTTTGTAAGGATAGGTTTCTTGTGATTTCTTTGTTATTTTAAATTTTATTCTATGTTTTATTTATTTGACTGTTTTCTAAAGAGAAAGAAAGAATGCGTGGAGTTGCATGGGTAGTAGGTGGGAAGGATCTGATTCTAGAACCCTGGAAAGGGAAAAATACAGTCAAATGTTCACTCTCCTTTTATCTTTCACTGTGTCTGAATTCTATATTTATTTTTTAAAAGTCATATCACACACACAGTCCATAATAATCACAGAATCAAAAAACATAATATACATGCAAATTATGAATAAGACCAAAAACAAAAAACAAAAAAAGGAAAAGAAAAAATGCCCAAACAAACACACATGATTCAAAAAAATCTACAAAAGTATCATTGACTTCATTTTGTGTTGGTCATCCATAAGTGGACAGGGGTCCTACTTTTAAGTGTGATTAATATACCCAGTGATACTCCATTGGAGAAAACAAATTATTCCTTTGCAAACTGATGCCAATTGGAGCTTGCTTTGGGGTTAGGGATAGGAGATTATGTCTACTTCTGCTTCTCACTGGTGGGATCTCATCTGCCTTTAGCCTGTGCAGGCCCTGTCCATGCTGTCACAGACTCTGTGCATTCACAGGTACCTTAGTCCTGCATTTTAAAAGCAATGTTTGACACACATACACCAGAGAATAACAAGAATTCCAGTTCTAGTCATGGGGATCTGCTACTGAATGGTAAGACAGGGCATTCCAAGGGACTCCCAAAACAATACAGATTATTGAGGCAGCTCATGGTTGCCTGTCAAAGGCTGAAAAAGTCAAGCCAGGTTGCTGAAGACATTACACACTTAGGATGCAGGATTGCATGGTTTGTGCTGGATCTAAGTAGGAAAGCGCCCTTCCTGCAGTGTCATTCCCATGGTTCCAGAAAATACACTGCAAGCTGTCAGGGCAGGAAGGTGATTAACAGTTTCACCAAGCTGTAACACACCTAAACCACAGCAATGACAAGCAAGGCAAGACAGCCGTAAGGGTGCAACAACTAGGACTCATATGTTGGGGCAGCCAATGACAGTCACATTTACCTTAGGTCCCATTCAACAGAAGGGAAGTCATGTCTTGTGCTGGAAACCTGGCCAAATTCCAGGGCAAGTGAAGTCATGTACCTTAGAAAATAATCTACTCTCCCACTTTGAAAAATCATTACTATTCCTTACTATATTCTAAATTATATCTTTATGCCCACAGAAAAGTGTAACTTCCACTATTTACCAACAAAGCTTCTCTTTACAGCAGATTGAGACAATCACAAACACAAACCATAACAAGAGACTGCAGAGACCAAGGGAACTTGAGGAGCCCAGTCCCTTTGGATACATGTACACCACAGTACTGTATCTATGGCACAGGGAACATCATAGAAAAGAATGAAGAAAAAGGGGAAAAAAGAAAGATTAGAAAGAACAGAATACCAGGAAATCTTCTGTGAAACACTGTCTCCTAGTAATATCTGCATAGACAAGACAACTACAATAGCCATATCAATAGACAGGCTGATGTGGAAGGAGAAAATTATAAGGATTCCCTGCTCTGAAACAAAGGACTTTACAGAATTGTTGACTGCTAGGAGAGAGAGAATTAGCCACTCCTTGGCTGATTGTCCAATACAAAGTGGTAAGCCATGAAATCGCATACACACAGACATCAGAATAGACTTAGAAGGTTGTAGCCACACATTTGTGCATATGTATGTGACAATAACATTCAGAGAAAAAAGAAGCTATCAATCTGTGAGGGCCTTATCAAGTTTTGGAGAGAGGATACCAGGGAGGGCTGGCTGGAGGCAGGAAAGGGAAAAGTGTCAGTTATTCAATTTTGAAAGTATTTAAAAATTAAATAACTACAGAAAAGTCCTTCAGAAAGGTTTAGTATTTAAGGTAGCATTTCACACAGATTAGCTGATACTTTTAAAAAGAAAAATTACTTAAATATTTAGCCAAATGCACTACAAGATTGTTGGGAAATATCCATGTGCCTGACCGGGGAATAATGGCAGTGATATGTGAATATAAATTATTATAAAACTTGTTAAAGATATCAGTTAAAAAAACAATGAAGTTAGGTTAATGATGTGAAGAAAGAAAACACATCATTAAACCTGGGAACAAAGAACTCAGAAAATGATTCCTCCTCTATGTGGCTTCTGTCCACAGACCCTCTGGTGTAAATACTCTGTACTTTCCATTCTCTTACAAACCTTCCTTTTCTACCCTGTTATAGCTCATGCAAATACCTACACTGAAAGAGTGTTACTACATATTTACATCTTTTACATATTTACATAAACATGTCTCTACTGCTAAATTATAAAACCCCCAGAGAGGAGGTATGTATCTTAAACTTTTTCCCTCATCAATATATTTTAGCTTCTAAATCATATCCTTATACCCACAGATAAGTGTAGCTACTATTTACCTGATGAAGTATGTCTGTAATTTGATGTACTATTGCTGTCCCTAACAGAGACATAAACTAATGACTGAATAGTTGATTTTATATGAGACCTGAAATGAATTCTACAAAAATAAAATGGGGGAAAATGGTAATAACTTGTACATCATTTACTCAGATCAATAATGAAACTTTTTTCTATAAAAGATAACAAAATTATCATAATATATCACTTCAGTATCACAGTTCATCTTAATAAATTCCACACTATGTACCACGTTCTGTACTATATAGAATTTAAAAGAAAAGTTATAACACACCATCACAAACCATAGTAGGATTTTAAATTTAAAATAAGAGAATATTTTTAGACTTTTTATAAGGTCTGGATAAATGACTCAGCACATTAGACCTTTGTTTTTGCAGAGGACCTGAGTTTGTTTCCTAGCACCTACATAGTGGCTTCTGTAATTCCAGAGCAAGGGATTCAGAAGCCTGTTGGTCTCTACCGAAACAAGACATCCAAGCAGTCCACTTACATACACGGGGGCAAACACTCACATGCAAAACAAAAACAAGTCTTTTAAAAAGAAAAAGAACACTTCACAAGCTATTGTCAATTTCCTAATATGAAAAGACATCACAGATTTGCGTCACTCTCTGATACTTTGACAATAGTTATCCTTGTGACAGAATTCTCCAAAGAAGTTCAAACTTATGAAGATAGTCTAATCAATTGTCTCATGAGTAGTACATGGCTGAGTTTTCCAAAGACATCTTCGTGCTCAATGTACAACATGTTCTATGTTGCATTATCCAAAGGAAACATAATCAAATCTTATTCTGCTTTGCTAAAGCCAGTACAACTGCAAATGATAATTCCTAATAAATACAAGTAAAGGGAAAGCCTCCTCCTGCTTCCTGGTTGTTGATGTTCCTTTAATTACATCATACAAATAGCAGCCATTTGGAAAAAAATCAAAATGGTGACCTTTTCTACTCCCCCCCCCCCGCCGCAACATTTAGGTTGTTCAACATGGCAAGATGAGTGGGGATTATGAAGCAAAGCAAATGACCTTCCGGTAGCCTCTGGGAATTATCCACGAACATGTAAACACTGGAACATCATCAATATATCCAGAAAACACTGGACTTGAGAATACTCAAACACTCAGGAAGATCTGGTGTGTGAAAGTAAAACAACTTGCTGAATATTTGATAACCTATTACAAAGCACATCCCAACAGCAAACACTCTTGAAAGTGGTTTTTGTTTTCTTGTTTTTTCCATGAATACCTGGCTTTCCTGTGCTGTCTGTCATAACTCTTACTGATTTCTTTAGTTCACAATGACTATTGATTTTGAGGCCTAAAAAAAAAAAATTAGCTATGTTAAAATGCCACTCACATGTGACATTCAGAAGGAAGAGAGTTGAAAGCTAAACATTTCTCATGGGAAAAAGTAACATTCTTTTAATTTTCCACCCACTAATGTGTTGCCATCCCAAGACATTTTAATATGCACTTAACCAGACGATGGAAATGTTATGATTTATCATGATGGGGTAAATAAAGCAGTAAGAGCAAATCTAATTTAAGCATGCTTCACTGAGTATGCCTGTTCACTCCCTCTTGATAGCTACCAGAATCATCCAGGGAAAAAGGAAATGCATTAAAATGGGAGACTGGAAGTCTGTTGTGTATTTCAGGGCTCTGCAAATTTCCCCTTAATCACTGACTGCTGGCTGAGATCTGGGAAAGGCATATCCTGATCTTTCCAGATGTCCCACTTCCTGCTGCTCTTTGAATGTCATATAGAAGCTGATTCTTGTACAAAGCACCTGAGACTTTAAATCTGTCTCTACCATTTATCACCTGGGGTTACTGAACACGTTTTCTCATAAGGTTTTCTTTCTTCTTTTATAATAACAACAAAGACCTTTTGATTGTCAAAGAAATCATGCTAATAAAGTATATTCAGACTGGTCATACAGTACTTTTAAGACCTCATTTATTATTATTATACCTAATCATCAGAAAAACATAAATATAATTCAAAGAATTCCTTATGTAAATGGAGTAACTGTAGCATCATGCTCTAAAATGAACAAAACAGATTATCTTTCAAGCTTTTCATAACTAGATTTGTGTGATAATTAAAATGTACTGTCATTGTTAGTTGTATGAAACACTGGTGATCCCTTACTCTCAATCTTTTTATCTTTCCCCGTTCCTCTTCTTCTTCCTGTCTCTTTTCCTCCTCCACTTCCCCACACTCCCCTCCTCTCCCACCCTTTGTCCTCTGTCTTCCACTTTCTCTTTGTTTCTGTGATTGTTTCACTGTGTAAAGCTGAACAACCTGGAAATTGCTAAATAGACAATTGAACCAGGTGGCCAGATCTAATCTCATAGGAACCTGTCTGCCTCAGCCTCCTGAGTGCTGAGTTGAAAGGTGCACATGCTCACACACAGTTCACAGTGTCCTGCAATCTCTCTTCAGGTTATCCAATGAGGCCTCTAGATTTCCCTTCTGTTTGCCTTTCCTCTTCTTATCTCTCCTGTACAAAAGAATATTTTTCCAGTGTTTTTCTCTAGTCATAATTTATAATATCAGTGACATCAGAGAAAGAGTCACATAAAAAGGACACCAGAGGTAAGAAAGGAGAAGCAGGGAGGGTTAAAAAGACAGAAGGGGAGACCAGCATTTATATAGGACTTTTTATTTCTGTGCCAAAACATTTAAACCTTGTTAATATTTTTAATAATCATAGTATATTTCCTCCAATGCAAAAGACATTTTTTTTATGAATGCAAAATGTGAACTACAAAGAGTACTTTTTGATATAGGCCAATGTACAGACTTGGTTTGTTCTTATTTTTGATGTCGTATTTTATAAATGACTGGAAATTGTGATAAACTGGTGGCACCATGAAAACCCATGACATTACTGGTATACTGTGAGCACAAAAACAGCTCAAGGAAAGATTAATGATAGCTGACACAATGGTCTCACCAACTGCACAGTACTCTGTGAAGTAGTTTATAACTTCAGTATTTTGTCAATATTCATTTAAGATAATGGCCCAATGAGTGATAACATTAAATGTACTGTAAATAGAGTTAGAGGCTAAGAAATTTGACCAAGTACATAAAAAATTAAGTAGATCTGGGGCTTGGGGTTGAAATTGTCATTTCCTGTGGTATCTATATTTTTTCCTTTGAAAAGCATATGTTGCTTAAAGACAGACCACCACAGAAGTATATACAACACTTGTTTGATTGGCTGAAATGAGAGATGCTAGACATTAAAAAACAAGAAGAAGAAGAAGAAGAAGAAGAAGAAGAAGAAGAAGAAGAAGAAGAAGAAGAAGAAGAAGAAGAATCTGACAATATCCAGCCTTTCTAGATACCCTGCCATAAATTCTTCCCATGTGCTACCCACACTCAAATTGACAGCCTCTTTTGCTTTGATTATCATTATTTGATTATTCATCTGCTGAGTCAGTTTTTGTTGTTTCTGTGTGCATTCTCTTAAAGCCAATGACACTTCAGTGGACAATCAACACCCGAGTTCATTGCTGGGAAAAAGGAATTCTCCTTCAGCCAGCAATCATTATTTATGTACTTCTTGGTCCTGGAGTGGGGCCACACAAAAATATGTCCCTTACACTTTAGATTGTCAGTTTACATTGTCATTATCCACTCTGTTTTTGCAGCCATTTCTGGGACAGTCTTTCACAGCAGATTTCCTGGTATTCTTACTCTTAGAATCTTTCTGCTCCCTCTTCCACAATGTTCCCTGAGCCATAGATGTGGGAGCAGTGATGCAGATATGTCCAGGCTGGAGCTGTGTTACAGATGTGTCCATCGGCTTGGAGCTGTAATGTGGGGATGCAGATGTGTCCATCGGGCTGGAGCTGTGGTGCAGATGTATCTATCAGGCTGGTTCCTCGTGCTCTGTTGATCTCTTCATTGTGTCCAGCTGTGGTTTTCTGTGGTGGTCTCCATCTACTGAAAAGGGAGGTGTAAGGGATGGTTGGCTAGTTAAGCCAGCAGCTGACTTTTATAAATCTCTCATCTTCTGAAAATATATTGTTCCATTAACTGTCTTGTTTTAGTTCAACACAAATTTATATAAAATTATGGGGTTTGTTTTTATTTTATTGTTTTGTTTTTTGGTTTTTTGAGACAGGGTTTCTCTGTGTAGCTTTGCGCCTTTCCTGGATCTTGCTCTGAACTCATAGGGATCTGTCTGGCTCTGCCCCTCCAGTGCTGGGATTAAAGGTGTGTGCCACCACCGCCCAACGGGGTTTGTTTTTAATTTTTTTTAACTGCATTCCTTTTTATTTATTTTGTGTGCATGAGTGGCCAGGTGCACAAAAGTGCCACAACAGATGTGGAGTTCCAAGGACAACTTGTGTGACTTGTTTCTTTTTTTCTACTATATAAGTCCCTAGGATTAAAATGTGGCTGCCAAACTTGACTGCAGGCATCTTCAGCTAAGCAATCTCTAAGTTATCTGACTCACTTAATTTCTTGGCAATTTCCTAATAATACAAATGGACTAAAATCCTGTCTTTATCATATTTATCATCAGTCTTTAAAAGTTATAATGTTAAGTCTTATATTAAATGTGACTAAATTCCAAAGTAAAACTTGAAAACCATTCTTTTCCTAAATAGAAAGATAAAATAAAGTATGAATTATATTGATGACGAGTGAGCTATGATGATTTGTACTTGTAGTAGTTATGGTGATGCTCATCAGTCTTTGAAAAGTAAATAGCTTGTAAGAGAAAATGAGACTATCTACAATGCACTGTTGTAATTTTTAAGCAGGTAGTTTTCCAAAATGTGAAGGAGAAGCATACATTTTTAAGCTAGGCATTCTACTTTTGAATGAGATGATTATGTTTATGTCTCAATAGAGTCCACACTTAATTGAATGTGGAGGATGAAATTTTATTTTTAGAGAAGCCTTCTACTATTATAAGCATGTTTATGCTATAACCCAGTTGAATCTACACTTTAGTGAATGTGAAACAGTGGCTAGTCATTTTAAGTACAGAATTTTTCAATTACATGGCTAGTTCTTCAAGCATCTTAATGAAATAAATACATAGTTAACATGCAAATTACTTATTTCTGGATGGCATGATTGACTCAATATATTTTATTTTACTTTTTCATATTTTCCTCATTTCTGCCACTAATCACATACTGCTTTAGCTATAACAATACATTTAAATGGTTCTTTGATTTGGAGTGTAAGGACAGGAATAAGTGCTAGGGTAATCCAGTTAATCCCACACACTTCAAACAGAAAAATGGCTATACTTGGTAATTCTGTTAGGGCAGTTTGAAGCCAAAATTTCCTCTTTAGCATTCCAGAGTGGAGATATAACATGGAGGACAATGTCTTCCTTTCTAACAAAACCATTAAAAATAACAGACATGAAAAAACAATCAGAAAGAAAACATCCTTATGACAAGAATTGCCCTCAACTATAGTTCTGATCCCAACAAATTGATTTAAGAAAAATTACAAAAATATCCACAAATGTGTATCTAAGACCACCTTCTTTCTGTAGGGCATTTATTGGTAAATACAAGATTTTTCCTAGGATAATTCTAAAAGTTAAAGTTACAATGTCACAAAGAATGTAACATAAAAGGCCTTCTATATTTGTATACTCAATTCTAAATTTCTAAAAAAAAATGGAATTGAATTCTGGGGGCATATTACCATAATTAAATATATAAAATTAAAAATACAATAATTTTCTATAAACAGTGAGATTAATAATTTTCTCAGTGCCACAGAGCTAGAAATTTTCAGAGTTCTGACCACAAGTGTGCTGCTATAACTCCAAAATCAGTTCTCTGTAGTAGTTAATGCCTAGTTTATTGGCTATTTGATGTTGGTTATACTATACTAAAAATAGCTTAGAATATATTATTTCAATTAGTAATTTAAAAAAAAACATTTTATTAATTCTTTGAGAATTTCATGTCATATAATTTGATCATGTCAACCTTATATACTGAACTCCTACCAAATTCATCTCTGAATTCCTACCCAGTCAATTTCCTGTTTTCTCTTTCCTGTTCCCTCTTTCCCTCTCCCACACTCTTCCCTCTCCCACCTCTTTTCCTCCCTCCCCTTTCCCTCTCCCTCCCACTTCCCTCACTCTCCCCTTTCCCTCTCCCTCCTCTATATAGTACAGTTTATGTGGTTAAACTATTCATGATAATAAGTCTTCAGCTTAGGGTGGGAATGATCACCCAGTCAGGATGGGATTTGTTCAGGGTTGAACAAAGTGTTGTGCATGCTGGTACAGTCACTGAGTTCATATCTGCATCTGCTCTGTCCTGTGCAGGAAACATTCTTACCTTAAGTGAGCCTTGGGCATCTGAATCTTTCCCACTCTTTTGAAAGGATTCCTGGACCTTGAGTGGAGGGGTATGATACTGATGTCTCTTTTAGGCTGAATACTTTAAGTCCAATATATTCTGTATATTTACTAGTGCTAATTACTGTGTGCTAATTGCCATATATTACAAGAAGAAGATTCTCTGATGCGGATTCAGAGATGCTCTGATCTATGGGTATAGAGATAATTCATTAAATGCTATTTTAAAGACATATTCATCTAGCAAAATAATAGTAGTTGCCGGGCGGTGGTGGCACACACCTTTAATCCCAGCACTGGGGAGGCAGAGCCAGGCGGATCTCTGCCAGTTCGAGGCCAGCCTGGGCTACAGAGTGAGTATTTACAATCTAGTAAGAAATTATAGTGGCTCAGGAAAATAGTAGTGTTTGGTGGAGTTCTTAGGTCTGTGGTCACTGCAGCCATGTATAGTTGCTAGGTTTGTGATGCCTGGCGTAATTCATTCCTATGGAGCAGGACTTAGGTCCAATTACACAGCTGTTGCTTAGTCCCAAAATAAAAGTGCCATTATTTTGCCATTAGGGATATCTCACAGGGCCAGTTACTGCTTTGGTTCATAGATTTTGCAGCTGGGTAGGCCTTATCTGTTGCTTTTTCTCCCTTGGTGGCTTGCATAGCATCTTCAGATATTTGAGAGACACATCTCAGGAACAAGTCTTTATGGTTAGTTTCTGAATGACTCCACTGAATCCTGTGTCCAAAGTGTACAGCGATAGGGACTTACCTTTAGGTTCTATCAGGTAACAGAGGGCAACTGTAACACTTAACATTGTTTGGGGAGTCCCTTGATGAACAACTCAAAGGGCGTTTTCCCATTCCTGGTACTGGGGGTTTCATTAAGTAGTCTGTGGACTTTTGGGGGAGAATTATGAACTATGACCATATATAATGTAACCCCATTTGAAGTATGTGCACATGCATATACATGTGTATGTTGTGTGTGGGCATGTGTGTGTGTGTGTGTGTGTGTGTGTGTGTGTTTATAAAATAATGTCTTCCTCATGGATGGAGAAATGGCTCAGCAGTGAAGCGCACTGGCTACTTTTCCAGAGGACCCAGGTTCAATTTCCAGCACCCATATGGCAGTTCACAACTGTCTGTAGCTCCTGTTCTAGGTGATCTGACAACTCATGGACGTACATGTAGGCAGAAATGCCCACACAAAGAAAAGTCTTCCTATGGGCTTTTCAAACATTCTTAGTGCTATCCATTTCTCCTTTCCCCAACTCTTTCTCTATTATTCTCCCTCTCTACTCCTCAGTTAAAGCCTCATACCTCATTTTTACAATTTCCCCATCATGCCTGTGTCATATTACTACCATCTCTAGGCCTCTTCCCTGTTATATCTCCCCTATGGTCTCATTTTCCTTTCTGGGTCAGTGATCTTATTTAAGATTATATCTTTATCACATATAAAGATTTGAAGCTAGGATTTACAACAAAGGGAACATGTCATGTTTGTCTTTCTGGGTCTGCATTAACTCACCCAGTAAGATATTTTACAAAAGTTAAAATTAATGTTGAAAATGTTTTTGGGGTCAATAAAGGAGATATTTAAATTCCAACATTTGGAGATCTAAATTTGCTTTACACATAATCCAAACAAAAACATATCGTTTTCTATGTAGATACAATATGATGAGTTTGGTGTATTAAAATGTTTATAGACGATGTGGTTGGGGAATATGGTTTGAGCACTGTCTTGAATAATTACATGAACAATGAATTCTCGCATTGGCTTCTCAAATTTTTATGTTAAAGTATGTACTTCCATAATTCCAATATTTTCTGAAATCAAGTGATATTTCACTGTCACCTTAGGAGCTGCAGTCCATATTTGACAAAAATAATGGTGTAGAAAACAAGAATATGACGAGGATGAGATAAAATTGGTCTTCTATATTATTGGGGGACCATTGTGTTTTGTGATCCTTATTTTAATATCTTCTCTCTTGTTTTGTTGTATTTAGTATTTATTTTATGTCACCTGTGTATATACTCAGCCAATACAGCGTTGACATACCCCATTGGTTTATTTGTTTCCTCAGAAGCCAAATTTTCCTGTTCAATATTTAAATTGAATGAGAGTAAAAAAACTATGAATCCAGCGACAGCATCTCAGACATTTTGACAGGTGCACAGGACAGCTCAGAGCTTCATACTACAGATACATTTTCCTCTTTAAAGCCTCGCAGCTTACTGTTGAAAAAGGAGTTTCATTGTGGTTAAGTTACAGAAGGCATGGTGTCTGTCTTCAACTGGAGTTCCTGCTGAATGTAATACTTATTTCATGATGATTAGAGGCACTGGAAAGAAACCTGAAGCTGGAGAATTTGTGTCCTAAACCCGGAGTCAAACCTAGCTTTTTGAATGTTTGCACAATCAAAACTCAAAATTCAAGATTTGAACTTGATTTACTAAGCTAAATACACATGTTTCTATTAGTGGGTTCATCAGACTGAAACGCCCAGGGATTCCCGAATGTATTCACAGAGAAGAGGTTTTTAAAGGTTTCCACCTTGAAGGATCCCTCTGATTATCTGTGGATGACTTTCTTTCTTGACATTTATGCTTTCCTAAACTCCATAATTCTGATATTTACACTTCATATAGACCCACCAACATTCACATTAAATTAAATTAAAAAATTAATAGATACTGCCCTACAGATTTGAAGTTGGCCATTTGCCAGTGATTTACAGGATGAAAAATAGCTACAAAAATTAGACAAAAATTACTTAAAAAATATCTTCTTGAAATAATTGTGGCCCAAATATTTAGAACAACTAGACCATATTGTGTATTCTATTTTATCTCTATAAGTTTTATCTTATTTAATGGGAAAACCAAATAATGATGAGCATTCATTTAACATGATTCTGAAAGTCATGACAGACTATGTAACAAACATAAAGTTTTATAAAATATGTTTTCAGTATTACAGATAATTTTTATTTGCTTATCTCTTCTCTCTTTCTGCAAAAATTCAAGATGACTTATGAAATATTTCAATAAGGTTTATAAATTTTAATTATACATAAAATGAAGAATAATGTTATGTTGTTAAATCAAAGATCAATTAATTATCACAATTAATAGGAATATAAACAGAAATAAATGGATCAACTTTACTTTTTCATTTACAAATGCATTTTGTATGCTTTTCTTTGGTATTATTTAACATTATATATCCATAGAACTGGATATTCTATAATATACTTAAAGGATAAAACATTTAAGTAGAAATTTGTGTTTAAGTATATTCAATAATATACTTAAAGATAAAACATTTAAATGGAAATTTCTATTTTCTTCAGGAAATTTTTTCTTAGTGGGACAGCTATTGGAAGTATAACTTTTATTCTTTCAAATCTGAATATTTGAAATGTATGATAAGATAGAGGTCATTATAAATTTCAATAATATAGCATCTAAAATCATGAGCAAAGCATAAACTATAAACATCTCAGTGCCTGAATCTTATACTATTTTGTTAATACATTTCTACAATTGCATGCATTTTTCCATAAATGTGAGAACTGAAGGGAATGTAAATGAGAGTTAAAAGAAAACCAACACATAGCAGATGTTAGCATGATTTTCCCCCTATTTAGAACATTATAAACATATTGAACAGCCTATCAGGCACAATTGCTAAGGAAATACAAAAGAATCATTCAAAAAACAATTGCATTCTATTCTAAAGAAAGAGAATATTTCAAAAGGATGAGTCTTGTTGGGCCTATAGTCTTGATGAGCAAATAGCTCCAGCTAAATAAACCCTTTGTGATCATATCTTCATTCGAATGTAAATATCAGCGCATTGTGTTCATAGGAAGGCAAGTTCTCTCCTCCACAGCAGAGTTTAGCAGTGTTTCTCATCTAGATTGTAAAATGGACATATTTGGTGACTTTGTTTTGTTGTCTTTGATATTTAAAAGGAAGGTTTTATTATTTTCATTTCTTCCATACTTTGGATAAGGGTAGATAGATGTCAACAGAATATTTTTAAGCATTTAAATAAATTTTGGATGTAAAAATGTTTTAGGAAGTAAATTATAAAAAATAAATAAAAATAGGCAGGGCACAGCATAGCAGCATATACAAAAGCTAAAAGAAATGGCCTAAGAATTCTGTGCTACCTTTATAATGACTATTATTATTATTATTATTATTATTATTATTATTATTACCACTACTACTGGTAATTATTTTCACAGCCCTATCCCCTTCCATGTCTCCTCCTCATGTATTAGTTAATGGAAAAGCCACACCCAAGGCTGAAGAGAGGAGCTAAGCTATTTCACTTCTTAACAAAAGATACAATTACAGATTCTCCAAGAAAGAAGAGGGTAGAGGGTATGGTTCTGGAAGAATAGAATGCTGTCGAAAAAGGCCAACACCACCTTCCTCAGCTTTCACAAGCTCTCCTTTCCCTCAAACATCTGTGACTGTGTTTGGATTGCGAATGGATGTGGAGTTTGCCCCAGAAGCAGCACGTTTCCTGGTTGGTCACAGTTGACAGACAGGATGTAATCTTTGTTGTACCATCCTTCCCTTAAGGCTGAGCACCTAACAGCGGGGGGCCAGCCATCTTTCTCTTAACACTTAAGATATATGTACATACACTGCTGATATATTAACATAGACTAGAGTTGTAGGAATATCTTGAAAATAGTATTGTCAGAAAAAGAATGTTATTTAAGAAATTATAACAATCTATTTTAAAGTTTTGAGTATATTATATACCAGTTATATATTAAGTACTTCATCTCAAAAATTTACATATTCTGTGTCTTTATTGGTTTATTGTTTAGTGATCACTGACCAGAGAACAAATATATGCATTAGGAAAATCTGAATTATATTTTGTAAGTGGTTTTTAAATTAACCTACTATGTTGTGTTCATGAGCAATATTAAAGAAGAACAGGAAGAAGATTTATTTATAATATGTTCAACAAAAATGACATCTTTGTATGTGGTTTTCCCTACAAAAAGTTAATCTCCTTAGGGAGGAGACTATGTCATAATTAACTTTGTACCAGTAGCTGATGGCACATTATCATGAAATGTCTTTGAACTAGAAATTAAATGTTGATGCAAATTTGTCTGATTTACTGATAAATCCTGCTGAAGCATGTATCTTCATCTTATTAAGTTTCTCTAAAGTAGATACTAGCTCTAAAATGACAAATATTTAGGACTGTCCTTGAACATTTTCTTGTAACAAGTTAGATCTCATGTAGCCAATGAAATACAGTCCTTTAAGCCTCCTCATTTCTCCCACATGGACTCAGCAACTTGATGCACCTTTACTTCTAATTGCATTATATTATCTTCATCACTTTCTGTGCATGGTTGCTTTAATAAAACAATACACACATACACACAGTCAAGATTAAACTATTTTGAAAATTGTATATTTCTATTCATGAAGTCTTACATAATAAAAATATTCTGATACCAAACATTACTTTGCCTCATGCATATACCTTTACCATTATATTTATATCAATTCCAGTGTCATGAACTCAAATCTATAGAGATAATATGAAATTATACCAATTCCCTCAAATATGATTAAGTTACAGGGTGCACAATAGGAGCTTGGGCCTTCTGTGGTAACATGGAACTTGAGAAGAGACTATTCACTGTACTACCTCAAACTACAATGTAGTTTATTCTCCACAGCAGAAGTCGGTCTTGGCTCTCTAGAGAAGAATGGTTGATTGCCGCAGGTAAAAACATATTTCTTTCTCCTACCTCTTCAGAAAGCAGAAAATCCTATCTATAGTCCAAAGAAGCCCCCATGTACTGAACTGAGAAATTTATTATATCAAAAAAAGAAATGTGAGAAGAGTATAATGTTTATTAGGGTTAGCATTTTTTTCTCATACATATACTAGAGTATATTTTCTTTTGAGAACATTGAAATCATTAAGCAGCTTCTACATTGGGAAAATATTCATTAAGAAAAAAGAGAAAGAGGCATGCAAATGACCATCTTCTTTTAGGACATATGATATGTATTCTAAGAATTTGATATATATATATATATATATATATATATATATATATATATATATATATATATATATATATATATATATATATATATATATATATATATTCCAAAGATTTCCATTGTAACCTTTGAATGTAGACAAATAACCTCTGCAGTTTAAATGACCTACATTGTCATGCTTTTCTCAGCTTATCAGAAGTCAACTCATTCGTTTCCTTCTCTGCAAACATCTCATTCCTTCAGGCAGCAGAACATCTCAACTCTGCAATACAGCTTCCCTTCTTGCACGGAGTGTGATCTGCTGCCTATATCACGGATGAGGCTTTTCTAAGTGAGCACACTTTTCTTTATTGATATATTGTGTTTAGGAGTCTGTAGTTTTTTGTTAGAAACAGAATGGGACACAACTGAAGGCCACACTGCCACAAGGGGCCATGTGTCATCGAGCCTGGGCTGCTGCTGTGGACCTTGTCTATGTCCGTGATCCTATCACAGTCAGGATCTGTGGTGCTACTATATGCCACACGGATGCCCAGGGTCTAGGTCACGTTCTGTGGCCATGTTGATGTCTAGAGGGCCGTGCTGCCCATGGGACCATGGTGTCATCTGGGCCAAGGCTGCTGCTGAGGGCCATGTCTTGGGTCCATGGCCCTACTTCAGCCAGGGTCTGTGTTTATGTCCATGGCTCCTGATACCATTTAAGGAAATGCATACGCCAGGGGTCTGGGCTGCCACCTGTGGCCATGTTTGTGTGTGAGGAGGGCTTTGCTGCTACAGAGGCCATGCCAATTCACGCAGCCTGCACAGCCACACAGGGCCTGGCCAGGGCTGCTCGGGCGGGCCATGTCTGGGTCCATGGCCCAGCAGTAGTCAGGGTCTGGGCTGATGTACATGGCTTGTGTTACCACAGGGGGTATTGGAAACAAGCATCTTGAAATCTGAGGACTATGCTGAGCCAGCCTTGTCTCTCACTGGCCCCAGGATAGCTGGCCCTGCCCTTTCCTGGACACTGCAGTAGGAGAGCTCACTCCCACTCCCCATGGGAGAGCTGGTCTTGTACTCAGGAAAGATGGCCTTAACCCTCACAACAGGCATCAGAAAGCTGTCCCAGATAGCATGGGTGGAGGAGAGCTGGCTCTGCCCCTCACCTGAGGATGTGGTGCCAGTGGACAGACTTACCAGCTCAGCTACCACCCAGATCCACATCCTGGGCCTTGGGTTGGTCCACCCTAACAGTTGCCCCATCCATGACCTGCGGAAATGCACAAAAGGTCTGGTCCTACTGAATGATAACTGCAGGGTCTGCATGGCTTGGGGCAACAATGGGCTATCTGAGAGAAATTGTAATGAGGGCCCAGCCCAGTAACGATGGTGTATCAGAAACCAGAGGCCTTGAATCAGACAGAAGACTCATTACAATGAACATTATGCAGGTGGGGATCATTGGATTAAAGGGTGTACTGTATGACACACCACAGCTCCAAATACCACTAGGATGAACAAAGAGGTGTTGAAAAGATGAAGGAGTGAGGTGGGTTTTTTTTTTTTTTTTTGCTTTGTTTTGTTTTGAATTATTTCTTTGGTGTGGCATATTACAGGGGTAAGTGGCAGATATGGAGGGACTGGGAAGTAAGTGGCATTGAGGTGCATGATGTGAAATTTCCAAAGAATCAATAACGAATTCTGTTTAAAATAACAAAAAAGAAATGGGGCATATTTATGCAGGTTTTCTAGTTTATTTTCACCATCAGAGAAATAATTCACAGATCAGACAAGAAAGGAATATCAAGAAAGTTTTATTGCATAATGAAAATACAATCAGGAGGAAGGTCAGCCTTCTCAAAGTGAGTGGACTTCTCCAGATCATCTCAACAACTGATATTAAGTAGGAGGAGAATTTGACTTTTTATGAAAGGTTCAGAAATGAGCCAGGATTTCCTGACTGTACTTTCCTCTTCATCATTATAGGATGTTATTTTGAATGTCTCATGATATCAGTTGCATGATTAGAACAGACAATTCCATAAGGTAATGGTGAGCAGAAGGCAAAATGAATCAAAGAGAAGTCAGTGGTTTTCTTGATAAAAGTCACACTGATCTAATCCAATTTTGAACTGTTACGGTAAATACTTAGTGGTCAGATGATAGTTGGTCTACTACATACAGCCTTGAGATGACATCAGCCTCCACACACCATGCAGTTTGCCTCTTTCATGATTCACTTTTCCTGTGCCTATATGGCCTGTGCAAGAAGCCAAGAATTTAACTCAGCATCATTCTAAAGCAGAAGAGCTGATAGGCTCATCATTAAGGAAGGCTTGATGATGTGTAGTTATTTGAGTTATTTGCCCTGGATTGAAACATTTACTCTTGGAGGAAGAAGGGAGGCTCACAAGACTTGAGAAACTTGATATAACTCATGACAGTCAGGTGGTCCAGAGACTAACTCACAAGACCTCTCCAGTTTCTAAAAGCTGTAAATAACTACTGGGAGAAGTGAGGCTTCTCTTTCTTTATTTTAAAAAAATCAAAACATATTTTTAAAATACTTGTTATTTGCTTCTTCAACTAGATCATAAAACAATTTCTATTCATTAACCAAATTTTATATAGTAATAAATATTTGCTATTTGGCATCCACAAAACAAAACCAAAATTTCTCCTACATTAGATTTCTTTTCTTTTGTAAATTAATTTTATTTGTGTGTGTGTGTGTGTGTGTGTGTGTGTGTGTGTGTGTGTGTGTGTGTTATGTGTGATGTCAGAGGTACAAAGAGGACATCAGATCATCTTGAGTTGAATTGTAGGGGTTATGTTTTCTTTAATGTGTGTGCTGGAATTGGAATTCAGGGCCTCTGGAAAAGCAGCAGGTGTTCATACCCACTGAGCCATCTCTCCATGTCCTACATTAGTTTCCTTAAGGTGATATTCCTTAATGGGATATTTGGGTTTGAACATGACTTATTATGATGAAAATGAAGCAGCCAGATGACAACAATGTTGGAAATGTTATTTAAAAAGGGAGTCAGACGTGGTGTCTGAGCTTCAGTGGGAGTTGGACCACCTTCTTCAGCTGCCTTCTCTAACTCAGCAAACACCTAATGGTGAGACAAAATGGGACATTTGCTTTTCCTTAGACAGGGCACATTACAGAATCCAGGTAGCCTAAAATACAATATCAGCTCTTAAAGGCACTTCAAACTTCTCTCGTCATTGAGCTTCTACAAATTTCTACTTTGTGGGTGTTTCTCCCCAGTGTTGGGTGGAAGATTTAAATGAAGCAGCCTCTGCCTTTTCTAACCTTTTTCTTTGTGTAGCTTTTACACTAAGCATGAAATGTCAATACATAATTCAGCAAATGTTTTCCTTTGTGTTTTATTTCTACTCAAATATGATTGCCCACAGAAAGGCTTAAAGAAAGTTTAGTTTTTAATAAAGGAAACTAAAAATTAAGATTTTAATTAAGTTATAGACAAGTATAACAGATACTTGGAAATTGCTTTCACTAAACCAATATTTGTGTCCCCAGAGTACCTCAAAGCAAGATAAAAATTCATCTTCTGTTGAATGTGGTGGCAAAGGCTTTAATCTCAGCATTGGGTGGGCAGCAGCAGGAGGATCTCTGTGAGACTCAGGCTACTCTGGTGCACATGTTTTTTTTTCAAGCCAGTAGGGCTATATCATGTGACTCTGCCAAACAAAATCTAGCATTTATGCCTTCATTTTTCAACTTTCTTCCAAATCTCAAAACTTTGAGTCTCATTTCTGCTTGTTTTTATATGTATGTATGTATGTATGTATGTATGTATGTATGTATGCTAATTTCACAAGTAGTATCTATGTAAAACCCATTGAGAACTGTACTATCTTGCCCTGCTTCAAGGGTGATGACCAGATGAGAATAACTTAGGTGTCTGGTTAAAAGCTTTTACAGTGCCCTACTGGCAATCTTCAAAAGACTCCAGCTAGGCTCCAATCATTCACCTTAACCTTTGATCACCTCCTTGCATTCCAGGAACAACAGAAACCTTCAGAAAGTTATAACTATGATGAGTTCACCAACAGCCAGAAACAATCATTTCACTTGAAGATGTTCTTTCAGACAATAAGAATTTTTAGAACCATCTTGTTAGAAACAGAACATACCTCATTTTAGTCAGTTCTTTTTAAGTATGAATAACATTTATCATTTGCCCCAATTTTTTTCCTCCATTTAAACTTAAATCTGATGTCAATATCTTAAAGATTGGTAATATATTTAAATGCCTTCATCTCCCAAGACATAAAATTGGACCTTTAGCCTAGTATTTCAGTTATACCAACACTTGTGCTAGGAACTGTATTTGATAAGTATGTTAAACCTTAATATTAAACTAACTGGTATATTAGGTATAAAGAAAATGAAAACACTAATCCTAAATTTGAAACATTAATATGATTAACATAATGTGACATTTAAATCTGACCCAATGTAAACAAGGCTAGAGACATACCTCAGTTGGTAAAGTGTCTATGTAGCATTCAGAAAATCCTGGGGTTCAATCATTTGTACTACATAAACTGTGTATGGTAGCTGACAATTATAATTCAGCAATTAGGCAATCAGTGTAAGGGTCAGAAGTTTAAGAACATTATCAGATACAATGGGAAGTCAATCTGGAATACATGAGACTGTGTCTAAAACAGAACAACAAACTCCAAACAAAGGAAAAATTAAAAACTATCCTGTCAGGTTTAGTCAAAAGAACTCAGTGTTTTGTTTTGTTTTCTGAATTGTCAGGCTTATCGTACCTGACAATATAAAGTATGCCATAATTTTTCATGCCCCTTATGTATTGGTACTTTTACAAAATGTGCTGTGAGACTCCTCAAGCTTCATTTGACATAATGACATAACTTGTCTAAATTTAATTCTATTGTTTTCTTCTACAGAATGTGTATGAGGCAGGATAATGTTCCTGATACAAATCCAGCTGAAAAATCCACCATTGAAATTCTATGATGGTTCTTAGAAATACCTCAGCCAACCAAACTGTAAGTGCAAGGTCATTCTTTCTCTAGAGTCTGCATCATGCTTGACCTTATCAAAGAGCTAGTCAAACTGGGAAGTGTGAATTTACTGTCTTTCTTTTTATAAACTTATCTATCATCTATCTATCTACCTATCATCTATAATATATATATATATATATATATATATATATATATATATATACCTAGCATCTATCTATCTATTTATCTGTCATCTATCTATCATTTATCATCACTTTCATCTATCATCAATACATTCTGTCACCTATCTACTATATATATATATATATATATATATATATATATATATATATATATATGGGAAAGTAAAGACAAAATAATTTCTTAGAGAAAAGTAACTAAATCTTCAAATACAAAATAAAAAATACCAATAAAAAAAGGCCCTGTATACTTTCACTTAAGAAAAAAAATCAGTGTTTTTGATAGCTGACAGGTGTAAGGTGTTATCTCAGAGTCGTTTTGATTTCCATTTGTCTGATGACTAAGGATGTTGAGCATTTTTTTAAATATCTTTCAGCCATTTGAGTTTTTTTTTTTTGAGAATTCTCTGTTTAGCTCTTTAGCCCATTTTTTAATTGGTTTGTTCAGTATTTTGATGTCTAGTTTCTCAAATTCTTTATATACTTTGGAGATCAGTTCTCTATCAGATGTGGGGTTGGTGAAGGTCTTTTCCTATTCTGTAGGTTGCTTTTTGTTTTATTGGCCATATCTTTTGCCCTGAAAAAGCTTCTCAGTTTCAAGAGGTCCCATTTATTAATTGTTGTTTTCAGTGTTGGTGCTACTGGTGTTATAGTTAGGAAGTCTATGTTAGAGAGGATGCAGAGCAAAGGGAACACTCCTCCACTGTTGGTGGGAGTACAAACTTGTGCAACCACAGTGGAAATCAGTATTGCAGTTTCTCAGAAAATTGGGAATCAATCTACCTCAAGACCCAGCCATACCATTCTTGGGCATATACCCAAGGATTGCCCAATCATACCACAAAGATACATGCTCAACTATGTTTATAGCAGCACTATTCATAATAGCCAGAACCTGGAAACAACCTAGATGCCCATCAACTGAATAATGGATTAAGGAAATGTGGTACATATATACAATGGAATACTACTCAGCAGAAAAAAAAATGACAGCATGAAATTTGCAGGCAAATGGATGGAACTAGAAAATATCATCCTGTGTGAGGTAACCCAAATCCAGAAGAACAAAAAAGGCATGTACTGTGCTGTGAATGATTGATAAATAAAACACTGATTGACCAGTAGCCAGGCAAGAGGTATAGGCGGGACTAATAGAAAGGAGAATTGAGAGAACCGGAATGCTGAGAGGAGGAGACGCCAGCCTGCCATCCAGGGAGCATCATGTAAAGGCAGCAGGTAAAGCCATGGAACACGTGGTGACATATAGATTAACAGAAATGGGCTGAGTATAAGAGTAAGAGCTAGACAAAGGTAAGCCTGAGCTAATGGCTGAGCAGTTTAAATAATATAACCATCTTTATGTTTATTTTATACATGGGCTATAGGACTGCTGGGGCTTGGTGGGACCTAGAGAGAAAAACTGTAGCTACAGTACTCACTCATAAGTGGAGGGGTTGGGGATTTAGCTCAGTGGTAGAGTGCTTGCCTAGCAAGCGCAAGGCCCTGGGTTCGATCTTCAGCTCAAAAAAAAAAAAAAAAAAAAAAAAAGTGGGTACTAGATATAAAGCAAAGAACAATCAGATTGCAACCCACAGAACCAAGGAGGATACATAGCAAGGGACTACTGTGGCTTATAATAAGTTTTGGTTTTGCTCAATCACTGGGCAAGCCTCAGTGAAACATTTCACTATTAGGATAAGAATTTGTACTATATCAAGCTGATAACAGAAAAAAATAAATAAGATTTTAAAAAAAGAAAAAAGTAAAAGTTCTAACATGTTTGTCCTGTTGTAGTCCAACATCTGCACAATGTGTGTACCATCTCAAGGTCCTATGTTGTTGATTAATATGAATTTTGATAGTTTAGTACTGATTCAGAGTAGTACACATATAAAAATAATACATTCCTAATAACTTTAATAAATTGACCTCATTTGTGCAATGAGTATTCAGATCAAAGAAAAGGACACAAAAAATATTGAAACGCCACTCCTAGTAATCAACCAGGATGTTGTTTCTACCAAAATCCAAGAAGGTCAAAAGGTTTCTTTTATCATTTCATTCATTCATCTTATAAACTTTATATCTAATATAACAAAGCATACATAATGTTTTCTTACTCCTAGATTACACATTCTATGTTTATAATTCTGTAGAATTATTATAATTTGTTACTTCTCATTGTTCAGTAGTATCTGATAAAAAGCTGATAGCCTGATACTTTAGTTGTTCTATTAGGACATCCACTAGGGGATCTCTTTATTCATCTATGGGCATTGTGTTACTTTCTTCCTTAGATTAGTCCTCCGGTGGGCTTGTAGAAGTTTAGTTTGTTATTCATTTTTTATTACAATGTCATATGAGTATTATATTTAGAATATTTGCACTGCCTTTTTCCTTTCAAATTCCTCCCTTGTGCCTGACTCCCTCTCAATTTACAAATATATAACATATCACTCATATGATAGATATAGAGAAAAATAATAGGCATTAGAGAAAGACATACTAGATATAGAGAGATGGGATATATGTAAAGATTAGATAGTTAGATAGATAGATAGATAGATAGATACATAGATACATACATAGATACATAGATACATAGATAGATAGATAGGCAGATAGGCAGATAGACAAACAGATAGGTACCTTATAGACAGAAAGATGGATGTGACCTACTGAGTCCATTTGAAGTTGATTTTATGCATATGGATTTTGGGCTTACCTCTTGGAATTAGAAAACCTATTAGAAGGATTTCCCTTTTGCTTTCTACAAATTTAATTATATCTTAAAAGTTCAAATTTGTTACAAAAAGCTTCAGAAGTCATCATTTTCTGTCTTTTGTGCAGACATTTATTTAATGATATGTTTCAAAATTATAATTCCTAATGTGGTCCAGTGTCTGTCTTTCCCCTTCATTTCCCCTTCCCTTTTCTCTTTCTCTCTCTTCCCATTTTGCTAATGGTGATTGGAACATATCTTAGGCAAGCACTGTACATTTGAGATCCACCACAATTTATAAATTTTCTGTCTTATGTTGTCATAGCTAACCTAGTTCATTTGATAATTTGTTCTGCCATTCATGACTTGTTCAGTACTACATGGTAAGTCTTCTGAGAACTAGAATTTTCTAAAGTAATTTGTATTAATATAGGAAAAATATTCTGAAATACACCAATTCTTGGAACTGATTAAGACTTCCTCTGTATCTTAGCAAAGTCACTATTTTTGGTTTGTTTTTTATTTTTATTTTTATATTTTTTTGCATTTTTAATTAAGAAATTTTCTATTCACTTTGCATACCAACCACAGATGCCCCCTCTGCCCTTTTCCTGCCCCCAGCCTTCCCCACCAACCTACCCCCATTCCCACATTTTCCAAATCAAGGTCTCCCATGGGGAGTCAACAGAGCATGGCACACTCAGCTGAGGCAGGTCCCAAGCCACTCTCCCCTGCACTAAGGCTGAGCAAAGTGTCGCATCCTAGGCACTGGGCTCCAAAAAGCCTGCCCATGGCCCATGCATCAGGAACAGACCCTGATCCCTCTGACTGGGGACTCCTCAATGAGATAAACAACTATCTCCCATAACCAGAGGGCTTAGTCTAGTTATATTGGGGCTCCATAGCTAGTAGTCCACAGTTCATGGGTTTCCACTAGCGTGGCTTGTCATCTCTACATGTTTTCCCATCATGATCTTGGTGTCCCCTGCCTACAGAATCCCTCCTCTCTCTCACTAGTTGGATTCAAAGTCACTGTTTTAAGATATCTGCTTGATAACTGACTTATTTACATTGTTAATTACAAACATATTATGATGGTGGGAAAGAATATTTTTCCCTTAGCAGATAATATAATACACCTATGATAGTATAGCTATTTAACTCAATGTGAGTTAGTATGTAGAGAGCCGCGTGTAGCCACACCCTAAAGATGGCTCTGGCTTCTACCCTCTGCCTTCCCGATGGCAAACACTCTTTAGGGTAAACAGCTCCTTATTTGGCTGTGGCTGGATTCGTGTGTTGCTGGCATATGCGTGAACCTGTGGACAGTGCCCACATGGCTGCTTGGGGTTGGCAGCCCAGCCCTACTTAGGTGCTGGGAGAGGCTTGCCCCAGCGAGAGAGACACAATGCAACTAATCAAAGGTCTGAATAAACTGTAATGAGAAGGATCCCGGTGTCGCGTTTTCCTTGCTGGTCGAGGCGGGCGTGACATTAGTAAGGTCAGGGAAGAACTTCATTGTTTTCATTTGGGTCTTTTTGGTACTTTCAAAGTATAATTTTCTATTGTTTAATTATTTTAACATTCTTTGGGTTTGGAGTGTTTTACCCAATTGCCTTTAATATAATTCCTGATAAATTCAAACATATTAATATTAACAAAATATTCTATTTGTGTTTGTGTGTTAATGTAGGGTTATTTCCAGTTGAAGACAGGTGTCCACAGAGGCCATCAGGGATTCTGGAGGTCGAATTACACGTAGGTGTGAGCGACCTGACAGGGATGCCAGAACTGAACATGGACTCTCTGGAAGATCAGCACATGTTGGTAGTCACCAAGTAATCTTTCCTGTCCCCTAATTAATTTGTTCTTAATGTCTTCTAATTTTTGTAATTATAGTAAAATTGCATAGTTTCATCATTCCCTTTACTTTCTATAAATAATCCTGTAATAATCCTGTATCTTCCTTGCTTTCTTTTTAATCTATGGCCTTTTTTTCAATAGTTATATATTTACATAGATATATTTCAACATTCCTAAAACACAACCTTCTCAGTCTTTACAGTATTACTTGCATGTATATTTTCATGCCTGATAATTTGGTATTGGCTACCCAATTAATATGCTCTTCCCTGGGAAAAATAATTTCTTCCACACTAAGTATTCTTTAGGTACATGAAAAAGTCCTTACGGTAGGGCTGAAGCTTTCTAGGAGTTATTCTATCTGACCAGCATAACACGGTAGCCCTGGCAGTGCAGCAGTGGCACACAAACATTGTCAACAATTAGACTTCAGACCTGTTCAACCTCATGTAGATTATGCCTGATACAGGAAAAATAGTCAATCACCCCAGTCTAGTGAAATCATCAGTCATGGAAGAGAATCTACAAGCACCATTTTACCAAGCCAGCACGATTCCTAACTACATTCTAAATATTTGTTTGTATACCCACAGATAACTGTAGTCCTTATCCACCGTTAGGGAAACTTCTCTTTTTAACACAAGGACATTATTACAGAAAAATACCACCAGGAGCCACATTCCAACTGATACATCTTTGAAATAACTCTTTCACCTAAGTCTCAGGAAACATAGCAGAAGAGAAGAAATGTTAGAAGATGACTATAAGGCATGAGCACCAGGAATTTGACAGCTTGGGAGTGGTGAAGAGAGGACAGCTGTGGAGTCATGTGACTTGTGGAGGGGTGAGGCCTCATAGAGAGTTGGGGGGGGGCAGGTAAAGGCTCCTGTGCAACCTATGGATATCCAGCAAGTTGATACCCAGGCTTGCTTTACATATATATCATAGTGACCTTCTTATAAGATGGCCTGGTGATGAACAGATGGACAGCCTGTTACTGAATTTGTTAGTTGCTTATAGTTTCACATTTACTGTGGTAGGATGTTTCTCATGAGTATTGGTTTTGTTTTATGTTAGAGATTTTTCTTTAGTCTTTAAAAATGTAGTGTACCATTTTATGATATGTAAATGTTGTTGTTTTTCTACTTGTTTTTTTCCAAATGATTTTGTTAATCTTCCAAACAATTTTTATACTCCACACAGAGAGTTTTTCTATCTCCTGGCTGTTTTGCTGTAATTTTACTTAAAAAAAAAAAAAAGTCCTAGGGATTTCACTTTCTTATAGTGCTTTGGATTCAATAAATTTGTTCATCTGTTTGGTTGCTATATTACAGACCATCTTAACATTTTCTGTTTAAACTAATAACTATCTTTCTTATTAAGTTACCTGTCAATGGATTGGTTACAGTGACCTACAGATGTTTACACCAGTTGTAGCTAGGGCTTCTGATGTTAATTCAGTTAGTGAGCAAGTAGGGAGTCTGTTCTTGTTAGAACATCCAACAGCTCATCCATTCATGTACAAAAGGTTTGCTGCACCTCTGTGAATTCATTTATTTATTTGTTTGTATTTATTTATTTATTGCCTGTGATTGCTTGTCTCCCAACACCTCTTTCCATGTGGATATCAAGGATGCTTTCTCTTGTGGTCTCTTAGGACTTAGCTCAAATTATAGGTATGCCAGGATATTTTAGGATCAGTCTGATTGTTGTCACAATGTCCCTCTTGTCCTATTTTCTTGTATAAAACATGGCACAGTGATAGTTCATGATGAATGTAGGGAGGTCTGCACGGAAGATGAACAGGAAGTCCATATTTGGGAATGGTTACTACCAAGTCTTTCTTGACTTTCTCTCTGTCATCATGTCCTTAAATGTTCCTGTTACACACTTACAAGCTATTAGAACTTTTGTTAAACTTTTTGCATTGTTTGCGTAGTTACATTTGATTTTCTAACTATTCTTCAGTTTGGTTATTATTTACTGATGTATTCCAGACCATTCGTTGGAAGATGAATTGCTAAATGCTTTCATTAATGAAAAAAAATAGCCAGATATTGGGGTGAAACCTGAGAGGTCAGAGGAATATAACAAGCCACAGTCCACCTCACCTTACCAAATCCTCAGCCTCCAGGGAGAGCTAATTCCTGTATACTGATGCCTAAATACCTTCCTGTCCCTGCCATCACACCTCCTCTCTCTGCCCAGCTACATTACTTCCTCTTTCCACTCAGCTCTATCACTTCCTGTTTGTCTGTACAGACCTCCAGACCTCTAAGGTTAACTAGTGCTGGCATTAAAGGTGTGTGCCACCACACCTGGCTCTCTTTCTGATGAATCCCTGTCTCCCAAATGGTAGCATTAAAGGCATGTGCTACCACTGCCTGACCTCTATGTTTAATACAGTGGCTGGCTTTTTCCTCTGATCCCCAGATAAGCTTAATGGGGTGCACAAATAAAATATCACAACAATTCATACTTGGTTGTTCCATCAGCTCTTTTATGCAATTACTTCTAGATTTTTTTCTATTTTTCTTTTAAATAGTTAAAATTTTAGGACCATATTATATACACTTCTGTCACTTCCCCTATTTATATAGCAGGTTAGTTGAAAATGTTTTAATGTCATGCTTTATCTTTATATCTTTAAATTCTGAAGGCATCATATGTTCTTCACTATCTCTGTAGCATGAGACAGATATCGGCCATTATAGCACTGCTTACTTACTCTGCTTATTTGTTTTGAGTTGTCTTGTTCATCCATTTTGCTTCCTCTACTCCCATATTGCCTGCAGAAGTAAACAACAATATTCAACAACCATCACACCTCCATTTTCTCTTTCCAGTCCCAAAAGACCAATACCAGCTCTGCTAATTCTTTTCTTCTTAGAAGCAGTCCTCTTCTGAGGCATAACCTACATTCTCAGCCTCCTCCACAAGGCAGACTCAGCCAGTCTCCTCAGGGAAAACACTTCTAGAAGTGTCAGCTCTGTACTCAGAGGTTGTCTCTCTCTGGAGTTACTTGGGTCCTCATTATCCTTCTCTTGGTACTTCCCTGATGCTTCAGATTCACTTTTTATATTTTGTCAAAATGTTTAAGTGGGTTCATACAAAGGCAGGAATCTGCCCACAATTAACTCTTCTTTACTCCAAGATTGAAGTGTTATATATTCATGACTATGTGTGCCTCTATAAGTTCTATAATTACATCTGTACTTTAATACACTAATTACATTGAAGGAGATTTGATTTTCCCATGTATAGTATTAACTATATGTTTTTATTTAGATAATTCCAGTGTTATTCATAGTTAGGTTATTTGATATAAGAATGAGTAAAAAGCTTTTCTCTTTAATATATATTTTTGGTTACCTTCAAAGCTTGTATATATATATATATATATACACTAATAAGACAAAATACTTAGGACATCAAAGTGGCGATAAATAAAAATGCCATCACGATGTTCATTAACTTAAATTGTGCCCTCATCCAAAGTAAATACTTCACAATTGTCAAAGCATCCACAGCTCCTCATTATGTACCTCAGGATCAGCTTGGACTTACTTTGTATCTGAGAATGGACTCAAACAGAATCCTCTTGCTGTAGCTTCCAGGATGAATGTATTGTAAGGCTGAGCTATTCGTCCATCTCAAGGCTGAGCAATTAGCTCATCTCTAACCCTGTATTTTCCTTTATTTTAATACTGAATATTAAACTCAGGACATTGTACAGGGTAAACATCTCTAGTCCTTTAAAATTTAACTATAACTTCCTATAAAATGAGGAAGCATTTCTTCTCTAGATTCCACAGTAATGCTGTTCATGTTTGGTGTCCCGTTCCTGATTATTTCTGTCTACATGAAGGATTCAATACTCATGAGATATTTTATTTGATTTTATTCAACATATATAAAGTTTTATAAAATACAGAAGTGTAAACACCATATTATATTCATCTAAATAAAATATTGATATATGTGACAAATTATTTAACTGTTTTCATGTAGAATATTCAGATATATATTTAAATATACAGTAATTGTCAAAACACATTTGTGAAACAAATAAAATTACATTAGTACTGAAGCTGAAAAATCTACACATATTTGCTTCTAACCCTTGAGAAGAATTTGAAAACTAATTTCAGTTGTTCAACTACATTATTTCATTTGTATGTAGACAAATGGACAAAATAATCTTACTTTTTTGTTTTAATATTTGCATTTCTTAATATACTTCACTTTTTAAGGCAAGGTCAATTATTTCTACCTGGCTGAAATAAAACAAGGATAAATTTTATGAGAGATGGGAGACAGATTTCCATTAGATATGTATGGCCACAGTTTTTAAGACTCATCTTTTGGAAACTTTGTATTTATGAGTGTAATATTACAATTTACATAGTGTGGTGTGGAAGAGCACAGTTTTAATCATAAATTCTTTAGATTTGATTATGGTGAGCTTTTATCTAGCTGTTTGTATCTGATCTTATTTTGCATATTACTAGTAAGCCTAAATTAGATACATATTTTATATAAGATAACGTACTTTTAATGCTAAACATTACATAAAGAAAATGTCATTGCCTTTTCATCTTTATTTCTTGGATAAATCTGCCTTGATTATTGTGAGAGCATGTACAGAATTATCAAATGTAGTTTACTCACCTGTTTTTAAATTCTGCTAAAAATTCTTCAAAGAAAAATGTGACAGATGCACTTTAATGAAAGAATACAATTAAAAAAAAAACATAAAAGTTGCTTGTGACATGCTTGATACCTGTAGTTTTCAAAGGAGAAAAAAAGCTTACATTTTAGCTTTTTATATTATAACTGTTTGCTCATGCTCTAATGAGAATATGGCATATTTTCTAACAGGTTATGGGGAAACAATAGCTTTAGACACTATCTTTGACACTCAGACTATAGAGAGAGTATGAATGATGATAAACCAAGGGCAGAGAGCATTTACAATAGCCTAATATGCCTTATGTTGGGGTAGTCAACTGTTAGTGCTAAGAATAAATTCTAATTTTGAAATACCTAGCAAATATCCAGTATAAGTCATAACTTAAAATGGTCTATTTTATACTCTCAGAATAATTTCAAATTTCAAATTACAAACTCACATTGTAACATGTTAGTCCAATCATAGACTTAGCAGAAGATAAAATTAGGCCTGGGATATGACATCTCACTGATGTGCTAATCAAAAGCCTAGACTTATGCCATCATTCCCTGTCTCACTGAGCCACTTACCTTCTGCTTCACCGAGTTTTGTGCATATCTCTCTCCAAAAGAAATCAACTGGAGAATATTGATGAAATTATTAAGGCCACTCCACGTAGTTAAAAGGGAGGTTTATTTTGTGGGGTAACTTACAAATGAAGGGGTAGGTTGCAGGGTCTGGCAAAGGTATAGCGCAGTCCGGTGGTGTTCTCTGGAGAACTCTGCTCGGTCCACCTGCAGCGTCCAGGGTCCCTGAACCAAGAGAGCGACCTCCTCTTGATCCTCGGTCTTCCGCTCCCTCCTCTGCCCTGCCTTGTAGGCATGATCATTACCGAAGCCTCAATGGGGGTTGGAACTTTCAGGCCAATGCTGGGATGGCTATCCACTACATCTCCCCCTTTTGTCTAAATAAGAAAGTTCTAACCTAATACAAGACTATATACAAAGAGATGGTTATCAAATATTGTCCAGGAGTAATGAGGGATAATGACTTAGATAAGTTGGAATTACAATAAGTGCAAACAATATCAAGCAAAAAGCACATAGTAAAATCCAGGGAAGTCTAGGGCATGGGTAGGTGGCATGTTACAAGGATCATTCCAAAAGGTGTCCTATCCTAAAGAACCTGAGTCTAATACTTAATATATTCTATCTAAGATATTATATATGTATATATACTAAGTTGTAACTATAACTGTTAATCTCCAACCTCATCATATATAAATGGTGCCCAACGTGGGGCAAGAGTTTCCACCTAAAACCTGAGAAAAAAAGATTCTAAAATGGAGCTAAAAAGAGCTTCCTAGTTGTCTCACTCAAGTTAGCGGCAGCCTGACGATTTGAGCTACTATGGCAGGTTCCTGGAGTGTGCATCTGACCTGCAGTGTGGCGGGAATGAGGAGTCTACAAGCGGCACTTTACTCTGCTGCATGGTGGATTTAGCCTTTGCTAGTTTTTAAAAAAAAAAGGTTTCTGGGCTATGCACTGCTTTGATAGAACTGCTTCTGATAGTTGATGGTACACATGGCTCCAGACCCAGAGCTGGCAGTAAACTGTACCACCGCCATGTTGGGAAGCTGAGGTGGGCAGAGCCAGCAGCCACAGAGGTGTTTCAATCTTACAAAGATGGATATTACACAGAGAATCTGGTTTATGTTGTCTTTGGGATGTTTAACTGCAGAAAAACATTTGATCGTAAAAGCTGTTGAGTTAAACAAATATGTAAATTTTTAAGGTACCTTGACTTCAAAATTTGGATATAAGGATATGTTGCTTTGGAAAGGAATCTCTGCTTTTGTTTCCACAGAAAACCAGAGGCTGTGGATTTGTTCCAGATTAAGATACATCAGGTTTGATCAGCCAAGACCACCTGAAAGGTCTCCAATGACACAATGGCCCAGATGATCCGACATCCAGAAGGGTTTAAAGGCAACTGGCTCAGAGGTTCACCCTAGTGGACTACTCCATAATCCTAAAACTTTCTTTGTGTCCCCATAAGATACAGCGCCCCCCTCCAGCAGGAAGTAGTAAGAAAAACTACGCCCACATTCCCAAAATTATCAAGCTGGCTTTGGAGATGGAACTGGCTCACTCCTTCTCTAAACCCAGACATATTGCTAAAAGAAAAGGTTAAGAGATTCTTGTGTCCCAAATCAGAAGAGCCCTCTGGTATGGGATGAAGAAAAAACAAAATTTTTATTTAAAACAGGTTGATTATAAATGTGATCTCTTTCTAAAGAAGAAAAGGGGATATTATATAGATTTAACAGGATTAAAGGGTAGATTAAGGAACTTACTTCTAAAGAGCAACAACTTGTTTAAAATGTTTTACATTAGTATAGATTTTAGTCTATTGATACAAGCTTAAAGTTAATTTTGTTATACTGTGTGTATATTTCTACTCTTGTTTAAGGTATTATGTTTGTACAGCTCATTTAAAATTATAATGGATTAATAAAAATAGATTAATAATTAGTCATCTGTGATAATCATACTCGTAGCCATGTTAGTCAAGTCTTCTAGATATACATAGAGATATTTCAGATAGATAGGTAATCTTCAAACACTTCAAAGGTCTACAGAATATGGTATTTAAAATATTTTTAAAATTTAGACTTTCTAGACAGTGAGACATGTATGCTCCTGGCAGCACCAATTTACTTCAGAGAGGAGGATGGGCGTTGAAGACACTTCATATGGAGTTTGTCTTCACCTTGGCAAAAATAGCCATTTGGGCAAGAAACTGTTCTTGCCTGGACTGCTTGATTGACTGGACATGCAGGACCCATAGAAAGATGACCACTGAACTTTGCTTGACAAAATGGTCCTTCAGGTTCCTGCTTCGCAGAGGAAACTGCCAGACATTCTACAGGACACTGAGAAAGGTGACCAAGAGACTCTAGCCCTGTGGGCTGAAGACAAATGCCCCAACTTTACAAAGGAATATTAGGTGACTCTCCAGGCTGCCAGCTGTCTCTGTCTACGTTACAAGACTCCCAAAAGTTGCTTGCATCCTTCTCCTGATTCTCAGGTAATATTATATCCTTCTGAGGACTTTGTTGTGGTTGAAGACTAGATAGTTATAATTTCCTCAATTATGATAAAAGATAAGTTAGATATAAAACCTTAGACTCACAAATATAAGATAGATAGGATATCTTCTTTAATATTGTAACTGTAATTCTTGCTTGATAATTGTTTTGTTATATGTAATTGTACTATGTAAAAGTTAAAACCTTTCCTAAAAAAAAAAGAAAAGGGGAAGTGCTGTGGATATCGCTCTGTGTAAATAAAGTTCTGATTGGCCAGTGGCCAGGCAGGAAGTATAGGCGGGACAAGAGAGTAGAGAATTCTGGGAAGTAGAAGACTGGAGGGAGACACTGCCAGCCACTGCCATGAGAAGCAACATGTAAAGACACCGGTAAGACACAAGCCATGTGGCAAAGTATAGACAAACAGAAATGGGTTAATTTAAGGTAGAAAAAGTAAATAACAAGCAGACTGCCATGGCCATACAGTTTATAAGCAATATAAGTTTCTGTGTGTTTACTTGGTTGGGTCTGAGTGACTGTGGGACTGGCGGGTAAGAGAGATTTGTCCTGACTGTGGGCCGGGCAGGAAAACTCCAACTACAGGAGAATACATTTATGGTGATCTCGTTTGTCTACACAGTCGTGCACAGGACAACTTCTTATAACTAAAAAGCCATGTCTTCTAGATACTTTGACAAAGGTTATCTAATCAATACAACATTCTCAGTGGGATGTATGAAAACTTCTCTACCACATTGCAGCAGTGAATCTGTCACCCAGAACAAACATGTAGCCTTGAAATCACTCTGCTTCCAGTGAATAAACTAGTCCCAAGAGGATCCCAGTTAAACTGAAGACAGCTCTCTAAAATTCTAGTGATTAATTACTTCTGAGTTTGAGTCCTTTCTTATGGATTAACATAGAAGTTCTTAAAGAAATATTAGATATAAAATATTTTGCTGCTTCAAAGGAAAAATATTTTCCTAAGAGGAAAAGAAATTTTCAGTACTCTTACATTTTTGTTTTTAGAAAATATGCTATAAAATATCATCTTAGAATTTAAAAATTAAATATGTTAAGTGAGGTATGATTAAAATTGTGTATTATCATATTATTTGTATTATTTTAATCAGTTAACATCTAAATTATTTTATTAGCAACCTTACTTTGACCAATAAATTGCAACTGTATAAATGATAATTGTATATGCAGCATACTTATGCATGTGGATATACAAATACATATATTATGGCCTTTTTTAGGGGGAGTGGAATTATAATGGCTACCTTGAAGAAAATATCAGTACTTAGGGTGGTGAGATGGCTTTGCAGATAAGGTGCTTACCATACAAGCCTTATACTTGAGTTGGATACCCAGAACCCAAATAAAGGTAGGACAGATCCATGCTTTAAATTGTCTTCTGGGCCCTCATGTCTACTGTGCCATGTACACATGCTTCTAGCAATAATAAGTAAGCATCTAATATATATGCATTTTATTATTATTTATTCTTAGCTTTTAGAGGATTAAATACATATAATGAAACTTGAAATAAAACCTCAGATTTGAATATGTGCTTTTTGTCACTCTTATCTAAGCATATGAGACAGTAAATATATTTTTTAGAAGTGTATGACCTATAAAGCTTAGAAGCAAAATGTTTACTTTTACTGTATTATAGATTTAGTATACTTATTTGACATAAAAATTCCCTTATAATTTTAAATTTTCTTCAATCACTTGCTAATGAATGAAAATACACATAAAGGTCAATAGAAAAAACTCAGTTCATAAATAACATAGAAAAAATAAGACTCTATGAATAAACCACTATCATATGTTCCAAGGATAAGAAGAATAGTTTAATGCTTGTCTTCAATATTTCAATAAAATATTTAATATTATTATAAATATTGTGTATTAAATTACTTTTCTCCTTAACACACACCAAACTTTTCAATATGCATAGAAGAAAACTGTTTCTGAAATCCAATTTCCACTAGGTTATTCACAGAGTTTTGTGTATACTGTTGTCCCTAGTTCTCTGTTTATAGCTGTTATAAATACCAGCCCCAAAAGCAACTTAATAAAGTTTTAGGTTTTTTTTTTTCCATTTTTCATATGATAGCTTATAGGGCAGCATGAAGGAAGCCAAGGTAAAACTCAAATTAGGAACAGATTCAGACCCCATGAGGGCTTGCTTCCTGTGGCTTTCTCAGCCCACCTTCTTATATTACCTATGACTAGCTGCCCAAGAATGGCACCATTCACACTGGCTTGAGTTCCCCATCATCAATCATGAATCAGTAAAATGACAAAAAGACACACCACAGGCTGTCCTAATTGAGGAAATCCAATTCAGATTCCCTCTTATCAAGAAATTCTATCCTCTTTCAAGAGAACAAAACAAAACAAAACAAAAAACACAAAACCCAACCAAACTAAGCAGCACACTAGTCAGTCTTACCACCAGCTCATAGGTACTTCATAAGAAAGATGAGTTCCTTGCTTTTGCTAGTCTCTTATGATCAAACTCAGTAAGCTCATTGGTTTTTGCGTGCATGTGTGCAATGTGTTTTGTTTCCTCTAGAAAATTCTCACACTTACCCAATGGCAGATCACATAACATCCTTCTGAAGCAGGTAACATGTTCCATGAAACTACTATCCTATTATACTCCGTGAAAGACTATGAAAGTTATATGATAAAATCTGATTTGTATAGTCACTCTGTCACATTTCCTGCATTGACTTCATTATCCAACTTCTAACAAAAAATTGGACCATTTATTTAAAAATTCTATAAGTCTGGGTAGTAGTATTTCTTTTTAAATGATCTTGATACAAGACTTGTACAAGTTACTGATTATCTCTGTTTAAATATACTAGTTCATGTTACTGTCTGAAGTTATTAATTTACATAATTGCATTTCAAAAAGAAATCCTTTATGAAAAATCCATAAAATGTAGTATAATTCTGTATATTTAAATACACATTGTTCTTCTCAAGGATGGCTCATTAACTCATAATTATCATGTACAGTGAGATTACATGTAGTAATTACCTTGCATTCACAAGTAACAATGGGCAAAAATGACAACACTTAAATTTTTAACTCTTAATAAAATAAACTCTTCATATTTTATGACTTCCAATAACATGGATATATGAAATTCAAGTCAGGAATCATGAAATGTTTGATACACTTTGAAAATGTTTCATCATTAAGAAAATATTATTGTATATATTATTCTCTGGACAGACATGCTACTCAAATATTTCTATACCTCAACATCCTGAATGAAAACTAATTTGACTCTAGAGTGCCTCTCACTTTTCACACTCTACCCTTTTCCTGTTGGACTGATGAATTTACCTTGTTGGACTCTTGACTATGTTGTTTTAACAGGATGTTAACAGAGACAGCTGACATGGTAAAGGAGCTATCCTACTGATGGTCGGTGTGAGATAGAGAGCTGTAATAATCCAAGAGGAATTCTTAGAGAGCAAGAGAGCAAGAAATTTGCCACTCTAACATGAATTCCAAAAAGACAATGATCTTTACAATATCAGAGAGACATTTCAGAATTAGCATTTCTGATATAACATATATCAATGTAAGGTAGCATTAATGTTTGCTATTACACAGTTTACTGAAATATAAAACATCTCAAAGCCACGCTGATTAGAAGACAAATACCGTCTGTTTTCACAGATGCTAAGCACCTAGTGATTTAGTTTTACCTGCTAATGGTCATTAAGGACTAAAAAATTGTGACCACAACACCATAAATCATCCTCATGCTGAAACATTGATGAAGCACCTTTGTTTACAGGAAGACATTTATTGCAAGCAGATGAAGTGAATCCTGTACAATCATGAACATGTGGCAGATGAGAAGACATCAGTTCTAATGAGATGCAGACACAGATAAGAGCCTGCTCCAGTATCCACATCTCACCCTAATGTGACTGGAAGAAGGCCTCAGATGTTCTTTTCCTTTAAAAGTTTTGTATTATTGGAGAGTATCAAGCACATATATAATTAATTGTAGTTGTTTCACATCCATTGCCCTCTCTTATCTCCCCAGCCACTGAAAACATCCCTCCTTCCCCCAAATTTTCCATATCCCTTTTACACCCTTACTAAAGAAAGTAATACCCCATTCTCACAGCCATTATTAACTTCCAATAGGCCCTCGAAGATGGGAAGACCTCATGACCCTACTCCATCCACAGTGAACTGTTGAAAGCCCTGATGCACTGTAGTTCTTGGGTGGCCATAAAAAAGTTTCCAAGTGTTTGTAAGTACACCAGTTAGCTGTGCCATGTTCAGATGTCCTTTTGAAACAAAGATCTCCATAATTTAACTCTTCAATTCTTCCCACCCATCCTTAATGATATTCTGTGGGACTTGGATCAGGTGATATAGATGGCAGAGTTAGAGCATAGCTCTTCACTTCCTTTTATTCCCACCACTTCAACCAACAATGGCACTCTGAACTAACTGTCATCCACCAAAGTCAAAAGCTTCTCTGATGAAGGAAGTAGTACTTCATGAACATTTAAAGGGCAATTTGACTGTCTCTATGTTTAGCAGTCTTACAGTAGTGGGTTCCTCCTATGGCCTATGAGTTTCCTAGCCACCCCATATTGACCACATTTACAGTACCAGACATGAGTCCTCTCCTGTAAAATCTACCTCAAACCAAGGAGAAAGCAATTAATTACCCACATAGCGTTCATAACATTATTGCCACGAATCTTGTCAGGTAAATCATTACTGTTGTTTGCAGGTTTCTGATGTAATATTCTTCCATATAGAATTTACCCCAGTGTGCCTTCCATATGGTGCGCATCATTTCTTTAATGTGTCTTTAACTAGTTTGTCCATCTGAAGAGAACATTTTAGAAACACATTTAGGAGACGGCGAGCAAATGGTCATGAGCTGCTTGCTTGCTGTAGCTTTGGCGTCTCAGCAACGAACTGCAGTAGGCGAGGCAATCTCTTCTCTCTCCATCTTCTCGTGAGATTTTTTTCTTTTTTTTTTTTTTTAATCTTCTACATTTTCAGCTTTGTGAGAAACCTTGTAATCAAAGGATATGGCTAACAATGTTACCAACAAAACAGACCCTCAATCCATGAATTCCCATGTATTCATTGGGAATCTCAATACACTTGTGGTCAAGAAGTATGATGTGGAGGCAATCTTTTCAAAGTATGGCAAAATTGTGTGTTGCTCAGTGCATAAGGGCTTTGCCTTCATCCAATATGTTAACGAAAGAAATGCCTGAGCTGCTGTAGCTGGAGAGGATGGCAGAATGGTTGCTGGCCAGGTTTTAGATATTAATCTGGCTGCAGAGCCAAAAGTGAACCGAGGAAAAGCAGGTGTGAAACGATCTGCAGTGGAGATGTACGGGTCAGTACCAGAACACCCTTCTCTGTCCCCTCTACTCACTTCCTCGTTTGATTTGGACTATGGCTTTCAACGGGATTATTATGACAGGATGTACAGTTATCCAGCACGTGTTCCTCCTCCTCCTCCTCCTCCTCCTCCTCCTCCTCCTCCTCCTCCTCCTCCTGCTCCTCCTCCTCTTGCCCGAGCTGTGGTGCCTTCTAAATGCCAGGGTGTTTCTGGAAACAGCCCTCAAAGGGGGAAAAGTGGATTCAATTTGAAGAGTGGACAACGGGGATCTTCATCCAAGTCTGGAAAGGTGAAAGGTGATGACCTTCAGGCTATTAAGAAGGAGCTGACTCATAAAGCAAAAAGTGGATTCTCTGCTGGAAAGCCTGGAAAAAAATTGAAAAAGAGCAATGCAAGCAAGCAATAGAGATGAAGAATGAGAAGTCTGAAGAAGAGCAGAGCAGTGCTCTGTGAAAACAGATGAGACTAATGTGAAGATGGAGTGTGAGGCAGGAGCAGATGATTCTGCTGAGGACGGTGATAACAATGAAGATGGGGGGATGACCAGCTGGAGTTGATCAAGGGTGATGGAAAAGAGGCTGAGGAAGGAGAGGATGACAGAGACAGCACCAATGGAGAGGGTGACTCTTAAGCATATAGCAGAGTTTAGAAATCTTATCCCATTATTCATTTGCCTAGGTGCTTGTGAGAGATCCAAGTCACAGCAGATCCTCTCCCCTAGAACTTCAGCACATTCTCACTGTTCACCCTCTCCTTATCCTCCTGTTTCATTGAGTCATAATTGCCCTGTGCCTAGTTCCATTTTCACTTCCTTTGTTGCTCCTTAGTAGTTTTGTTAAGTCTTACCTTGTAAGTTTTGCTTTTAATTTTGATACATCTTTGACTTAACAATAAAAAGATGTATGGTTAAAAAAAAAGAAACACATTTAATTTATTTTTGTCCCTCTTGATGATTTAGGGGAAAAAAGCTTAATTCTGAAAGTGAAACACTATTTATTTTAGTTTTGCTTTATTTATAATCTTTAAAGAGACTTGAGTGTAGTGAAATTCTTAGTTTCCATGTAGTCACAGAGATAGATTGAATCATCTGTTAATATAGTAGGTGATCAGTTAGAATAGAATTATAATTACCTCCCAGTTTTTAAGGTGGTTGGCATAAAATTCAAAACAAAGAGTGCAAAATATCTTCCCTGTCTTATTATGTACATTTTCTCCTTTACTTGCACAATAAATGTCCATTATGTTGCTAAGTGATTAAAAACAAAATAAGCCAAGCCACCACCATCAACAAAACTGCTCCTCTCATGTGTTTTTGAAGAGCACAGCAGCCCCTCCCCACTCTGTTCCCTTGGTGACCAGCTCCTCTCCACAGCAGCCCCTCCCCTTCCACTCTGCTTTCTCGGTGACTAGCTCCAGGCCACTCATTTTGGAGCTGATTCAGCAGAACAGAAATGAGACTACCTTCTCAGAGAATCAGAGTCTGGCTTTAGACTACAGCTAAGAACAGTTGTGAGCTTCCTGAAACAGAAGTTAAACATGAAACCCTCAGTGATGAGAAGGAGACAGCCCTATGTGAGGGAATGGAAATTCTAAGAAGGAGCCCTCACCTATTCACTGACTCAGACATGAAAACAAAAGCTCAATTGGGGTCTGCAGGAAACATTTGTAATGAATACTAAAGGAAATACACAGATTTAAGTGAAAATATGAATGAAAACTTTACATAGTATCACACCCACTTCCCTCAAAAATGTCTGAAAGTGTGACTTCATTGAGGAGCAGCAGAACTCATCATAAACTGCCAGGTGATTGGAAGAGTATGTCAACTTCCATGTTTAAACAAATTAAGGGCTAGAATCTTATGCTCTTTCTTCATCTAAAATATATATATATTATTTGCTAGAAAGTAACAGCAATAGTTTACATGTTTATTCGTTTAAAGACAGACTTAATTGCAATTACATTTAAAGGTATTAAGCTAGACAATGAGGGTGTAAACATCTTAGGCGCCTTTTTTTTCTGAAATGAAGATGTGTATGGTCTTCAAGAAGTGCTAAATTAGCAATATTCAGACTATAATCAGCAAACTTTATTTTTAAGTTTATTTACTTACTAGTTCATCATGTAAGAGCACTTACTGCTCTTCCAGAAGATTTGGGTTTGATCCCTAGCACCTACAATATATATAACTATAGTTCCTTAGGATCTGATGTCCTCTTCTGGCCTCCACAGGTATCAGGTGCACAGATGATACACAGACTACATGTAAGTAAAGCATATGTATGTACAAAAATAAAATAAAATAATTCTGTAATTTCTAGGATTCCTAGATACTTCCTCTAACAAAACATGGAATGTGCTGAATTGTCAAAAATGGTCATAGTGAGTTTGTGTGTTTGTCCACTTGTGTGAGTTACCTGGGGAGATGTCCCTGATACCACTACATAGCCACAAAGTGCTGTAAAATAGAAGAGACTATTTCACATAAGTAGTAAGGAATGCAGAAAAGGAATACTTTGTAAAGGTGTGAGTGCCTTTCTCTCTTTGTGATAGAAAGTGCCGGCGACTAAGCACAGGGAGTTGCTGTGGTTGATGAGTGCCTCAGCACTGTGACACACTCCAGTTTCAATGATCTTTTCTATATAGATGGGTTATATGACCAGTAAGTGTATTTTCAGAGTCTCAACCAATACATAAGCTGGCTTCTTTTCTGTACAAAGAATATAAGCCAAGATTTAAGTATATTCCTGTAATTAAAGATAAAGCTGTTTCTTATATCTATAAGAATAATTTTATATCAAACAGCTAATACAAGCATACAAGTTAACTTAAAGTGTATAAATCTGTAGCAAACTAAAAATATTTACCAAAAGGAATTTAATCTTAACGCAAAATTATTGCCTGAAATGAAGTTATTTAGAGTTACTCTTCAGAGAAACAAATATTCAAGTTGAATATGTCTCCTCTTATGCTTTAGGCCTTATTCTATGCTATACTGATTTTATTGAAATCCTTTTTTAAAAGATCACATACCAGTGTAGCATGAGATCATGTTGTTCAAAGTTTTCTCTTGGTGAAGGTAAAAATCAAGTTCTGTTCAATTATTTTAAAAATGAAAAATTATATTATTGAATCAAACTTGAAATGGAGTGAGATTCAGAAGTAGTTGAAGATTTTATTTTAATGTGTGTTTATATGAAGCAATAATGTTCCAGAGTCTTATGTATACTGTCATAACATCAATTCAGACAATTTACTCAAATTTGACCATATAACAAATTTATTGAAAAACTTGATAGTTCACTGATGACACTCAATTTCCTCTCTGGGAACAAGTAGATATTTTATTTGAATTCCTTACATCATTGAATTCTATAAGCTATCTTTCTATTGAATTTGTCTTTTTACATGCATAAGACCCTGTTTCTCTGGGTGCATTTACTTGTAGCACAACTTAATTTTCAATTGTTCCTTCCCCAAAAGATGTATATTGACATCTATCCTCTCTATTTCTATTCCTATGAGTTACTTTGTTTTATAATCTGTCTAATTGCACCTGCAGTTTGACAATGTGCCATCTTGGAAACATTCCCTGTTTAAGCTCCAATTTAAGAGTTTCATAAGAATTATCCCCTGGTCACAAGAATTGCACCCACTTATAACGCCACAATAAATTTACTTCTATATTACTATGTTTTACAATATTCTTGTCTTATCTGTAAGAGCCCATATTCTGTAGTCTGGGATTACTGTTCATTGTTACTAATCATTGTACCACACTTTATTTGTAGATCTGTCTAATTTACCGAATGAGTTGGTTCAATGTAGTTAAATGGATACATCTGTTTTAAAGATGAATACACTAACATCACCAAAAGATATTTTGTGAGTTTGATAACTGGAATTTTCCCTAAGTTTTTTTTGCATATAGAAATAAGGTAGAATTAGATATCAGCATATTTGATTCTGAAGTACATGGTTAACCATGTTTTTCTGTATGAGTGATTGTGTGTAAATATATAGACAATAACTCTGAGTATACTGCTTACAGTACTCTAACTATAAATCCATGCTTTGTGTAGAAAGATAATAACTTTTAAGCAAATATTTAACATCTTCTGCTTGAAAAATGCTAAAATCAATTATGAGTACAACAAACATATCTCAATTATGAACTGTATTTTAAAACAAAAGGCAAAATTTTAGGGCAAGTGACACAAAGGAAATGACAAGTTAAGAGAACATAAATTCTTTTGATTAAAGAAAAATGGATAAAATATAAAGAAATGAAAGGGTCAGCTGAAAGGTGGTTAATTAAACTAGGAAAGATATTTTATATTTTAAGTCACATGAAAAATATTTTTCTTCTTGACAGTTTTAATTTTAATTAGTTTTTTCATTATTTAAAATAATTTTAAATTTAAATATATTTTGATCTTATTCTTCTCCTTCCCAAAGTTTGTCCATGTCCTCCCTACCCACTCAACTTTATGTTACTTCTCTAAAAGCAAACCAAAAAGAAAACTCAATATGAAAACAAAATACCTCAGACTTAGAAAACCAAATACAACCTAGAAAATCCAAACCTGGAAAACCAAACAAATAAACAAAACTCACCAAACTGTAACCAAATAAAAGCAAAACAAAAATCTGTCGTCATAGAGCTTTATCCAGTAACCGATGGAAGCAGATGCAGAGATCTATAGCCAAACAGCAGGCTAAGCCCCAGGAGTCCAGTCGAAGAGAAAGAAGAGGGATTCTATGAGCAAGGGGCATCCAGATAGTGATGGGGAAACCTACAGAGACTACCAAACCAAACTAGTGGGAACTCATGAAATTTAGACCAGCAACTGTGGAGTATCCAGGGGACTGGACTAGGGCCTCTGCATAAACGTGACAGTTCTGTAGTTTGAAGTGCTTAAGGGGCCTCCTGGCAGTAGGATCAGGATCCATCCCTGGTACATGAGCTGGCTTTTTGGAGCCCACTACCTATGGTGGGACACCTTGCGCAACCTGTAGGCAGGAGAAGGGGCTTGGACCTGCCTCTATTGAATATACTAGGCTCTGCTGACTCCTCATATCTTCTTATAAGAGGGAATGTGGGGTGGGTGGGTGGGGGAGGTTGGAGGGGTGGAGGAGGGAAGGGAGATCTGTGATTAGTATATAAAATGAATTTTTAAAAATTCAATAAAAAAAATCTGTGAAGCCCATTATTTGTTGGTTAATTACTCCTGAAGATGACATCTGTCCTGGTGTGGTTGATATCCCCAGTGTCATTCATTGGAGAAAACCTATTTTCCAACTCCTAACAGGTGTAAATGACAGTTTCATTGTTAATCTTTATCCTAGTGGCTAGGTTTATATTCATTCACTCATTAATTTTTTAAATATAAGAAAAGGGAAATAGAATGGTCTGAAATGGGAGGATCAATTGGGGATGGAAAGAGTAAGGGTGTAGGGAAAGGGAATATTGGGCTAGACAGCTAATATTAAGAGACATTTGAGGTTTGGCATGGAAACCTAATATGGCAGAAACATCTTAAAATCTGTATATGTGTATATATATAGGCAATCTAAATGAAATCACCAAAAGAATGGAGGAGAAAGAAACCCAACTGGATGTCTTTTGTTACAAAATGAAGCTTCCAGTACCAGGACTGGGTGGCATCTATTTGAGTTGTTAGCCACATTGGGCCCCTGGGAATCCCCACACAATTCAGACTGCCAAGAATACAGGTTGGTCTCCACAAATTGACAGCAAGGCCTCATTGCTGAAGATATCATCTACAAAATTCATTGAGCATGGAGATGTTGAGGTGGGGTCCATATCAAGCCTTTACTCCTACATTCCAGTGTCTTTATTACTGGTAGGTACTTTGAATACTATCAAAAGAGAAGCAAAAACATGAAACCAGACACAAACCCTTTATCTACAATGGTGTACTATCTGTAAGATCTGGTACAGCAATTGTGGCACAAACCACATAACTAACCAATAACTGATCTGACTTAAGGTTACTCCATAAGATGGAAGCCATTCCTGACATGATTTTAGTGACCAAGAACCTGAGACCAGATAACTTAGGTACTTAAGGTAAAACCAAATAATACTTGTTAACAAAAAGAAACAAGAAAAACTATAGTGGTAAAATGACTCCTAATAATATTCTGCAATACTCATAAGTCAGTGCTGTAGCTGAAGTTTTCCTGGCCCCACCCAGTTCCTGTGGCCCCGTGGTCCTGCAGCCACTCAGGCCCAAGTGAATACACAGAGGCTTATATTAATTAAAACTGCTTGGCCATTACCTCAGGCCAACAACTGACTAGCTTTTACACTTAAACTCAGCCCATTTCTGTTAATCTATTTGTTTCCACATATTCCATGGCTTTACCTGTGTGTCATTACATGCTGCTTCCTGGATGGCAGGCTAGCATCTCCTCACTCAGCCTTCCTCTTCCCAGAATTCTCCTTGTCAGCCTATCTTGCCTATACTTCCTGCCTGGCTACTGGCCAATCAGCGGTTTATTTGTCAACCAATCAGTGCAATACATATTAAAAGCATACAGAACACCCCACAGCACAGTGCCTTGTTCAACCATCATTAGAGAAACATCCTCATACAGAAATAGGAATAAATATAGGGACCTATGGCCAGACATTATGCAGAGTTAAAGATCTTGGAACTCAGCCCTAAATGGGATGTCTCCATCAAATCCCTCCCCTTAGAGCTCAAGGAACCCAAATAAAGTGGAGGCAAAAGAATATAAGGGCCAGAGGGCATGAAGGACACTAGGTAAACAAGGCCTTCTAAATCAACACAAGCAAAGCTCATATGAACTCATGAGACTAAAGCAGCATGTAAAGACACTGTAAGATTCTTCACTAGGTCCTTTGGCTTCCAGTTCAGTGTTTTTATGGGATTCCTGAGTTTGAATAAGTGGGTCTGTGAATCTTGTTTCTGTTCTTAAGCTCTTTTTGTTTTGTTAGTCTGTCTTTCAGACTTCAATATGATAGCTTTTGTTTTATCTAATCATATTCCATTTTGTTATATTTAAAGAATGAATGAAAATAATTTTTTGACATATATGAATGAAAGGAGATGGGGACAGGTACTATAAGGCCACAAGCTGATTAATGAGGACATTTGTGGAGGAAGTAGGGTAAAATAAGAAGAGAGAAATAGGTTTTGAAAATAAATCCAGAATGACTGCTGAGTAGTAAATGGCTTTGATTCATAGGGGGCATAATAGTGTAAAATAATGCATGGGTATCCTCAACCTGGAGCCACAACTCACCACTAATGCCTATCATTTACATGTGAAAAACAGGCCACTAATAGCTACATCCTGGTCAGTCTCTAAGAACTAATTTACATCTACACTGAAACATATGTAGAGAACACCAATTAATGCAAAATGTTAAAATTATGATCAGAGGAAATATACAATTTTTTAAGTATTTCAGAAGAATCACCAGTGGGATTAGATTTTGTTTTATTTTGTTTCCATATGTTTAGATATTTTATTAAATCTCACGTATTTCACCAAAGGAATATTTCTTGGTCATGTATAGATACTTAGAAATAGAAAGGAAATTGGGGATGGGAATGTAGATCAGCCGATTGATTACTTTATTACCATGTACAAAGTCCTGTGTGGATTACCACAACTGTATAAACCAAACATGGAGGCCAAGGCTTGTAATTCCCATTCTGCAGAGAAATAGGCAAGAGAATAAAAGTTCAGTAATCTTCAGATATATAATGTGTAGAGGCAAACATTGTTCCATGAAACTGTCTCAAAAAGAAAGCAAAAAATGAAGGGAGAGAGGGAGGGAAGGAAAGGGCAAAGGAGAAGTAATTGTAAGTTGAGATGGACATGGACATAGACAAAGGAAAAAAAGTGACCTATATTAATCAAAACATCTAGTATTTAGAGAAAAGAAATCTGGAGATAGCCCCTATGCCGGCCTAGGGAGAGAGATCATAGCATGCAAGAGCTAGTGCTTCAGATGTCACGTGTGATTATGTGATGTAGAGCAACGCTTCAAGAAATGTTTTTCACATTGTGAAAATGTGTGAGGAACACAGTAGCCCTTATTCATTAGTATACTGTGGAATGTACAAAGAAGCTTCAAGCAAAGCCAGAAGACAGCATCTTACAGGAGCACATCCATAGATCCAAGGCTCCATGCTCTCTTTCAGTATTGTTCCTGTGACACATAGTCCCACAAAAGTATTGGTGAAATTATTAAGGCCACTCCACGTAGTTAAAAGGGAGGTTTATTTTGTGGGGTAACTTACAAATGAAGGGATAGGTTGCAGGGTCTGGCAAAGGTATAGCGCATTCCGGCGGTGTTCTCTGGAGAACTCTGCTTGGTCTACCTCCAGCGTCCAGAGCCCCGAACCAAGAGAGCGACCTCCTCCTGATCCTCGGTTTTCGGCTCCCTCCTCTGCCCCGCCTTGTGGGCGTGATCATTACTGAAGCCTCAATGGGGGTTGGAACTTCCAGGCCAATGCTGGGTTGGCTATCCACTACACAAAAGAAACTCAAAGTTTGGGTGAAGAAACAGAATAAAACAGTTCAGTCTCATAAACCAGTAGAAACTAAAATTCCAACCTGGCATCAAATTGATCTAGGAGTGGAGAATTTTGTTTTTGTTTTTTGAGACAGGGTTTCTCTGTGTAGATTTTGGTGCCTGCCCTGGAGCTCACTCTGTAGACCAGACTGGCCTCCAATTCACAGAGATCCACCTGCCTCTGCCCCTTGAGTGCTGAGATTAAAGGTGTGTGCCATTGCCACCCAGCTAGGAGTACAGAATTTTAAAACTTAAGTAAGGAAACCGAAACAATATTAAGATTCATTTTTTACATCTGCAAAAATTGAATATGTAATTTTAACTCACTAATAATGATATTAAAAGGTTAGAATAAAATAAATAAATGAAAAATATATTATATCCTTGTCTTTTGAAATTTTACAACCGTGACACAAAATTTATTATGTGGACATCTATGTTCACAGACCATATCAGGCTATTTTAATATCACTACATTGTCTGTAACACACAATAAAGTGGTGGTTCTTGCCCTCATGGGCCAATGAAGAACTCGTGTTTTTCAAATACTGTCTAAATCCACATTCTATTTAAGTGTGTTTCTACATGTTTCCTTGTTCTGCATTGCAGAGTAGCATGCCCATCCTCCGAGGACCAGGGTTCTTAGGTGACATATGTCCCCCTACATGTCACCTACATCTACCCCTGCAGCAAACATTCTTCCTGCTATGCAACCTCATAAAGCCTCACACACTTCTTTAAATTATTTTTAATGAAAAATTAAAGCCACAACAAAGCAAACAATCACAATTTTAAAGGATAATAAAACAAAAACATTTACATCTGCTAGAGGTCCTTTAAGAGCTGAGAAGATAAGATGCATGGAATCATGCAGACAGGCTCTACTTGTGTCTCAAGCAGAGGAGATAGAGAAGTTTTCACATTTAATCCATCAAAACCATTTAATTTTGAAGATTTTCTTATGCCTGGAGAAGGAGAAACTAATTATTATTTGTTATTGCTGGATACTATCTGATAATATTAATCATTTAGTTTTTACTTAATCCACATATATTTAAGAAAAATTGTGAACAATTATTCAGAAGCTTCTTTACATTAATTAGGCAGTGCCAAATCCTCAAATGTTCATTTACTGATGATGGCACAAAACAAAATATAATATAATCACACAATAGAATATTATTCATCAGTGAAAAATTAAAAATTGATTTAAAAATCAAGGTAACTTTTGACCAAAAGACAGATGTTGAAGAAATACATTAAGTTGAAATACTCATGGTTTAGGTAAACAAAAATCATACTAGTAATACCCAGCCAGGGGAGAAATGAAAATTTTGAAAGTTTTTACATTGTTTGGGGAAATATAGCTGAACTAGACAGTAAAAATAAATGCAGAATTTCAAGAATTAACTTAAAAACCACTGGATAGTACATGTTCAAATGGTTAAGATACTGCGTTTTATGTTTTTTTTAACTGTTATCTGAATATATTAGTAGAAATAGGTTCAAATTCATTCTGTTCTTAGCTTCCACAAGGTAACTATGAGCAAATTGGTGTCAAATAAGCTAGGGAGTTCCCTTAAAGACTTTCCTATAGATGAAAATGTTGTTTGCAGGCTATTTACTACCTTACATTGAATGCTACATGAGATGTCCCATAGGCAGTATTAACTTAATTGGATCAGATAAACATGATGTAATTGCCTCTTGGCATTACTTTACTTTATTTTTCATTATGATTGTTCTAATCTAAATATTTCTGCATTTGTTAGTATTACACTAGATTGGGAATAGTCAAATATTGTGATAATCTGTCTTGTTCCAGTATGAGCAATATCCTATGGACATTTCTTCAAATTTTCCATAAATGCAAACTTGAGACTCAACTATACCTCTCTATGTGGAACTGTGCTACCTTTTATTGATATTTTCTATTCTAAAAATGCAGTATTTCTCTTATCATTTTTAAACATTTACTTTTATTTATGTACATGTGGGTCTGTCTGTGAGAATATATGACACATGGACACAGGTGTCTGAGGAGGCCAGAGGTGGATGTCAGAGCTATAAAGTTGGCATTGCAGGTAGTTATAAGCTGTGTTGCAAGGGTGCTGGGACCTGAACTGGGCCCTCTGACAGAAGAGCAGGCACTCTTAACCACAGATCCACCTTTCCTGGTACCCCCATGTTGTTTGGCTTTACTCATATCAAATATAGAAAATTTGAAGCATTAATATTTTAATTTTTAGAACTCAAGTAAAACCATCAACATGTATTGTCAAATATTACCCCAAATTGTAATCAAAGGCATTGATGTTACTTTGCTTAGAACATCCTACTTCTAGATTCAGAAAATCTATTTGACTTTGGAAAGGCATTCTTTCTCCTGTTTGCCTCTTTGTAGAATAGGATAACATGGAGTTCCCAGGAAGAAATGGTGATGTCAGAAATTACAATCTCATAAAACCTTTAATTCTCACCATAAAAATAATATATAAAGTAGGGAACTATGACAGTGCTTCACATCGTGCAATGTCAGGTTTAGGAGCACTGCTATAAAATTTATATCACCTATCTATTTGAAAGTGGATAAGCACAAGGAAGTGATGCTTAAATACAGCTGGGTTATAAACAAGTGAATGCTTTGGGAAAAAAAGTTGGGGGCATTGTTTGAACAAATGAATGCTAAATACTGATGTTTAAAAACTATTTTCTATATGAATCTGTAAATAATTTTCTCAATAAAATATAGTAAATGAAATTTAAAAATATGTCATACTGTATGGATAAAAGGGGCAGTTAAAGTTGTAATTAAATGAACACAAAATATTGAAAACAGAAAAATGCATTCACTGAATTTCTGTGGATGTTGCCATAAACAAAGACTGGCCAATTCAACATCTGCAAGCTCAAGGCACTGCATCCTAAATTAGTCCTGCTTGGCCATTGTGTAGACCCCAAATGCCAGGATGCTCTGGATTCTGATGCACAAGGGTCACATCTCAATACGAAGGTTTTGTTTGTGGTTTGAATTTTCTTGAGATCTTATTTGAATTACCAGAGTATGAATCTGCAATTTGAAACAGAAGATTGAGTAAGTATTCACCTACTTCTGTTGCATTTCAATGTTCTTATCTCTTTCATGTGGGTGGAATAGCTTTCATAAAATTTTTGGCATTTTTTTTTTTTTTTTTTTTTTTTTTTTTTGCTGTTGAGGACAATGTATTTAGGCAAATCTTTTTATTTATATTTTTCACTTTTTTTTAACTTGAAGAAATACAGAACTTAAAGTTCTTCTTTTGGTCATTTATTTAGAAGTTTCTTTTTTTGTTCAACATTTTATTAGCCCTCTTGTCTTTTTCATTTTGTTTTTGGAAGACCATGTCTCACTATGTGGCACAAACAAATCTCAAATATAACAGTGATCCTCTTGTGTAAGCCATACCAGTACCAAAATTGTAGACTTGAGTCTAATACATCTTTTTATTAATTTATGTACTCAACTTGGGGAATTTTCCTTTAAGTCTGAGTGTGTGTTACTGCGTATATTACTATGAATGTTATTCCCCCACCCTCTTGGTGTTCTTATGTACTCATTCACCATTACAGCTTTTGTCCAAGCAGCATCAGGCGTACTCTGAGTTGAGTATAACATCTGTAATCTGTTGCAGAGAAAGGTGTCTGTTGAGGTAAATTAACACAAATACAAAACATAACCCTCATTTTGTTTATTTAGAATTGGTTGGGACAAAATGTTTCCCTAGACTATTTTACAAGGATTCCTCATGTTCTGGAGTTATGTTTCAACATTTCCACAGGAAACTCTGTTTATCCAACAGAGGCATAGGTGCTGAGGGCCAGGGGAGTATACAGCAGGTGATAATTAGTGTTTGACAAGTCGACCCACCAGACATAGAACTCCCTGATGGGGAGCCCACCTGGCAAAGCCGGGGGGTCACTGGCTGTGAGCAATCAATTGAGATAACTCATTACATTCAGACCAGCTGTGGGTCCTGGAAACAGAACTCTTGTATTTTTGGTTGTGAGCCTAGCCTTTAACTGCTGAGCTATCTCTCCAGCTTTTGTAAGAGTTCAGTTTCCAGGACCCACAGCTGGTCTGAAGGTAGTGAGTTTTCTCAATTGATTGCTCACAGCCAGTAACCCCCCAGCTTTGCCAGGTGGGCTCCCCATCAGGGAGTTCTATGTCTGGTGGGTCGACTTGTCACACACAGTTATCACCTGCTGTATGCTCCCCTGGCCTTGGCACATAGGTGCATTCCTGCTGTTTCATTTGGCCATTCAGCAAAACAATGGACATTGGCTAAAGATGAAACCAACGTGCAGAAGCAAAGGGGCTGCTGCAAAATACGATCCTCATGGATTCCATTGCCACTGGATCACCGTGCTTCATGTCAACTCTAGGAATCTAGAGTCTGTAATGTAGACTAAACAATTTTCTCAACTTTAAATCTACTTTTAATATTACTATGTTACTTGCTTTGAAAGTATATTATTTGATAGATATGTGTTCTTCTTACCTCCTATTTTATTAGTGGTTAACTTCTGAAAAATATTCAAACATTGTGTGTGTGTGTGTGTGTGTGTGTGTGTGTGTGTGTGTGTGTGTTTCATTAAGAAGATTTTTTTAAGTCAAACAATTCAATGATTCTTTTCCCTATGATCAGTTTCAGGGCTGTGTTTTAATTTTTTAAAGCATTTTGATACAGCAAATGTCACTGGCATGCAGTCATGCTGTTTTGTTCTGGTCTATAACATCCTAATATTGATACTTTCTCAATATATTATGCTATCATGATTGGGTATTTACTTACATGAAAACACTATGCAAGATTTTCAATATATTTTAATTTTTTGTACAACTTCTGTTGTTTGAATCCTAGATGGTCTTTCAATAAAAAAATAAAATAAAATAAAAATTTAAAAAAAGACCCAGAGCCAGATATCAGGGTGAAAGCTGGAAGATCAGAGAAGCAGAACAGCCAGCCACTAGTTCTTACCTCTATGAAATCCTCAGTCTAAAGAGAATGAGTTCCTGTTTCCTCATGCCTTACATATCTTTCTCTGCCCTGCCATATTACTTCCTGGGATAAAAGGAGTGTGTGTTTCCCAAACAAAGGCATGATTTCTTAAATGTTGGGATTAAAGGTATGTGCCACCCGTGTCTGACCTCTATGTGTAATCTAGTGGCTGGCTCTGTCTTTTGATCCTCAGGCAAGTTTTATTAGAGTACACAATATATCACCACAAATTTCTTTACATGAACCAGAGCTCATTGAGTTACTACAGTTCTTCCTCCTACAAGCTTAGACTTTAGGGAATGATGTCAAAATTTTTGAATGTCTCCATCAGCACACAAATAACTTAGTGATCCCTAGGATACCATTGAATTTTAAAAGTATTTTACAGATAAAAATGAATAAATTAATTAATTTTTTATTATATTTGTGTTTTAATTTTACATATCAGCCATAGGTTCCCCTGTTCTCCCCCCTCCCGCACCCACCTTCCTCCCAGCCCCTCCTCTCCATTCCCATAACCTCTAGGGCAAAGACTCCCCTGGGGATTCAGCTCAACCTGGTAGATTCAGTACAGGTAGGTCCAGTACCCTCCTTCCAAGCTGAGCAAAGTGTCCCAGCATATGCCCCAGGTTCCAAACAGCCAGCTCATGCACTAAGGACATGTCTGGGTCCCACTGCCTGGGTGCCTCCCAAACAGTTCAAGCAATTCAATTGTTTCACTTATCCAGAGGGCCTGATCCAGTTGGGGGCTCCACAGCTTTTGGTTCATAATTCATGTGTCTCCATTAGTTTGGCTATTTGTCCCTGTGCTTTTTCCAATCTTGGTCTCAATAATTCACACTCTTACAATCCCTCCTCTTTTTCACCAATTGGACTCCTGGAGCTCCACCTGGGGCCTGGCCGAGGATCTCTGCATCTACTTCCATCAGTTATTGGATGAGAGTTCCAGCACGACAGTTAGGGTGTTTGGCCCTCTGATCACCAGACTTGTTCAGTTCAGGCTTTCTCTCGACCATTGCCAGTAGTCTAAAGTGGAGGTAACATTGTGGATTTCTGGGGACCTCTCCAGCACTCTGCCTATTCCTGTTCTCATGTGGTCTTCATTTATCATGGTCTGTTATTCCTTGTTCTCCCTTTCTGTTCTTGATCCAGCTGGGATCTCCTGCTCCCCTAAGCTCTCTTTCCCTCAAACCTTGTCCTTCATTACCCCCACTGTCATCCAGGTTGTTCATGTAGAGCTCATCCATTTCTCTGTCATTGGGCGATTCCTGTGTCTTTCTTAGGGTCCTGTTTTCTAGGTAGCCTCCCTGGAGTTGTGAGTAGCAGTCTAGTCATCTTTGTTTTACATCTAGTATCCTCCAATAAGTGAGTCCATACTATGTTTGTCTTTCTGAGTCTGAGTTACCTCACTCAGGATGATTTTTCCTAGATCCATCCATTTGCCTGCAAACCTCATGATGTCATTGTTTTTCTCTGCTGAGTACTACTCCATTGTGTATATGTACCACATTTTCTGTATCAATTCTTCAGTTGAAGGGCATCTAGGTTGTTTCCAGGTTCTGGCTATTACAAACAATGCTGATATGAACATAGCTGAGCAAATACCCTTGTGGTATGATTGAGCATTCCTTGGGTATATGCCCAAGAGTGGTAAAATGAATAAATAAATAAATAAATAAATAAATAAATAAATAAATAGTACTAGGAAATAAGTAAAATTCATGATTGATAAGTAAATGAGAAAAATGATAGCTTGTCTGGTCTACTAAGTCATAGATAGTTAGAGAATCACCTCTCTTGGTTGAAAGCCATGATGGGCATGTAAAGAAGACTTTTTCCATGGGCACCTGGGTATATGTTTAATATGCTACTAAATCCTTGTTTTGCACAGGAAAGCAGCCATGAAACACATGCTATAGCGAACATCTGCTTTCTAGCCACATGAATATTTTTGAACATGGCAAAAATAGGCAAAGAGTAGGTGCAGATACAATTATTGCTTCAGATTTATCATTTTCAAAGGAAAATTGCAGCTTTCATTACTGCTCTCTAAATTTAGACAAATGAATGCAAAATCAGCAAGTGAGTTTTTTATGTTATATGTGTATAAATTAAGAGTTTGCATCAGAATCTCTGCTTCCCAGTTTTCTGCACTTCTTTATTTTGAATAAACATTACAGAAGATGGAGATTGAAGAATGAGTTCTAAAAGTAAGTAAGCTATGCTTTGTGCCTGTGATATAGTTTATTTCATCACTTTATATTTGAGAAGTTAAAATGATTCTGTACTGGATCTAGGAGTAGTTGAGGGAATGAGCAGCCATTATCAAAATCAATTGCATGAAAAAAATCCATGATTGATATGAACTTCTCTACTGGGTCAATGAAGTCACAGCCTTGTCTGTTAAGTGGAGCTGTTCTTGTGTGACTGTGAGAGGTTAAGAAGTACTAAGGAAGCTCTCCCCCCAAAAGTAAACATTCACATAATATTTAAACATAATTTTAAGGTGCTGTGAGTTGTCTTACCTCTCCTAAAACCATAAACTATAAAAGAGGAAGGATTTACTTTAAACAATTTAATGGTTCAGATTATTGAAGAACCGCTTTGTTACTTTATCCAAAAGTATTTTTGACCCTTTTTTTTGGCTTGTGTTGCTTTTAAAATAGTTTCTGCTTTACATAAATATTTGGTGGAAACCACAAGATTCCCACACACCACTTTTACCTTCTAAGTAGCTATTTTATTTATTAACATAGGATTATTGTGTAAGAATGTATTTTACGTTGTATTTTTATTTCTGAGATTATAGTATAATAACATCATTTTCCCCTTCTCTTTCACTTTGTTTATATTTACTCATTGTTCCATACAATAGTATGTCTGTCATCTCTCAGTCTGTAATTCTCCTCATTCAGCAGAGAAAGAAATGCTCAGATAAGTGAAGTGCTTCTGTAAAGAATGCTCATCTATCAGTAATTTTAACTAAGTTCCATTTGGTGCTAATACCCATACTTCTAACCATTTTTATAGCACTAAATTTAGCATAAAGAAAGATGTACATATACAGAATATTTTTGGTGGATGGAAGATTACAAATAATCTACTCTTGGCTCCGAAGATAATTAGGGTGTTGTTTCCACAAGAACATGAGTTAACTCCTATTACTGCAAAACACATTGCAGAATTTATAAAAACAGATGCCACAGGTCAGGACTCCTTTTAAAGTAAGCTTTAGTATTTATTCAGTGAAATCAGTTTCATTGTGACATTTCAGTATCTTACTTTCTGTGTCTCTCAGTACCTAAGTTCATATGCTTCCCTCCTGCTATCTGGGGTCCTTGCTCTCCCCAGGTGCCCCATTCCATGAATTATGACATTCATTTCTTACCACATGAATTCTGTCACACTATCCACTTCTTCTTCAAAGTCTCTGCTCTTCTCCTCAAATGCCCACCATGTTTTGATTATGTGAACCTTTGGGAGAGAATTGATTTCCAGAGTCAAGTTTAGAGTTGTAGGGTTAGTCCTCCTTGGTGCTGTAATTCTAAACCTTACTGTCTTCCACTGCCTAGATATCACAGTGGTGATGGAGTCATCTTTAAGTTAGAAGCTGAGATGCCACTGACCACTCTGGAGGTTGTGGAGGGTAGATATGTGTGTAATGTTGAACTAAACATAATAAGTATAAGTAGTAAGGTGTAGCAGGTGCCTTTCCTGTTAGGAAAATTGAGAAGGAGGATGACAGTGGCACAGTCTGCAGTGCATGGAAACATGAGCTACAAAGTCCAAAGATGAAAGACATGTGGACTCTGTGGAGGGAACAGAGAAGAAGAAAAATAAGAATTCACGAATTTGCATTGCTTTTCCAGAAACTGTAAAAATGCATTGATGTCAAAGGTTTGAAAACTTAAAAAGGAAAAACCATTTGCATATAATCTTGTACCACATCTTTTCTCTGGAAGAAGATAGCGTTTCACTCATTGAAAACGGACCCTTGTAGCTGTAAGTACTGCTTCCCTACATCAACTGCAAATTTTTACCACTACTAAAGGAGAACACTGCAGTATTTACAAAGAAAATATTCACACTAAGATCTCATCTGAGAGAAGATGAATGTCATAGCTAATGTGCACAGACTGAGAGAATTCCTTATAGGACAAATATAAAAACATTAGTTGTAAACTAGTTTATTGAAGTGAATAATTGGATAATGGAAAAATAAATAGGAATATATTAAATAAATATAGCACCATAATAATTTCATTTTCTTTAATATGACTCAGGTGAAATAAGGCAGAAAAAATGAAGAGAAATAATTTTGACCAATGTGCATTATCGTGCCATTTTTCCTTATGTCGATTTTATGGTTTAATGGTGATGTAAGTGCAGTCAGGTTTGGTAAAGTCGTAACTTCTCTTAATTAAAGTACAGCCATGCTACCCCACTATTTACCATCTCATCTGAACTCATGTATACATTCCTTTAGAAAATACTTACCAGACACAGTGAAAGGAGTTATAGTTTCCAAGTTAACAAAGGTGAAGGAAGGCTTACATTTGTTATGAAGTTGATACATTCATTAGATTAGAAAACAGCCTTCTTTTCAAGAGTAAACATAAACATAAAAAGAATTTCAGAAAACAATAAATGCAGCAACTTGATAAAACAAGCAACTCAAGAATACAATTTTGTTCTAGAGGTAAGGAAAGTCTTTGAGTACATGATGTTTGAGGTGAAATTTTAAAAATAAAAACTAACAAAATACTTGCTTTATGTCTTTTTTTTTTTTTTTTGGTTTTTCGAGACAGGGTTTCTCTGTGTAGCTTTGCGCCTTTCCTGGATCTTACTTTGTAGACCAGGCTGGTCTCGAACTCACAGAGATCTGCGTGCTTTTGCCTCCTGAGTGCTGAGATTAAAGGTGTGTGCCACCACTACCCAGGCTTACTTTATGTCTTAAGCCAAAGATATAACATGCAGAAGAAGTAATATATACCTATTTATTGTGATCTCAGTAAAACTGAATGAACATTCAAACAAGAAGATAAATTTAGTGAGGTGTATTTGTGACCCTCAATGAGGGCTACAGAGTAAAAGCTGGTATGTAGCAAAATCCTGCCTCAAACAAAACAACAACAACAAAGTAACAACAACAACAGAAAAAAAACTAGACAAACAAAAATAAACTAGAGGCAAAATAAGTTGTCTGAGAAACCGATAAGGTCCACAGTGTTGGGAACTGTCAGCAGGTGTAAAGGGACTTCTAAGGATCCAGTGAAGATAAGCAGGCAGAGTCATGGCTGTAGGGAGTATTTCAGCCAAGTTTCACTCAACTTTAATGTAGCAGGAAGTAAGTGCCAGGCTCTAATGGGGAAGAAAAATCATTTAAAGTTTGTTTTTAAAATATGACTGTCAGAGGAGGAGAAATATTCATTAAAGAGTAGAAGTTTGTAAATAGTTCAAGGCAAACCCAGGAGTTCTGCCACAAATGTTACACCCTGAAACACCTGTGCCAATGTCATGTTTAAGAAGTTTAAGAAGTTGTACCTAGCTATCTGAAAACAGATTTCATTTCCTATATCTCATTTACCTTTAAAGTCAAATAGAGCACAACAAACCCACAAAAAGATTTATTTTCAAGGTAAGGTTTTCATCCAGTGTACCATTACAGAATGAAAATCGCATTCATCAGGTAGAAAGAGGTATATTTTTATTACTGTGAATGCAGTGAGGAAGAGGAGAAAGAAGTGATGCTGATTTCTCACAAGTGTAGTGTGCTACTTAATTTTTTTGTCATCTTCACATAGCCAGAGTTGTCTGAGAAGAGGGAAGCTCAATTTACAGGACACCTCCCTCAGATTGCCTGTAGGGACAGTATCTTGATCAATGATTCAGGTGTGGAGGCCACAGATTAGTGTGGCTTGTGCTAACCTGGGCACATGATCCTGGATCCTACATGAAAGCAAATTAAGAAAGCTTTGAGAAACACATCAGTAAACATTGTTCTTCTATAGCTGGTATATTGCCTTGGGTTTCTTCCCTGTCTTCCAGTCATGATAGACTGGAAGCTGGAAACTGAATTAAACCCTCTTCTTCATTAGTTGCCGTTGGCCATGTTGTTTACCATATCAATAGAAACAAAATGAATACATTAAGTAAGTGGGGCTCTGCAAGTTTTACATTCAATAAAACCATTGGATGGAAAGTTAAGGTAGATGAGTTGACTAGACAAGGGGGCGGGGTAGGGAAGTGTCAGTTAAATTAAAAATCTTCAGGAACATGTAACTCTAATGGAAAAGAAGCTGAAGCCAAGTGTGAGGTTAAGGTGTTCTTAGATGAAGATTTGACAACAAAATTGTTCAAAGATATTTTAATTAACCTTTGGTTTTTCCCAATGAATCAAAATTTAATAAGCTACAGTTTCTTCTTCCACAGATAGTTCAAAGATTGTTCTCTCATTATATTTGGCCACCTAAGTCTGAGCCAAGGTTAAGAATTGATAAATATTCCCTGATGCTTAATGTCAAGTGAAAAATAATGCACATAAATTCTAATTTATAAATAGTATATTTCTGAAGTGGTACCTCATTTTATTTTCCAAAAGTACTCTGAATTGTCAGTGGTTCTCCTGTCTAGACCTTTGTGCTGACTTGTAAAGTAAGTAGTGTGATTCTAAAATTATGTATCTGAATAGATCATTCCTAAAAAAACACAAAGATTGGCTCTTAGGATGAAACCCATAAAGATAAATCTGGAAGTAACCATAATTCAAATTTTCAAGGTCATAAGCATTTCTATTTTTAAAACTTAGAAAATAAATGCCAAACTCTTACAAAAACTGTTTGAAAACAAATGAAGTTTGTTTTTCAGTTTGCCTGGACCACTGCTGTTTCTCTACTGTTCTCCCATGTGATACTGTTACATGGTCCACAGCACAGTATCCTTAGATAATGTTAAATGTTAACTGATTCACAGCTATCTAAAATGATTTTCCTTCCTCTTCTCCTTAGTCTTCTCCTTCTTCATCATTTTCTTCTTCTTTTCTGAGACAAGATTTCACTCTGTAACCCTGGCTGGCCTCAAATTTGCAAAAATTTTCTCTCAGGCTTCATAGTTTTTAAATTATATATATGCACCATTAGGCCTGTAAACAGTTTGTTTTCTATGATCATCCTTGAAAACCAAAGTACTGTATAAACTTTTAGAACCTTAAGCTGTGATGGCCATCACTGAGATATATGTAAAACTGTATATTGAACTAAATACAGTGAACAACCTCCTTAGTTCTTTCATGCAATTCTTGTAATGTTCTTACGTTTTATGCATGGTTCTCTATTGTTTAAATAGTTATCCCATGATTGTTAACATTCACATGTAAGCAACATTAGAGATATATGCTGTACATAAGAATGCTCACACATTAGAGAGAAAATAAGGAAGTTCTGTGGATCACAAAAATAAAGCCATGTGTAATTTAATATTTAGCAATTTGTCCACTGATTCTCTCCTTTTAAACTGAGTACCACAAGCTGTCCCTTTGTGGCACAGCATAAATGATGAACTCATGGAAACATCACTTGTTCCAATTATGTGCACAGATTATGAAGGAACTGTTCTATTATCACTTAAGCAAGCTTATATAACGGCAATGGATGCTTGTATAGCATCATCCTAAGAAGAGGAGAATCTTTGGTATGTAAAATGAATAAAAAAATGTGTTAATAAAAACAAGAAATATCAACTACTGTGACGAGTCCATATGAAGCCTTTGTTAAAATTTCAATTTACTTTTTAAATGATATCAACATTACATGACAGTATCTCACTACACAATTTTGGCAAAACAAAGTTCTTAGTTCTTTGAAATATGCATTCTGCATTGCAGCCTGCCAAAGGGTCAGTTAAAAATTTAAGCACAGCACCCAAATACTCTCATTTTTCTAGCAGCCGGCTTGTTAATACACCCACATTTGATATGTTTCACTTGGTTCCAATTATCCCATTTCAGGGAGCTGCATTGTGCTTTCAATTTTTAATGTTCACCTCCTGTAGATCTCATCGTGAGATCTGTAGGTAGCAAACTATCAGAATATCCTGACTATAAGAGGGCACTTACAGTGTTATAAGGCAGTAAATTATAAAACATTTGTGTATGTGGATATTTCACCGCATGTTACATTATTAAAGGAATAGGCACTCTGTGCCCTATTTCACAGCTCTGTGTATGCAAGTGAACATTTTCTTTGTTTTTGTTTACTTTAACTCCTGATATAATTTAAACTGAGCGAAGTAAGTTTTAAATGTTTCATTCTGTTAAAAACTGATGTCCTAAATTAGACATTAGAATGGCAGATTAGTTGCCAAATATTGTCTTACAAGGAATTTATATTCTATAGGTCTTCAAGTCTTATATTTCTTATATTTGTTCTTGCAAATATAATAATCATTTTTATATTATTATGACATTACTCCAGAAAAAATAATGTTGAACTCCTGAGATTAAATTGTTACCATTGATTTGTGGTTTGTTAAAATATCTTCAACATGGAAGTATGCAAGAATAAAGACAAATATAATGCTAAAGTTATGCTTGTTTTCTTGCACTTGAATATAATATCTAATTTATTTGTCATAAGCTTGATTCTGCTCTTAATAGAAAGTGGTCATCAAATCAATGGATGTATCTTTTTTATTTAAGAAGTATTTTTATTTATTTTACATACCAGCCACAGATCCTTCTCTCATCCCTACTCTGCTCCCCCTGCAGCCAATCTCAGAACTTGGGAGGTAGAGGCAGGTGGATATCTATAAGTTCAAGGCCAGCATAGTCTTCAAAGCAAGTTCCAGTACAGTCAGGGCTGTTTCACAGAGAAATTCTGTCTGGCAAAACCAAAAAGGAAAACTAACAAACAAAAAACCCAAAGAGCAGACAGCAGACCTTAAGATGAAGGTACAGACTGGATGTATCTTTAATAGCAACTAGACATCTGTGGGTCATGAAGTCAGGAATTATACCTGGAGTCATAGGTAATGCCAAGCTATTCCCCATGCCCCAAGAAAAGGAAGAACAAAAGAAAGACAAAACAGAATAGACTTCAAGCAGTGTGGTATAAGACTAGTACAAATGTTATTAAATTTTGGTGTATGAAAGGTCTCTCTGGATAATCACATCCAGAGTTAAAGTTACAAGAGCAACATCTTGAACATGGAGAACACATGACATCTACACAGGATGAAAAGAGCAGAACTATGTATCACTGCACTCTGCACATTGGAGAATGAGTACCAAGACATAAATTTAAAAAGCTTGGCTAGGAAAGGATTATGAAAGGCTATTATATGAAAATAAAGATATGAAAAATACCTTGCTGCAGTAGGAATCTATTAAATAGTCCAGAACCGAATACATAATGTTATCAGGACTTTGGGATTATGACTACTCACCATTGGGAAAAATCAATTGAAAGGCAGTCACAATAGAGAATACTTAAGTAATAGCACACATTTCCACATAGTTTCTGGAGGAAAGGGTGTGAATTGCAAAAATCACTGAAGACCTTGAGAGAAACCAGATATAACAAGAAACAAAAGTAAAATTTCAAGTGTCAATACAAAGTCTGAAACAGGGTATTAGTACTATTAACTGATAAAGATGGCCACAGAATGAACACAGTAGGAACATCAAGAGAAGCACAAATAAATGCAGAATCTTTGGAAACCACTTGGCAAGTGAGCTTCAAGGCTCTTGTGAGACATCTGAATTATGAGGCATTGCAAAGAGCTGGTCTGGCTTGGTTTTGAGAAGAACTCTACTCTATATGAAGTACACAATAGCTGGAATTGCACAAGTAGGTGAAACTGACGAAAACAACTGCATGAGAATTCATGAGGTCACCCAGAGCAGTCTCCCTAGAGCTCTTGTGCCTCCTCTCGCATGAAAATCAATGGCAGTCAGTAATAAGAAGGAATCATTTTAACCTTACGGAAAAGTGCTCAGAACTCTCACCCTCTGCATTTAACTCCCTTCCAAGTGTAGGTGGGGCTTGTGATGTGTGTGTGTGTGTGTGTGTGTGTGTGTGTGTGTGTGTGTGTGTGTATAGATGTAACAGTCTTATTAAATAAGAAACACACAAGCGACAGGTCCCGGTCCCACAGCCTGGATGCCTCCCAAACAGTTCAAGCTATTCAGCCTGGAAGGAGGGGACTGGACCTGCCTGTACCAAATCCACCAGGCTTAAATGAATCCCCAGGGGAGTCTTGGCCCTGGAGGAGATAGGAAGGGGCGGGAGCGGGGAGGAGAGGGGAACCTATGGCTGATGTATAAAATTAAAACACAAATATAATAATAAATAAATAAATAAATAAATAAATAAATAAATAAATAAATAAAATAGACAAATTCAGAGTTAAAAGCCCAAGAGGTCAGAGCAGTAGCTAAGAGCTGAGACCTAAAACCGCCTTCTTATCCTTCCTGCCACTGCTCCTGTCCTTCCCCTCAGAAAGAAGCCTACTTCCCATATGTCTGTCTTTTTATTGATTTTCTGTTCTGCCTTCTTATTGGTTGTAAACCAAACCACATGATCTCCTCGTCACTGCCTGTCTACATAGACCTCTAGGTCTCTATGGTTGGTATTGAGATTAAAGATGTGTGTCTCCATGCTGGCTGTATCCTTGAACACACAGAGATCTGCCTGTCATGTGATCGGGATTGAAGGTGACTGCCACCACCGCCCAGCTTCTGCTATGGCTTGCTATTAGCTCTGACCCGAAGGCAACTTTATTAACATACAAATAAAATCACATTTCAGTACAAATAAAATACCATCATGTGTGTGTGTGTGTGTGTGTGTGTGTGTGTGTGTGTGTGTGTGTGAATGTGTGCACATGGAGGCTTGTATGTGTGTACATGCAAATGGGTGCATAAGGAAGTGATTGGACAATCTCACAAGTCATATATATAAAGTCAAGATGTCTCAGTAGCCTAGAGTTTACCAAGTTGGCTACCCAGCCTGGTCAGTGATGTCCCAAGGATCTGTATACTTCTTGCTTTCAGTTGCAGTAACAGACACTTCCACTATATGCTTAGCCTTTTTAAAAATCATTTTTATTTATTTTCAATATGTTGACTGTGTAGGTTAAGTTTATAATATCAAATTTTAAAGTTGGAAAATTTTTAAAAGTCTAAAATTTCAACAAATACTGTAGTGTTATTTTCTAGGTAGGTGTTAATCACAATCCAATGGCATGCAATTAACATATGTGTTTTTCAGTAGTTCAAAATATAGGTAATTTTTTTCCTATTTATTGTCTAAGTATGATATCTCTCTTAAGCAATAGAGAAAAATAAGATTATAAACAAAAATGTTTCAAAGAATATTTTTGTATAAGTCTGTTTCTTTCAAAAGGGAAGATATAGAATCTATGAATTAGAAATTGAAGTGTAGTTTTCTGTTTTTATTATTATTTTTTATTTTAGAGATTATAGTTACACTCCTCTCTTCCTCCCATTTATAACTTCCTTTTTCAATTATTGTTATTATATGCGTATATGTATAGGTGTGTACATATATATACATATAAATATAACCTAAATATATACTGTTTAGTCAATATACTATTACTTGTATGTAAATTTTCAGGGCTGACCATTTTGCAGCAGAAAATCAATTGGTGTTTCTTCCCTGGAGCACACCACCTCTCCTGTTCACCAGTTTCTATAGTGTCTTATAGTTCTTTATGTAAGGTTAAGGTCTTGTAGGGTTTTGTTCATCCACTTTGGCATGCCTACTGGTCTCATCCTTTTTCAGCTCATTTTTGAGCAGTCATGTTGTTGAGACTTTATAAATGTAGCTTATAATATTAATTGGAGATACATTCTCACTGCAAACTCTCTTGTCTTCCTGAGCCTTAGGTGTGGTGTGCTTTACAGTGGTTATACATTGGTGTGGGCTTCACAGCTCTGCACTTTTATTACTTGTGATTTTTAAAATGTTCTATATCTGTTACAAAGAGAAGATTCTTCAGTGATGGGTGAAGACTACCCTTATTTGTGAATAGAAGACAAATGATTATACATTGTTGTTTACAGATGTATGGAAAGGGAACCCAGTCAATGTTGGAAGGATTAGAAATTGGTGCAGTCACTAAAGAAATCAGTGTAGAGAATTGTCACAAAGCTAAAAATAAATCTACTATATGGCCTATTTGTATAGTCACTGGCGCATGCCCAAAGTGTCATCAGCCTGCACCACTGAAACTTGCTCCACCGTCTCAACTGATGCTCAACTCACAATACCTCTGACATGGAAACAACTTAAATATCTTACATTCTACAACCAACAAATGTTTCACAAAATATGGTACATTTACATCATGGAATGCTATTCAGATGCCAAGAAAAATGAAATCATTAACTTTGAAGGTAAATGAAAGAAACTAGAAAAGATAATATTTAGTAAGGTATCCCAGACAAACATTGCATTTATTTATTTATTTTTATCAGAGTCTCCTAGCTTCAAATCTTCAGATAGGAGTATATAGCCTGTGGGAACTGCAGAAACCAGGAAAAATAAGATGGGAATATTGTCAAGACATGGGAGTTTGGGACTAATAGAGAGAGGAACAGCAGGATGCATGTCACCTGATCATTTAAATGGGAAATAGAAAACTCTTTTTTTTTTTTTTTTTAATTTCTTGATTCATCTTTATTTGGGCTTAAAAGGGTTTGGTTTTGTAGTTTTGGAAGTTAAGAATACTGAATAAGTAATTTCATCACTTGCTGGTTAGGGGTGCTTAATATTCAGCATTGGCTGAGAGCTAGCAATCTGAAATTTGTGCACAGAAGGGTCCTCTTTCCCCTGCTCTCTGTAGTGTTTATATAATCCAAATTACATGTTATTGAGCACTGTCTGATCAGGGAAAGGAAAGGAGGTAAAATTTGAAGAAGATAAGAGGAGAGTAACAAGGAGTAGCAGAGTACAAGTGATCTGATAGGAGACCTGGGAAAGGGGCTCTTGAGGGCGGGAGGAACGAGGTTAGTGCATAAGAGGAGAAAAGTATAAAATAATAATAAGGAGTTTCAAAAATGCCACAGTGGATAAAATTGTTAACTATTTTCATATATATTAAATATATAATATAGATATATTATATATCTTAAATATATGTGTAAATGTTTTATATATAGAAAAAGAAAGTAGGAAATATGCTTGAACTCATGAATATGGGAAAGGACTTTCTGTACTAAAAACCAATAGCATCGGCCACAAGCTCGACAATTAGTAAGTAGGAATCTAAAAACTTCTGTATAGTGAAGGAAATCACCATTTGATCAAAGTGGCAGTGCATGAATCTGGAAAATATCTTCACTAAATATATGTCTGATAGAGAATTAATATCTAGACTATATAATGAATTAAAAAATATGTACATGATCAGCTATTTTCATGTGTTTTGATTATTGGTCTAAGGCAGGTTCTTGTTCTTCCAAGGCAAGGGATTGAAAAGTCCTTCCAGCCTATTTTCTCTGAAATAGATGATGAAGCAAAGATGATGGGTTGTACATGCATGGTGATATATAAATGGCCTTCCTAAACTGCTGTGCTCAGAACGCTATAGTCTACTGGAACTGCACACATAGTCCTGCTGGTGAATTCAACATGATGGTTGAAAGAAGCTGTATGGTGTCACAACTGTAACAAATTGATCTGACCAACGCATCACTTTGGAAAGGTAAATCTTTACTTCAACACAGAGCAGATGTGCTTCCTTGAGCCACCATAAATGAGAGTGTTTCTGTGATTTAGACAGATCTCACTTGTATCCCAGCCTTGCGTTATTTCATAATTATCCTGTGGCCTATTTGTTTTACAGCTGAAAATTACTGGTTTGTGGACCATATACAGCTAAAAATGAGTTTTATACAGGTTAACATAAAATAAATATCAAATGGGCATATACTAAATGTTAAAGGCAGGCAATTTTGGAACTCATAATCACTAAGCATAATTAAAGGTATTTCAGTATATTTAATTAGAGTCAAAATTCTAGGTGACATATTGCTATTACTAATAGTAGTAATCAGTATTATTTTTATAGTCCTAATAAAGTTATTCAAAATGGCCTTCATATTCAATTATATATGTGGAAATATGTATGTTTACAATAATATTTTTAGCATATACTGGAATTACTTTTGGAAAAAATAATGCTTTATGTGTACCTTTTGAAAATGTTCATGATACATTAGGAATAAATTTTTGGCTTTGGTTATGGACCAAAACACATACCACATTCTTTCTCACAAATGCATACATACATATATACATACACATGCAAATAGTTATTTGCACATGGTTCTATATTATGGAGATAGGTAGAAAGAAACAGATCAAATAATAGCATTAAACATTTTCTTTGGTAACATCAGGCATGGAGATTAGCGTAGACTACCATGTCAATGTCAGAGGCATCGATTTTGACATGGCCCTTGGCAGCAGCCCTTGCCAAGCTATCACTAGGGCTCCAGGTGGAAAGTAGGTCACCCATGTCAGCCAGTTCTTCAGTGCTCTTGAATATTCAGATCTGCCTCTCTCCTTAGCACATGACCCTTTCTGCCTTCCTCTCTCCCCCACTTCCCCACCATATACTCACTCACAATGAGTGCCTTATCAGCTGTGCCTATGGCACTGGGCAGGTGCTCACCCAAGACAAGTGCCCTGGGGTGGAGCTGTAGCTGTCCTCCATGTGCCCAGGCCTCTTGGCACTGAGCAGTTGGTGATGTCAATACAGATTATTTAGAGAAGTCCAGAATAAATGTAATTCACATGAGGTAAATCTGTGCTAACATGAGTTTTCTAAGATTTTGCTTCTTCTTCACATTTATTTTTTCAAGGAAGAACAGATATGATTTTTTTTTTGATAAACATTTCCTCTCTTATTTTTTTTAGTGGTGCTGAGGATGGATGAAACCTAGGGCCTCATGCATACAAGGAGAGAACTCTATCAACTAAGTTATATCCCCAGAACGGCAACACTTTTCTAATATTAGAGAAATGTATCATAAAGCCAAAGAAATCCTCTCCAGCTAATGTTCTGTGCAATGGTGATAATAACAGTGACAGAATGGAAACAAGCTAATATTTATTGTTACTTAGGGGGAAATGTTCTCATGTGTTTGGGGGTAATGATACTGTAAGCAAAATGGCTATGATGCTAGCATATAAGAAGTATAGTAACACAGGCCATGCCTGTAATTCCAGCACTTGGAAGGCTGAAGCAGAATGACTGAGTCAGAGGCCAGCCTGGGCTATACAGTGAGACACTTTCTCAAAAACAAAAACAAAAACAAAGGGAAAAAAACATAGCACCTTCAGCTATGCACCAAACTTGATAACAACAGTGAGTGAGTATAACTGTTTTGTGAATATCTTGGCCTATACTTTTTATTCTTATTCCAAAATGTACTCCTACTTATAATTAAAAGTTTACTGAAAAACAAAACAAGACAAATAGACAAACTTCCAAAACCAAGAAAAGTTAGAAAATTTTGTTTGGAAAAAATACATTATGGCCTTTTAGTTTGTGGTTTTATTAATGTCTTTAAGATGTTGACAAAAATGTAGTTTTAAAATACTATTAAGAAAATAGGCCTGGCTACAGTGGCACATGGCTTTAATCCCAGCACTTGGGAGGCAGAGCCAGATGAATCTCTGTGAGTTCAAGGCCAGCCTAGTCTACAGAGCAAGATCCAAGACAGGCACCAAAACTATACAGAGAAACCCTGTCTCAAAAATCCAAAAAACAACAATAAATAAATAAATAAATAAATAAATAAGTACAAAGCATCAGAATAAGATATGTATTAATGGAGAAAATGTTCTACATTAAGGGTAGAAGAGAAAGAGTACAGTGAAGAGTAAACTAAAGACTGGGTCATGATTTGTGAAAATGAAATAATTGGGGAGCTTCATTTGGTAATGAAGGGGAGGAGAGAAAATTTCTAACTCATAGTTTTTAAAAATAGAAATGAAGAATCTCTTAAAACAAATACTATTTATTCCACATTTATTATTGCAGTTTAAGGAAAACAGACAATCCCCAAGGGAGAGAGAATAAAAGTATAAAGCATTTTAGTCTATTCATAGAGGTAAAAATTGAAAAGATCAGTTAAGAATGATCCGTTCTAGAGCACATTCCTCTGAGGCAAAGAAGGTCATAGCTAGAGAATGTGTAGACTCAGATTAAAACTACGCCACCCTGTCCTATGTGTAAGTACAAACACACTAAAATATACATTGGTGAAAATGTACTGAAGGCAGAAAACGTTGGATTTGGGCTCTTAAAATAAATTAAGAATACCAATATTTTTTAGAGTGAAAAAATAAGAGATAGAGTTTAAACGAAACAGATTTCCCTGAAACAGGTAGATTGAGAAAAAAAAGGAGTCAATGGATGTGATTATTTGTAACCATTTGTCTCAAGGCACAAATAGAAGAAAAGCACTGGTTTAGAATAAAGAATAGAAAGACCAAATAAGATATGACATAGATGAACATTTTATAGTTAGAGTTGTGTAAAGGTCATGAAATGAGGAGAATGAACTGCTTGCTTTCTAGGCGTGACATCGCTGTTGCCCTCAACTCACCACAACTAGAGTTTGTAGTTAGAGTTTTCCTGCCTGGCCCAGTCAGGACAAATCTCTCTCACCCGCCAGTCCCACAGTCACTCAGACCCAACCAAGTAAACACAGAAACTTATATTGCTTACAAACTGTATGACCGTGGCAGGCTTCTTGATATCTACTTTTTCTATCTTAAATTAACCCATTTCTGCTTATCTATACTTTGCCACATGGCTTGTGGCTTACCAGTGTCTTTACATGTTGCTTCTCATGGCGGCGGCTGGCGGTGTCTCTCTCCAGTCTTCTACTTCCCAGAATTCTCTTCTCTCTTGTCCCGCCTATACTTCCTGCCTGGCCACTGGCCAATCAGAACTTTATTTACACAAAGCGATATCCACAGCACTTCCCCTTTTCTTTTTTTTTAAGGAAGGTTTTAACTTTTACATACCACAATTACATATAACAAAACAGTCATCACGCAAGAATTACAGTTACAATATTAAAGAAGATATCCTATCTATCTTATATTTGTGAGTCTAAGGTTTTATATCTAACTTATCTTGTATCATAACTGAGGAAATTATAACTATCTAGCCTTTAACCACATCAAAGACCTCAGAAGGATATCATATTACCTGAGAACCGGGAGAAGGATGCAAGCAACTTTCGGGAGTCTAGTAGGGTAAACAGAGACAGCTGGCAGCCTGGACAGTCACCTAATGTTCCTTTGTAAAGTTGGGGCATTTGTCTTTAGCCCACAGGGTTAGAGTCTCTTGGTCACTTTTCTCAGTGTCCTGTAGAATGTCTGGCCATTTCCTCTGTGAAGCAGGAACCTGAAGGACCATTTTGTCAAGCAAAGTTTAGTGGTCACCTTTTATGGGTCCTGCACGTCCAGTCGATCAAGCAGTCCATACAAGAACAGTTTCTTGCCCAAATGGCTATTTTTGTCAAGGTGAAGATAAACTCCATATGAAGTGTCTTCAATGCCCATCCTCCTCTCTGAAGTAAATTGGTGCTGCCAGGAGCAGACATGTCTCACTGTCCAGAAAATCTAAATTTTAAAAGTATTTTAAATGACATATTCTGTAGGTCTTTGAAGTATTTGAAGATTACCTATCTATCTGAAATATCTCTGTGTATACCTAGAAGACGAAGCAGTAAAGGGTAAGGTTTTCCGCTTTTGCTCTGACCTCGTGGTTTTTAACTCTGCAATCGGTTCTGTGTTTCTTATTTAACAAGCTGGTTACATCTACAAGAGTTAGCCTCAAATGATCAACCTCCCTCTAGCATGGATGAGGCAGAGGTTGGTGAGTCTGCACACTTCCATGAGGAGTTGTTGGCAGTTGATTTCTGTTGTGGGAGAGAAAGTCACTTTTCTTTGGGGCCTGTTTACTGTCAGGTTGCCCATAGTCTAGTGGATGACTGCACATCCATACAAATATGGACAGAACTATTTGGACACAATGATTATATTTATAATGTACATACATGTAACATTATACAGACTGAATAGGTTATACTTAATAATGTAACAAAAATGGATGCAAAAAGAGAACACAAATTTTAAAGAAAGCAAAGAGAGTCAAGTTAGAGGATTTGAAGGAAGGAAAGAGAAGAGATTAATGATATAATTAATTATAATGTTTCAGAAAAGAAAACAGAAGAATGAAGTTTGTAGAAGTAGTTGTTGGGGGTAGCATCCTGGAACAAGTGATGTAAATAACAAGGATACATTGTATGCATGTAGAAATTTTTCAAATAATTGTTTTAAGTTAAAAAGATTTATTGTATTTCAGTTCTCTTATGCTTTTATTCTTATTTTTTTCTACTCTGGGATACTTCCTACAAATCTTCAGAGGTTCTTTCAAATCAATAAGTTGGTACCTTTAGATTTATTACCTGGTTATGAAAATGAGTCAATGCCATTTAAGCAAAATTTCCAGTACTGCAGGAGTGTGTACAGGATCTGTGTTGAAATACCATTTAACTCAGCAACTCTTAATTCTTGGTGATATGTGGATTTTTATAGTTGTTAACACTATGTATTTCATGTTGTGAGCTAATGCATCTGTGCAGAGAAAGAAAATATCTCCCAACATAGTAAGTAATGCATCTCTGTTAATCCAGTTCAACAACTTTTAAATAAAACTGGAAGTACAAATGGAATCTAGATAACTCTCTTTTGGGCTCAGCACTAACTAATATAAAGATATTTAAATCTCTCCTAGACTTATACTGCAGAATCAACAGTATTCACTCTATAATTTATTCTTTGTCTCCATTGATAAGGTTCATATTAAAGATCTTATTGTTTAAATCAGTTCAATAGCTTCAAACTTACATCATTTCCTATAGTCTTGTACCTATTATTATTTTGCCTACTCTTCTTTTAATAATATGTTGTTGAATGATGCTTACAAATAAATCTTATGTTTGCAGGTATTGTCTGTTTGGCCTATACTGAATTACTTATATAAATAACATACTCAGTGACTGAGCTAAGCCTATCAATACAAATAAATGTGATTCAGTGGAACTCTATCAATTGCTTAGCTCAAGATTTTTTAATGTTACTTGACTTTAAAACCTGACTGTGGCAGAGATGAACTGCTGGTCTTCTGCTACATGTCAGTCTTCTAAGATTAGGATACCTCACTGTCTTCTTTACTTTCAAACTGTGGGATAAACAGAATGACTCATAATTCTACTTCAGCATCGTTTATTGCATAATTCTTCTCTCTTGTGAAGAAAAAATATATGCTTCTAGACCTTACTGGCTAGTTTATGTCAACTTGACACAAGCTAGACTCATCAGAGAAGAGGAAGCCTCAATTGACAAAATGTCTCCATAAGATCAGACAGTAGGCAAGCCTGTGGGGCATTTTATTTTAGTAATTCATGGGAAAGTATCCAGCCTATTATGGGTGAAGTACCTACTGGACTGTTAGTCCCATTCTTTAAGAAAGCAGGTTGAGCAAGCTGTGGATAGTAAGGAAGTCAGTAGCACTCCATGGTGGCCACTGCACCAACTTCTGTTCCCATGTTCCTGCCATCCCTGAGTGCCTGCCCTCCCTACTTTTTATGAACTGCTATACGGAACTGTAAGCAAAACACACACTTTCCTCCTCAAGTTGATTTTGATAGTGGTGTTTCATTATAGCAATAGTAATACCAGCGTAGATGTAAACTGATTGCTTAGCAGGATAATAAAATTAATCATGCAATAGCAGTTGTTAACTGTTGAAATAAAGCCCTGTCTGGTCCACATTAACATAGAGACAGTGAGTCCAGCTTTGATAAGCCCCATAATCCCAAAACATGGACACATGTATCATGGTCCTTGAAATTCACACTGCTTTCAGTGCTTGTATCACATATCCATTTAATGTTCATGTGAAAAATATATTGGTAACAGAAACCACGTTTTGTACCTTCTGTCCATGATGCCCAAAAGAACCCCTATTCTAGATAAAGATGAAATGTATGAGCTGTTTCATAAAAATGCTATAGTTTCTCTTTCAATACCCGGACTCAGGATTAGACTCTGTAACACTGGAGAAATTTCTTATAAATGTTTCAACTCTTGCTGCCATCCATATTATGAGGACTTTAATATCAAAAGATACATAGAATTAGTATTCATATGAATCCAAATAAAATGCATGTTTGTCATATATTTTTCTACTTGAGAATTACTTTTTTCTTTAGAATAACATTATTATTATTATTATTTTAATTTTACATATCAGCCATGGGTTCCCCTGTCCTCCCCACTCCCCCACCCACCCCCACCTTCCCTCCAGCCCCTCCCCTCCATTCCCATGTCCTCCAGGACCAAGACTCCCATGGGGACTCATTTAAACCTGGTGGATTCACTACAGGCAGGTCCAGTCCCCTCCTTCCAGGCAGAGCATGTGTCCCTATGTAAGCCCAAGGTTCCAAACAGCCAGCTCATGCACTAAGGACAGGTTCTGGTCCCACAGCCTGGATGCCTCCCAAATAGTTCAAGCTGTTCAATTGTCTCACTTATCCAGAGGGCCTGATCCAGCTGGGGGCTCCACAGCCTTTGGTTCATAATTCATGTGCTTCCATTTGATTGGCTATTTGTCCCTGTGCTTTTTGCAATCTGGGATTCAACAATTCACGCTCTTACAGTCCCTCCTCTTTCTCAACAGTTGGACACCTGGAGCTCCACCTGGGGCCTGGCTGAGGATCTCTGCATCCACTTCCATCAGTTATTGGACGAGAGTTCCAGCCCAACTGTTAGGGTGTTTAGTCATCTGATCACCAGACTAGGTCAGATCAGGCTTTCTCTCGACCATTGCCAGCAATCTACAGAGGATGTATCATTGAGGATTTCTGGGGACCTCTCCAGCACTCTGCCTATTCCTGTTCTCATGTGGTCTTCATTTATCATGGTCTGTTATTCCTCATTCTCCCTTTCTGTTCTTGATCCAGCTGGGATCTCCTGCTCCCCTAAGCTTTCTTTCCCTCAATCCTTGCCCTTGCTTACTCCCACTGTCGTTTTCTAGGGTCCCGTTTTCTAGGTAGCCTCCCAGGAGTTGTGTAGCAGTCTAGTCATCTTTGTTTTACATCTAGTATCCTACTATGAGTGAGTACATACCATGTTTGTCCTTCTGAGTCTGGGTTACCTCACTCAGGATGATTTTTTTCTAGATGCATCCATTTGCCTGCAAACCTCATGATGTCATTGTTTTTCTCTGCTGAGTAGTACTCCATTGTGTATATGTACCATATTTTCTTTATCCATTCTTCATTTGAAGGGTATCTAGGTTGTTTCCCGGTTCTGGCTATTACAAACAACGCTGATATGAACATAGCTGAGCAAATACCCTTGTGGTATGATTGAGCATTCCTTGGGTATATGCCCAAGAGTGCTATAGCTGGGTCTTGGGGGAGATGGATTCCCAATTTTCTAAGGAAGTGCCATATTGATTTCCAAAGTGGCTGTATAAGCTTGCATTCCCACCAGCAGTGGAGGAGAATTCCCCTTGTTCCACATACTTTCCAGCATAAGCTGTGTTCTGTGTTTTGGGCTGGAGAGTTGGCTCAGTGGTTCAGAGTACTGTCTGCTCTTCCTGAGATTCTGAGTTCAATTCCCAGGAACCACATGGTGGCTCACAACTATCTGTAATGAGGTCTGGTGCCCTCTTCTGGCCTGCAGACAGAGAATTACTTTTAATTATCTGGTTAAAAGTGAGCCAATTACTGCCAATTTCTTATAAGAATACTGTGTTTGTGATGAAAAATTTTGTCTTCTCTTTACTCACTATTGTATATGTGATAACAAGTGTGTCCACTTTCACTAGGGAAAATGTGAGGTCATGCCAGTTCCAGGGCATCTAGCTTTGATGTTTCTGCAAGTTTCTGTCTGTTCCTCTTTTTCTTGCATAGGCAATGCCTGCCAAAAGAATCCTTATTTTCTAAAGGTGCTAAGGAGAATTTTTAAATTATTATTTTCATGAATGATTAATCGCTAGCAAGAGAAAATTAAGAGGATGCAAAAAAGCTGGTGGAATTTGTAAAACGAGTTATTTGGTGAAGTAGCAGATGTTGAATATTTCAGTATTCCTTTGCAGGGCTGTGCCGGGTGTAAGAAAACAAGGGAGGTACATTTTCTCAAGCACCAGTGAGACATTTGATCAATGTTCAAATGGCAGACAAGCCTCATTATCACAGTGTCCAGCAGGGGTAAGTATTCAGATGGGTGCTGTCATTAAAGTAGTTTGTGTGTCTGTGCTAATTACATTTCTCATTTCTAAGCAAGGGCATTTTTATCAATGCAAATTTGTCATCCTTGCAGCAGGGAGCCCAGGTACAATGAAAGATAAAATAATGCCTTTGTGGGCACACGGGGCTCTGCTGGAATTCTGCAAATGTATGATAAGAAAATCCATCCTTTTTGTCCCAAATGCCATTAGGAAATTGAGACTTAAGTCAGATGGAAAGCCAAAAAGTAGGAGCCATATGTGTTTTGCATTTGTGTGTAAGTTGTGGCACATTGGGATTCACTGCTACATGTGCATTGTGTTTATAATTTAAAAGATAATAAATATTTTATTTTTATCCTATCATAGGATATAGAAAAATGTATGTGTGTATATAGTTTTATTTAATCCTTAAAGAAGGCTATGATTTCATCCAGGAGATTAAAACTCAGACAGTTGAATGGTGCATCCATAAACAGAGTTTCAGAGCAGTGCCACAGTTTCAGTCAAGATGTCAGGTTCTAAAATGTAAGACATACTGTTACTACCCACAGTGCATCCTTCAGCATAATATCCAGACTTTAAATTGAAATAAATAAATAGAAAACATTAAAGAAGAAATAGAGCAATATAAAGCTTTGTGAGATATAATTGGATTTGCCCTGTGCACATCATCAATACTCAATTTGTTTTATTAGTTCTCAAATGTGCTCTGCAATCAGTTTTATGAACCACTCTATTGGCTTTTAGATACAACAGCAAAGTCAAATGTCCAAACAGCTATCAGCAACATGACCTCAAATTTTAGATCATTTCTTCATTAATCATATTTTTTCTCCCCTGCCTCAGCTCCTAAGAAAAGGGAATTAATTAAAAGTGCTTTCCCCAAATGATTATGTTGGAAAATAGAATTTGATATAAGGAATAAATGTAGCTTTAGTACAATAGTACAAATAACTAAAGAATGACTTTTATATTCTCAATTTTTATATCATCTTGTAAGTTTAATTATATATATTTTCAAAAATCTGCCAATTAATTGTATTATCATTAGAATCTACATTAGACATCAATTCCATATACATAGGCACTCAACTTTTCATACTCATTTAGGATAATCTTGGTTAAAATTAAAATAATAGGTTTTTTAATTTTAAATTAAAGAACAAACAGCATATTAGAATTTTTATCTTCCCTATTTTTAATGTCTCATGTTATTAAATTATTACTAAATGGAATGGCTGTTGGTTAAGTAGCAGCACTCCTGGATGGCCACTGCCTTGGTTTGTTTAATAAATTGTGCAGTTCTGTAGTTAGAGTTTTCCTGCCTGGCCCAGTCAGGACAAATCTCTCTTACCAGCCAGTCCCACAGTCACTCAGACCCAACCAAGAAAGCACACAGAAACTTACATTGTTTACAAACTGTATGGCCGAGGCAGGCTGCTTGTTATCTACCTTTTCTATCTTAAATTAACCCATTTCTGTTAGTCTATACTTTGCCACATGGCTTGTGGCTTACCAGTGTCTTTACATGTTGCTTTTCATGGCGGCGGCTGGAGGTGTCTCTCTCCAGTCTTCTACTTCCCAGAATTCTCTTCTCTCTTGTCCCGCCTATACTTCCTGCCTGGCCACTGACCAATCAGAACTTTATTTACACAGAGCAATATCCACAGCACTTCCCCTTTTCTTTTTTTTTTAAGGAAGGTTTTAACTTTTACATAGTACAATTACATATAACAAAACAATTATCAAGCAATAATTACAGTTACGATATTAAAGAAGATATCCTATCTATCTTATATTTGTAAGTCTAAGGTTTTATATCTAACTTATCTTGTATCATAACTGAGGAAATTATAACTATCTAGTCTTCAACCACATCAAAGACCTCAGAAGGATCATATTACCTGAGAACCGGGAGAAGGATGTAAACATTTTTCAGGAGTCTTGCAAGAGTAGACAGAGACAGCTGGCAGCCTGGACAGTCACCTAATGTTCCTTTGTAAAGTTGGGGCATTTTTCTTTAGCCCACAGGGCTAGAGTCTCTTAGTCACTTCTCTCAGTGTCCTGTAGAATGTCTGGCAGTTTCCTCTGCGAAGCAGGAACCTAAAGGACCATTTTGTCAAGCAAAGTTCAGTGGTCACCTTTCTATGGGTCCTGCATGTCCAGTCGATCAAGCAGTCCAGGCAAGAACAGTTTCTTGCCCAAATGGCTATTTTTGCCAAGGTGAAGATAAGATATGAAGTGTCTTCAATGCCCATCCTCCTCTCTGAAGTAAAACGGTGCTGCCAGGAGCAGACTGTCCAGAAAGTCTAAATTTTAAAAGTATTTTAAATGCCATATTCTGTAGGTCTTTGAAGTATTTGAAGATTACCTATCTATCTGAAATATCTCTTGTATACCTAGAAGACTTAACTAACATGGCTGTGAGTATGATTATCATAGATGACCAGTTATTAATCTATTTTTAATTATCCATTACAATTTTAAATGAGCTATATAAACATAATTACCTTAAACACAAGTAGAAATATACACACAGTATAACAAAATTTACTTTAAGTTTGTATCAATAGACTAAAGTCTATACCAATGTAAAACATTTTAAATGAGTTGTTGCTCTTTAGAAGTAAGTTCCTTAATCTACCCTTTCTTCCTATTATATCTATATCATATCCCCTTTTCTTCTTTAGAAAGAGATCACATTTATAATCAATCTACTTTAAAGAAAAATATTGGTTTCTCTCTGTCCCACACCAGAGGGCTCTTTTGATTTGGGACACAAGAATCTCTTAACCTTTTCTTTTAGCAATATGTCTGGGTTTAGAGAAGGAGTGAGCCAATTCCATCTCCAAAGCCAGCTTGATAATTTTGGGAATGTGGACGTAGTTTCTCTTACTACTTCCTGCTGGAGGGGGGCGCTGCATCTTATGGGGACACAAAGAAAATTTTATGATTATGGAGTAGTCCATGAGGATAAACCTCTGAGCCAGTTGCCTTTAAACCCTTCTGGATGTCGGATCATCTGGGCCATGGTGTCATCGGAGACCTTTTAGGTGGTCTTGGCTGATCAAACCTGATGTATCTTAATCTGGAACAAATCCACAGCCTCTGGCTTTCTGTGGAAACAAAAGCAGAGACTCCTTTTTAAAGCAACATATCCTTATATCCAAATTTCAAAGTCAAGGTACCTTTAAAATACATTTTTGTTTAACTCAATAGCTTTTATGATCAAATCTTTTTCTGTGGTTAAAAATCCCAAAGACAAGACAAACCAGATTTTTTGTGTAATATCCATCTTTGTAAGACTGAAACACCACTGTGGCTGCTGGCTCCGCCCACCTCAGCTTCCCAACATGGCGGTGGTACAGTTTACCACCAGCTTTGGGTCTGGAGCCATGTGTACCATCAACTATCAGAAGCAGTTCTATCAGAGCAGTGCATAGCCCAGAAACCCTTTTTTTTTTTTTTTTTTTTTTTTTTTTTTTTTTTAAATCTAGCAAAGGCTAAATCTACCATGTAGCAGAGTAAAGTGTCACTTGTAGACTCCTCATTTCTGCCATACTGTAGGTCAGATGCACACGCCAGGAACCCGCCAGGAAACCGCCATAGTAGCTCAAACCGGCAGGCTGTCATTAACTTGAGAGAGACAATTAGGAAGTTGTTTTTAGCTCCGTCTTAGAATCTTTTTTTTAGGTTTTAGGTGGAAACTCTTGCCCCACTAGATAGTTATAATTTCCTCAGTTATGATACAAGGTAAGTTAGATATAAAACCTTACACTTACAAATATAAGATAGATAGGATATCTTCTTTAATATCGTAACTGTAATTATTGCTTGATAATTGTTTTGCTATATGTAATTGTACTATGTAAAAGTTAAAACCTTCCTTAAAAAAAAAAAAAAGAAAGAAAAGGGGAAGTGCTGTGGATATTGCTCTGTGTAAATAAAGTTCTGATTGGTCAGTGGCCAGGCAGGAAGTATAGGCGGGACAAGAGAGAAGAGAATTCTGGGAAGTAGAAGACTGGAGAGGGACACCGCCAGCCGCTGCCATGAAAAGCAACATGTAAAGACACTGGTAAGCCACAAGCCATGTGGCAAAGTATAGACTAACAGAAATGGGTTAATTTAAGATAGAAGAAGTAGATAACAAGCAGCCTGCCTCGGCCATACAGTTTGTAAACAATATAAGTTTTTGTGTGCTTTCTTGGTTGGGTCTGAGCGACTGTGGGACTGGCGGGTAAGAGAGATTTGTCCTGACTGGGCCAGGCAGGAAAACTCTAACTACACTAATTTGTCCTCTTGCTTCTTTTATATACCTTTATATATTGGTGAAATTATTAAGGCCACTCCACGTAGTTAAAAGGGAGGTTTATTTTGTGGGGTACTTACAAATGAAGGGGTAGGTTACAGGGTCTGGCAAGGGTATAGCGCAGTCCGGCGGTGTTCTCTGGAGAACTCTGCTCAGTCTACCTCCAGCGTCCAGAGTCCGGGAACCAAGAGAGAGACCTCTTCCCGATCCTTGGTCTTCCGCTCCCTCCTCCGCCCCGCCTTGTGGGCGTGACCATTACCAAAGCCTCAGTGGGGGTTGGAACTTCCAGGCCAATGCTGGGATGGCTATCCAATACATTTATATATTTGCCTCTGTGTGTGTGTGTGTGTGTGTGTGTGTGTGTGTGTGTGTGTGTGTGTGAACACACACGCGTGCACAAATGCGCACTCATGCAAAAGTCTTGCACATTGGCAATATTTTTCTGTTAATATCTACCAAGACTTTCCCATTACCCATACAGTCAGTATTCCTCAGTGTCAAGAAGTTAATGATGTTATTCCCATATTAGTTTTCCCCTCAGATTATGGAAACTATTAGCTGCCACATGACTGCCTACAGAGTACCACATTACCATTGTCACTTGAGTTTGAAAGTAGTGTTGTGGATAGATTATGAATGACAAAATATATGAAGCTGTCTTGTGGCAACATTGGTAATTTGCCTTGAAGGTTCAGCAGCAAGTATATTCTCTACATACAAATGCACTGGTGTCTCTAATGTGCTTTCTTAAATGTAGGAACTAAGGCCATACAAGTGTTGTACTGAATTTGGAAGAACAAAAGGTCTTCAGAAATTTATGGGGAAAACCATAAATATAATCTGGATAATTTTCATCCCAAACTGATTTAATCAGAAGAGAAATGCCCTCCTAACTTGTTAAGCCATATAACATTCAAGTGTCTAACTTTTGAACCTAATTTTAATCACCTATAAATTGCCAAGAGGAAACTCAATTTTCATCCAATGAGAAGAATTGGATATGCACTAATATTAGATTGAGCTAGACTCTATTACATAATATATATTTTAAAAATCAGTAAATTTATATAATTCCACATACCATTGATGCCATTATTATTTTCTAAACCTTATAAAATCACTTGGCATGTTTTGTTCTCACACTTACAATATATCATATTATAGATATTTTAATAATGTCATTTTTTTTTCTTTCAGTGGTGACTTTAGTTAGGATTGAGGAAACACACACACATACACAGAGCAAGTCATGCATAGAAAAGGAGAGCAGAGGAGGAACTTGGGACCTTGAAGTATACACTCCTTTGTGGTGATATTGTGTTCCCCAATATATTGTGCACCCTAATAGACTTATTTGGGGTCAGAGGACAGAACAGCCACTAGATAGACATAGAGGCCAGAAAATGGTGGCACACACACCTTTAATCCTATCATTCTAGAGGCAGAGATCCATCTGGATCTCTGTGAGTTCAAAGCCACACTGGAAATAGCTGGCTGTGGTAACAAGAGCCTTTAATCCCAGGAAGTGATGGCAGAAAGCAGAAAGGTATATAAGGCATGAAAACCAGTGCCTAGTTAAGCTTTTAGGCTTTGAGCAGCAGTTCAGCTGAGATTCATTTATTTACTTTGTTTGCCTCCATTGCCTACTATAAAATGTATACCATGGAGAACACTGTTCCTTCAGCTCAAGAGATTAAGAGACTTTTACTGGCTAGGTTAAGTTCAGAGGTTGACTATTGGGTCTCCTCTAGTATAATGTAATGTACAACACTAAGAGACAATATTAATGAGGAAAATTCTTAAACTTCATGATTAACTGTAGGAGGCATATAAGTCCTTGGGCTCACAGATAAACACTAGGGAAAACAGAAATATTAAACACACAGATTTGTCTCTGCAAAGAGAGAGATGTATAACCTGGTTTCCTCTAAGAAGCCTAGGAGTAGAAGTGATTAATAGCCTGATAACCTCTGCATTATCTGTATAGCCAGGCTTCACTGGTTCCCCTAGACCCTTATCTTGAGCCTGTTTATCTTAGTCGATCTATAATGCTGTCCTCCTCCAGATTCTTATCAAGAGCTTTGTTTACCCTGGCCCTGGAGTCTTAGTTATCTATACCCCTCTTTATGGAAGATGTCATTGTACTTCAGAAGAGTTTTGGTGTAATCATGCCTTAAGCTTTGTAGTTTACAAGGGATTGAATTAGTTATCACCAGGAACCGTTTTCCCAAATTCTGTTGTACTGAAATATGCCTAAAATAAACTACCCTGTGTCAGACTTTTCAGGTTTGAACCAACGCCATCTACTGAGTGCTGTTGGACTTCTTTCTTGCCTCATAAGCAGTGGTTCTCAATTTTCCTAATGATGTAACACTTGAATACAGTTATTCATGGTATGGTTATCCCTAGACATGAAATTATATTATTGCCACTTCATAACTGAAATTTTGCTCCTGTTATAAATCATAATGTAAATATCTGATATGCAGGATCTGGGATGTTCTGTATGACAAATGTGTTGCTGTGACTGGTTAATAAATAAAACACTGATTGGCCAGTAGCAAGGCAGGAAAAATAGGTGGAACAAGGACAGAGGAGAATTCTGGGAAGTGAAAGGCTGAGTCAGGAAGACACTGCCAGCTGCCATGATGAGAAGCAACATGTTAAGATACTGGTAAGCCACAAGCCACATGGCAACTTATAGATTAATAGAAATTGGTTAATTTAAGATATAAGAACAGTTAGCAAGAAGCCTGCCACAGCCATACAATTTGTAAGCAATATAAGTCTCTGTGTGTTTACTTGGTTGGGTCTGAGCAGCTGTGGGACTGGAAGGTGAGAGAGGTTTATCCTGACTGTGGGCCAGGCAGAAAACTCAAGCTACACAACCTCCAAAGGAGTGGTGGCACACAGGTTGAGAAACACTGTTATTGGGAATTGATACACTGCTGGTGGTGCTTATAAAGACCTCCCAATAGCCAAGTGTTGTTTTGTAGCAAAACTAAACAAAAATTCCCTCTTTTCATTACTATCTCTAAGTCTCTAAATAGCACTGCTTTTTGTTCATTTGTTTTTACAAGAAAACTTGACTTTGTAATCTTCAAGTTATCAATCTGAAAGTAATTCAGAGATTGTAAAGATATGTGACCTAATTATGAAACCAATGGATTAATTAAATATATTATTTCTATCTTGTGCTTATATAATATGTCAAGTTAGTATCCTTTTGAGAACTATATATGTATGCATTTTATAGTATATAATTTTCCAAAATGAATATAAATGATTTTTAAATTTTAGTGGTCCTAACTTGGGAAAAATATCACTTTATGGTTAATTTTACTAAATGCATAGAGATGTTAAAATCAAATCTATTATTTTTCACTAATCTCAAACATCTGTTTTTATAAACTTCAAAAATTTGGCAAATTAAATTATCTTCTAGTATTGTATACAATGAGGACCATTCCAGTCTCTCCATAGAAAGAATGTTAATCTAATACTCATAAGTGATACTACCTAGGTTCTTGAAATGCCTTTTGAGAAAGTACTGAAAGTACTGGGAAATGAGGTAGCTCTAAAGAATCTTCATGGAAATAAGAACTTAAAAGTCAACCAATTCCACTAGGAACTCCAGCTTGGTTTGAGTCCACCTTGATGGCACACAAATCATTTAGCTGCTGGAATTAAATGATCTTTATTTCCCAGGAACCCAGCAATTTGAGATAAATAAACACAAAATTCTTTTGCAAAGAACATAAGAAACTTCTTAGTAATTATTTCTATAAATATTTTTTATACTCTATCCTACAAATTGAAAGCTAGCCTCCTATTATGGTATCAGTTCACCCCAGAAGACAGTTCTGTAAGTTACTATCTCAGTGCTACCCTGAGTCAATATTTCTGATTCATTGTCTTCCCTGTTTCCATTGATAGAGGACATCTGTGAGATCTCATCTGTGAGATCTCATCTGTTCACTTGTTTCCTGGTTCCATCTGGGTCAACAACATCACCGTGCCTCTTAATTCATCTCCTTTCAATAAATACCAATTTATTTTCCCTTGCAAATGTGTTTGTTTACTTTTTCCCAAGATATTCTCCCATGCTGCCAATAGTCTGTTGGTGTACCGCCTTCTTTTTCCCAGCCCTCTTCTCATCCAGATTCATTCTTTTGTCCAGGGTCTGGTTATTGCCATTTCATTTTCAGATTTTACAGTACTTGTGACAAATTTATTCCATGTATGTGTTTATGCATGCATGTATGCACATATGTATATATGCAGTTTTTTCTCTTGTCTACATTTCTTTCTAGATTTTTCAACCAATGATAAGGATTACTTGAGTAGCATTTACCTATTTTTTCCCCTTTGGCTTAAATATACAGTTGGATCACTTTGGATCTGTTTTCCTTTTCCTGTTTTATTTTTATTTTTTACTTTTTATTGATTCTTTGTAGATTTCACCTTATGCGTACTTATCCCACTCCCTGTCCCTCACTTCTACACTCTGCACTTGCAACCTCCCCCACAAAACAAAATTTAAAAATAAAACCGAAAATCCCCTCCCCAAAAAATAAACAAACAAAATAAGTAAAAAAAAAAAAAATCTTGGCTTGTAAGTTGTAGTGTGGCCCAGTGAATCTCACGGCATACCCTTTAGTCCATACACCTTTATTGTAAGTGCTCATTGCAATGAGATGTGGGTCTGGCTGGAGGTCTCTGGCTTCTGCTGCACCATCAACACCAGACCTTACTAGGACTCTTCTTGGACATCGTACTGTTGCCTTATGTCATAGAGATCCTCCAGCTTGCAGTGTGCAGGTCTGCCCTTCAATATGGCCTCAGGTATTGGCCAGACCTGAGACAGAGATGTGTTTGTCATGCAGAGCCCACAAGGCAAGTCCCTTGGTGGCAACAAGAGCCCCAGATGTCAACTCAGAGCCCAGCTCCCCAGGGCCACTGACCTAGGCAGCAGTCTGAACCAGATGTCATCATAGTCCTGGATGGCAGTGCAGGAATCCTGGACAGGCATGGCCCTGTGAAGATCATTCCTTGGACCTCAACATGGACACAGGTAGGGGCCCAGACTCTGGGCATCCACTGGGCCCTTGGTGGTCAAAAGAACCTTGGACATCATCACAGACCTCAACAACTACATCAGAGCCACAAACCAAGTCATGCCCTTGGATGTAGCCCTGTTGCAGACATTGCCATGGCCCTGAGTGGCAAGCAGAGCATCTACCTCAGCCCATTTCTCACAAACTTCACCTCTTCAGATCTACCTTTCTCCCCAACACTGCTGGTGGGAGTGCAAACTTGTACAGCCACTTTGGAAATCAGTATAGCAGTTTCTCAGAAATTTGGGAATCTTAGACATTCAATTTACCCATGGGACAGACACTCAATTATACTACAAGGACACTTGCTCAACTATGTTCATAGCAGCGTTATTTGTAATAGCCAGAACCCAGAAACAAACTAGACATTCAGCTTTTATTAGACCAATCAGGTGCCTCAGAAAGGCAAGGTGAAACACATGCAACACATCTTTACATTATTAATCACTCATCCTAACCATCCTTACATCATTAAACAAGTGCAGCACAAACAAAAGTAACATATGTTAACACAGTTAAAATAATATTCTGTAGCATAAACTAATGCAACATGTCTTTGCCCAGTTAAAATAATGTTCTATAATAACCTTATACTTACCACAATGCTGCCTGACTGCCCTGCACTTTGGAGAATTCTTCCCACCCCAGTTCTAGAGACCTGGGGCAGAGCTGTGTTTGTCATCCAGAGCCCACAAGGCCTAGAAACACTAAGCAGTTCGTGTTTGAAACTTCCTGCCCCATTTTCAAACAATGATAAAAATTATTTGAGTAGCATTTGTCTATATATTTTTTCCTTTTAGCTTGAATAGTTTGAATGTCAAGTTGAATCACTTTGGCAATATGATCTTTTTTTTTTCTTCAAAATAATCGGATTTTTGACTGGAGACATCATTGTCCCTATATACATCAAAATCTCTAGCTTTTGATTTGCTATGCAGAATTTTCAAATTTTGAAAATTTTGAAATTTTGTGTTCTTGTCTTTTGTTTCTTCAATTTCTGTCTGACATAATTCATTATTTTGTTGTTCAGGAGAGACATTTGACATGTGTTGCTTTATTTTGTTTTATATTATATTGTGTTGTTTTGCTCTTGCCAAGGGCCAGGTTGTGGAATTAAGAAAATATTCTCAAAAAAAGTATTACTTATATGGGTGTTTTGTCACTCCCAGGTAGGTAGCTAAATGGCACTAAGATTCTTAGGATATATATCTAGTGTTAGCTGATTCATTTGAGTCCTGCATCTTACTTTAGTTAGAGTGCTAATTTCAATTTCACACATCTAGTGAGATCAGCAGTCTTTGTGTATTCCTCATGCATCTTTAGAATACATGTAGAAATATATGTGCATTCAAACATATAAAAAATCTTCGATCAGTGGAATTTATGTGATAAGAGAAAATATTGAATTTACAAAATATAATCTAACATGGCATAATAAAGAAGAAATGAGGTATGCCTGAGGCCATTGTTGTACAGCAATTTCTTCTAAATTGAAATGTTGCTTCCTGCAGGGAAAAGTGAGACTCATAAGATTCAAGAAGCTCATTAAACGTATCAGACATAAGTAGCTCAGAAAGTCACAAATGTCCCTCCTCATTTTTATGTAAGCATATACAACTGCCAGGCTGGGGACAGGCTAGTGGAACTTTTCACTGGGACTTCTTGGATGAAGCTAACCTGCACAGGCTGTTCATTGAATAATCCATGCTGTTTTTACTATCCCCAGTGATCTTACCAGTACACCAAACTAGACATAGGTGGATTCTTTTCATTGCTTTATTGTCAGTACACAGAATGGGATGAATGGACATTTGTGCATATCTCCATACCAGCAAGAAGATCAAAATTTTCTTCAAAAAGGAAATAGATAGAACTAGTGAGCCAGAAGAGCAGGTTAAAGCTCTCACTACCAAGCTATAGGCCTAAGCTGTTTCCCCAGGACCTCCATGAAAGAGAACTGACATAATTAGTTCTCAGCTGACCTCTGCAAACAAGATGAGGCATGCATCTCTCTCTCTCTGTGTCTGTGTCTGTGTGTCTCTCTCTCACATACACACACAACCACACAAACATGTAATTTCAAAATTATAAAACATTTAAAAGGAACAGACAGTATTGTCTTTGCCAACACATGTAATAAAATTGGAATGGTATAGAAAAGATTAGCTGAGTCTAAGGTCAGTGTGCATGGAAGACAAATTGGTGGACTAATTCAGGTTTTTATAAAAAGGCTAAACAAACATACTGGTCAGACACATAAAATTTAATTGAGAGCAAAGTCTTTGAAAAGAAGGAAAAAAGACCATACCCTAATTCTAAGGGACACAATTGCCAATAAAAACTGAAAATTATAAATATTTCTGGATAGAGAGTAGTCAAAACAGCAAGTGTTTATAAAACAACAACAATAATAAAAGTATAAAGTACTCCTAGGGTGTTAAAACTGTAAAACTTAAACATTCCTGTTATATACTATTCTTTAAAAACTTTAAATAGAATTAAAATAATTTTGTTTTATGATTCATATCTATAGAAGTCTAACCTACCAGGTAAGATGAACCAACTAGTGAAAACAGCAAGTATGTTTATGGGACAACCAACTGCCTTCCTCATTACCTTTGAAGTCCATTCCTTGGGAAGGAATTCATAGTGGTCATTGCCAACATGGTTGAAATGCTGGCAGGGGTCATAGGCTCCAGAGTGAAAGTCTCTGATGCTGTTTTATGTAACAGATATATCCTGTAGTCTTATTTTTTTCTTTTATCTATAGATTTTTGCTGATCTTAATACTAGGGAGAGAAATGTCTTATTGAAGTGTATAGCTGCCAATGCATAGACTTATAACTGTTCAAGATGATGAGAATAAATGATTATGTGTGATCAGCAATAGATGGGGCATCTGAACACTCTATCCTTCTCAGTCAAGGTAACAGAATATAATACAAGAAGGAGTAGACAAAGTTTAAAAGCCAAAGGAGGGGGAAAAGCACTATGAAACATGGTCTTCTACACAGGACATGTCTGTTACACACATGTACCACAGCAGCTGTGTTTACCTGGAAGTGACCTGCACAGGATCACACCAGTTAATAAAGAAAGCCTAGAAAATGAAGGGTCAAGGAAGACCTCACCCCTAGCTGAGCTGTTAAGGAAAACTGATGACTGATATAGTCAATAGAGTCGCTTTTCTTTGAAAGGTGGCCGTGAGCAGGTTGCCCAGTGCCCAGCGACAACTCCATAGTCACATACACCTGGGCATTACTGGTGTGACTCAGGGGAGTAGTAAAAATGGAAAGAGAGATCTAGAAGTGGGAAGAAAAATGTAATTGTCAGGATTCTCTGTAGAATTGGATGAATCGAGTGAAGGATAGATATAAATAAGACACACTATGCATATATATGACATTAAAAAGTTAATTTCCCAAACTGAGAAGAAAAATCAGACCACAAGAAAATTCAATAATGGTCAAAAGGTATGAATAATAATTTCTAACCAAAACTGAAAAAAAAAATAGGGATCTATTTTCTGTGATTTTAACATTTTGTTTATTTTTAAAAAAGTATATGAAAGGAAGCTGGGCAGTGGTAGCATATGCCTTTAATCCCAGTACAAGGAAGGCAGAGGCAGGAGAATCTTTATGAGCTCAAGACCAAACTGATGTACAGAGCCAGGACAACCAAAGCTACACAAAGAATTTCTTTCTTGAAAAACATAGGTATAAATGTGTGTGTGTGTGTGTGTGTGTGTGTGTGTGTGTGTGTGTGTGTGTGTGTGTAAGAAAAAATTAAAAGCAGGAATTTCATATTCTGGGTAAAAGTTTTGAAGCTGAGTCCACTCTGGTGGAAAAAAACCAGCAAGCACAGATGTGCACCTCCTGAACAGACGGGAAGTGAGGTGAAGAAAGACTGGAGGAGGATGGCTGAGGATACAGCCCTAAGTATACATCCCAGAATCCTATTTCCTCAAACAAGGCCCATCCTTTCACTTTTAGAATGATCAAGTAAATTCTCCAGAGTACTAATCCATAAGAATATTGTCCTATTGAATAAATCAGAGCCTTTGCAATCCAGTCACTTCTCCAAGTGCCATCATATGGCAGATACATCCCCAATATGTGACTCTGTAGGTGGCATTTTATATTTTAATCATAACAGATTTCATATCAAAATGGTATTCTACAATGGAAAAAAGAAAGCATCTTCAACAAATGGTGCTGGTATAACTGGATTTCAATGTGTAGAAGGCTGCAAATCCATAACTGTCACCGTACATAAAACTTAATTCCAAGTGGATCAAAGACCTCAACATAAATCCAGTTACTCTGAACCTGATAAAAGAGAAAGTAGGAAGTAGTATTGAATGCATTGGCACCAGGGATCACTTCCTAAATATAACACCAGTAGCATAGACACTGAGAGAAACAATCAATCAATGGGACATGTTGAAACTGAGAAGCTTTTGTAGAGCAAAGGACATGATCAACAAGACAAAGCAACAGCCTACAGAATGGGAAAAGGTCTTCACCATCCCCATATCTGATAGAGGACTGATATCCAGAATATATAAAGAACTCAAAAAATTAGACATCAGAATGCCCAACAGTCCAATTAATAAATGCACTATAGAACTAAACAGAGAATTCTCAACAGAGGAAGCTCAAATGGCTGAAAGACAATTAAGGAATTGCTCAACATCCCTAGTTATCCAGGAAATGCAAATCACAATGACTCTGAGATACCACCTTATACCTGTCAGAATGGCTAAGATAAAAAACACAGAAGACAGTTTATGCTAGAGAGGATGTGGAGCATGGGGAACTCCCCACCACTATGGTGGGAATGCAAACTTGTACAGCCACTTTGGAAATCAATATGGCACTTCCTTAGAAAATTGGGAATCCATCTCCCCCAAGACCCAGATATAGCACTCTTGGGCATATACCCAAGGAATGCTCAATCATACCACAAAGGCATTTGCTCAGCTATGTTCATATCAGCATTGTTTGTAATAGCCTGAACCTGGAAACAACCTAGATGCCCTTCAACTGAAAATGGATAAAGAAAATATGCTACATATATACAATGGAGTACTACTCAGCAGAGAAAAACAATGACATCATGAGGTTTGCAGGCAAATGGATGGATCTAGAAAAAATCATCCTGAGTGAGGTAACCCAGACTCAGAAAAACAAACATGGTATGTACTCACTCATAGGAGGATACTAGATGTAAAACAAAGATGACTAGACTGCTACACAACTCCAGGGAGGCTACCTAGGAAACAGGACCCTAGGAAAGACACAGGGATTACCCAATGACAGAGAAATGGATGAGATCTACATGAACAACCTGGATGACAATGGGAGTAATGAAGGGCAAGATTTGAGGGAAAGAAAGCTGAGGGGAGCAGGAGATCCCAGCTGGATCAAGAACAGAAAGGGAGAACAAAGAATAATAGACCATGATAAATGATGACCACATGAGAACAGGAATAGGCAGAGTGCTGGAGAGGCAGAAATCCACAATGATACATCCTTTGTAGACTGCTGGCAATGGTCGAGAGAAAGCCTGATCTGACCTAGTCTGGTGATCAGATGGCCAAACACCCTAACTGTCATGCTGGAACTCTTGTCCAATAAATGATGGAAGTGGATGCAGAGATCCTCAGCCAGGCCCCAGGGGGAGCTCCAGGTGTCCAATTGTAGAGCCTGGAAGGAGGTGACAGGACCTGCCTGTACTGAATCCACCAGGTTTAAATGAATCCCCAGGGGAGTCTTGGTCCTGGAGGAGATGGGAATGGAGGGGAGGGGATGAGGGGAAGGTGGGGGCAGGGATGGGAGGGGGGAGGACAGGGGAACCCATGGCTGATGTGTAAAATTAAAACACAAATATAATAAAAAAAATGGTATTCTACTTATACATTTGTAAATATACCATATTGAACACCACTGTGAATAACAGAAATGTAAAGTTAAAATTATATTTTAATAAATTATTAACAAAGAATTCAGAGAAACGCTATTGGATAAGACAAAACAACCATAGCATTTAGTATCAATAAATTTATCATATATCTTTCATTTGTGAACCAATTAGTTATCTATAAACTACATGCTATGGATCTATATGTTTGTCTGTCTGTCAGTCTGTCTGCCTCTCTATATGTTAACTGTTCTCGGTTAGTGGCCTCCTCTCATCACGTATGCCTTACAAAACATTAAAGAATAAAGATAATTATTGCATCTGAGGATGGAATGGCCAAATGATTTCATCAAATAGAGCCTCACACTTAAAATTTGCTCCAAGAAATGACAGGAAATCACTGTTTAGTAACACAATATTTAGAGCATTAAAATTTACAGTTGTGATATTTAAGTTTGGTGCAATTAACTACATTACAAAAATGACCTTTTTTAAAACTAGTGGTTCAAATGGGTAAAATATCTTGCCTAGATTGTCATAGCTATGTATTCATTGTGACTAGAATACAACTTTTGCCTTATGATTTCTTTAACTGAATTTTTTTTGTTTGTTTTCTTGTTATATTATTAAATATCCCAATGTCCAGAACAGTGATGCTTGGCCCCATTGCCAACACATCACATTTAAGGTAACCAGAGACAACTGGTGCTTAAGATACAAGTAATACATATTAGAAGAAATATGCGTTTTTCACAACTTCATTCTTGAGATATTCTCTGGGGAGATAATAAGACCCAAAGGCAAATGATAACAGTTTTACAGGTATTTTATTTATTAGTACCTTTAATTTTGACTGCATATGCAAATGTCCTAAATAAAGAATTAGGTTTTCTACTGGTAATTGGGATCCCTGGGGATGCAATTAGAACTGTATCCAAGTTTATCTGCCTGCCACATTCCTCAGAGATTGGTGTCTATGTTCAATTGCATAGCAAATCTGCCAGCTACACCCAAGAGAGAAATGGATACAGAATCAGGTTGAATTCCCCATTGATGTGTATGAAAGATGGAGAACAAGCAACTCTACTTCAATTTAAATCATGGTTTTCCTGCCCAAGGAAGAGAGGTAATCGTGAGCCACTTCTTCATTTGTACATTTGCATTGTTTACTTCATAACAGGTTCAATAATCTAGTACTCATAAGAATATCAACTGTATTAATTTGATCATCCGATAATTTTCCTTATCTAAGCATATATGTGTGTGTGTGTGTGTGTGTGTGTGTGTGTGTGTAATATGATGAGATAAACTAAAATCCCTGTGATGCTAGATTGTCATGTTTTAATTGTTCCTTGATTTATGAATAGCAATATGCAAACATGACTACAATTTTGCTACTAATAGTACTTGCCTCTGAATAAAGATTTCTGTTTTACACAAGAGTTTCATCAATACTACCTTTATTTATTCTTCTTGAAGTCCGGTTGCTCAGCAAAGCTGAACAATGAAGAGCAAAGACTAAAATTGAGTGGGATAAACTAGAGACAAATTCTTGAACATTTCTGTGCCAAACAGTAGAAGCATCACAGAAGCAGTTCAAGGGGAAATCATCTGTTAATATGATGGAAACAAAGGCATTAGTTTAATGCTAAGATATATTTTAGTGACATAGTACATCATTTCTGAGTTTACCAGATCAGTTCATGTTTGAGATTCTAAGGCCACAGAGGCATCCTGCTAACTTTTCATTCCCTAATATTTTTCCTTTTTCTGTTTTTATCTACTGGTTCCCTCTTTTATTGTATATTTCACATTTATCACGTCTTACAAGTAATACAGCATACTAAATATCATTTCCCTCTGATCACTGTCTATCATGTTACTTCTCTACAATAAAGATATGCTTCTAGAATTCACTATTATTTCCAAATAACATTGAATAGTTCTTAGAAATGCAGTACAGACTTAATATTTTTATTTATTTGTTTATTTATTTATTTATTGTTATAATTAATAATAATTTTATTTATATATTTGTATCTGTTCTTCTTTCTCTTTTTACTTTCAGAGCAGTAGTATTTGGGTTTTTTATTTTTTTTCTTTATTATTATGTGTTTTAAATTTTATACATAAGCCATGGGTTCCCCTGCTCTCCTCCCTCCGGCCCCCCCCCCCACCTTCCCCCCAGGCCCTCCCCTCCATTCCCATGTCCTCCAGGATCAAGGCACCCCTGGGGATTCATTTAAACCTGGTGGATTCAGTACAGGCAGGTCCAGTCCCCTTCTTCCAGGCTGAGCTTGTGTCCCTGTGAAAGCCCAAGGTTTCAAACAGCCTGCTCATGCACTAAGGACAGGTCCTGGTCCCACAGCCTGGATGCCTCCCAAACAGTTCAAGCTATTCAATTGTCTCACTTATCCAGAGGGCCTGATCCAGTTGGGGGCTCCACAGCTTTTGGTTCATAATTCATGTGCTTCCATTAATTTGGCTATTTGTCCCTGTGCTTTTTGCAATCTTGGGTTCAACAATTCACGCTCTTGCAGACCCTCCTCTTTCTCGACAGTTGGACACGTGGAGCTCCATCTGGGGCCTGGCTGAGGATCTCTGCATCCACTTCCATCACTTATTGGATGAGAGTTCCAAGACGACTGGTAGGGTGTTTAATCATCTGATCACCATACTAGGTCAGATCAGGCTTTCTCTTGACCATTGCCAGCATTGTGGATTTCTGGGGACCTCTCCAGCACTGCCTATTCCTGTTCTCATGTGGTCTTCATTTATCATGGTTTGTTATTCCTCATTCTCCCTTTCTGTTCTTGATCCAGCTGGGATCTTCTGCTCCCCTAAGCTTGCCCTTCATTACTCCCACTGTTGTCCAGGTTGTTCATGTAGATCTCATCCATTTCTCTGTCATTGGGTGATCCTTGGGTCTTTCCTAGGGTCCTGTTTCCTAGGTAGCCTCCCTGGAGTTGTGTAGCAGACTAGTCATCTTTGTTTTACATCTAGTATCCTCCTATGAGTGAATAAATATCATGTATGTCCTTCTGAGTCTGGGTTACCTCACTCATGATGATTTTTTTCTAGATCCATCCATTTGCCTGCAAACCTCATGATGTCATTGTTTTTCTCTGCTGAGTAGTACTCCATTGTGTATATGTACCATATTTTCTTTATCCATTCCCACCAGCAGTGGAGGAGAGTTTCCTATGGTCCACATCCTCTCCAGCATAAACTGTCTTCTGTGTTTTTTATCTTAGCCATTCTGACAGGTGTAAGGTGGTATCTCAGAGTCATTGTGATTTGCATTTCCTGGATAACTAGGGATGTTGAGCAATTCCTTAAATGTCTTTCAGCCATTTGAACTTACTCTGTGGAGAATTCTCTGTTTATTTCTATAGCCCATTTCTTAATTGGACTGTTGGGCATTTTGATGTCTAATTTCTGAAGTTCTTTATATATTCTAGAAATAAGCCCTCTGTCAGATGTGGGGTTGGTGAAGACCTTTTCCCATTCTGTAGGCTGTCGCTTTATCTTGTTGACCTTGTCCTTTGCTCTACAAAAGCTTCTCAGTTTCAACAGGTCCTATTGATTGATAGTTTCTCTCAGTGTCTGTGCTCCTGGTGTTATATTTAGAAAGTGATCTCTGGTGCCAATGCGTTCAAGAGTACTTCCTACTTTCTGTACTATCAGGTTCAGAGTACCTGGATTTATGTTGAGGTTTTTGATCCACTTGGATTTAAGTTTTGTGCACGGTGACAGATATGGATCTATTTGCAGCCTTGTACACATTGAAATCCAGTTATGCCAGCACCATTTGTTGAAGATGCTTTCTTTTTTCCATTGTATATTTTTGGCTTCTTTGTGAAAAATTATATGTTCATAGGTGTGCGGGTTAATGTCAGGGTCTTCAATTCGATTCCATTGGTCCACATGTCAGTTTTTATGCCATTATCCAAGCTGTTTTTTATTACAGTAGCTCTATAGTATAGCTTGAGGTCGGTGATTGTGATGCCTCCAGAGGTTGGTTTATTGTACAAGATTCTTTTGGTTGTCCTGGGTTTTTTGTTTTTCCATATGAAGCTGAGTATTATTCTTTCGAGATCTGTGAAGAATTGTGTTGGTAATTGGATGGGAATTGCGTTGAATCTGTAGATTGCTTTAGGTAAGATCACCATTTTTACTATGTTAATCTTGCCTATCCATGAGCATTGGAGATCTTTCCATTTTCTGACATCTTCTTCAATTTCTTTTTTCAGGGACTTAAAGTTCTTGTCATTTAGGTCCTTCACATGCTTAGTTATAGTAATCCCAAGGTGTTTTATATCATTTGTGGCTATTGTAAAGGGTGATGTATCTCTGATTTCCTTCTCAGCCTGTTTGTCTATTGTATATAGAAGGGCTACTGATTTTTTTGAGTTGATCTTGTATCCTGCAATGTTGCTGAAGGTTTTTATTAGCTGTATCAGTTCCTTGGTTGAATTTTTGGGGTCACTCATGTATACTAACATGTCATCTGCAAATAGGGAGAGGTTGACTTCTTCCTTTCCAATTTGTATTCCCTTAATCTCTTTATGTTGTCTTATAGCTCTGGCTAGAACTTCAAGTACTATATTGAATATGTACGGGGAGAGGGGACAGCCTTGCTTATTCCTGATTTTAGTGGTATTGCTTTGAGTTTCTCTCTATTTAATTTAATGCTGGCTGTTGGCTTGCTGTAGATTGCCTTTATTATGTTTAGGTATGTTCCCTGTATTCCTGATTGCTCCAAGACCTTTATCATGAAGGGGTGTTGGATTTTGTCAAATGTGTCTGCTGCATCTAGTGAGATGATCATGTGGTTTTTTTCTTTGAGTTTGTTTATATGGTGTATTACATTGACGGACTTTTGTATGGTGAACCACCCTTGTATCTCTGGGATGAAGCCTACTTGATCATGGTGGATAATTGTTTTGATGTGTTCTTGGAGTCTGTTTGCCAGAATTTTATTGAGTATTTTTGCATCAATGTTCATGAGGGAGATCGGTCTGTAGTTCTCTTTCCTTGTTGCATCTTTGTTTGGTTTAGGAATCAGGGTAATTGTAGCCTCATAGAAGGAGTTTGGTAATATTCCTTCTGCTTCTATTGTGTGGAACAATTTGAAGAGTATTGGTATTAAGTCTTCTTTGAAGATCTGGTAGAATTCTGCAGTGAAACCATCAGGTCCAGGGCTTTTTTTGGTTGGGAGATTTTAATGACTGATTCTATTTCTTTAGGGGTTATTGGACTATTTAAATGGTTTATCTGGTCTTGATTTAACTTAGGTATGTGGTATCTATCCTGAAAATTATCCATTTCTTTTAGATTTTCTAGTTTTGTGGAGTAGAGGTGTTTTGAAGTTTGACCTGATGATTCTCTGGATTTCCTCATTGTCTGTTGTTATGTCCCCCTTTTCATTTCTGATTTTGTTAATTTGGATGCTCTCTCTCTGTCTTTTGGTTAGTTTGGATAAGGGCTTGTCTATCTTGTTGATCTTCTCAAAGTACCAAATCTTTGTTTCATTTATCCTTTGTATTGTTCTCTTTATTTCTATTTTATTGATTTCAGCTTTCAATTTGATAATTTCCTGGTGTCTGTTTCTCCTGGGATACTTTGCTTCTTCTTGTTCAAGGGCTTTCAGGTGTGCTGTCAAGTGACTAGCGTGAGATTTCTCCAGCCTCTTTATGTGGGCATTCAGTGCTAAGAATTTTCCTCTTAGCACTGCTTTCATAGTATCCCATAAGTTTGGACATGTGGTGTATTCATTTTCATTGATCTCTAGGAAGTCTTTAATTTCTTTCTTCATTTCTTCCTTAACCCATTGGTGATTCATTTGAGTATTATTCAGTTTCCATGATATTGTAATATTCCTGTAGTTTTTTCTGTTGTTAAAATCTAACTTTAAACCATGGTGGTCTGATAGAACACAGGAGGTTATTCCAATTGTTTTGTATCTCTTGAGATTTGCTTTGTGGCCAAGTATGTGGTCGATTTTAGAGAAGGTTCCATGGGGTGCTGAGAAGAAGGTATATTCTTTTTTGTTGGGGTAGAATGTTCTGTAGATATTGATTAAGTCCATTTGAGCCATAACATCAGTTAAGTCCATTATGTCTCTGTTAAATTTCTATTTGGCTGATCTGTCCAGAGGTGAAAGTGGGATGTTGAAGTCTTCTACTATTAATGTTTGGGGTTTTACATGTGATTTAAGCTTTAATAATGTTTCTTTTACATATGTGGGTGCCTATTTATGAGAAAGAATTCCATTGAGGTAGACTGATATTAATTTGGATATGAAAGTCAAAACATATTTATTTAAAGTTAAATTAAACTGTAACTTTTGTAATTTTTCAGTGATAACATTGATCTTTAGTAAAAGCATGTTTTGTTATAAATTTTAAATCATACACATTTCACTCTTCTAACTTACTAAAGTTTAGTATAAATTAAAATTCTTCATAAATAGCCAGCAAAAAACAAATGTATATGTTATATTGAAATATCTAAAATACTCAAATCCATAGGAACAGAATGTGGAACTGTTGTTACTTCAGTCTGCTCGAAGGAAGGAGTGTTTCTCAATGGCCATAGACTTTCATTTTTACAACATAGCACTGTTGCTATGGTGCTGCACTCTGGCTCTGTTGGGCGGGGTACGTCTGGGGGCAGGGGATAAGAAGGCACAGAACCAAGAACATAGATTCTGCGAATTGCCAGCAAGCTCGTTTTATTTTTTAAAAAGTGGTTTAAAAAGTGTGCTGTATGGCGGGCTTTGCGTCTATGGCTATTGTGGGATTTCTTGATTTGGCCCTGGGTCTTTCCTCATCAGTTATCACCTTGGAGGGCCGGTTTCAGGCTCCTCTATGTCAGGGTACTACTGCAAATATCACAGCTTTTTTTTTTTACTTGAGGCTTAGCTTGTTTATCTGGCATGTGGGCCTTTTCCTCACATAGAACAATCATAGTATATTTTGTAAGTGTGTGAAAACATTTAGCACTAAAGAAATTTACATTTCTCATAGATTTCCATGATGCCTTTCATTTACCTTATTTGGAATCATTTCATTTTTAAAATCATCCATATTTATTTAGCATATATTAAAATGCAAATGCTCTGAAACCATTAACAAAGTTGGAGGTGAGCCTGAGTTCTTTCTTCAAGAGAATAGCAGTTACAAATAGGTCTGAACATCACTGTGACACCTTCACATCTGCTGCCACAATCCAGTTCTTCCCTCATCAAAAGATTTTCAAAATTCAAGTGGCCAAAGGGCTATTAGGATTTGATGACTGTTGGGAGAGAATTGGTTTGGCCACTGAAAGGTTGGTCATGATCCAGGAGATGCCCATCTTACCAAGCACACGTGATATAACTATTTCTAAGAAAAAAAAAAAAAGAGGATAGGAATTTAGTAGATAGACATGTTAGGTAGCGATCTGGAATAGCTGAAGAGGAAGAAAAGAAGGTGGATATATTTAAAACATAGTATATCTGTATGAAATTCTTAAAGAATCATTTAAAAAACACAAAAGAGGCAAGCCAATCTGCCATCTTCAAAGGTGTTAGAGTCCCCTCCTGTTTTTACTAATGAGGTCTAATGTTTTCATTTTGCCATTAATTCTGAGCATTCAATAATCTACTTTAAGTATTATTCCTCATTGTCTTCCAGTACCACATACATTCAGGCTTTCAGTATACCATCACATCCTATGTCCTACACATTAACATTTTAAAGCCTTGGTAAAATGCTGTTTACTACAATCCATTCTCCCACCTGTTAAGCAGGTTGTTATGAGAAGCTTCCCTGATGAGTTCATTTTCAGCAAAATAGCTAGGCAGTTTCTCTACCAAGCCACCTAAGACTTATCAAGCCAGTACTTGAACTCTGTAACCAAAATGCTTTTTCTTCACATTTACCCTCCTCAGGAGATCTTCAAGATAGATTTCTTTAACCCCAAACACCAATAAGCAGCTGATCTGAGGGTAGCCAGAACAGGAAGACCAAATAGTAAACTTGCAGTTACTCCCATGTTACAACACGAAAGTTCTCTCTACCTCTGCATCCCTTTCCATCTACTAATGGTCCCTGGACTTTATAAAGGCTCTTGGAAGTATCATTTCAGGTTTTGTTTTCTTTTTCTTTTTTTCTCTAATAGTTCAGTTATATATCTATATCTTTGTTCTAACATTTGGTGTAACTTTTATATTCTTTATTGCTCAGTAATTATGGGAAGAATCTTTAACAAGAGAAAGATCACCTCAACTGGATGTAATACTGTTATTTATGGCACAGTCTTATGCAGAAGCTATTGAAATGTCAAACTTGCATAACTGAAATGTTATTCTTGCTATTTGGAGCACTTCTAGCTCTTGACATCCATCCTTACAGAGTTTTTGTCTATGACCAATGGTTTCCAAAACATAGCAGGTGGAGTCATATGGTCTTGTACTCTGAGACTAGCTTTTGCTTAAAGTTAGGCCCCTCCAGGGACATCTATATTGTTGAATGTCATTAAATTCCTTTTATATAAATGTGAATAGTATTGCATTATATACAAGTGAGTATTTCTACATGGTGCCCTTTGGTATGGCCTTTTACTGAAGAACCATCTACTCACATGCTTGTACATCTTCAAATTGTGTTTTAAGGATTTTCATTTTTATTTTGTTTTAGATAGATGTTAAATAAATTCCTTCCATAAAATATTCCATTTAGCTCTGTGATTTCCAAATATTTGCTCTCTATACATTACCTTGCATCCTGCTGACTATGCCCTTTGCAAACCATACTTTCTTTCTTCTCTGTTTTTAGTTGTTTACAAAGAATGTGAAGTTGTGTGGCTATAGAGGTGGGGTATTGGCGGAGTTATGGGAGGGGAGAAACATGATTAAAACACACTGCATGAGAAAAATTAAAAAACATATTACAAAAAAATTATCTTTCTTGTCTTCATGATCTCAAGTCATAAAGAAGCTGCCTCATCCTCCACTGTTTCACAGCTGCCCATGGTGTGTATTCTCATGGAATGAATATCTTTGCTCAGCATGAGAGTAAACATAAACTCCCCCTTCTTACAGTTCCTCTTGTCAGGCATTTGCTTAGAACTGCAAGAGAAGAATTGATGTGCCAATTCATCCTTAAGATTATTTGGAGAAGTCTATGGAAGAGAGTGGACAAGACTGCCAAGTTGAGGTTCCCAGGAATCAAACTTTTAAGTTCACCTCCATGCAGTGTTTTAAAATCTATTAGAACACATATGATTTTTGTCTAACATGGCTCCATGTTTGCCAACTCTTATACTAATGCTCTGAGCAGAATGTAGCCATGCTACAGCCTGCCTCCTTTCTAGGGAGCTTATTGCCATTTGAATTCAGTTTGCTGTTTGTTCTTTGTTCTCTAGTGGATCTGTGGAAGATGTTGCATCTCTTCCAGCCTTTAGGGTGAGAGACTTACCTGTTGTACTTTTCTACATCTTAACTACAAATAAAATTAAAAAACTGGAAATTTCCAAGTGCCAAAGATTATTATAACAGCACATCCCTGTGTATTAACTAGAGCTCACCTTCTCAAAGGGGCACTTCCAAGTTGATGCTAAATACATTTTGATTGATTTAAAACTTCTAAGAAAACAAAGAGGAAAGGAATAAAAATGTGAGGTCTCTGTTAAAGTGGCTGGCTTTGATAAATGATAAAATGCTAGAAGTCAGTGGGATGAAACATAAATTGGCCATTCATCCTAAGAAATTTAATCATTTTTTTCTCACAGGTGATGCTGAGTGCATTTGTGAAGGAAAAGGTAGTTGATGACAGGCTCTACTGTTTCCCCATGCTATCTCTGTGTCTCCTTAATTGATGAGGATGACTGTGATTTTTCTTCAGTGAAACAGATAAGATTGCTGATGATGATTTACAGTATGACACATTCTCAGTGATGAGCCAGAAACCTGAGAGGTAAGGTTCCAATTGCTGAATACTCAAGTGAATGCATTTGTACATAGGAGGGAAAATCCACTGTAAAATGCAATATTCACCTCTTTATAAAACAAGCAAACTCAGTAAGTTTTTTAAATGAGATATATTCCAGATTATATATTCCTTTAAAATAGTTCATTTATTCTATTAATCTTTAGAGTACAATACAAATTGCTATAATCAATGCACTTCCTAAAATATTCATACATTTAAGTGAAAAATAATATCTTATGAAATCTTATGAGCATATTAGAATAGAAAGAGATAACTGGATCTGAAAGAGTAAACAGAGTCCAGAGAGGAGTGAAACACTGTGTCATTAGATATCTTGAGAAAACAAGGGAAAACTCATGTATATACATACACACACACACACACATATATATATATATATGTGTGTGTGTGTATGTATATATATGAACCAATCCAATCCTGATTATACTTTCTATGTGTAATTTGTTTTTTTTTAATCTAATCATCTTCTTCTGCTCCTGATATAACCTCTCCCCACTGTGTGGTTCATATTAAGTAAATGGTGTCAGAAATGTAATAGTTCAAACTTTATTATAGAAGCTTGTTGCTTGTGATATCATTAAAAGTGCAAGTTGACACATGGACATCTAGCCATAAGCACACTAGTTAATACAGTAACAGTTCATGTTTGCTTTCACAGTGCAAGTAGCAAAAACTGTATTTGTAGAAAAAGCTAATACTTGTAAAAAATATCTTTCAGCTCTCAGTGGCTTTCATATCAAGGGTTCCTAAAACACCACAGTGGCATATAGGTGGGCAGAAGAAATGTGATGTCCTTTGTTTCTTATGCCATGCTACTTCATCTGCTTTGAATTTCTTCTTTGCTGCTTCTGGTGAAAGGTGAGTTGGGAAAGTGCCATACAAGAGTTAAGTGAGAAGAGTAATGTAGACTGTCCAGTGGCATTGGTTTCTCCAGCCTTTTCCTTGGATATGTCACAGTCACAGTCACCTTAACATGGCCAGCCATCATCAAAGGGCTAGCAAATGTAGAATTTCTTGGATGACCAGTTAGAGCACGTACCAGATAACATGCAGTCCCAAATACAGCAAACCTCTATGACTTGGGTACCAAGTCTGTGTGATTAATAAATTTTTATAATAAATCAATTGTGATAATGTTAATTGGTGACTTGATTTGATCTAGATCATATAAAAGATAAGCTATTGGACGTACTTACAAGGAAGTTTTTATCAGATTGTGGATGAAACTTTTGCATAGCAATTACATTTGAAAATTATACAAGAAAGCTTTGCTTTCTTTTTTGGTTTGCACATCACTTGTTTTTTCAGGTACTGTGTGTCTGTCTACCCTGTTGCTGATGCTAACACTGCTGCTGCCACTCTTCACTGCCATCAGGATCCACATGTTTTGTCTTTTACCATTGACTGAAGGTATGCTATAGACCATCTGCATTAGGAGACTTGGAGGCATCCAGCCTCATAGAAATAGCATCTGCTAAGCCGTCAGCTTCTCTAGGAAGAAGAAAGACACAGTTGTACTACTGGGACTGAATTGTGTAAAACCAGTCCAATAAGTCCCCTTTTTGTATGCACACATTCTATTTGTTCTGAGAACTTGAGAAGATATAAAGACATGTTGGTGGTCAAAGTGACTGTATGGAGACAGATGGAATCAAAGTATTGAATACAAATATATCAAGGGACTAATAATGACTCAAAAGTAAGTGGGCTATCTTCAATCCGGGCAGAAGAACTGATTACATCACATGTCCACACTGAATATTGAACGTAGTAGGATGTTAATATCCTCTGCTTACATGGTTGTTGAAATTCTTAGAAGTATTTATTTTTTTAATATATTTAAAGGGGTGAGAGGTTTTAGAAGAATAAATTAATATATTTTTGCATATTGAAAGAATAATAAAATAAGAATAATTTAAAATTACGATATTGACAATGGCATAACTAAATAGAGAGAACTTCATTATCTAGGAATGCATCTTTTCAAAAAAATTTTACATAATTTTTAATTTTTTGAGAATCTCACAAAATGTAATTCTTCTCAGATTCAACCCAACCTACTTACCCACCCAATTTAATGTCTTGTTCTTGTTGTGGTTTAAATTATAAGGGGCACTACAAGGGGCAGTCTCCTGGAGGTTAGACCTACCAAGAGTCACACCCTTAAAGTGAACTTATTCTTCCTTTTCTAGAAGCTACCAGTTACTAATAGTTCCTCACCTAGGGGCAGGACATCATGACTACCTTTTCTTTCTGTGTTGGGATTTTGTCTCCCTGGAGCTTGTGCAGGTCTTGTGTCACAAACACTGTGACTTCATATATGAAACTGCTGTCTCCATGTAGAATTCTACTATCTCTGCCTCTAAAAATCCTTCAGTCCCATATTATACAATGATCTCTATGACTTGACAAGGGGAGTACAATAGAGATGTCCCCTTTAATACTGAACTTTCCATAGTCTCTTATTCACTACATCTTGACCAGTTTTAGACTCTGTATTAATCACCATGTATTGCAAGAAGCTCTTATGATAAGTCATTAAAAGTCATTTTAACATTATGTCCATATAGCAAAAAAAAAAAAAAAAAAGTAAGTCCTGCACCAGGACTTATAGTCTATCTAGAAACAGGTCATGGTCTTAGTGACACGACCGGTTACTGATTTCATCTTGCAAAGCATGGCTTAAATTGAATCAGAATGTGCTTGGGTGCTCTCATAATCTTCATGTCATTGTTGTATCAGGAACATATCTTTAAAAGCCAGTAATTATAGGAGGTTGCAGTGAGGGACATTGGATAATGTTGACGATTCCCTGTTTCCTCCAGTAGCATGTAGAGAATGTTTCAGGACTATGAAAAATGTAATGATGAAGCTTCAAGACAAGTACCACCTTGACATTTCTATATTCTACAACTTTATTATGTGATATTTTCAGCATTGGGGTCTAACCATCAGGTTATAAAGGATAAATTAGAGTCATGACAATAGCCTGTAATGTCTAGGTTTCCAAAAACCTTATTGACCAACAGCTTTAAAGAATGTAGCCCATTTCTGACATTAATATTTTAATTTGTTAGCACATGTTTTCTAATTGGGGTACCCTCATTACAGGTGAACCACATTTAAATTATTGTACATATGCATAAGCATATAATATTGGAAGCTTCTACAGTAGTTTGTTTTCATGTGTCCTTATCAAATGATGGTTAGTTATTTAGCTCTCCCTGTACCTCCTCTTCTACTCTTCCTTCCTGCCACCCACTCCATTTAAAGGTTCCTGTTTTATTATTCTCTTTTCCTTTGCTCTAAATAGCATGAGCAACACTGGGGAGAAGGAGCTATCTGCTCTTACAGGCTACATTCAATCATCAAAAGAAATTAAGAACAGAAGCTGAGGGTAGACCCTGAAGGTGCACTCTAAAGAAGAGACTACAGAGAAATGTTGGTTGTTGGTTTGCTCCACATGTCTAGCTTTATTATACAACCAGAATAATTTGTTCAGGGGTGGCACTGCCCATAGTGTTCTGGGATTTCCTATATCAAGCATTTTCAATTGCCCCATATGCAAGTCTTCAGGACAACCTGATGGAGGCAGTTCCTCAACTGAGGATTTCTTTCTGTGAGCGACTTTAGATTGTGTTGAGCTGACAAAAGCTATCGAGCATAATCCTTTTATATCACTTCATTATATTCTTTCTCCCTTAACTCCCATTGGTCCCTTATTCATAGTACTTTGGCTATTCCAAATAAAGCATGCATCATAATGATTCAAATATAGGATCTGCATATGAGAGAAAACATGTATCGCTTATTTCTCTGGGTCTGATTTACTATACTATGGATAGTTTACAGCTCCATCAATTTATTAGTGAATCTCCTGAATAACAAAATATTAAGGCCACTCCACGTAGTTAAAAGAGAGGTTTATTTTGTGGGGTAGTTTACAAATGAAAGGATAGGTTGCAGGGTCTGGGAAAGGTATGGCATAGTCCAGGGGTGTTCTCTGGAGAACTCTGCTCTGTCTACCTCCAGCGTCCAGGGTCCTGGAACCAAGAGAAGCCTTTCCTCTTGATCCTGGGTCTTCAGCATCCTCTCTCAGCCCCGCCTTATAGGAGTGACCATTACTGAAGCCTCAATGGGGGTTGGAATATCCAGGCCAAGGCTGTAATGGCTATCCACTACATAATTCCAAATGGGCCAAGGACCTCAGGATAAGATTTGATAACTGGAATCAGATAGACAAGCAAGTAAAGGACTTGCTTGAACTTAAGGGACAGAGAAAGAATATCTGTGAAAGCATTAAGACAAAAAAGTGACAAATTGAGCCACATAAAATTAAACAGCTTCTAGGAAGAATCAAAAACCATAATTCACATGAAGAGGTAGTCTACAGAAGGGGAAATTTTCTTTACCAGTTTTACATCTGAGAGAAAATTAGTAACTAGACTATACAAAGAACTTCAAAAAACTAGAAATCAAGATCCCTGAAGAAGAACATACTAATTGCTTGTCAAACACCAAATGGTTAGTCCTGAAGAAATATATATACAAGCAACACTATAGCCTAAGCAGGTTATATGTAGGAATATATTTTAATTAATTAATATACATAAAGAGGCATGTAATAAAAATAATGAAATAAATATGCCATCATTTAAATGAGATCAGGGAGGGAGGATACATAGCAGGGTTTATAAGGAGGAAAGGGAATAAAATTTGGATTTGTATTATAAACTCAATAATTAATAGCCTACATAAAAAAATAAGACAAGAAAATAAACATAGGAGATTACAACAGATAAAATTCAAATGGCTGAGGAATACTTTAAAAATGTTTGCCATTCTTATCCATCAGGTAAATGCAAATGAAAACTATTTTCAGATTCCATCTTATCTTAATCAAAATGGCCAAGATCAAAGAAACAAATGATAACAACTTTTGTTGTGTGTATGGGGAAAGGAAGCATTTAACCACTTTCAGTAGGGGTATAAGCTGGTAGTCACTGTGAAAATTAAGGTGGATGTTCATCAAATATATTGAAATAGATCTACTCTAGATCTAATTATACCACCATTTAACCAACAATAAAGAACTTTCTATCCTACAACATAGATATTTGCTCAACTATGTTCATTTTTGCCTTATTCACAATAGCCAGAAAATGAAAGCAGCTTAGTTGTCTATTATGTCATGATTGTACAATGAAAATATGCTACATTTACACAATGTATGTTCATTTTTTATGAAATCTTTTCCATATGCAAATAATTTCACATTGTTTGTTGTTATGGACTGTTTATATCATCATGACATCCATTGCAGGAGTTATCTGTTATTGTTTTGGCAAAGTTTAAGACATTTTTTATTCTTAATCAATTTTATATTTTATTATTTTATATTGTTGAGTTTTTTTCCTGCATGTATGTTTGTGTATAAATGTGAATGGTGTGTAGCTATAGAGGTGAGAAGAGGGCATTGCATTTCTTTGAAATGGAGTTACAAATGGTTGTGAGACACTATGTGGGTACTGGCAATGGTACCTATGCCCTCAGAAAGAGTAGCCAATGCTTTAAACCACTTAGACATCTTTTCAACACACAATTTAAATATTCTTAATATTGATTTCATTTGCTTTACAAGTAAATTATACAATTTTCATTATTTATTACTTGTAGAGAGTAGAAATTTAGAAATCCTTTGAGATCATTTTTTTTTTCAAATTTCAACATTTCATAGCTTTTTAAAAAGACCCAGAATCTTTTACCTAAAATGCTGTCATTTGAACTAGCAAACTGTATTAAGAGAAAGTACAGCTGGTTATGGATGTAGAACAGACATCCTTCTTCATGACTCTAACCTTTCACAGAAATGAAAGTGATGCTCAATTGTCAAAATAAAAATTCCTCATACTCACAAAAACAGGACAGGCATAGGATTACTACACAAGCACTCACAGTGGCATTTTTTTCACATGGTCTGACCAGTGGTTCTGAACTGTCCTAATGCTGTGACCCTTTAATACAGTTCTGATATTTGGGAGGACACCCCCCCAACCAAAACATTATTTTTGTTGCTATTTCATAACTGTAATTTTGCTACTGTTATGAGTTATAAATATGTTTGGAGATAGAGATTTGCCAAATGGCTCTTTATGATCCACAGGTTGGAAACCACTGAAATAATCAATCAAACAAACAGAAAACCTCCAAAGCTTCTCATTATTCCAGTCAACTAAATGACTTCTGGACTTTTCCTTGAATTCCATATTTACTTACTGAAAGCTACTAAATTGGGTCATATTCAAGTGGATATTCATAGATATTTCAGGTTGTATGCATCAAAGCTCAAAGCACACATACATTTGATGGTATAATTTCACTTTGGTTAAAGATTTTGCAGTTGGGAGTCTTTTAGTTCCCAACATGATTAAACCTGGTCCTGCTTCTAAAATGCCTTACAACTACTTATCATTTGTTGCCTTAAAGAAAACCCCTTTACTATATCCCATAACATTCTCTGGAAATTGAAGTACCGATTTCTCATTTAAGGACACTTTTTCTATGCTCACTAACCTGTTGCTGACAGGAATTTCTTCATTCTAAATTACCTCAGACTTGATTCCCAGCCAAGTGGATATTTCTTGAACAAAAACAATTTCATTTTTCTCCTGAAATAAATTTCACAGAATTTTTCATTTTCCATTTTTCTGATTATATATTTTGATAAAAAAAGAGTAGGAGCTACAGATGAAAATGAAGCAATTTTTTCAACTACTAAAAAAATACTGTGAAAAAAATTATGTCATGAATAATAGTCATTTACTAAAATTTATTCATAATGCTTGAAATTAATTCTCTTACTTAATGTTTACATCATCTTTTCTAGAAGTTTGCTCACATTAATTTATACAAGGTAATCTGAAGTTCTTCAATTTTATGTAAATAAAGTAGGGTTCACTTTCTAAATTTAACAGCAAGTTTTAATTCAAAATTTGATTTACTACATCTTCTGCATTTTATCAACACATAGCAATCTTTTTTATATTCTAAATACATGACAGAAGTGTTGAGTGAAAGAAATAACATAAATGGGAAATTAAAAAGTTAATCAAGAGTTAATATTCTCACATTCCATATACAGAAGGCTTGCTTACAAGCCAACCAGCTTTTGAGAAGTGAGCTGATTGTGACAGCTCTGACTTAATTAATGGCTTATTCTGTATACGGACTCACAAAATGATGACACCCAATATTAAAAGGATAGCTGGGTTCTGGGGATGACATACTGCCCTTTCTCTTATTTACTGTGTTCTTACCCTGGAATTTAGGCAACTGGGTTTGGGATCATTATAGGTCTAGGTGTTGATTCCTGTGTTGTCTTTGTAAGATGGATATTTTGTTCCATGGTTTCTGTTTCCTCTCTAGTCTTCTGGCTTAAATGCCAAGGGTTTTGTTGAGTGGTGAATCTTTAGGTCCAGTAAGGTATCTCCACTGGGGTTTTGGGGGTCTTGGCTCCCTGAATCTGTTCTGGCCTTTGGTAAGTCTGAAAACTTCTTGTGTCTTGAATGGAGCTATAAGCATAAGTGACCCTTGACACACATGCTGCCATATTTGGGCTTCTCTCCCCTTTTCTTAGATCTGGGTCTGGCTTAAGTCTCCATAGCAGCAGAATCTCTTCCCATAGATACCAGAACCTTTTCTCAGATATCAGGTGAATGAGCTGCAGTTAAGCAATTAGGCAATTAGACAAGAGTAGATATAAACCCACCAGAGCAACATTCCCTGCTGGCCCAATGGCCCATAATTAAGTCCCTTTCTGCTTGTAATCCCCATAATTAAGTCCCTTCCTGCTTGCAAACCCCTTTGCCTACCTATATATGCCTTGAGAGAAAAATACAATGTTGGAGCTTGATCAGACATCCTTTCTTGCTTTCATTCTTTGTGTCTCTTATCCCTCTCATTCACCAGCCCTCACTCTAGATCCCCATTGAGGACCCTGCTAGCTAGGGCAGTGTCTCTAGATCTGGCTAGGCTTCCAGTAAAGCTGAATTTTCTTCTGTGGTGCCTAAGTCCAGCCTGGCCTCTGGTATACCTGCTGGGGCTGTTCTTACTGGTGTAGACTGTAATATGGGCCTACAGCATCTGTTCTTCCATTTGGTGTGGACTGTGTCTGGCCCTCCAGAGTCTGGTGGTGAGAGTGGGTGTGGCTGATGTGGTCTCTGCCTCAGTGATGGAAGACTGCTGGGTTTGGGAGCAGGGCCCAACAGTAGCAGGGCTGGGGACCATCTGGGATGGTATTCACCTGGAGAAGGATTGCAGGAAATAGAATCTAGTGAGGGGTTCAATTCCACTGACAGGAAGGTCATTCACCCATTTTGGCTTTTGTAGCCTGGATCTGCTAAGCAGAAGTCTTTTGGGATTGGAGGAGGACCCAGTTGAGGGGTAGGGGACTAGATGGGATGGTGTGGGCTTGAGAAAGTGTCAACAGGAACAGAGCAGAGGGACGGACTCAGTTCTGCCAGCAGGCAGGTCACTTGCCTATTCTGGCTGGTGATGACTATGCCTCAGTAGCGGAAAGCCAATCTTTTGGGATTGGGAGTGGAGGCCCAGCATGGCCAGGGAATAACTGGGATAGCCTTTGCTTGGGGAAGGGTCATGGGGACAAAATTCCATCGTCTTAATTTTTGAGAACAGAATGACTGGAGGACAGGAATTTTTCATGTAGCCAGGCAAAACTATTTAGATATAAGTAGCTATTAGAATAAAAAACCATATGACATCCAATTTAGTTGGAATACATGCTATCCAGAAAAGAACTGAATATCCCTCCTCTTTCTGAGTCCCCCCTTTCTATCTCACTGCCTTATACCCTTCACCTTCTGTCTTGATTGGTGAAGAAGCTGACGGCGTTTGTGCTTCCCAGTTCTTCTACACATAGTCAAGAATGCATGGCCCCTTTCACTGTTGCTTTCAGTTCCTCTTGTCAAGAGAGCAAATTCTCCAATTTATTGGTTAACAACTCATGAGGAGACTTTGAGGGAAGAAGTGTAAAATTCACATCTTTGCTTATGCCCTCTCAAATTTAATAATGACTGCTTTACAAATGAGAGAAAAGAGACAGAAAGCAATAGAGAGGTTTCTCACATTTCCAATTTGCACAAGGTAGGTTAGCCATCACATTATCTCTACTACGTGTTTTGTCTATTTATGGTAGGTGTACCATTGCTAGCAAAGGAAAAAAATATCAATCCTAAAGTAATAGAATATTGTTCATGGATCACAAAGTGTTGAATTTTGTTATAGGCTTAATATGCCTACCTAGCTTTAATCCATAAAATAATAATTTAATATTTTTCATTTTTTCTAGTTTGGTGGGAAAAGATCAAATACATTTTTTCTGTTAATGATTTGCCAAGTTTAATAAATTTTTATAAGATTAATTGTATGCGAACTTCAAAGGCACTATTATTTTTTATACATTCCATGTATGTTTTCGTACTAAAATTACATCAATAATAGTAAGCATTTACTTAATTAGAATTTAGAAAAAGAATGTAACAACATCACAAGGCTAAAAGTGCTGTTTTCCTAAATGGAATTTTAGACTATAACCATTTTTTTTTTTTTTTTTTGCAAAACGCCTTTACATTTTATATTATGCTAAGTAATAGTGACATAATATTTAACTGCTATATTTGATGATGGGTGAAAAAAAAAGAACATGAAGGGAAATGAGCAGCCTCTTAGAAGTGGCTTTTACCCAGTAATCTATTAGAGTTTTATAAGACTGCAATGTAATCGTATATTTCCAGTTATTTGCAGACAAATATGTTAGCAAAATCAATCAATTGATGTCATAGTTAAATACTTAGTCCAGCATGACATAATAAATGAAATAAATATGAGTTCAAGAAAGCAGACACCATGAAACACTGAAAACAAGAGTTCTTCCTTCCAGTTGTTGAGTTCCACTTCTGAATATTTTTTATATGTGTAGTTGACAAGTATCAGTATTTCTAATGCAGTTTACTGCATTACTTCTGGGTGTATGCCAATATAATACTTACTATCGAGGGTCTTAATAATTGAAAGGCTTTAATTTGTAAAATGTATCTAATTTCTCAAACATCCAATTGATATTCAAACCATCCATGATGTTGTGGTTTGACTATTCACCTCTGATTTCTCCTTTGATCCCTGGGTATGCAGCAGACGGTGACATTTGGGAAGGTTGAAGAATCTTGGGGAGGTGGTTCCCTGGGAGCAGGTCTGGAGTTGGCTAGCCTAATCTCACTTCTTGCTCACTCAGCTTCTGAGTCTGCTTTTTATGATTCAGTCACCCTCATAGAGTGTAATCCAGAACAGACATTCATTTCTTAAGATGCTTTTCGTAATATATTTCATCATAGCCTTGATAAAACTGATACAATTTTGTATTTGAATTTGTTCTTTCAGTGTATAAGGACATTGAAGAAATTTTCTGGTTATATTTGAATGCTTTTGAACACTTGAACATAATGCAATGTCAATTTCTTTTCAAATCTGATGATTTCTTCTTTGATTATGGATAAAGTCTTAATTATATATAGATAAATTGTTTTTCATTTGTGTCTATGTAGTGTGAATGTATTCATATGAATATCTGCAAATGTAGCTATGCTTGTGCACCAACATGTATATGTGTGCATGCACACGCACCTAGGGAGGCCAAAGGTTTATGTCATGGGTCTACATGTTGTAATATATTGAGGCAAGATATCTAACCAAACTTGTAACACATTTCAGCCAGCCTAGTTGCCTTTGGGATCCCTTGTCTCTGCCTCTTATCCACTGTGATTACTGGCAGTACACACGCTCACCCAGTGTTTTACATGGGTTCTAAGAATCTGAACTCTGGTCCTCACACTTCTGTGGCCTGTGCTTCACTCACTGAGACATTGATCCAGCCACTTATTAACTAATCTGTAACATTAAATATAAATTACTATCAATATATAACACAGCCATTAGTAATGTATTAAAATTTTACTTCAGAGGCTTGAGACATGAGACATAGCTCCAAAACAGTTACTATTCTTGGATTAAGTGCTTAACACTCACATGGCAGCTCACATCATCTATAATTATAGGTCCAGAGATTCTGATGGTATTTTCTGAATTTATAGAGAACTGCAGTAATGTGGTAGCCATAAATACATGCCTAAAAAAACACACTTTTAAAAAAATCTGATTTTACCAAATGAAGTATAAGTATCATAACAGTGGTGGTCATTGTGCCTTAACATCATTTACTGTTGCAGTGATAAAGTACTAATACCAAAGCATCTTAAAGATGAAAATATCTGTTTTAGTTTATGGTTCAAGGTTATAGTCCATCTTATATAGGAAAGTATAGCAGCAGAAACTTGAGGGAATTAGGCACATTGTTTTCTCAATGAAGAAGCTGAGATAAATTAATGTATTCCAATGCATAGCTTGCTTTCTCCACTGTGTGCAAGATCTCCTGCTCTATGAGCTGCATTAATTGATGTTTTTAAAAAAATAGAACTATCAGGATAAGAGGGGGGGGAGATTTATCAGACTAGATTACAGGCTATAGTCCATGTAGTCGAACAATGACCATTTTATACCGGAAAGTCTAAATCAGTAGCTATTTACTCCATAAGGGAAGATATCTCAGTTGTTTCTATCTGGTACTGGAGCCCATGAGTAGAAGAGCCGCTGATCTTTAGTTTATCCTAAAGACATTAGCTTACCAAATAGGTAAAATAATGCCTTGCAACAGGATAGATGAACTTTCCAGAAAGAGTGAGGTCAAGAAGCCAAAAGGCAGTTACCTTCTTCAATGCCCTTTTCTAAGGGCGGCCACTAGATTTATGGTAGATCATCCCAGTTCAAATAATCCAATCAAGAAAATTCTTCAGCAGCTTGAACAACATCTCGTGATTTCATTGTTTACATATGTGGTCAACCTGACAACCAAGAATAGTCATCCATTCCTTCCCATAATTAAAATGGCTCTTTCCACATCAATTCACATAACACCTGTATGTCTAGTGTCAATGTCTCAGAATCCTAGATTGTGCCCTACAGAATGTGCCAATTAATGTTAACTACTGCACACTGTTCCCAGATCAATCAGTTAATTTTTAGTCATTCTTTGATTCCATTCAGAGGTTGAATATTTTAGTAACTTTTTATTTTTTAAAATATTTATTTTTTTAATGTATATATGGGTATATACCACACATGTGGTTGCTTAATGATTTTGATCACCCTTCAACTTTACTTACCGGTAGCTGTAAACTGCCAACTTGGGAACTGGGAACTGAACTTTAGTTCTCTGCGAGAGCACTAGACACTTACCCAGACTCTGGATCGTGCTTTGGTTGTTTAATCTATAGTTTACAAAATTTGTACTAATTTGAGTCTTTAAATTATGGATAGGGGAAACCATTTTTTCTTATAACTTCTGGCAGTCCTGTCTTAAAAAAATATCATATTAATAAAGTATTCATTTGAAGATGCACATAAATTTAAGAGAAAACAAGTTCTGAATATTTTCTTTAAGCTCAATATTTCATAGCATTTGGTCACTTAATTCCTGAGTATTAATACATCTTTCGCTTTCAATTTGGAAATCAAGATAACTTTGAACAATTGACAAGCATTCTGCAGTTGTTGATTCTCCAAAATAAAACAAAAAAGACAAAACATGGTTTGAGCAAATTTTCCATAGACTTATACTAATAGACTGGGATGCTTTCTTGATTTTTGTGACAAAGTTTTATTAAAAAGAAGAAATCAGTAACCTTCAATGGACATTCAGAAGGACTTGACAAAGTTTTGATTGAGGAAAGATTGACTCTCTGAAGTTTGAGTGGTCAGACATGCACTGAATTTGCTGTGGTTTATTGCTGTATCCTGGAAAGGGTTTCTCACCATCTTCTCCTAATGAGCTTATTAGTAAAAGGCTGAAAGGATCACAGATTGTCTATCAAGGAAGATTGTCAGTCACAAGCTGTTAGCAACTCTGCTGCGATTTATACATCACAAGGAAAGAACAGAATGCTGCTAAAATGCTGCTTATTATGCCCACAGCTTGTGCAGTGACACAAATAAAATGTGTGGAGCAAAGGTTTAAAGAAAAAAATAACTTCAAAAGAAGGAAAATCAAAGGAAATTAGAGAGAATTATGCCTTACCACCTCCCATTTGCTTCACTCATAATTATAAGGTGGAGGGAAAATCAGGGGACCAGGAGCCACATTAGACAGAGTCCAAATGATGCTATTAAAATCCAGTTGGAAATCTGAAAAAAAAAATGAAATCTGCTTGACTGCTGCCAGCATTAGGTAGAACTGAATTTCTTGTTTGAACAGTAGATATCCATATATCAAACAGATATTTAGGGTTTCTATTTTTCAACTCCTCATTTATACCCTACATTAGCTAAAAACAAAAATTGGAAAAGTGGACTAATATCTATTCTTTATTTTCTTTCAAATAAGTATTATTGAGCTAAATTAATGTATTAATAAGGTATCTAGATCTGTAAAAATAGAAAGTAATAACTTTGATGTATTTGATAGTTCCTTAATACTTTGTTTTTATTTTTATTACCATACAGCAATATAACTTGCATTGCTTTATTGACATACTTGTCTTTCTTAACCATGTATTAGGAACAGTGTACAAGTGTTGTCAGGGTTATGACAAGAAAGCAGAGGTGGTACACGCCTTTAATCCCAGCCCAACACTTGGGAGTAAGAGACAGGCAGATCTGTGAGTTTGCTGCCAGCCTGGTCTACAGAGGGAGTTCAAGGGGAGCCGGGGCTGTCAGGGTTGTGATACAGAGAAACTCCTCTCTTGAAAATCAAAACTAGAAAGAGAGAGAGAGAGAGGGAGAGAGAGAGAGAGAGGGAGAGAGAGAGAGAGAGAGAGAGAGAGGGAGAGAGAGAGAGAGGGAGGGAGGGAGGGAGGGAGGGAGAGAGAGAGAGAGAGGGAGAAGAGAGAGAGAGAGGGAGAGGGAAGGAGGGAGAGAGAGAGGGAGGGAGGGAGAAGAGAGAATTGCTCTAACCTCCTTGCCTGCCTGATAAATGGCACTTGTAGTAAATGAATTATAGATATGTGGTGTGACGTTGGTCTGTGGAATGTTCTTTTTCTAAAGATTTTTTTATTTATTCTTTGAGAATTACATGCACTGTAGTTTGATTACACTCTTTCTCCACCCCCAGCTCTTCCCAAATCCTTCCCAATCTTCCTACAAACCAAATCCATGTTCTTTCTCTCCTTTATAAATGAAATCTAAACCACAGAAAGCCATGGGGTCTGATTTGTTTTGATCAACTACTCCTAAGCATGTGACCTTACCTGCAGTATAGTATAGATAGGTCAAGAGTTACCCATTTTGAAAACTGAATGTCCCTATCCCAGCCATAATCAGTAGCAAATAGCTTCTTGGTTAGGGGTAAGAATTTGTGCCTACTTTCTCATCTCAGTTTTGAGCTTTTTTTTCCTGTCTTCAACTGGCACATGTCTTGTGAATTTGGTTATAGTTACTGTGAGTTAAGAACATCTTGCAAGATAGTGTTTCCTTGAGGTCATCTACAACTTCTGACTACAACCTCTTTCTGGCCCCCATATATAATTCCAAACCGAACAGGACAAGTGTTATACAGATATCTCATTTATCACTGAGCAATCCAAAATCTCTGACTCATTGCATGTAGAACAGTTGTGAATCTCTAAGTTAATTAGCATCTCCTGCAAGAAGAAACTTCTATAACAAAGACCAACTACGTACTCATCTATTTGTGTAGAAATGTTATTAGAATTCTTATTATTGCTATGTTTATTTAGCAGAATCACAGTAGGGATTTTTTTCTTCCCCCTGAGGCTCAAGACCTATCTAGTTTCAGATTCTTGGTTTCACTGATAGTGTTTGGTGTGGGTCCCATCTAGTAGATAAGGCTTTAAACAAGATAAATAGTCAAGGCATAAAAACACAACAAATTACTGCCTACATTAAATATTTATAGAATATATAAATTTGTGAGACATAGTGTCATATTAGGTGATGTATGATAAATAGGTATAATAAAGATGAAATATTCTTTGAAATATACTAACCACAAAATTTCATCATCAGGAAAACTGGCAAGCTCATACTAGAAGGACAAAATAGATTCTGAAAGGATGACCTCAACATAGGAGCTATAGCACATGTGGGTCCCTGCACTTACATCATATACTTATACATATCATATATACAATCAAATTTACAGTATTATAAATAATTTAGATAAACAAACAAATAAATGAAATGGAAATTCTGCAAGGTGTGGAAAAGGGTAAACATTAGACAAAAATAATCTAGATGAAAAATAAATGTGAATAGAGAATATATAATCTTGTTCAGAAAATGACTTCATGGCTGTAAGTTTTCCTAGAAAACAGAAACATAAAACATGCTCAAAAGTATACATATGATGAAGATGTTGTGAAGCAAAATTCACATATTATTTATGAATATGTATAGGAATCTTTTAAAATTTAACTTAAATTTAAAATGTATATTACTTTTTACTGGAATTTGAAAATACCTTTTTGAGAATATAATGCTGACCTAATTTCATGACATAAAATATTTTTAAATAAAAAGAAATTTCAAAATATTTTTACCAATATAGAGTTAGAAATGCACTATATAAAGTTCATTTAGAATAGAGACTACAGCATGTAATATTGTGAAACACACAATATTTTCCTTTTATTGAAAATAAAAATTTTTTATCACATAATATATTCTAATTATAATTTCATCTCCCTCTAGTCTACCAATTCCCTCCCACCTCCCTTTTCATCCTGATCCACTCCCTTTTCTGCCTCTCATTAGTAAACAAACAGGCTTCTAAGGTACAAATCAAATAAAATCAAATATAATATAATATAATAGGGGCTGGAGAGATGGTTCAGTGTTTAAGAGCACTAGCTGCTCTTCCAGAAGACCCAGTACAGTTCCCAGCAACCACATGGCAGCTCACAACTTCTCTAACTCCAGTTTAGGGGATCTGACACCTTCATAGCAACTCACATAAAATAAAGTTAAATAAATTATAATATATATGTATATATATGTATGTATATATGAATAGGACAAAACAATCAAACACAAGGGAAAGAGTCCAAGATAGGACATGAGACACATGCATAGATGTAGAGACACACATTGGCACACTCGTGAATCCCAACAATGGATCTGTTGGCCACAAGATTAGAAAAACAAATAGATACAAATACAGAAAGAAAATAGAAATAAAAATAAGATAAAACTTTAAAAAAGAAGGGAAGAAAGAAAGAGAGAGAGAGAGAGAGAGAGAGAGAGAGAGAGAGAAAGGAAGGAAGGAAGGAAGAAAGGAAGGAAGGAAGAAAGAAAGAAAGAAAGAAAGAAAGAAGGAAAGAAAAAGAGAAAAAGCCCTGAAAGGAGATTATAAGACAAGGAACATCTAAAAATTAGTTTATTCTGTTGGCTTTCTACTGCTGGGCTTGCAGCAGCTTACCCTTAAAAGTAGTTTGTTTCGGGCTGGAGAGATGGCTCAGAGGTTAACAGCACTGGCTGTTTTTCCAGAGGTCCTTAGTTCAATTCCCAGCAACCACATGGTGGCTCACAACCATCTACAATGAGAGATCTGGTGCCCTCTTCTGGCCTGCAAGCTGAACACTCACTATATACATAATAAATAAATAAATCTTTTTAAAAAATGTTTAAAAAAAAAGTAGTTTGTTTCCACAGTGAAACTCCCTTGGAGAAAATTAAAGTTGTATTTGCAACTGGTTATCCATTGGAGATAGCTCCTGAGTTAGGCATGGGGACATATGTCTACTTCCCATATCAACTTTGGACTCCTGTCTAGTTTAGACACCTTTTGTATAATATTATAGGTCCAGCTTTAATATTATAGTATCCCAGGGGCCCAGTAGTGACACTACCAGCTGCGTAGGAATGAATCTAGATACATGGAGTGTTATTCCTGATATGAATTCACAACCTGTCCACACGGTTGGGCTTGCCCGGCGGACCACCTAATTATTTCTGGTTCAAAATAGCCATTTCCGGGTCATACATCTCGCGGGACTGGGACTCCATGGCTTTACTTGGTTGCTTAAAGCACGCGCGCCCATATAATCTATGCACATGTGTGGAGTAGCCACATGCAGTCCTGTATGCATGCACGGCCACTCTTTAAAAAGCCAGCACCATTTTGCACAGGCCTCTCTCTTGTCTCCTCACTCACATGTGCTTCACACAGGCCTGTCACATTCTCTATCCTCTTTTAATGAAAACTCTTCTGTGGTCTTGTTGAGTTCGGGACGTGTTCCTCACAGGGTAAGAGCACCACTAAATAACTAACACAGAATGCAACAGCAAGGTTTATTGTTTAAGTTTACAAGTCTAGACAGGGAACTTGTTCCTACACTCAATACAGCAAGGCAGGGAGGAGTTGCTCTTTCTTTGTGTGGCTAGCTATTTGAAGGCTAAAACTGTAAGCCCTTCAGAGCAGTTGGGAGGGTAGGCTTGGGTGCTACTGGGATTGGTTTTTTTATCTCTGTTCTCTTTTAATTGGGTGAAGGTATGTAACCTTTGAATTTATTGGTTGGAGGTTACAATTGTCATTTTGGGGGCTGTCCAGGACAAGTCCCAGACTTTGTCCTTGAGCTGCCATGGGGGCTGGCTGGCCTAGCACATACTGACTGTGGAGGCTGGCTCAGTGGTCCGGGCTCTGTCCTTGAGCTGCCATGGACATAGTGAGGGGTCCCAGACAGTAAACACCTGGCTGAACTTTGAGCAGTCAGAGTGTGCAAAAAGGGAGCTACTGCAAGGACTATCTATGTCTTTTGTTCATGGCCCTCCCAGAAACTGCTTGCTCAAGTCTCAGGAAACTGAAATTGAGGCCTGATCTCTGAGGGAAGACTGAGCAGCCTGCTATGGCGTCTGCTGGGTCCTTTCAGGAGCTCTTTCATCCACCTCATTTATTCTCTTCTGCCATCATTCTGTCCAATATTTTGCCCGCTTCTTTCCAGACTCCTCAATACCTTTCCCAAGCTGGAAACACCTACATGTTTACAATACAACATTGCAAGGTTGGGAACTGCAAGGTTCCCAACAGAAGCTTCTTGGCAACTTCATTTGCAACACAAAAAGGGAAGAGAATAAAGGCAAAGTTAGATAGGAGCTGGAATAAATTACACAAGGAATTTATGTGCTAGAATCTATATCCATACTGTGGTTAAGTGAAAACATTATGAGTCTATCATAAATGTGCTCAAACTATAAATTTACAGGTGATAGGGTAAGGAAATCTGTAAGTCACTAAAAATAAAACTGCACTGTTCTTCTGTGCTACCAGTTTTCTGACAGGGCAGGGAGGAGCTCTGATAGCTAGTCAATCTGCATCACAGCTTGAAGCACCTGGTGAGAGGAAACCCCTTTGATCTAAGAATTTGCTCTGGGGCAGTGGAAGATCTGAACTTGATTTGCACAATAAACAAAGCTGTGCACCTAGTAGCCTGTTAGTCTCCTAGGCTCAGCGGGGTAGTTAGTACCTAGTGGAACAGTGTCTGAGAAGCTTAGCTGTTTGCCAAAATGGTTTGGAAGTATTTGGGCACACAAGAATTTCATAGCAGAAGACAGCTGAAACACTAAAAATTGTATAACACCAAATATCCATAATACATGGCTTGCTTTTTGACAGACACTTGGCCGGTCAATGTATAGCTTTATTACACAGCTGAATCTCTATAATATATTCTCACAACCCATAAGAGACACCATGCAGACCCTGTCATGCTGCCTCAGTCTCTGTGAGCTCATATGTTCAATAATCATGTTGATATGGAGGGTCTTGTTTCCTTGGTGTCCTCCATTCCCTCTAGCTCATACGTTTTTTCTGCCTCCTCTTCCAGAATTCCCTGAGCCCTGAGAGGAGTGATTGGATGGAGTCTATTTAAGTTCGAGTGATGACACAGTTCTTCAATGTAGTACAGCTTTTAAAATGAAGAAGGTCTTCTAGTCACATAGAAATTATATATATATAATAATTTATAATATATTATATATATTAATTATATATATAATTTGTGAGGCATGTGGAGATTGTTTTTTATAGTCAATATGCTTATTTTTTCATTCTTTAGTTTTTATTGAAAACAAATTCCTTTTCCATACATCATGACCACAGTCTCCCCTCCTGCCACCTCCTTCTAGCTCTTTCCACCTCCGCCATTCCCCAGATCCACTCAAGCTCTGTTTCTTCTTTAGTATCATCTGATTTTGCTATATTTTTAAAATAAAAATAACACACGTCAAAATGCCCAGCAAGACAGCCTATATATAATTCATATTGAACGACCCTGAGCCTTCAGGTCTACCCGCCCCCCCCCCCCCCCCCCCCCCCGGGAATGAGGAACTAAAACCTGTACTAAAAGCAGAATTGCTAAACCATTGTTCAACCAGTTAAGATTTCTGTTAAGTTATGTTGCTCAACCATAGTTAAGAAAATTACTGTGTTCCAGGGGGGGAAAAAAAAAAAAAAAACTGTAACCTTTACCCATGACATGATGTGAACCCCCCAAGAAGTTCTCAGAAAAACCTCAACTGAACCTAAGGTAACCTTTAAAGTAACCAATCCTGTAGAGCCCCACAATCTTATGTAAAGCTTGTGGTTTGGGCCTATAAAAATTGTACGTGACGGCAGTTCGGGGCTTCTCTTACTCTGAGGAGAGGAGACAGCCCATTTGTACAAATGCCTGAATAAACCCTCTTGCTGCTTGCATCAACTGGACTAGAGTCTGGGTTCTTGAGGTGCCCAACCAAGAAGGTAGTACCCTGAGTCTGGGGTCTATCAATATGCATAGGGGAATTTACATAAATAATTTGAAGTATGGTTATGTAATTTGAACATATATGTATACACATTATTCTTTAAAATGTATAATAATATTTTTAGCCATTCTGTTTATTTTTCTATTGGCAATTACAACACATGAATTTTCTTTTAATATTTAATATTGTTTACCATTTTAAATAGTGCATTTTGATTTTTGTAACATATATATCTTACAATATTATGTTCCTTATTAGTTTAACACTATTATTCTATAGCTCACTGTTTTATTTCATCATATATATGTTAGCAACAGAAAAGCAGGAATAAAATGGTTAAATGACACCTATTCATAGCTATTCCTGACACATTGAGAATAATAATGAAAGTTTAAAGTTGTGGTATAAAGAACTCCACTGCAGATGTTGGGTATACTGTTTGAAACAGCAAAACTTGCCAAAATAATAGGTGTAAAACAACAGATCCCAAACATCCCAACTCCTCAAAATCATAACTAATGTCTATTTTAATTAAATATCTTCAGATAAATATACCCACCAACACACTTTTGATATCAGCCCACTAGGAAAGCATCCTTGTTGGAAAACTCCCTTCTTCTGTCTTTTGTAAAACACCTGGGATTCTTTCTTCTGTTTGTCCTACAACACGTTTTATGTTACACAGTAGAAGATTAGCATTTTAATTAATGGCAAAGTATTTGAAATCCAGCTTTCAAAACAAAACTTGAACATAGTAAATTTTTTACATTCCTATATTTTATATACAAGTATAAGTGTCTTGATTTAGTTTAAAAAATTCAATGGAACCCTACAAGTTCTTCAGGTAGATTATATTCAATGAAGGCATATATATTTGATTGTAGCACAGAACTGGCTTACAAAATACTAATTTAAGTTAAATAAAATTATTCAGAATAGAGATAGTTTTAATGAAAATTACACAAATAGTGATATTGTAATTGTAATATTAATTTTAAACACTCCCCATCCTATATAACATAAAAGAATAATTTGTTTTCTTGCAATACTTATAAAAACAAAAGTTATATATGATTCAGTTATACTTGAAATGTTTCTATTTATCACTATTGATGATCTCAGAATAGTCTAAAAAAATAAGTTACCTGATTACTTAATCTCTAACATTCAAGTGATTGACCATTGGATCTACAGGAGTGAAGTCTTTGTATTGGCTCTTCATCTGTCTAGACTCTGATGCTGAAATCTTCTCAAGCCATGTTCTGATGGCTCTTCACAGTGCCTATATGGCCTTTCTCAGAGTTGTCTGTGGTGGGACTGGGATTCTCCTGCTGAGTTCACCATGTATAGAATACTCCATCCAATCAAATCTCTGGTTTTCGACCTCAAAGAAAACAAATGAGATGTTAATTTTTCATTGATTTCACAATAAATATATCATTTAAAAAATCAATCAAATAATTCAAGTTAGGAATTTGAAGATAGACATTCAGCTACCTTCTCCATTTTCAACAGCATGTGTTTGATGAGAAATATGTTGTAAAATCACAAAGTAGGCCTAAGAGATATTACTACATAGTCCCATTAGGTCTGTCAAAGAAAATTCCACAGACACAGAAATGTATTACCTCAGCAATCTGTAGTGAAAACCAAATTGATTCTTGTGTGCTAAGGATTGAGTCTGATGAGTTCTCTCACTCAGGTGTAGCTGAGAACCCTTCTCAGACCATCACCACAGAGCTTCCTTGACTTCCAGAGCACAATGAGGTCTCTATTACTTCTTTTAAAACAACCGTTGTCTGCATAAGGACAAATGCTCATGAGCTTACTCATCTTCTATGTTTTTCACAGATTGATATATAGTTACATATAAAGTTTTAGTTCATAACTTTAAATGAAGATTGATCTTTAGTGAGCTATAATTTTTCAATTTTATTTTTTTGTTTTTACATTTTCCTGGAATATATCAATTATATATAATATGTTTGGTTATGACATTTTTACACATCTTCATTTCAATCAAATTCCCACCTCACTATCATATCTTTTTCCCCTCTGCTTCTGCCACTAAAGGCATCCATCTCCTCAAGTAATCTTGATAGAGATTACATGTCCACACAGTTGGGGTTGCCCAGTGGACCGCATAACTATTTCCAGTTCAGAATAGCCATCTCCGGGTCAGACATCTCGGGGGACCAAGACTCTGTGGCTTTATGTGGTTGCGTAAAGCATGCGTGCAGCCATGTAATCTACGCACATGCGTGGAGTACACACAGGAGTTCCTGTACGCATGCGTGGCCCAACCTTTTAAAAGCCGGTGCCATCTTGCATGAGTCTCTTTCTCTCTCTCCCCCTCCCCTTATCTCCTCACCCATGTGTGTTTCACACAGGCCTGTGACCTCTATCCTCTTTAATAAAACTCTTCTGTGGTCTTGTCGTGTTCAGGACGTGTTCCTAGCATCACTTAAATACTAACATATATTTATATTTATTTAACATAATATATTATATATATTTAACATAAATATAATTACAAAATTACCTATATATTATAAAAGCCCAATGAAACTCCTTTGGCCAGCTGGTAAAACCAGGAATGTAGAAGTAAGATTTGTTAGTATTTAAGTGGCGCTAGGAACACGTCCCGAACACAAGACCACAGAAGAGTTTTATTAAAGAGGATAGAGGTGACAGGCCTGTGTGAAACACACATGGGTGAGGAGATAAGGGGGGGGGAGGAGAGAAAGAGACTCAGGCAAGATGGCACCAGCTTTTTAAAGGTTGGGCCACGCATGCGTACAGGAACTCCTGTGTGTACTCCACGCATGCGTGTAGATTACATGGCTGCATGCATGCTTTATGCAACCACATAAAGTCACAGAGTCCTGGTCCCACGAGATGTCTGACCCAGAGATGGCTATTCTGAACCTGAAATAGTTAGGCTGTCCACTGGGCAAGCCCAACTGTGTGGACATGTAATCTCTATCATTCCAGACTCATATGTTTTAAAAAAGAAAAAAATGTGGATAGATGGGTATGGGACACCATTTCTCTCAAAGACTGCTTCAGGCTGAATGGTGGACATTGATTGGTTCTTGGGGGAGATGGGGAAGCTGCCTGAAGTCCTGGGATGAAGTCCTCTAGCTGTGTCCATCATCCATGGTGTGGCTGGTCCTAGGATGAAGTCCTGCAGCTGTCCATTCTCCATGCTGTGGCTGGGGACCTTCTATCTGACAAGACACTGGTGACATAAAAAGCTTAGAGAAAAGACTCATTATTATTTTATTTTTGGAGTTGACATTTATCTGAGGTAGATCTGGCCTGTTTGGTTGGAGACATGTTAAAAGTGGCTGTGATGTTTTAGTACTCTGCTTGGTTTTTTTTACCCAAGACAAGCCTTATTTGAGGTGGTTTATTTAAGGCACCTGCTTGTTTTGCTAGCTTAGCATTTGGGAAACACAGGTGATCAGTTGCTGAGTATTGAATATTGATAGATTGTTATATCCTTACTGCCTGGATATTTTGATTGTCCCTTTTGCCTCCAGCTCTATGTGGCCCTAGTTGGGAAAGGGGTGATACCTTATTCCTCTGGAGCTTGAGAGTGGAAGAAAACTTATTTTTTTAAATTAGGTACAAGGCAAAGATCGTGGCCCTGTCTGTATGCACATGAGAAACACAGGCGGTAACTTTGAAATGAGACAGTGAGCTCTTATCTTAGTTGGAAATCTTTCTCATTAAGTAACTCTGAAAGTGCAATTAAATCTGGTGAGGTAAATAAGGCTGTCCTCTGTTCCCGACAAGGAGTGACAGCCTAAAACTCCCAGGACTGAGTCAATGGCTCTGGTGTCCAGAAGGAATGAAACTGATCGCTTCCCTGCTGAGTTCTGGGTTCCCTGCTGTGTCTGTAGCCAAGCCTAGGTTTGCTGGAGGTCTTAGCTTGCTGTACCCATGCTTCTTGGCGCCTGGGGGCAGTCAGCTGACTGGTTGTCTTTCTAGGCAGCACAAGGACAAGGCTGTTGATGGCCTGGCAGGGCATTCGCTAGCCCATGGCCTTTTTCATTTAAAACAGGGACCCAACAGCTTTCAGGAGTCAGGGAGTGCCAGCATTAGGCAATTTTGTTTTCGGGCTTCTATCTCTTCCCTGGCACACCTTAACCGCCACAGATGACCCTTTTGCCCGTGGGGTCAGGAGCCTTGTTCTCCAGATACTTAACTTTTAGCCGGGAACAAGAGATGGGTTTTACTCTGTGTCCTGAATTGGCAAGTCAGACAGAAAAGGTTACATGTGGCAGACACCTTAGTGGGAAAGGAAAGAAAGGGTTTAGAGCTTTAGCAGAAAGCTTGGAGATGAAGCGACTCTTATTTTCCCATTTGCTGGCTGAAGTACCTGCCACACTGTTATGTGGTCAGGTTTACCGGTACCGCAAAGCTGTTAATAGGCCAGATTTACTGGTACCCACCCCATCCGCCAATGTAAGTGGGTAGTATCTGCCCTCTGTCCCATGGCTGTAACTTAGTGGAAAATAAAAAATTAAAATAACAAACCGGGATCAGACTTCAAACCTGAGAATGAAGTAAGATCTAAGATCAGCTCAAGTCCCTCCCTTTTGTCAAGGGATGGGAGGAGCTGCAACTGTGCTGCCATGGGTCCACCCAGTAGACCCAGATGCCATTTTGCTCCCAGCAAAAGTGTGCCTGCCTTGCCAGCACAGCCTGGACAACCCCCGGGATTGTCCGTCACAAACATATAGCTCAGATTTCAGCCATTAAAACAGCAGACTCACTGTAAAAAATCGTGGCGGTATGAATAGTAGAAAGCTGGGCTTCTCATGGCTGGCCACCACCGGCTGCGGCCAACTGGAGGTGCGTGCTGGTTGGCGGAAGAATCACAAGCCATGGTTACCTTTTTAGAGCTTTGAGAGAGAGAGAAAGCTAAGAGAAAGCTAAGATAAAGAGCAACTCTTTCCATTTGCCTGTTCGCTGGCCAGAATTAGATAACTTCTGTAAAAGATTTGGATTTTTTTGTTATTTTTTTAAAGCATATTTGGGCCATCTCTCAGTACAGAGACTGATAAGCTTAGGAATCTTTAAATAGGGCTGATCGAGTTGGAAGCCTTATTTCCCATGTCTGCAGCAGAGAGACAAAAACGAAAAATAAACATGATCCAGAGCTAAGACCTCCCGGAGGTCTAGTGGATCTCGGGCACAAGCCGCCTTATCAGCTCGTCAGCTGATAAGTGGGGGGCCCACCGCTGTGTGAGGCAAGGGCTCCCCAGGAGCCCTCAAAGCCCAACCGCCCCGTCGGGCGCGAAGAACGTGCCGGCTTCACACAGACCCCAAGACGCACCTGACGGTGGTGGTCCCTTCACGAAAAATATCTCAAGCTGTAGACGTGGGAGGTGGCTGGAAATCTGGGCCCGCAATGGGGCTGACCATAGCCAGTAAAGAAAAGGGAAAAACTCATCAATCAGTAGGGGTGTTGCATGCAGATTTTTGCGACCAAGCTAATGGAGAGTGATCTGTCATGAACAGAGCAGAGTTCCCAGTGTGTGTAGCACAGTTTCCGTCCTGGTTCCCGGGTTTCTAGGCGCTCTGGAATATATATATATGTAAAGTAGTTACATTGTAAATGTAGTTTTATTTCTTGTTGGGCCCTGCCTCCACCCCCCCCACACACACTTCCCCTTTTCTTGAATATCTGTTGCTTGCTTGCTGACCTTGACCAGATGTCCTCCCTATGCTGAATCCCTGCCTGTTTCTTTTTTCCTGAAGGCTTACAGAGGTTCTTGTTTGTGTATCCTGCATTTGGTGTAAACAATTAGGATGCAAGTATGTAGAACATCTATAGGGAACTTCTGCCCTCCTGGGTTCTCCCACTGTGCTGTAAAACTGTATTTAAAGCCTCCTCCCTCTTTCAATAAATGTCATTCTGCATTCTGCTGAGATGAATGACCCACTGTTTTGTCTCTGTTTTTAATCCTCAGCCCCTTGCTCTGACATGGTGAATGGGTAATAATGCAGGCGTTACTGCTACAATATCTGATCATGTTATTATAAACTTTAAAAAAATATAATTTTCCATTCAGATTTCATGAAACTTTATGTGATTATCTTTTATATTTGTATCTCTTTTCCTAGAGCACTTACTTTACATGGAATTGCATATTTTTCCATATGAAATTTTATGTATTGTTTGAAATAAATCACTTTTGAAAAATGTGTACATTGATCTGAAAAATACTTCCCTAAATTACATGTACACAACTAGACAAAATTAGCAGACTCAGTTTCTTCCTTCCGTCTTACAGGTGTGTATGTGTTTGTGTTTGTGTTGTGTGTTTTCAATAATATAGTCATGGAATACTGCAAACAAAGTATTGGTCAAATGCTTGTTCATGGTGAAACTACTAGTGTGCAGTCAAATTTGAAAGGTAAATATTGAAATATTTAAAGTTTTACTTAATGTTCTTCAAGTGTATTTTACAGTAGCCCTAGGATATGAAAATCTTTCTAACATTTTTATATATAATATTTATACATCTTTAAGTGGTCTGTCTGGTGTGATAAAATAACATGCAAATATACATAGTAATAAGTACTTGGATCACATCATTGATCACTTCTATGTGTAGAAATATTCAAAATCTTCCAATTATTTCAAAACTACCGTAGGTTTTTGTGTGTGGAAAGTGGTTACCTGCCTGTTATGGAAATTCAGAACTAGTTCTTGCTGTTGACTCCTGTTTCACTTCATGTCACTGAAATTTTTTTCCCATGTTTCCATTCCCATACTTTTGAGGAATTGTGATTGATTAAAAAAAAATGTTTCATATTTACCATTTAAAAGCATGCCGCATTTCCCTTCTACATTCACCAGAGTTTGATAAACATCTCAGTTGATCCCACTTAGTTACTGTGAGTAGCACTGAAATAAGCATTGGGGTGCATGTATCTCTTTGATACAAAGATTTCATTTCTTTGTGTATTCCATACTAAGCAGATAACAGGAACCAAGTGCAAGTTTTCTAACATGCTCTTTACCATTGACCCAAGGTTTTCAGAGAACCTATTTCTGTAAGATTATGAATATAACTTCTCCAAATAGATAAGTTTATAAGAAAATCCCTGCATGTATCAGTAACTCAATGAAGTGTCATTTCACTAAAATGATTGGAAGCAGAGGAACTTTAAATTTCTGCATGTTAAATCTAAAGAACATTAATATTTTGAATTTTTAGGATTTATAGTCAATATAGCTCCCAACATACTCGATGATCTGCTTCTACAACCATATGGATTATTGCCCTTGGTAAGGTCACAATATTCTTTGTGATGCTAAAAGCTATTTTGGGAATTCCTATTGATTCCCACAGCTTATGACACTTTGAAATAGTCTTCTGCTATGGAGAGTATTTCATGGATCATGGGCAAATTCCTGGGTGTATTCTAACATGGATGTTGATAACTCACATCTTTTCATTGGCTTCTCAATGATGATGATATTTCTCATTAAAATTAATGGCTTTCTCTTAACTATGAATGCATAATAGTGATTCTTAATTCTATCCATGTGACTGTCATGTACTCTGTTATTAATATTTGAAATGATTCTTAATTTCTTATGTTATAATAAATTAATTTGACCTATCAAATAAATTAAAACATCATAGATGTATGCTTTTTTCTCCTTTTTTATTTATTATATTTGTGTATTATTTTACACATCAGCTATAGGTACCCTTGTCCTCCCTCCTCCTGCCCTGCCTCCACCTTCCCCCATCCCCTCCCCTCCATTCCCATCTCCTCCAGGGCCAAGACTCTGCTGAGGATTCAATTCAACCTGGTGAATTCAGTAGGCAGGTCCAGTCCCCTCCTTCCAGGCTGAGCAAAGTGTCCCTGTGTAAGCTCAAGGTTCCAAACAGCCAGCTCATATACTAAGGACAGGTCCCAGTCCCACTGTCTGGGTGCCTTCCAAACAGTTGAAGCTATTCAATTGTCTCACTTATCCAAAGGGCCTGATCCAGTTGGGGGCTCCACAGCTTTTGGTTCATAATTCATGTGTTTCCATTAGTTTGGCTATTTGTCCTTGTGTAACAGAATTGTTAGAAGTTCTTATTAATAAAAGCAAACCTGAGGCCAGTTATTGGGGTGAACGCTGGAAGATCAGAGAAGCAGAACAAGCCACAACTACCTCACCTTGCTAGTTCCTCTGGTGATCCTGTTTCCTCAGGCTGGAAGCTTCTGAGTCCTCCTCCACATGAATTTCAGCTGAACTGTGCTGCTCCAAAGCCTGAATGCTAAACCAGCCAAATGCTTAACTTACTTAGTTCCTGGTCCTCACGCCTTATATGCCTTTCTCCTTTCTGCCTTCACTCTCTGGGATTAAAGGCTGAGTTTCTGGGATTAAAGGTGTGGGTCACCATGCTTGGCTGTTTCTAATGTGGCCTTGAACTCAGAGATCCAGAGGGATTTTGTCTCTGGAAAGCTAGGATTAAAGGCTTGTGCTACCACCACCTATACTCATGTTTAATATTGTGGATGTTCTGTCTCTGACCCCCAGATAAGTTTATTTGGGGAACACACAATATTTCATGGAGAACACAATACCACCACATCCCTGTGCTTTTCTAATCTTGGTCTCAACAATTCGCACTTACATTCCCTCCTCTTTCTTGACAATTGGACTCCTGGAGCTACACCTGGGGCCTGTTCAAGGATGTCTGCATCCACTTCCATCAGTTATTGGATGAGAGTTCCAGTATAAGAGTTAGGGTGTTTGGCCACCTAAACACCAGACTAGGTCAGATCAGGCTTTCTCTCAACCATTGCCAGTAGTCTACAGTGGTTGTATCATTGTGGATTTCTGGGGACCTCTCTAGCACTTTGCTTCTTCCTGTTCTTATGTGGTCTTCATTTAGTATGGACTGTTATTCCTTGTTATCCCTTTCTGTTCTTCATCCAGCTGGGATCTCCTGCTCCCCTAAGGTTTCTTTGCCCCAAACCTTGCCCTTCATTACTCCCACTGTTGTCCAGGTTGTTCATGTAGATCTCATCCATATCTCTGTCATTGGGCAATCCCTGTGTCTTTCCTAGGATAGCATTTTCTAGGTAGCATCACTGGAGTTGTGTGGCAGTCTAGTCATCTTTGTTTTACATCTAGTATCCTAATATGAGTGAGTACATACCATGTTTGTCTTTCTGAGTCTGGGTTACCACACTCAGGATCATTTTTTCTAGATCTATCCATTTGCCTGCAAACCTCATGATATCATTGTTTTTCTCTGCTGAGTAGTACTCCATTGTGTATATGTAGCATATTTTCTTTATCCATTCTTCAGTTGAAGGGCATCTAGGTTGTTTCCAGGTTCTGGCTATTACAAACAATGCTGTTATGAACAGAGCTGCGTAAATGCGCTTGTAGTATGATTGAGCATTCCTTGTGTATATGCCCAAGAGTGCTATAGCTGGATCTTGGGGGAGATGGATTCCCAATTTTCTAAGGAAGCACCATATTGATTTCCAAAGTGGCTTTACAAGCTTGCATTCCCACCAGCATTGGAGGAGAGTTTCCCTTGCTCCATATCCTCTCCAGCATAAGCTGTCTTCTGTGTTTTTGATCTTAGCAATTCTGACAGGTGTAAGGTGGTATCTCAGAGTTATTTTGATTTGCATTTCCCAGATAATTAGGGATGTTGAGCAATTCCTTAAATGTCTTTCAGCCATTTGAACTTCCTCTGTGGAGAATTCTCTGTTTAGTTCTATAGCCCATTTCTTAATTGGACTGTTGGGCATTTTGATGTCTAATTTCTTGAGTTCTTTAATATTTTAGATATCAGCCCTCTGTCAGATGTGGAGTTGGTGAAGAATTTTTCCCATTCTGTAGGTGGTCACTTTGTCTTATTGACCATGTCCTTTGCTCTACAAAAGCTTCTCAGTTTCAGGAGGTCCCATTGATTGATTGATTCTCTCAGTGTCTATGCTACTGGTGTTATATTTAGAAAGTGATCTCTGGTGCCAATGCGTTCAAGACTACTTCCTACTTTCTCTTCAATCAGGCTCAGAGTAACTGGATTTATGTTGAAGTCTTTGATCCAGTTGGACTTGAGCATTGTGCACTGTGACAGTTTTGGATCTATTTGCAGCCTTGTACACATTGACATCCAGTTATGCCAGCACCATTTGTTGAAAATGCTTTCTTTTCTCCATTGTATATTTTTGGCTTCTTTGTCAAAAATTATATGTTCATAGATGTGCAGGTTAAGGTCAGGGTCTTCAATTCGATTCCATTGGTCCACATGTCAGTTTTTATGCCAGTACCAAGCTGTTCTTATTACTGTAGCTCTATAGTAGAGCTTGAGGTCAGGGATTGTGATGCCTCCAGAGGTTGTTTTATTGTACAGGATTCTTTTGGCTGTCCTGGGTTTTTTGTTTTTCCATATGAAGTTGAGTATTATTCTTTCCAGTTCTGTGAAGAATTGTGTTGGTAATTTGATGGGGAATGCATTGAATCTGTAGATTGCTTTTGGTAAGATCTCCATTTTTACTATGTTAATCCTGCCTACCCATGAGCATGGGAGATCTTTCCATTTTCTGACATCTTCATCAATTTCTTTTTTCAGGGACTTAAAGTTCTTGTCATATAGGTCTTTCACACGCTTCGTTACAGTAACCCCAAGGTATTTTATATCATTTGTGGCTATTGTAAAGGGTTATGTATCTCTGATTTTGTTCTCAGCCTGTTTGTCTATTGTATATAAGAGGGCTATTGATTTTTTTGAGTTGATCTTGTATCCTGCTATGTTGCTGAAGTTATTTATAAGCTATATCAGTTCCTTGGTTGTATTTTTGGGGTCACTCATGTATACTATCATGTCATCTGCAAAGAGGGAAAGCTTAACTTCTTCCTTTCCAATTTGTATCCCCTTAATCTCCATATGTTGTCTTATATCTCTGGCTAGAACTTCAAGTACTATATTGAATATATATGGTGAGAGGGACAGCCTTGCCTTGTTCCTGATTTTAGTGGTATTGCTTTGAGTTTCTCTCCATTTAATTTGATGTTGGCTGTTGGTTTGCTGTAGATTGCCTTTATTATGTTTAGGTATGCTCCCTGTATTCCTGATTGCTCCAAGACCTTTATCATGAAGGGGTGTTGGATTTTGTCAAATGCATTTTCTGCATCTAGTGAGATGATCATGTGTTTTTTTTCTTTGAGTTTGTTGATATGGTGTATCACATTGACAGACTTTTATATGTTGAACCACCCTTGCATCCCTGGGATGAAGCCTACTTGATCATGGTGGATAATTGTTTTGATGTGTTCTTGGAGTCTGTCTGCCAGTATTTTATTGAGTATTTTTGCACCAATGTTCATGAGGGAGATCTGTCTGTAGTTCTCTTTCTTTGTTGCATCTATGTTTGGTTTAGGAATTAGGGTAATTGTAGCCTCATAGAAGAAGTTTGGTTATATTCCTTCTGCTTCTATTGTGTGGAACAATATAAAGAGTATTGGTATTAAGTCTTCTTTGAAGATCTGGTAGAGTTCTGCACTGAAACCATCTGGTCCTGGGCTTCTTTGGTTGGGAGACTTTTAATGACTGATTCTATTTCTTTAGGGGTTATTGGACTATTTAAATGGTTTATCTGGTCTTGATTTAACTTAGGTATGTGATACCTATCCAGAAAATTATCCATTTCTTTTAGATTTTCCAGTTTTGTGGAGTTAAGATTTTTGAGGTATGACCTCATGATTCTCTGGATTTCCTCATTGTGTGTTCTTATGTCCCCTTTTTCATTTCTGATTTTGGTAATTTGGGTGCTCTCTGTCTTTTGGTTAGTTTGGATAAGGGCTTGTCTATTTTGTTGATTTTTTCAAAGAACTAACTCTTTGTTTCATTATTTTTTTTTGTATTGTTCCCTTTATTTCTATTTTATTGATTTTAGCACTCAATTTGATAATTTGCTGGCATCTGTTCCTCCTGGGAGACTTCGCTTCTTCTTGTTCTAGAGCTTTCATGTATGCTGTTAAGTAACTAGTGTGAGATTTCTGCAACTTTTTTATGTGGGCATTTAGTGCTATGAATTTCCCTCTTAGCACTGCTTTCATAGTGTCACATAATTTTGGGTATGTGGTATATTCATTTTCATTGATGTCTAGGAAGTCTTTAATTTCTTTCTTTATTTCTTCCTTAACCCATTGGTGATTAAGTTGAGCATTATTCAGTTTCCATGAGATTGTAGGTTTTCTGTAGTTTTTTGTGTTGTTGAAATCTAAATTTAAACCATGGTGGCCTGATAGAACACAGGAGGTTATTCCAACTGTTTTGTATCTGTTGAGATTTGCTTTGTGGCCAAGTATGTGGTCAATTTTAGAGAAGGTTCCATGGGTGCTGAGAAGAAGGTATATTCTTTTTTGTTCGGGTGGAATGTTCTGTAGATATTGATTAGGTCCATTTGAGCCATAGCATCAGTTAAGACCATTATTTCTTTGTTAAGTTTCAATTTGGCCTATCTGTCCAGAGGTGAATGAGGGGTGTTGAAGTCTCCCACTATCAATGTGTGGGGTTTTATGTGTGATTTAAGCTTTAGTAATGTTTCTTTTACATATGTGGGTGCTCTTGTGTTTGGGGCATAAATGTTCAGAATTGAGACTTCATCTTGGTGGATCTTTCCTGAGATGAGTATGTAATGTCCTTCATCATCTCTTTTGATTGATTTTAGTTTGAAGTCTATTTTGCTGGATGTTAGGATGGCTACACCAGCTTGCTTCTTAAGACCATTTGACTGGAAAGTCTTTCCCAGCCTTTTATTCTTAGGACGTGTCTGTCTTTGAATTTGAGTTGTGTTTCTTGTATGCAGCAGAAAGATGGGTCCTGTTTTCATATCCATTCTGTTAGTCTGTGTCTTTTTATAGGTGAATTAAGTCCATTGATATTAAGGGATATTAATGACCAGTGATTGTTCATTCCTGTTAGTCTTTTTATTTTTTGGTGGTAATTTGTGTCTACTTCTCTTCTTTGGAGTTTACTGCTGTGGTGTGATCTTTTGCCTTTGTTTTTGAGGGTGAATCTGATTTCCTTAACTTGGTATTTTCTTTCTAGTGCTTTCTGTAGGGCTGGGTTTGTGGATAAGTATTGTTGAAATCTGGTTTTGTCTTGGAAGGTCTTGTTCACTCCATCTATGATGATTGAAAATTTTGCTGGGTATATTAGTCGAGGCTGTCATCCATGGCCCCTTAGTATCTGCATTATATCTATCCAGGTCCTTCTGGCTTTCAAAGTCTCCATTGTGAAATTGGGTGTTATTCTGGTGGGTTTGCCTTTATAAGTCACTTGGCCTTTTTCCTTTGCTGCCCTTAATATTCTTTCTTTATTCTGTACGTTTTGTTGTTTAATTATTATGTGGCAAGGGGACATTTGGGGGGGGGGTTGTCTGGTTGGTGTTCTATAGGCTTCTTGTATCTTCATAGGCATTTCCTTCTTTAAATTCAGAAAGTTTTCTTCTATGATCTTGTTAAATATATTTTCTGTACCTTTGAGTTGATATTCTCCTTCCTCTATCGCTATTATTCATAGGTTTGGTCTTTTCGTGGTATCCCAAATTTCTTGACATTTTGGGTCATGACTTTGTTGGTTTTAGTGTTTTCTTTGAGTGATGAATCTATTTCTTCTAACGTATCTTCATCACCAGAAATCCTCTCTTCCATCTCTTGCATTCTGTTGGTTATACTTGCCTCTGAAGTTCCTGTTTGTTTACTCAGATTTTCTATTTCCAGCAATTCCGTCTGTTAGTGTCTTCTTCATTTTTTCAATTTCCCTTTTCAGGTCTTGGACTGTTTCCCTCATCTGTTTCATTGATTTTTCATGATTTTCTTTCAGGTACTTATTGTTTTCTTCTGCTTTAATTGTCCCTTCCTCTAGTTTTTTATACCATTCTTCCGATTTTTTGTTTGTCTGTTCCTCCACTTTATTTTTGATTTCTTCTCTATAAGGCTCTAGCCTCTTCATGATATTACTTATAAGATTGTTTTCTTCTGCTTCTTTCTTTCTGTAATGTTCATGTCTAGCTGTTGGAGAAGGGCTAGGTTCTGGTGATGCTGTATTGCTCTTTATTTTGTTGTGTGTACTTCTGCTTTGACATCTGCCCATCTCCTCATGGATTCATTCTTGCTGTTATTAGTGCACTTTGTCCAGACAGAGCTGACAGATTTAGGGAGCCTCTCTCTGGTCCAGATGGAAGTTCTGGTCCAGATGGGAGCTCTGGTCCAGATGAGAGTGCTGGCTGGATTGGAGCTGGTGACTGGACTCTGAGTCTCAGGAAGTACCTGGGGTCTCCTTATCTTGTCCAGATGGGAGCTCTTCTTTTCCAGAAAGGAGTTCCGGGACAGGATGGAAGCTCTTGTCCAGATGGAGGTTCCTGGGAGAATGGAAGCTGGGTTTCTGGTCCCGATGGGAGTTCTGGGGCAGGATGGAAGCTGGGGGCTGTTTTCTAAGTCTCTGGAAATGGCTGGGGTCTCTCTGGTCCAGATGGGAGTTCCAGGGCAGATGGGAGCTGGGGGCTTGTCCTTGAGTCTCAGGAAGTGGCTGGGGTCTCCAGCAGATGGGTGTGGGTGCAGGGTATGGAGATTGTAGGGTTTGCCTGCAGTCTTGCAAAAGGTGAGCCTTCAGCAGGGCCCACCAAATGACCTTAAACTAAGGCCAAGTTGGGCAGGTCTTCCTAGGATGGCTGGTGCCCAGGGGTGGGACCTAGAGGTGGGATCCTCTCTGACTATAACCCTAGGCACTCACCTCTTGTCCAGATAGGAGTTCCGGGGCAAGATGGAAGCTGGGGGCTGGTTTCTAAGTCTCTGGAAGTGGCTCTCAGATATATGCTTTTCATACTTTATTTCATGTACATAATGTCTGGCTGAGAAAAAGTTGTGAAAACAAACTGCTTTTCATTTGTTTGCAACTTATCTATTTATCTGTTTGTTTTTATCTCTAGTCAAATTTTCAAATTTTTTAGCTTCAGTTTATCCACATGTAAAAAGTGATAAAAAATAAGTTTCTTTTAATATTCCTGAATAGAAATAGTAGCAAAGGAGTTTGCTGGCACATAAAAAATATGGCTCAGCATGTTAGAGAAATTATCATGAAGATCTCTAAGCCATATGCAAACCATTACTCTGCATCTCATACGAATTTACCAGAGGTAAATTTCATACATAAAAACAGAACTTCACATACTAGCTTGAAATATTTGTTAAATTATAATAAGGAAATGCTGTTTGTGGTCTATACTGTGCCCTCCAGGAAATAGGATAATGCTCATCCTATTTCCTCTAGAAAATACCAAATATCTTGAGAATTGTGCATTTCTCTGCTTAGGGATGGCCACTTATGCTGTTCTGTTAGGAAAAGTTTCATATCTGTTCTCTTAATTTAGTTAGTAATATATTTCATAATAAATGGAACTATGTAGAACTTTGTAATCATATTTAGTTAACCTACATATGCCTTTATTGATTTTACTTGCTCATCGGTATAACTACTAAACTTGATCATGTTTTACATATTTTGTCCCTTATGGAGACTAGTTAATGTCGTGCCTGCCTCGACCAGCAAGGATGATGCAACACCGGGATTCTTCTTAATACAGTTTAATCAGGACCCTTTGGTTAGTTGCATTGTCTCTCTCTCTCCCCGGGGCAAGCCTCTCCCAGCACCTAAGTAGGGCTGGGCTGCCAACCCCAGGCAGCCACGTGGGCACTGTCCACAGGTTCACGCATATGCCAGCAGCACACGAATCCAGCCATAGCCAAATAAGGAGCTGTTTACCATAAAGAGTGTTTGCCATCGGGAAGGCAGAGGGTAGAAGCCAGCGCCATCTTTAGGGGGCGGCTACACGCAGCTTTCTACAAGTTAAGTCCCTTGTCTAGTGATGCGCCTTCAACATAAGTTACAAAACAAAATTCAACAATTAACCAGTTAGCTTTTAACTTTTAAATTCAGAGTAGACAAACAAATTATAATAGAAATAAATTAATGGAAAAATAACTGTTTTTATGCTACTCTATTATCTCAAACACTTCAGATATTTCAAATATGGTTGAATAACAATTATGAGCTAAATATGTAGTTATCCTTCCCAATATACATTCATTGGGCAAACTTCATTGCTTCATTTGAGAAATGAAATACAACACAATAAGCAATAAAGATGCTCCTGCTATCTAAGCATTCTAAAATGATCCCTACGGCCAAAAATGCTCAGCACATACCTACACATAATTAAAGTTGAAATCTTTATTTCATGATTTAATATGCCAATTTTGAGTGTATTATATGCGGTTCCTTGTTACCAAGTATTTTACATCAATGGCAGACTTGCATTTCTGTCTCCTAGCCCACATATCATATTGAAATCATCATGAATGGAAATATTTGAAGTAGTGTTTTAGTTAGCAGGACTGTGCAGTGAAAAGAAAGGCCAGCAGAAGCAAGGGGAGGGATGCACGTGTCATTTACATGGCATGTATTTCACTTCCTGAGGCAAATGCTAATTCTTTACTTCTGTTACTTTTCAAAGTGAAGGGAAATATTCCTACTTGAATATATATTTTTCTCAGCATTCATTAGAATTAAAGATAATTAGAGCTTAAGATTAAAACTATTTGATAATTTCTAAAGCAGTTGCAAATTTATTCATTCTCTGTTAATATAAAGTATCATTTAATGATATAGGGAATCTACATAGTCATAACTTGTTTACAGTTAATTATGAAGTACATTTTAAAATGATAATGTTAAGTACACCTTTTTTATTTATATAAGAAATAATATATTCTATAAATACTGATAACTTCTTTTGTTGAGAAATATAATTTTATATTTCAATTATTATATAGTTAAAATCTTCTAAATTTCATTTTTATTGAAATATATAAATTATGATATAAACAGCATGTGACTAATATTTTAAATTGTTTTATTTTTCTAATAAAGTAATCATTTCATTTCAATGATTTAAATAGTTATTCTATATAGGGATTAGGCATTTTTCCTGTGTTCTATGGCACTGAGAATACTTACACATATACAAATTTATTTATAAAATATAGTGTAGTTCTTTTAGCTGCATGTTATACAATTTAGGAAAAAGCTTTAGAATGTATTCGCATTTTAAACATAATGTTGGATTGATATATTCTGATTTTCCTTTTTTCACATGGCCAGAAATTGTCCTTCTCACTGACTACACCAACTTAAGAATTTTATATGCTTCATATAAGCAAAAAACAAGTAGCATTTGGAATTTCCAAATACTTCCTTTATTTGTGTCTTAAATAATTATACCATAATGTTTTTAAGATCCATCCATATGAGGTATTACAATGTTGAATATACTTCTTTTGTCAGGCCAGGTGACATTCTACATTCAGTAAGTCATATTTTCTTTATTTATGCTTTTGTATATGCTTAATGAGTTGTTTCTACTGATTAGACTCTAACATCACTTTAATACAGTAATTTTTTCTTACTAAATACTGAGAATTGGAGTTATTAGATTATTCTATAATTACATTTTTAAATATTTGAAGAATTCCTGCATTTTGTGTTATATTGACATTCTTATTTTGTATTTCCACCAACAATGAACTATAGTGATATTTGTGCTGAAATGTGATTTTATTTGTATGTTAATAAATAAAGTTGCATGGGAGTCAGAGCTAATAGCAAGCCATAGCAGAAGTCTGGCAGTGGTAGCATATACTCTTAATCCCAATCACATGACAGGCAGATCTCTTTGTGTTCAAGGATACCACCAGCATGGAGACACATGCCTTTAATCTCAATACCAACCATAGAAGACCTGTAGGTCTCTATAGACAGGCAGTGATGAGAAGGTCATGTAGTTGGGTTTATAACCAATGATAAGGCAGAACAGAAAGTCAATAAAAAGACAGGAAGTAGGTCTCTTTTGGAGGGGAAGGATGGCAGCGGCAGCAAGGAGTAAGAAAGGTTTTGAGACTCAGCTCTAAGCTACTGCTCTGACCTCTTAGGCTTTCAACTCTGCATTTGGCTCTGTGTTTTTTTATTGTAGTTAGAGTTTTCCTGCCTGGCCCACAGTCAGGACAAATCTCTCTCACCCGCCAGGCCCATAGATGCTCAGAACCAACCAAGTAAACACACAGAAATTTATCTTGCTTACAAACTGTATGGACGTGGCAGGCTTCTTGTTATCTATTTCTTCTATCTTAAATTAACCCATTTCTGTTAGTCTATACTTTGCCACATGGCTTGTGGCTTACCGGTGTCTTTACATGTTGCTTCTCATGACATCCGCTGGCAGTGTCTCCTCCCAGCCTTCCACTTCCCAGAATTCTCTTCTCTCTTGTCCCGCCTATACTTCCTGCCTGGCCACTGGCCAAACAGCATTTTATTTAGACAGAGCGATATCCACAGCACTTTCTTTCTTTCTTTTTCTTTTTTTTTTTTTTTTTTTTTTTTTAGTTTTTCAAGACAGGGTTTCTCTGTGTAGTTTTGCACCTTTCCTGGAACTCGCTTTATAGACCAGGCTGGCCTCCAACTCACAGAGATCCGACTACCTCTGCCTCCTGAGTGCTGGGATTAAAGGCATGTGCTACCATCTGCCTGGCTGGCTCTGTGTTTCTTATTTATTAAGATAGTTACATCTACAATGAACTGGAGTTCTGTTTTCTTTATTTTCTTTTTCCTTCCTTCCTTCCTTTCTTTCTTTCTTTCTTTCTTTCTTTCTTTCTTTCTTCCTGTCTGTCTTTCTTTCTTTTGGGACATGATTTCTCTATGTAGTTACAGATGTCCTGGAAACTGTATTTATAAACTAAGCCTCAAAATCACAGGATCTCCCTGTCTCTGCCTACTAAGTGCTTGGATTAAAAGTCTGTGTCAGCATACCCAAAAAACTGCAACTGTTCCTACCCAATGCCAGGTACTTATGCTTGAGTCAAGTATGATGACCAGTGTTCTTCTAAACAATAAAGGTCTTTATAAACAAAATATATGATCATTCTCTCTAGGGAAGCAGGTAGACGATCACTACTCTCTTTTTTTTCTCCAGCTTCATCCCCAGAACTTTAGCAGATATCCTGCTGCTGCCTCCCCTTCTGCTTTTCTGTGTCTCCAGCTAATTATGCAGGTCTTCTCCTACAGTCTTTCTAACTACCCCAGTCCTTCCTTTCAGCTACTAGCTCTAGCAACCATTCCCTGGGAACTGACCAGCCACACTTATCAAGGAAGCAATTAGAAATATTCATTGTTTCCCCTCTTCAAAACTAATTTCCTTGTCTAATTCCCAGCTCTGTACCAGACCACCTGCTGTGGCCTCTCCACCCTCTCTGTTCGCTTTGGTGGAACACCTAGCCCACTCCCCCTTCTACACCAAACTTATTCGAGAATGTCAGCTCCCAATAACTAGAGAGAAATTCTACCCATAACCCTTAGCAGCCACACTGTGCAGAATCTCAAAATTCCCTATAAGGCAACTCACATCCAGGACATTGTCCTAAGAACTAGAGAGGGCAACAGGAAACAATAATTGGAACACCCACCCAAAAAGACAAGACCAAATATTAGCACCTAAAATTACAAAGTTTCCAAACACAGATGCCTAGAGACCAGTGCAAAACCTCAAAACAGCTAGGACAATACATTTCCACTGTAACACAGAAACTTTATTAAGTAGACCCTGAGAAATGTAATATAGCTGAAATAGAAGATATGAACTTTAAAATGGGATTCATGAATATATTAGAAATCTTTAAAGAAGATATGAAAACACAGTGGATTGAAATGAAGAGAAAACTGAAACAATGAAACATTGAAACATAATCAATAATTAAAAAACCTGAGTGAAACTGAAAATGAAACATTAAGTAACTCCAACAAAAAAACTCAGAAGCAGGAATCACCAACCAAATAAAAGAGATGAAAGACAGAATCTTAAACATTGAAGATACAATAACAGAAATACACACCTTGTTTAGAAAATGTTAAACCTTAAAAGATCCAGATACAAAACATCCAAGAAATCTGGGATACCATAAACATACCAAATCTATGAATAATAGGAGTAGGAAAAGAAGAAATCTAGGTCAAAGACACAGGAAAATATTTTCAACTAAATTATAGAAGAAAATTTCCCTAACAAAAAGGAGATATCTATCAAGGTATAAGAAGCATACAGAATAGTAAATAGACAGGACCACAAAAGAAATTCCCCTCAGCACATTATAAATAAAACACTAAAGGTACAGAACCATGACAGAATATTAAAAATTCAAGGGAAAAAGAAAATAAACATGTAAAGGCAGATCTATTAGAATTACAGCTGATTTCTAAATGGAGATTCTAGAAGTCAGAAAAACATGGTTAGATGTGCCGAGGACTCTAGAGGCCAACCCAGACTACTGTATCAATAGATTGAAAAAGAAAGGCATTCCATGATAAAACAAATCAAAGGAGTGTTAATCTGTAAATACAGCTCGACAGGAAAAGTGCTAAAATGAAAACTTCAACATAAAGAGGTTTACCACACCCATGGGAACACAAGGAACAAATAATATCAGACATGTAAAAGAAAGTGTAATGGTGAACACCTCACAACAACAAAATTAATGATAATCAACAAACATTGGTCATTGACAACTCTCAAAATCAATAAAAAACAGGACCTGCCTTTCTATTGCTATCATGAGACACACTTAACAATAAAAATATAAACATTGTCATCAGACACAGAAGAGGATGCAGAAGCTCATAGCCAAACACAAGGGAGAGCCAGGAGAACCTCTCAGAAGGTTTTAGGAGCCAGAGGAGTTGAGGACAGAACAAGAACACAAGCCACAGAATCAACTCAGCAGGACTCACAGGGGCTGAAAGATATGGACACAACAGCCACATATCCTGTGTGGTTCTGAGCTAGGTCCTCTGTATATGTTACTGTTATGTAGCTTGATGTTCTTGCAGAAATCAAAAAAGTCAGAGTTTGGGATATCTCTGACTCTTTGCCTGAGCTTGGAACCCTTTTCCTCATACTGGATTGCCTCTTCCAGACTTGATTAGAGGGTTTCTGGGTAGTCTCACTGAAATTATTTATTTATTTATTTATTTATTGTTGTTGTTTTCAGTTTTTTGTTTGTTTTTGCTTTGTTTTGTTTTTCAAGACAGGGTTTCTCTGTGTAGCTTTGACTCTTCTGGAACTTGCTCTGTAGACCAGGTTGACCTCAAACTCACAGAGATCTGCCTGCCTCTGCCTCCTGAGTGCTGAAATTAAACATGTACACCACTACCACATGGGTTTTCACTGGAATTTTTATGCCATGTTCAGTTGATATCCCTAGGAGGCCTGCTCCACTTTTTTTTTTTTTTTTTTTTTTTTAATAAAGGAAAGGAAAGAGGAGTTGATCTGTGGGTGAGAGTCTGTTGATGGGGGAAATGGGAGGAATGGAGGGAAGGGAAATTGTGCTTGGAAAGTAATGTATGAGAGAAGAATAAAATAATTTTAAATGGAAATCTCCAAGATTATATTGCAATTCTAAACATCTATGCACTAAAAATAATGGCACCTAAGTCATAAAAGAAATATAGCTACAGCTTAAATTACACATAAACCAGCAGAGAGCTAAAGTGAGTGATTTTAAAACTTCAATATTGAAAATAGACAGTTCATCCAGACAAAAACTAATCAGAGAAATGCTGAAGTTAAATGATGATGTAAAACAAATAGTCCTAACAGATATTTACACATTCCACTCAAACACAAATAAAAATACTTTCTTCTCTTCACTTTATGGAACTTTTCCCATAATTGCCCACAGAGGCTGACACAATGCAAGTCTCAACAATTTCAAGAAAATTGAAATAATAACTTGCATGCTATCAGACCACCACATTAAAATTGTGTTTAAAGAACAGTAGAAACTCCAGAAAGCCTACAGACTCATGGAAACTGAACAACTCTGTACTGAATAACTACAGTGTAAAGAAAGAAATATTAAAGAAAAATAAAGACTTTCTAGAATTGAATGAAAATGAATACACTGCATACCTAAATTTACAGGACACCATGAATTTGTTTCTAAGAAGCAAAATCATAGCATTGTGTCTACTTAGAGATATGGACACACACACACACACACACACACACACACACACACACACAGAAAGACAAAAAGAGAGACAGACAGACAGAAACAGAGAGATACGCAGAGAGAGAGAGAGAGATATTTCATAGTAGTGACTTAAAAGAATACATGAAAGCTCTAGAACAAAAAGAAGAAATTATACCCCCAAAGGAATATACAGCAGGAAAACATCAAGCCCAGGACAAAATCAGTAAAAAGTGAAAAAAAAATCAATGCAACGAATCAATGAAGCAAACAGTGGTTGTGTGAGAAAGCCAGTAAGATTGCAAATCCTTAGAAAACTGACAACAAAGTGGAGAGAAAAGGTGTAAGTTAAAACAATTAGAGACAAAGTGGGAAACATAGGAACAGATATTGAATTTAAAATCCTAGACTCTGTCAGATTTGAAAAGAAATGGATGGCTTTCTTCATATGTATAACACCTACCAAACTTATATCAACAAACCACAAAATCTTCAGTATGGCAAATAACAGCATCATCCATACAAGGCAGAAAGCTACAGAATTGGGGAAAAATTAACCATCTACACATCTGATGTAGGCTAATAGCAACAACAACAACAAAAAGGAACTCCTTAAACTGGACATCAAGAAAACAAATATCTTAATTTTTAAAAATGGTATCCTGATTTAAAACTCAAAATTCTCTAAGAGGAAACACAAATCACTGTGTAGTCAGGATGTGCTGTATGACAGAAAGTTTTATTTTTAATCAAAAAAAGATAAAGTACATTTAAAAAAAGAAAAAGAAATGTTCAGCGTCTTTAGTTATCAGGGAAATGCAAATAAAAACTACCTTGATAGTTCATCATACACCTGTCAGACATGTTAAGATCAATAAAACAAATGACAACTTATGAAGTCAAGAGGACTCACCTCCATTTATAATGAAAGTGAAAACTTGCATAGCTACTGTGGAAATCAATGTGATGTGACAGTTTCTCAGAAAGATGAAAATCAATCCAGCTATGCCATTCTTGAGTACATATTCAAAGGACTCTGCAACATACTACGAAGACAATTGCTCAGCCATGATCATTGTTAACCTAGTCATCAGAGTTGGAAGTTGGGAAAAACCTAAAAATCGGTCAACAGATGAATGGATAAAGAAAATTTCATGCATTTATACGAGAGAATATTACTCAAATATTGGGGCAGGGAGGAAAGAAATCATAAAATCCTAAGGTAAATGCCTAGAGCTAGAAAAACATCATCTTGAATAAGTAAACCAAGAACCAGAAAGACAAATTTGGTATTTATTTACTTCTTGTGTGAATGTTAACACTTAAACCACTCTTAACCAAGTTGCAATCTATGTAATCATGGAAGTTAGGTATAGACTAATTGACTAGTGGGTAGGGATGGATCTCCCTAAAAAGGAGAAATAAAATATAGTTATGGATGGATGAGAGTAGGGTATTGGAACATGATAATAAAATGCGGATGGCAAAGAAGTATGGGATGAGGGAGGGGGAGCTAAAAATAAGGGCATTTGTGGAGTCATATAGAAACCTAATACAGTAGAAGCTTCCTAAAATATATGTTTATATGTTTTTTTTGTGTGTGTATGTGTGTGTGTGTGTGTGTGTGTGTGTGTGTGTGTGTGTGTGTGTGTGTGTATGTGTGAAGGCAATCTAAGTTAAATTGCAAATAACAGGGAAACATTGAACAAACTGTATATATCTCTTGTCACCAAATGAAGCTTCCAGTACCGTAAATGTGTTACATCTAATTGAGTTATTTAACAAACCCATGAAATTCATCAAATAACCCAGGATGTTGCCAAGGCTGTTGATTTCTTCCCACAAATTGATAAAGTCCAATTGCCTTAGACAACACCTAAACAACTCATTGAACATGAAGTTGAGCTAGTGCCTACTCAGAGCTCTCATCCCCCCAGTATAGTTCCTTCTTGGTACTGGAAGGTACTCTGCATGCTATCAAAGGAGAGAGGTAAACATCAACACAGCTACAAACCCTTCCATCTGCAATGGTGTCCTGCCTGCAATATATGCTAGTGTGGTAGTGACAGAAAACTTGTGAGAGTAACCAAACAGTATCTGATTTTACTTAAGGCCCATTTCATGAGATAGAACCCATACTTGACACTGCTTGAGTGGTCAAGAATCTGAGACCATGTAATAATGGAAAAACAAAATTCTACTGTTGTGCTAAAGAAATCTAGTAATAACATGACTCCTAATTATAGTACACTAATAAGTCATTGCCTTGCTCATCCATCATCACAGAAGCTTCTTACTGCAGCAGATGGGACCAAATGATTACCATATGGCAACCTTACCACAGCACATCTTATAGTCATAGGTAGAATGTTCTGTGGCTGATTTGAAGAAAAGGCTGTAGCCTAAAGGTTTCTCATGTCCCACCAAGCCCCCGCAGTCCCATGGCCCACTTATAGAATAGTCACTCAGAGGCTTATATTAATTATAACTTCATTAGTTCTGACATTTTTTCAAACAAATGTGACAAGAATATAAAATGAACCAAACATTATTATCTCTTAAGTTTGGGAACATCCAGTGCTTAAATCAAGAAGAATGAAAATGAATTCAAAATGGACTAAAACTTTGAAACAAAATGTTGCTAGAAATCTGATACTTTCTAAAGGAAATGTGGTGAGAAAGATCATGACATTGATTTTCAAAATGTTGTCATAATAATAGGCAAGCATTCCAAATAGTTGTACATAACAAAGGAAAGAATCAATGGAGTGAAATGTACCTGGTGTTACAGGAGAGATTTACCTCAACATGTGCAACATATATAGAAGCTTATTCTGAACAACATATTATTAACTTCTTTGTTTAACTAAAAATTATCATTGTATGTGGATTTCTGCACACCACAGCACACACACAGAGACCAGGAGACACCTTTGTAGAGTTGGCCCTCCCTTTCCATATTGGAATCAATTTCAGGTTGTCAGGTTGTATTATAAGCTTCTGGCTACTTTAAGCCATCTTGTAGCCTGCATGTTAAAACTTCTGTAACAGGGAAGCCCCAATGCAACTAAAATAGTGGACTAAGAAACTGAATAAAAGAAACAAACAAAAAGATGTACAAATGATTACCATATGTACAAAAATTATAATAATCAAATGTTTAAAGTAAAACTCTGGGATAGGTCCTTTTTGAGGAGATTTTTGAAATTTATGAATTAGCACAGTTAATTATATATACTAATGGGTTACAATATGAATTTTTTAAAATGTATACAATATTTAGATTGTATTCATCACCTGTCATCTTACCTTATCTCCCCACTATAATTAATAAAATATATTTCTTCCTACCTAATCTTCTTTCTACTCCTTCTTTCCTTTTAGTTTAAAAATTTTTAGTAGTGGTAAATGTATTAAAACTGAACAACTATTTTGAACTTGCAACATATAAAGCATGTTTAAATCTTGATGAAACTCAAAAGGTAAATGAATATACTGATATTTTTATCAAGGCAAAATAGAATATCAACCAAACTCAAATTGGTTCCATCATTTTTACCATATTATTTATAAATTTAAACTCTTACTTGATCTTGACTTTAGATCTCCCAAACTAATCTTTATTTTGGCTGATATTCTTTTATTGAATTTTTCTCATATAATATATTTTAATTGTGTTTTTTCTTCCCTCAGATCCTCCCAGTTTCTCTTCACCTCCCTTCCTAACCTGATCCACACTCTTTCCAACTCTCCTTAGAAAACATATAGGCATCTAAGGAATAATAATAAAATTAAATAAATAAAAATCAAATAAATTGGAATAGGACAAAACAAATAGACAAAAAAAAACAAAGCAAAAGCATAAGAAATATATCAAGATGTGGAGACACACACATTTGCACACACAGGTATTTTACAAATACACAAAACCGGATGCTACAATATATGCACAAAAGTCTGTGAGAGTTAAAAAATTAAAAGTCCTGAGAAAACATTATGAGACAACCTCCAAATACGATGTTGATTTTGGTTTGTGACAGCTGTCCACTGCTGGTCATGGAGCCTTTTGCTGTGGGATGTCTTTGTGTATGCTGTGAATATGTGTTGCTCTGATTGTTTGGTAAATAAAATGCTGATTGTAGGAAGTATAGGCAGGATGAGAGCCAAGGAGAATTCTGGAAAGAGGAAGGCTGAGTCAGGAGTTGCCAGCCAGATATAGGGGAAGCAAGGTGACAAGGCAGAACTGAGAAAAAGTACCAAGCCACTTGGCTAAACATAGATAAGAATTAAAGGTTAATTAAAACATTAAGAGGGAGGCATAAATAAAAACAAAAATTATCAAAATAAATATTAAAAGGAAAATCCAGCAGAAAAACAAAAGAAAATGAAATCACAGGCATACTAATTACAAGAAAGACCAGAAAGGCAAAGTTGTCTTCTGAGAAAACCATACCATATGTATCACACTCACAATAACAAATTAATAAAAACAAAACAAAACAAAACAAAACAAGACTTATTAGGGAAGTACAACTTAATCCTTATTCACAGCATATAGAAAGACAAATCATTAAATGACCTCTGCAATGGTTTAATATTTTAATTATTTTTTTTAAATTTATGTATATGTTGGTTTGTCAGCATTTGTGCATGCTATGTATATTTTGGCAACAAGAGAAGCCAGCTGATGATATCAAATCCCTGGGGCTTAAATTGCAGGTGATTGTAACCTTCTGTATTGATGCAATTAGCTGATCTCAACTCCTGGAAGAACAGTGAGTGCCTTTAAATGTTGAACCACCTCTCCAAATACCAAATATTGGAAAGACTGTATTTGAACTGGATTTCTATTCCTTATTAGTAAAAGTACAAAATTATCTCATTATATTTTAAAGACCACTGAAATTTTTGTACACATAAAATGTGTTTATCTAATAATATCTTTGAAAATATTTACTCAAGTGACATGAAAACAAAATCTGAAAGAGACTTGTGAAATCTGAAAGAGACTTCACATTTTCACTACTTCAAATTGGATACAATCCAAATTCCCCAGCATTAGGACAAAAGCCAAACAAGGAACTATTTATTCATATGAAGTGTTAGTACTAGACAGAAAGAGGACCAGGTTCTTGACCCACTCACAGGTGAGTTTTGTATAGAGTGATCAATATAAATCTACTTGCAATCTTCAGCATGTAGCTATCCAGTGTGGCCAACTGTCTTTTCTTTAATGTGTATGTGTATTTGTGGCTTTTTTTTTTTTTTTGCCAAAAGTCAGGTGTTAATAAATATGTGAGCTTACATCTGAGATTTCAATTCAATTCAATTTTTCAGCATGTTGAATTTATGTAATATCATAATGCTTTAATACTATTGCTCTGTAATACAGTTTGACATCTGGGAAGGTGATACCTCCAGTGTTTTTCACTACTAGTTCAGCTACCTTGCATTCCTTGTACTTCCATATGAATTTGAAGAATTTTTTTTTTAGGTACTGTGAAGGATTATGTGAAAATTTTGTTTGGGATATCATTGAATGTGTTGAATAATATTGCTAGGAGGCCATTTTCATAACATTAATCACACTGACCCATAAACACTGCCAATCTTTCCATCTTCTGTTGTCTTCTTCAATTTTTTTCTTTAATTTCTCTGTTTTTACTATCAAAGTATTTCACTCCCTTGGTTAGAGTTATCCCAAGTTATTTTGGGGGATTAATATGAAAAATACTGGTTTCCTGATTTCATTATCAGTTTGTCAATTTTGTGAGTTTATTTTGTATCCTGTTAATATAGCCAGAAAATTAAAACTGCTGTAATATCCATCACTTGATGAATGAATAATAAAAATGTGGACATTTCCACAATGGGATATTACTCATCTATTAAGAAAAATGTAGTGATATTCCCAGGTAAATAAATGGATCTGGAAAACATGATTCAAAGTAATGTAATATTTTAAAAAAATCACGTATTTCTCTAATTTCTATATATTACAAATGTTTGATTTATTTGTAACACTCACTGATGTCAGAAAATTTGTAAGGGTATCTAGAGACATAAAAAGAGAGGGGAGAGGGGAAGCAATGGCATACCATCATGAAGGGGATTGATAGAAGAGGAAAGGCTGAGCTGAGGTTGGGGAAAGGATGTCAGCATAGTGGAGAGAATTCAGGAAAAGATAGATAATGCTTAAGATCTTGTAAAAACTCATATGGAGACTTACCAGCTACTGTAAGATTTCTTAAAATATAGCTATATGGATATTAAACAAATAAATAAAATGTGCCTGCTATGTAGAAAAAAATTGCCCCTACTAGAGACCAGAACTAACATATAAAAATTCTAGTGTCAAGAATAGGTCACCGTTTTTGAAAATTTGGCCACAACATTAAATGATATTACCAATAATTATAGTTACCAGCCAAAACTTGACAGTAAGACCCTATTGCTTCAAACATGACATTTAGATATTAAGCTATTACTGACCAGAAAGCTTCAATTCTAACAACTAATTTCATATTGGTAGAAGGAACTGTGTTCACTACTCGAGGAAAAGCTTAATCATTGCTCTTACCTACAGTGAACCTTTGAACCTTGATAATACAAACTCACTGATGCAACAATAGCTCAAAGATCATAGGTGTGTTCAATCACTTCTTGATTGAATTTAACTATGACTATGCATGACAAAACAGATCCCTGGCATGATTTTGCAAACAAGAAACTACAAAAAGTCAGGTAACAGGCCCTTAAGGAGAATGCATTATTAATATTCTACCAAATGAACTTGGTATTCAAACAACTCTTCATGAATTATTTTTGTAATTTTAGTTTAATGTAACTCTCAGACCTTATCAGAGAAGTTTTGGTTTGCAGTAGGTATTTATTAACACAGAAGCCCACAACTGGCCAAGATTCAGAATATAAGAGTTTGCAGAACACTCAGTTCCAATTGGAGGATCTACTAAACCCCGCACCACACATACAAAGGCTAAGGTATCAATGCAGAGGAATTTGTGGGAAGTCTAAAAGAGCCAGAAGAAATGAATGAATAAAAGAAAACTGTGTTATTTGGGCTGAATATAGTAGTTACAATTTGAAATCATAGTAATTATGGTGGTATGCACAATTCCCATGCAAGCCAGATAAATACCAGGATGGACAGGAGAAAGAGACATAAAATGAGGTGGGTAAGGCCAAAGCACTGCACCATATCTTAAGCAAGCAGAGCTGTGACATGGGCAGAGAGCTCTCTGGCCAGAGGAAACCTGATGCATAAATTTCAAACTGGAAAATCATTACATGCAGCCCAGAGCCATCTAAGAAATGCCACAGCAGTTAGAAGCAAGCTCACCAAAAATCCACATATGTAAACCTCAGCTCTTTGTTTAATAAAGGGGAGATTGCTTGCAAACCTCCCAGAGATTGTGTCACTGACTCTGCATCTACCCACCCACTTCCCCTGGCATCAGAGATGACAAAACCCCAGCTGCAGAGTCAGCAATCAATATGGCCCTCAATGTGTTTTTTTTTTTTTTTTCCTCTGCTGGCCAGCTTGCTGTCCTAATCCCAGAATCTACATAGCATGTTAAGATGTCCCCTTCAGTTGTTTTTGGTGAGTAGACCCCTCTTCTCAGTTTTATGTTTTCCTATTCCAATTGGTGAGTATTGGGGTCTTTTCTCTCTCTCTCTCCTGTCTGTCTTGTCTTTAGGGCACACTCTGCTTTAGATCCACCTGGTTTCTGAAACCCACAGCCAGCCTTTTGTTCTTCCAGAGGCTATAAATCCCGATACCTCCCCTGGGTGTTTGAAACATTTGCTCAGCATGTTAGTGAATCCTTTAGTTTGTTTGTCCTTGACTACTGTTTCATTTGTCATGGGGAACTTCCCTTTTGCTGCCAGAGATCCCAGTCCAGAGCTCTTAAAGCTTTGCTTCAGACCAGGGAAATAAGAGTTAAAACTTCCCACCTGGAAAAGTCTTGGAAAGAGGCTTCTGTTATTGCACCATGGATATTGCCTGAAAACATCTGGGATCCATCATTATGGATGAGAGTACTCTTTTTAACTAGGAAATGGGAAGTGCAGGAAGGGAAAAGCCCCCAGGTGGCCTTTGTACCAATACTTTTGGGAATCATAGTGTATACAAAATCAGGCACTACAGAGGAAGTTCTCCAGTCCTTTAATGACCATTGTGAGGAACAAAATTTCTCCTCACTTTCTCTCACTTCTCCACCACCAGAAGGATAACTAACACCACCAAGCAGGACACTTCTCAGCTCAAATTGTCCAGTTACCATGCAAACACTCCTTTTACATTTCCAGTTTATGTTGGGGACAATGCAACTGCTTAGCCATGGGTTCCTACCCTTCTAGCCAAACTTTCCTTGATCTGTAAGGCTGCCAAAGAGTCAGGCCCTGAGTCTTCTTATTTTGAGCAAGTCCTATGGCAATGGGCAATGCATTAGCACACCGATTATGACTGATATCATTTGATGAAAGCAGTATTTGAGCCAGCTGTTTTTCTTAATTGGCAGGTGGCCTATGATGATCAAGCTTAATGGCGTACATGACCAAATATTCAATATAATATTCCTATTTCTCTAGACATTCTTACTGACAGAGACCAATATATCTCAAGCCCAAACTGGCCTACCTCTCTATTTTCAGTGGGTCTCTGAACTTATATTTAAAGCCTTGAAATCATGCATTCATCAAGATCTGACTGCATACTTTCATAATCTGATACAGCAGCCCAAGGAATTATTTACTGACTTCTCATATATAGTCAATAAGGCAGTGGAGAAATGGGTAGATCCTGGCCCAACTAAGGAGATGCTCATTAAATAATTAACATGGCTTAGCTTCCAAAGACAATGATCATGGATGGTCCTCTCCCAACCCACCTGATCATTCTTATTGAGGCTGTGGTCAGTCAGGTTACCTTTGTAGACATTATCTTAAAGTTTGACCCAAGACCAAATGCCCCAAATGCCAAAATGTGTTTCATTGGGCACATGATTGTAGAAGCTCTCCCCAGTTGCCTTTAAACTTAAAGAAGGGCACCCCTCAGCTTAGAAAGTAAGAGAGTGTTGCTCCTAACCCAGACTGTTCTGGACCCTTCACATATTTCCCCATTCTCCCATGATGTCCATCTACTTGGAAGGCAGATCCACCAAGGCACTGGTGGACACAGGGGCAGAAGCCACTGTAATATATTTAATGATGCCTAAGCTTTCCCACATTGGAAACTTAAAGACAGCCTAACCATTACCAGGTAGGATGGTGATAAGCATTCTAAAACAACCTTTCTCCTGGTTCACTGGAAGGACCTTAAAGACAATCAGGGGCAAATCCATCCTATTATAGCTGATACACTTCATACTCTGGGAAATTGTGTTATGCTTAACACAGATGATAAGGCCTTTTATGAGAATATAGTAACACATGATATGACAGGTCAATCTGGTAGAAATTCTAGTCTTCACTCCCAATTGTAAGGTTCCCCCCAGATATAAATATTCCAAGGTCTATATAATTAAATTGGTTCTTGTAGAAGCCTGTGTGAGTGGACCAGTGACCTATTAGAGGACCCAAACTATCAGAGTTGAGAATGTTAGTTGAAGAGCAACTGTCATTGAGCCATATTGAATCTTCCCACAGTAGACTTAACACCCTCATTTTTGTAATTAAGAAAATGTCAGGAAAATTTTGTCTTCTGCAAGACTTAAGACAAATAAATGCACAAATGGAAAAGATGGGCTCCTCTCAAGCAGGGCTACTGCACCGTGGTGTTATTCCACCAGGATTGCATATTCTTGTAATAGACATTAAATAATATTTTCTCAATATCATTGGCTCCAGAGGACAGAGAGTGCTTCATGTTCACTGTCTGGGAGGCCAATGTTCAAAACCTGCTTCCCAATATCACTGGAAGGTGTTACCACAAGGTATGCAAAACCGTCCAATCATCTGCCAATTGTATATTCAATAGGCCTTAGCTAGGGACCCTGGTGATGTATTAATGATCCACTACATGGATGATATCTTGTTGGTCCACATGAGCCTACAGAGATTTCAGGAGTTATTGCCCCAGTTCCTTGAGGACTTAGGAGCTTTTTGCCCAAAGTGGCCCTGGAAAAGACACAGTGGTTATCCCCATTTGCTTTCTTGTGTTACCAAATTAGCCAATCCATCCATTCCCTCAATGACTCTATTATAACACAACAGTCCTAATCCCTTACAGAACTTCAGGAAATCTGAGGCAGCATTAATTGGCTCAAACAATCTCTCTGAGTTCCTGATGAAGACATGAGACAAGTGTTCTCCCTTCTAGAGGGGCGTACCTCCCCCTCTGCAAAAATATGGTTGACAGAGGGGGCCAGGGATATTTTTAAGAGTGCTAGTGAATTTGCTTATAATACCTCCCTAAGGAGACATGATCCAAATGTTCCCCTGATTGCCCTAGTCCTTTGGACTAAGCACAGTGTATTGGGAGCACTATGACAATCAGGCCCCCTAATCTGGATACATATATACATCTTTTTCTTTATATTAATCAATTCTTCACAGCTTGCATTGAATTGCATTGAAACAATATGCTGGCTCAATGCCTGCTGAAATGCAAATGAGGCCCTTCACATTTGGTATGTATTCCTGTTTTCATTTGAATACCATTAAATAATGTGACATACTATCATAGAATGGAATTGATGGAGTGACTAGAGTAAAATGTGAATTTGGAAAAATGGCAGCCATAATGGCTGCTCTTCTGCTTGCTGTGGCAAATGGGGCAGTGGCCACAGCCTCCCTAATCCAAATGGGAGCCATTGCCTCTGCACTTAATATGGCCATAGAAGAATCAGCCCACGCATTAAGTACTCAAAAGCTAGTTAATGTCCATTTTTATTCAGCTACACTTAATTTACAAAAACAAATAGATTTATTGGATGAAGAAATCCACATATTAAGATGGCTAGTAAGAAGAAACTGTGATCCCCAATTCTCCTCCTTTTGTTTAACTCCTTACCTGGTCTTGACACAAGTCAGGAGTAGGTTAAAGAAAATCATGCTGGGACTGTGGAACAAAGAGTTCTTAAACCTTATGGTACAACTCTCTAATGAAATCTTAGGGCTGAAGTCCAGAGTGTGAAATTACTGGAGGTGTCTACAACATTTTTTGCTCAAATTTGGGGTCACATAAAGTTAATCCTTGATCCTTCAAAAATTATAGCATGGAGAATGATAGGGAGAATGGCACTCTTAATAATTCTGATGGCTTAAGTGTTTCCTACAGCATGATTTCCAGTAGCTCCATGTTAAAAAAAAAATGAACCTACAACTGCTAATGGCTATGGAATGCCCTAATCATCACCCCACTAAGGAATTAATAAGAGCCTGGTTCATGGAAATTTGTGATGCCTCTATCTGATGCCTCTGTTTAATGCCCTTGTACCCTAGGTGCTCTCCAGGGGAGCCACCCTCCAAAGACTGATAGCCAGAGACAGGTAAGAGCCTTTTAGGCAGGCCAACCTAAAACAGGTACCTTGTAGGCACAGTCACCTTGTTGGGGGACCTCTGAGCTGGGGACAACAAGATTAGAACAAAGAACTCTAATTCCCACTAGCAGCCACAAAATAAAATAAAAAAGGTGATATGAGGTGGGTAGGGCTGAAGCACTGGGCCATGTCTTAAGCAAACAAAGAGCTGTGAGATGCACAGAGAGCACTCTGGCCAGAGGAAACCTGACTCCAAAACTCCAAACTGGAAAATTATGACAGGCAGCCCAAAACCAACCAAGAAATACTACAGCAGCTAGGAGCAAAACCCACCAAAAATCCACATGTATAAATCTCAGCCCTTTGTTAAATAAAGGGAGGATTGCTTGCAAACCTCCTGGAGTCTGTGTCATTGAAGCTTCATTTACCCATCCCCTGCCCCTTGGATCAGAAACAATGAGACTCCAGCTCAAGAGCTAGCAATAATGAAATACCACTGTTAGGGTGAAGAGCTATTGACAATTCATATTTGCTGAGAGAGGGACACAAACTTTTCTTTAAGAGTGTTGCCAATGGTAGTTTGACCATATTCGTTTGGAAAATCACATATCAACAAATTTATTGGCAGCACAAATTAGACTTGATGGATGAAAATGAAAGGAACACATTTGGTATGAAAGCAGGGGTGAAATGAGGAGGAGATATGGAGATATGACCCAAAAGTCATTGTGTAAAATTGTCAAGGAACTATATAAAAGGGAAAAACACAGGCTATTGCATAGGCAATAAGCTAATCTCAACAAAATGACAGCCAGGCCCTACTGCTGAAGTCAAAATTCACACAACTCTCTGAACCTGTAGAGGTTGATCTGATCCCTTTACCATATGCTTTAGTTTCTTTGGTCTGGAACATTATAAAAAGACAAAGGTAAACACCAACCTAGCAAAAAAAAAAAAAAAAAAAAAAAAAAAAAAGTAACATTTTATCTATAATGCTGTCCTGCAATTTGAAGTATGCTAGGGTAATGAGAGCACAAAGTTTGTGGGAATAACCAACCAATGTCTGCTTTGACCTACATCACACTCCAGGAAATGAAACCCAAAGCTGACACTGCTTGGGTGACACAAAACCACAGACTAGATAGCCCAGAGACACAGGGTTAAAACCAAGTACTTCTGATATTTAAAAAAAAAAAAAAAGTAGTGATAAAACATCTAACAATACTCTGCTACACTTATAAAACAGTACTGTAATTATTTAACATAATCCTGCAGTAGATAGGAAAATACAGAGATCCAAAGACAGGCATTATGCAGAGGGAGACATAAAGAGCCCTTGAAACATACACCCTAAATGAGTTGTCTCCATCAAATCCCTCTGTTCAGAGTGGAGGGAAGTGCATATAAAGTAAGGCAGGGTGTAAGACCCAAAAGGGATGGAGGACACCAGGAGAACAAGGCTCTTGGAATCAACTGAGCAAAACTCATATGAACTCACAGAGGACAAAGCAACAAACACAGTAACAATGTAGGTCTGGACTAGGTCTCTGGCATGCATTATACCTTTCAGTTTAGTATTTTTATAGAAACCCCAAGTATGTAAACTAGTGGGTATCTGATTTTTGTGCTTTCTATTGGAGTTTTTTCTGTCTGTTGGTTTACTGTGCTAAATGTGATATGATGGTTTCTATTTTATTACATTTTATTTTGTTATTTTTTTGTTATTACCTCTTCAAAGCCTGTTCCTTTCTAGTAAGAAATATCTGAATGGGAGGGAAATTCAGGAGTAACTGGAGGTAAAAAATTGAAGGGAAACTATAATCAGGACATATTGTATGAGAAAATAATCTATTTTCAGTAATGGAAAAAATTAAAATATAAGTCCTATAAAGATGATGTAGATTAAAGACCACTCTAATGCAACAAGAGTGAAGATATGCATGGACAAAATTGAAAGCAATTTCTCTCCTAATATCTCTCAAAATTGGCTTTGATACAATGTATTTCCCAATGAAAACTCTTCAATTTTGATGATAATTATCTATAAATAAATTAATTAAAACCAAGAGGATGAAATAATGTAATAATTATTTACATCTACTTTTAGTAATTGTATATTTCATCATGAATGTCTTAAGATCTCTGATAATAATATGCAGTTAAATGAATGCTAACTATGAAGATAGCATGACCTACTGTCCTATTCAAGCCAAGGCTTCCACTTGAATAACTCTTTGAGTTTCTTATTAAATATGAACCTCATTTTAGAAAGATCAGCACATTGGAAACAATTGTCCTTCCTGCCATGGTGAAAACTCACAAACAATATAATAGGGAAAAATATATTTTGTCAGCAAAAATCTTTCAAACAAATAGATTGTGTTGGTAAAAAATAGGGGCTATAGAAAAATTATGTGAAATACAGTAAAAAATACCACTCTGAAATGCTTTTAATGCCTCTCAATGTGGATCATGCAAGCTTTTTACCTATTTTCTATGAAAAATAACAAAATTGTCTTCCTGTAGGATTGAGAACTTAAAAAAATTTACCACAGAAATATATTGATAAAATAATTTATTTTATAAACATATGGAAATATAAAATTATATACAAAATGATTGATCATTTGAAAAAAAAATAGAATGCTGGTAAAAAGACAACGTTACTCCAGCACATCAATTTATGATGATCAGCCCAGACTACTATACCAGCAAAATGTTCAGTCACTGTAGATGGATAAAATGAGATATTCCATGATAAAGTCAAATTTAAAGAATGACTATCTACAAATACATCCTTACAGATCATACTAGAAGGAAAAATCCAATCCAAGGAGATAAATTGCACCCAAGAAAATAGTGGAAATAAATAATCTTACAGCAGCATAACCCAAAGAAGGAAAACACATGCACTACCAACAACAATGACAAACAAATATAGGAATTAACAATCATGGGCTATTATACCTCAATATCAGTGAAATCAATTCCACAATAAAAAATGAAAACCAGAATACATATGAATATAATAGCCAACCTTCTGCTGCATATAAAAAATACATGTGATCATTAAAGATTGATATCTCAGAGTAAAAGGGTAGAAAAACATTTTCTAATCAAGTGGCTGAAAGAAGCAAACTGGTATAGCTATTCTAATATCAGAAAATAGACTTCAAATCAAAACTAATCAAAGGAGATTGGGAAGGACACTTTATATTCATCAAAGGAAAAATTCACCAAGATGACATTTCAATACTTAACATCTCTGTTCCAAATGCAAGGGCCCCCACATTTGTTCATGAAACATTGCTAAAGCTTAAATCACACATATACTCTCATATATTGCTAGTGAGAGACTTCAATCCCCACTCTCACCAATGGACAGGTCACTCAAACATAAACTAATCAAAGGAATAATGGAATTAACAGATGTTAGCAACTAAATGGACTTAACAGGAATCTAAAGTACATGTTACCCAAACAGAAAAGAATATATATTCTTCTCACCTAGAACATATTCAAAAATTGACCACATACTCAATCAGAAAGCAAGTCTCAATAGAGAAAAGAAAATTGCAAGAAACTCCTGTATCCTATCAGATTACCACAGATTAAAGCTGGATTTCAATAAGGACAAAAACAGCAGAAAGCCTAAAATCTCATGGAAACTGAACAACTTTGTATTGAATAACTACTGGGTCAGGGCATGAATAAAGAAAGAAATTAAAGCTTGGTGGTGGTGGTGCACCCTTTTAATCCCAAAACTTGGGAGGAAAAGTAGGGAGATCTCTGTGTGGTCTACAGAGTGAGTTCCAGGACAGCCAAAGCCACACACAGTTTTACCCTGTCTCAAAAAAAATCAATAAGAGAAAACCTAACATGATAATTGTAGTAATAATTATTATTATCTAATAATAATAATGAAGGAAATTAAAAACTTTCTCGAATTCAATGACAATGAATGTACAACATCCCCAAATCTATAGGACATGATAAAAGCTTAGCAATGAATACAGTTCAAAGCACTATGTGCCTTCATAACAAGTTTGGAGAGATCTTCTAGAAAATTAACAACACATTTGACATCACTAGAACAAACAGAAGCAAACACACCCAAGTGCAAACTGAGGCAAGGCTTTTCTGTCCCAACAAGTCCCAAATAAATATACAGAAGCTTATATTAACTAGAAAGTATCCTACTGATAGCTCAAGCTTATTGCTAACTAGCTTTTACATTTTTAAGTTAACTGATATTCCTCTGACATGTGTCGGTATCTTTATTAGAATGGCATATTCATCATGTTCTGTTCCCTGTGCTTCTGCTGGCGACTCCTCTGACTTTCCTGAACAACCTGGACAACAGTGGCAGTAATGAAGGGCAAGGTTTGAGAGAAAGAGAGCTTAGGGGAGCAGGAGATCCAAGCTGGATGAAGAACAGAAAGGGAGAACAAGGAATAACAGATCATGATAAATGAAGACCACATGAGAACAGGAAGAAGCAAAGTGCGAGAGAGGTCCCCAGAAATCCACAATGATACATCCACAGTAGACTACTGGCAGTGGTTGAGAGAAAGCCTGATCTGACCTAGTCTGGTGATCAGATGGCCAAACACCCTGTTATACAGGAACTCTCATCCAATAACTGATGGAAGTGGATGCAGACATCCTCAGCCAGGCCCCAGGTGGAGCTCCAGGTATCCAATAGTTGAGAAAGAGGAGGGACTGTAAGAGTGTGAATTGTTGAGACCAAGATTAGAAAAAGCACAGGGACAAATAGCCAAACTAATGGAAACACATGAATTATGAACCAAAAGCTGTGGAGCCTCCAACTGGATCAGGCCCTCTGGATAAGTGAGACAATTGAATAGCTTGAACTGTTTGGGAGGCACCCAGGCAGTGGGACCCGGACCTGTTCTTAGTGCATGAGCTGGCTGTTTGGAACTTTGGGCTTACACAGGGACACTTTGCTCAGCCTGGAAGGAGGGGACTAGACCTGCCTGTAGTGAATCCACCAGGTTTAATTGAATCCCCAAGGGAGTCTTGGCCTTGAAGGAGATGGGAATGGAGGGGTGGGACTGGAGGAAAGGTGAGGGTGGGGGTGGGAAGGGGAAGGACAGGGGAACCCATGGCAGATGTGTAAAATTAAAACACAAATATAATAAATAAATAAGGAGAAAAAACCATAAATCCTGATACCCCAACCTGGTAGAAGAGAAAATGGGAAATAATGTTGAATGTTGACAACTTCCTAAACAGAATAGCAATTGCACAGGCACTGAGATCAACAATTACTAGATGAGACCTAATGAAATTAAAAAGCTTCTGTATGGCAAAGGACACTGTCAATAGGACCAAAAGGCAGCCTACAGAATGGGAAAAGACCTTCACCAACCCCACATCCTATATAAGACTAATTTCCAAAATATATAAAGAACTCAAAAACTACATTTCAGAAAATAAATAATTGTATTAAACAATAGGGTATAGATCTACACAGAGAATTCTCAACAGAGGTATCTCAATTGGCTGAAAAATACATAAGGAAAAGTTCAACTTTCTTAGCCATAAAGGAAGTGCAAATCAAAATGACTCTGAGATTTCATCTTACGCCTGTTAGTAGGGCTAAGATAAAAAACCCAAGTGACAGTTCATGCTGGAGAGGATGATGAGCAAGAAGAACACTCTTCCACTGCTGGTGGGAGTGCCAACTTGTATAACCAGTTTGGAAATCAACATGGCAGTTCCTCAAAAAATGGGATCTATTTACCTCAAAACCCAGCTATACCACTTCATTATACCATAAGGACATTTGCTAAACTATGTTCATAGCAAATTTACTCATAAAAGCCAGAAAGTAGAAACAACCTAGATGCCCCTCAACTGAAAAATAAATAAAGACAATGTAGTATATTTACACAATGGAGTATTACTCAGCTGTTAAAAAGAATGACATCATGAAAAAAAATCATCTTCAGTGTGATAACCCATACCCAGAAAAAAAAAAAAAAAGCATTGTATGTCTTACTTTTGAGTGAATATTCGTTGAGAAGTAAAGGATTATCATGCTACAATCTGCAGACCCAAGGAAAGTAAGTAACAAGGGAAAGCTTGTTATTGACTCAATAGGGGAAGCTTGGATCTCCCTGGGAAGAAAAAATAGAATAAATTTCATGGTTGATTGGGGCCCACAGGTGGAGGGATGGGCAGGAGGGATTAGTTTGGGGTGGATGGAGTAGGTGAGTACTGAAAGAGATGACTAGAGAAGGGGGCAGCTTTTGGGGGTGAAGTACAATCTTAGTGCAATGGAAACTCCCCAGTAATCTACAAGGGTAATACCAACTAAGACTCCTAGCAATAGGGAATGGTATATAGCTTCAACTAGTTATCTCCTCTTAACAGTCTAGACTTTCAGTGGAGAAATTGGGACACAAACCCAGCCAGAAAACCTTTGACCTACAATATGGTCTGCCTACAGGATGTGCAGTGGTAAAGGTGGCATAGAAAATGGAGGAATGGCAATCCAAGGACAGATAAAGCCTGAAACCAATGCCACAAGATGGAGGCCACCCCTGACTGTGCCTGGAGTGGGAGGACCCAGTGGCTGGATAGCCCAAAGACCTAGGATATTACCTAAATGATTGCAAAAATCAATATAATGATACCTAATGATATTCTGCTGTACTCATAAATTGGTACTATGCCCAATTATGATCAGAGAGGCTTCATGCAGCAACTGATTGAAACAGACAAAGAGATCCACAGCCAAACAGTAGACCAACCGGCAGGGACCCATGGAAGAGGGAAGGATTTTGGTAGTCAGAGGGTTCAAGGACATCATAAGAAAACCCACAGAACCAACTAACCTGGGCTCATAAAGGCTCACAGAGACTGATCCAACAATTAGGAAGCCTGCATGTGTCTGACCTAGGCCCACTGCATACTTGTGATAGCTGTATAGCTCAGTCTTCTTGTAGGACTCCTAACAGTGGGAGCAGGAGTGTCTCTAGCTCTTTTCACCAGCTTTTGGAACTATTTTCTCATACTGGATTGCCTTGTCCAGCTTTAATACAAGGCAAGTGCCCAGTCTCACTGCCACTTGACATGCCATGTTTGGTTAATATCTGTGGGAGGTCTGCATTTCTGAATAGAAAGGGAGGAGGAGTGAATGGAAGGAGGGTATAGAGGAGGTACTGGGGAGGGACTTGGAGGACTGGAGGGATGGAAAACTGAAGTTAGTTGTGATGTAAACAATAATAATAACAATAATAATAGAAATAAATATCAATTAAACAAAGAAATTCTGTGAAATAAAGTAAAAAAACTATCATTCCAAAATGCTTCTAATATGCCTGTCAATATGGCATGTGCTAACTTCTTACTTCTGGTATGAAAAATAAGAGTGATTTCCTTTATGATTTAGAACATAAGAAATTTTACCAAAGAATATATTGAGAAAATCATTTATTGCATAAACTTATAGAAATATGAAGTTATGCAAAAAATCATTGATCATTTTGGAAACAATAGAATACTGATGTAAAGACAATGTCACTCTTACATGAGTGATCATAGGTTGTTACTGAAACAAATAATTTGATGTTGAAATTAAGTGTGAAGAAGTCATTATAAAATATATCCACAAGTTACTATTTTAGAGAACCAAAACTGTATGATTACTTTTGTTTTGTCCATACATTGTACTAAATTTTTAACTTGTTACTTCGTTATGTTAAAATTAACTGGAGACCATAATAGATAATATATCCCTATATCATTTATACATTTTTACTATGGAGACACAGTTATGTACATTTTTTAAAGATCTAAACAGAACAGAATGTGTTAATAATCTTGGGAGATTTTTATTTCAATTATTTAATAATTATATGGTTATTATATATTATTAGTTTCATATTTTATCACCTTTCATTCAAAATAACAATAAATAATAGGACAAGAGTAGGAAACAAATTGAGCCATTTGCATTTTGATTTTATTGCTTACATCAAAGCATTAAATATATTTTCATAATTAACGCATAATCACTTCTATCATCTGAAAATGTGATTAGTTTCAGTCATAATTGTATGAAATAAAATATTTTAAATTACTATGTATTAAAGTATAGTTATATCATGACAATGTTTGACATCTGTTTAATGAGCAGAATGAGCAGACTATACACCCAGGAGAGAGATTATGTAGTCTCAGTGGACTTATAACTGGCTTTTCCTTATATCACTATAATGAATTTTTAACTGAGAAATCTTGACTAGTTTTATGATCTGGACAGGATTCAGGATTATTTCTTGTAAGCAATTTTTATAGGAACCAATGACATAATAAAAGTTTTGAAAATACACAGTTATGTCATTTGAAGAAATTACTAATAAATTGTTTTGTTTCTAATTGGCATGCTAGCCAGTCAAAGGAGAGAAGAGAATATAATAAAATTTTCACTGTCTCAGTAAATTTGTGTCAAAATACTTTCTTTAACTCTAGAAGTTGGAAATTAATGAGCATTTTTCAAAGTTTTATGATACATCTTTTTTTCATTTTGTTTTGTTTTCATTTTAAACTAATTAATTACTTCCAAACACACTAGGCATTTCTAACATACTGTGATTTGAACACTTCTGACATAGCTTAGAATATTGGATTGTACACATTTGAACTTTTGAAATCTGCTATTTAGTTGGAAAGTCTTTAGTGAAATAGTAGAACTCAATTTATCATTATTTCCTTTTCTTCTTTTAGAGACAAAGTGATAAATAATTTAGTAGCTATTAAAACACCATTTAATCTTTGAGTTGGTTAAATGATTCTTCTTTCTTAGTCATTACTTTTTACTCTCAGGGGCAGTTCTCTCTAAAAGTACTTTCAGGAATTGAGTTCTTCCAAACCTTCGTGTTGTGGACAAATTTGAATTTCCCCTTTGCTCTTTCTATGGACCTTATCTCTGACTTCTTGAATTGAAAGGCAAAATCTGGTTTATTTAATCTCCCTAGTATGTTAGCTACTTCTGCCTGACAATTCTGTGACAAGCTCCAAAATACTGACATTTGTAAGCACTTCTGTTGTAAATGCAATACAGAAAAAAAAAAGAGTAATAAAGTGGAAGTTCTCAAACATACTGATAAACTCTGCATGATTTTTTGAATTACATCTATTAAATATATTCTATGAGCTGTTGCATGTCAGCATTTTTCTGTATTACATAGACAGGCATCTCTCTGCACATGTACTTTTCCTTCTAAGAAAAGTGAAATTAGCTGAGGTCATGTTTTCCCACACTTTGATGTCAATAGGGATAAAATTTTCTTTTTTGTAAAACAATGATTCTAGGGGCAAACTTTCTCACTATATCTCTATGTAGTATCATCTAATTCTATTAAATTCACAGTTTTCCATAGCTTAATGTCAATGTACTGTTCTCTACTTTTCTTCATGCTGTAATGGCTACAATATTGGATATATTTAGACTTTTTCACATTTGTCATTAATTCCAAGAGCTTTTTGATTCACCCAAAGGGCTTCTGTCATTTCATTATTCCCACATTTATAACCCAGTTACTTTGAGTCAAATAAACCCTCAGCCTCTCTTGGAAATTAAGAACAATAGTAAGAAAATTACACTATGAAGAAGAAACAATGAAAATATTTATTGCTGAGTAATTTATGTGTGACATAGATCTATCGTTCTACTTCAACATAAGTCCAAAAGGTGCATAGTGACTCTTTTCTTCATAAATTCTTAGTTTTATACTTTATTTAAACTCAATAATCAATTAGTCTTTTCTCCCCAGAAATGCCTTTGCAGGACATTCCTGATAGTAAACACACTTTGCTTATTTATTAATCCTCTACTCTCTAGGGGAGATGAACATGCTATCTATGTTACATAAGTATGTTATTGCAAACCACTAAGAGATTTTCATTTAATAAACCTTGACACATTTTGCAGATGGCAATAGTAATAGCCATGCAAGTGTTACTTCTATGGGTCATGTTTGATAGAGTATTGACTCCCACTGCAGGTTTTGTGACACCCTTGGGTGTCTCTAATCATCCCACTGTCTCTTTCCAAATTCTAAAATGACTCTCAGAAGAAAATTAAATTTAATTAGCCTTAATTTTGAAAAATACATCTCATATAACAATTTTCATGGCCCAAATGTGACATAATAAAATGCATATTGCTTCACGTTAGAAACCACAACTTTATTATGCCATTTGATTATATAACCATGGTAAAAACATTTGTTCTTGGGGAGGTCTTGAATGACAAGGCAGCCACAGCAGTAGTCAGTGCTATTGACAACTTGGGGTCTTATGGGAAAAACATAAGCATATAAACAGCTAAGCAAACCATGAGAAAATTAATTTGCTAAATACTTGTTTTACCTTGGGAACTTTGGGAATGGAACAATTAATTCTGATTGAATGCATGAGTACTTCCTTGAGAAAGAAGTTAAATAACATCAAGGCTCCTCTTAGTAGGTTTGGTTTGGAGTCTATTGTGTCAGATATTAGAATGGCTACACCTGCTTGCTTTTTAATTCCATTTGATTGGAATATATTTTTCCATCCTTTTCCCCTAAGGTAGTATATATCACTGGTACTGAGATGTGTTTCTTCTGTTTTGAGAAGGATTTCACTTAATAAACTCATGCATCTACTGGTATGTTTTTCTTTAATGGACAGTTGAGACAATTAATACTAGGAGTAATTGTTTAATATGTGTATTAATTACTGTCTTTTCATTCTTCTTTGGTAATCTATTATACCCATTTTTATTCAGTATTCTAGACTTGTTAACTTTCTCATGATGCTGTAGGCATATTTAATCTTCTTTTCAGTAATAATTCCTTCCAATATCTGGCCTAGTACTCATATATTCCTTAAACCTGATTTTATCATATAATTATTTCCATTTGTCCTTAAATATTTTTATTGATAGTTTTACTGGGTGTAGTATTCTTGGCTGACATCTGTGCTCTTATATAACTTGTACCATGATTCAGCTATAATACTCTTGGACACATATTAATGGACCCTATATTTTACTGCAGAGATATTTGCTTATCTACATTCACTGATACCCTATTCACAATAACCAGGAAATTGAGACAGTCTAGACATCCATAAACTTGAACAAATAATGAATATATGTTATATTTATACAATTGAATATTGCTCAGGTATTAAAAAATGAAATTGTGAGACTCCCAGGTAAATGGGTGGAGCTGTAAGCAATTATTCTGAAGAATATAACTCAAGCCTAGAAAGATAAACATCACATTTTCTCTCATTTATGGATGTAAGGTTCGAATCCTTAGACAGATTTATCTCCCTTGAAATATCACCAGAGATCAGAAAATTACTGAAGGCTTATGGAAGTTAACCTTAAAGGAAGGGAGATTGATAAAACTTGTGGTGATATTTCATTTGTGCTGAAATGTCGTGATGTAAATGGTTGAAAGGGAAATATGGAACAGGATGGGATAAATTTGTGTTGGGGAGGAAAGTACAGGCTAGAGGAGGGAATATGTGAAGGGATACATATTCTTAAAGACTTTTAAAAATAGTCATTGGAAACTACTATTTTAGAAAACAAGTATTGTTTATCTTTACACAAAATAAAAAGTTTAAATGGAATTATTCTAATCAGTCAACAGTGACCCTACTAGACACCAAAGGATAATAAATTAAAAAAAAAAAAAAAAAAAAAAAAGCCCAGTTCAGGAAAGGATTATGTCTTTTGGTGTTATTGGCCAATGAGGTTACAGTGACCCCCAACCATTACCTGCTTTTGCCTGTATTCTTGTTACCTCACCTCCAGAACTTGATGGAAATATCCTACTAATTGAGACAGCAAATACTTGAGCCACAGCACGTGGAGAAATCAAGCTAGTACTAACTTGGGAAATTCATACTTACTAGTTAGCTTCCATATTCCTGGCAGTAGTTATGCGTGCTACATGTGAATTAAAGCAAGATTGATCATGCCCACCTGTGAACTATGTGAGTTACAATAATGACTGACAAGGAAAGACATGCACACTGGTATAATGGTGGTTCACTCTGTAGGCCTTCAAACACTTTCTGACTGGATTTAAGTACACCTCCACAAGATTAAATCCATGCCTTGCACCAGCACTTGCTTATATGTAGTCTGGGCATAGTCCTTGGGGGAGTAGTTACTACTGTTATTATGATAAATGGACATATTTATTATAGTGATATCTACAAGCTTTTTTATTATGCCCATAGATTAAAACACCTTTCAGGCTTTATCAGAGAATCTTCTACCTGCAGTAAATGATCAACACAGATATTCAATGGTCAAGGGCAGCAGAATGTATGAGACTGCAAGATGTTCAGCCACAAGGAGACCATATATATTGCACATACCTCCTCAGGGGTAATGGTGGCAAAGAGAGTGTCAATGTTATATGAATAGGATATGTTGGAAGACTAAAAGGAAACAGTATCTTCTGAACAGACACCTAGGCAATTGCACATATGATCTCACAACCTTTGTGACAGAATGCATGGTACCAGTGGAGGACAATCACTACCAAATATAATATAGAGAGGAGATATAGACATGAAGTTCCACACCTAGATGAGGAGCTTTAGATAATTCTTAGTTGTTGGGAAAAGAAGAGTTTACTTTTCTAAGTATGAATTCCCTAATAAGGAAACCATGCTCCACTGACAGAGAGCATGAATTTTGGCACAGCTTAAATTGAACTTAGTGGGTAATGAAAAAAGAAAGTTGTGTGAGATGGAAGGGATGGATAGGATGAGCTGGAGTAAGAAGAGTGAGCATAATAAAAATGTGTGTATGGAATTCTCTTGACTAAATATAGTGTCAAGGCTTGACTCTCACCAAGAAACAAGTGAACTGTTAATAAAGATAGGCACTGTGTGAATTAACTCTCTACTGATATGTGTGTATTATAACAACCTAGGCAGAAATATTCATATTATATCCTTCAATATAAAATGATATACTTTTGAAGTAAACCTAATTTTTGAACTAAAAGTAACCATAGAAATACATATTTTAATAATATTATGACTTAGTATCAGGCACCTTTTATAAATAACTGTTTATCCTTTTTTTAAGTAATATATCTCATAAGATCACTGTGAATCTTGATGTGAGAACATAATATATTTTCAAAATGTAACAATATATCCTAAACACTGTTAAGATGGTTTTCAATTGATTTTTTCCTGTAAATTTCTATGTTATAACTTATCAGCTTTTCAATTAACAAAACAAAATAAATATTGCTTCACTCATTTTTTTTGCAAAGACTATGCGTGTCTGAATAAGCTCCTTAGTATTACACACTTCACTGAATTTCCTTAATTAACGCTCTACCATGAGCTTATGGAATGAGGTTTTATAGATGTTAGCATGAAGCTTAATGCCATATTGTTTATAAATAATAAGGTTTCATTTTGAACTCTCAATGATTTTCCCACAAACACAGATGTCTGAAATGTCCTTTTCCCTCTTGCTTTTTTTTAAACTTTATGCATGCTATTCATGTTGTTTAATTACTTAGAAATATAGAAACCTTAAAAATTCTGTTTCTGTGTTTTAAAACGTATTGTTGATTACATATAGTATTCTCTTTTAAAATTTGTTTTAGAATTAAACAGATGCTTAAAAGAATTCCAAACGACACACAATTTCTTGATAACCAAGTATTAATTTCAAATTTGTGCTTCAAAAATGTGAATATGGGCACAGTGGTGGCATACACCTTTAATCCCAGCACTTGGGAGGCAGAGCCAGGTGGATTTCTGTGAGTTCAAGGCCAGCCTGGGCTTACCAAGTGAGTTCCAGGAAAGGCGCAAAGCTACACAGAGAAACCCTATCTCGAAAAACTAAAAAAAATAAAAATAAAAAATAAATGTGAATATGTATGTTTGTAAATATTCATATTGCTACTTCAAAAGTTAAGTATTTGTACTCTCATTAATTTTTAAATTCTTTAACTTGGAGCACCATTGGAGTTTTAGTTTTTTTTACTACATATCATAAACCTTAAAATCTTCTTTATCTTATAACCTTAGTGATTATTGCTAGCAGAATAACCACAATTTTATATTTGAAGTAAAAATCTATTGTCTAAATGGATTAAGTAAATGCTTCAAACACACTTAAAAACCAATAGATACAAATGTAATCCAAATCCTATCGATCGATACTTTCTGTTCTTCATTTTCACAATCAGGATTCCGAGTTTGTTCCTCATCTAGAAAAATGAATCATCACATTTCAGCAAGCTATTGTTATGTAGGTAGTTTACAACTAACTCTGATTGTCAACTTCAAATCAACCACAAAACTGATCATTGCATTTTCTGATACCGAGTATTGTGTATCTCTGCTTGCTTTGCTATCAAGTCACAAGTCCTCTCCAAGCTGTCTTCATCTCTCACTGATTTTGTGTAAAAGGTGTGCATTTGTTCTCTCAGGATACTCTCTGGAACTTTTTAAGCTATTTAAAAATTCCAGGATGATTTTAAAAAGTTAACTCATTCATAACCTGTTTCATTCAAGGTTTACTATTGCTTTCAGGATGCAAATTTAGACATTTAGCACACTCTTGATAATAAAACAAAATATTTTAATAATAGTCATTTGTAGATGTATCCTGCTTGTTAAATAAGAAACACAGAGCCAGTTGCAGAGTTAAAAACCACGAGGTCAGAGCCAAAGCGGAAAACCTTACCCTTCACTGCTTCTGCGGTTCCTCCTCTCCGCAAGAGACCTACTTCTGTGCGTCCTGTCTATTTAAAGACTTTCTGTTCTCCTCCCTCATTGGTTGTAACCCAGCCACATGACCTCCTCGTCACTGCCTGTTTGTACAGACCTCCAGGTCTTCTATGGTTGGTATTGAAATTAAAGGCGTGTGTCTGCTATGCTGGCTATGTCCTTGAACACACAGAGATCCGCCTAGCTCTGCCTCCCAAGTGCTGGGATTAAGGGCATGCCCCACTACTGCTCGGCTTCTGCTCTGGCTTGCTCTGACCTCAAGGCAACTTTATTGACATACAAATAAAATCACATTTCAATACAAATAAAATATCACTATAGTCATTCATTTATGAAGATATTCTTGTAATTCATTAGAAATACAACTTTTTTGAAAATTTCTAAATTCTTACCTTTTTAAATGTTGCATCTGGCTAGGGGAGTTATTAGGGTTATAGAAGTTGAAATTTAAAAGTAATTGCAACTCACTAGACACGGTGACTCTGGTCAGTAATCTCAGTTACTGAGATATTAAAATAGAAAGATGTCAAGTTCTATGTCTACCTGGTGTACAAACTGAATACACGACCAGACTTGTTAACTTAATAAGAGCCCCCCCCCCCCCATACACACAATAAAAATTGAAAACTGGAATGAGGATGTATCTTATTATCGGGGACTATGAGGGTCCAGCCTCTCAATAGCCCCCTCCCAGGGTCTGGGAAAAATCTTCAACCAGCTGATAATTGGTCCTTGATGAAAAGAAATTTATCTATGTACATGAAACTCCTTAGTCCATATACTTTATTATCCTGTGTCAATTCTCTTCCTACAAGATTATACTCTGCTCTCATTTTTAGCTCCTTTCTTGCCCAATTTCTTTCTACATTTATCTGCTGTCCCCTCTAGGTTCTATCTTAATTCCTTCTGCCCCTTCTCTGTTATCATCCATCTAGTTCTTTCATATGTCAGCTCCTCTCCCATCTCCTCTCTCATCTTGTTCTTCCTCATCTTGTTCTTCCCCATCTGGCTCTTCCTCATCTTCCATCTCTTTCCTCTAGTACTCTCTTCTAGCACTTCAATCTAGTTCTTCCCCAATCTAGTTCGTATCTCTCCAGTTCTTACCCATCTACTTCTTCTGTTCTCTTCTCTGTCCCCTAGTGCCCTGGAAGTCCCAATATATATACACTTACAAGCAGTAATCCCTTGGCTTCCAGGGTCAAATGGAGGGGTGATAAGAATCACAGAGAGGAGCAATAACCGTTAATTATCATTTGCAACCCCAAAGGGAAGTGATCAATAGGGAAATGAATTAACTAAAGGCTAAATTCGGGTAATATCTAAGAAGAGGGATCTTAGATGCTCAACTATAGTCTTAAACGTGATTGGTAGAAAATGTTAAGAATCAGAAAGGGAGAACAAGGAATAACAGACCATGATAAATGAAGACCACATGAGAACAGGAATAAGCAGAGTGCTGGAGAGGACCCCTGAAATCCACAACGATACATCCTCTGTAGACTGCTGGCAATGGTCGAAAGAAAGCCTGATCTGACCTAGTCTGGTGATCAGAAGGTCAAACACCCTAATAGTCTGGAACTCTCATCCTATAACTGATGGAAGTGGATGCAGAGATCCTCAGCCAGGCCCCAGGTGGAGCTCCAGGTGTCCAATAGTTGAGAAAGAGGAGGAACTGTAAGAGTGTGAATTGTTGAGACCAAGATTAGAAAAAGCACAGGGACAAATAGCCAAACTAATGGAAACACATGAATTATGAACCAAAAGCTGTGGAGCCCCCAACTGGATCAGGCCCTCTGGATAAGTGAGACAATTGAATAGCTTGAACTGTTTGGGAGGCACCCAGGCAGTGGGACCCAGACCTGTCCTTAGTGCATGAGCTGGCTGTTTGGAACTTTGGGCTTACACAGGGACACTTTGCTCAGCCTGGAAGGAGGTGACTGGACCTGCCTGTACTGAATCCACCAGGTTGAATTGAATCCCCAGGGGAGTCTTGGCCCTGGAGAAGATGGGAATGGAGGGGAGGGGATGGGGGGAAGGTGGGGGTGGGCACAGGAGGGGGGAAGACAGGGGAACCCATGGCTGATATGTAAAATTATAACACAAATATAATAATAATAATAATAATAATAATAATAATAATAAAGCAAAAAAATCTATAAGTTGCTAGATCAATGGGATAAAATAAAACTGCCTTCTTTTTTCCTGTGACTGCTATCTTTTCAAGCTATCTGCCATTTTTTCTGCAGGGTGGGGGAAAGTATGCTTGGTCACTAGGCAACCTGTGTACAGCTAGATGCCTCTGGTGATATTTAAAGGGAGATTTAAAGCTAGAGGTAAGATTTGGGAAAGGAGGAAGTTAAGCTTAATTGGCACATCCGCCAGCCCTTCTCAGACAGGTAGCCTGGATACTTAAGTCTGTTCTTAGAGAGTACAGAGGTATCTCTGATAAGGTACTTTCCTCCGTCTGGGGATGGACCTGGCTGGATGCAGCCAATGATGATAATTACAGGGAGGCTTGAACTGGGGTTCTGGATAAGCATAGCTGTTACACACAGGTTATCTAAATATTCCTAGAAGTGGTAGGTAAGAAATTAGTGGTCTATAAAGTTAGTAAGGCTGTAAGAAGGGAGGGTCCGAGCTAAATTGTGTAAAGCTATTACTTAACGTCTACCTGACCTAGGCAGTGTCTCCTTGTAGAATTTACCTTAAATCAGGAGACTTGCATGTTACTACTGCTAGTCCTTGAAAGTGGCTAAGGGAGATATCCGATCCAGAGAAAGCCTTTCCTGAAGCTGTTCTCCAAATACCTTGAATGTATATGTCCAGAGAGTGATCAGTCCACACTGTTAGCCTTTCTTAGGGAAAAATCATTTGGGAAAACTGTAGCTCAAATATTTAAAGTTCTCATTAATAAAATCAAACCTGGAGCCAGGTATTGAGGTGAACGCTGAAAGATCAGAGAAGCAGAACAAGCCATAGCTATTGGTGAAATTTTTAAGGCCACTCCATGTAGTTAAAAGGGAGGTTCATGGCCAAGGCTGGAATGGCTACCCACTACACACAGCCACCTCAGAAAACTATGAAGACACACATGATTTTCATAACAGAATACAGCTGATATATAACAAGCCAAATAATACCAAAAGCTCCTTGGAATTTGGCTTCTTCTTGAGGAATTCCTTGATTCCTCCAGGTAGTGACTTTGCCATAACCAGCTGAGTTCTTATGATATATTCCTGTGACCCACAGCAACTCAGAGGTAAAATGTTGCTGGGTATTTATGAGACTTTGAGACCAGTCTCCAGTTTCACAAACCTGTATAAGAAAATCCTTCCTCAATTCCACACAAAGAACAATGATGGTGTGTATGTGCAGCCTATTTGGCTATGTATCTTTTAAAGGGTAACTTCCTTCACATTAATTCCTGAATAACAATGTTAACATATCCCTAAACTTTTGGAGGTTTTGTTCTGATGACCTCCAATGTTGTTCTGAAAATTACAACATACACAAATTATTAAAAGTAAATTTTTTCTGATCCTTTTCAAAGATTAGCAGACAATACTATAAATAAATATAATAGATATTAAATAAATAGTGCTATTGAATTAATTTTACTAATGAATTTGGAATGTCTCATAACTGTTACTGATTATGTTATTTCTATTGTGAGTAATTTCCTGGTCTCTATTTTATCTTGATATAGTAATATATTTAATTAACTGTAAAGATACTTTATTCTTAGATATTGCAACAGTTTTTTTCAAAATTTAATGATTTACTACACTGAATCACATATTTTCTGTTAGACAATGTTGATTGCTTTGCTTATAATAGCTTCTGATATATTAATCTTTCCTTTTATATGTACATGAATCTATCAACATTTTAAATTTACAAGCTACCTTATACTTGATGTTAGGATATAATAAAGAAAAATCTTGTATTTTCTTCCTATTTATTTATTTAGACTCTCTAGTTCCTGTCTATTATTGAAATAGATTAATATATTTTATATTTACTCAAATAAGTAACACAATTGTTCTCTATACTTTTACCTGTATAGAACATATATGTGTAGGTCTATATATGAAATGTATGGAGGGATGTGTATAGATTTTCTATAACCTGAAACAACAGGTAAAAATCACATAAATTATCTAGTTTACAAAAGAGGAAGATTGAAAACATCAAAACGATATTTCTAAAAAGTATTTCAAAGATAAACTGAAGTTAACAAAGACTTCATAGTAGCAAGTTAAAGAAAATACTTTAATTGATAATATTAAATCTGTACAAATACACAAGAAGATTGTTTTAAATTATATTTTGCCCACCAGGCCCAAGTGTGTTTCTTTTAATATTTTTTATATTCTGAATAAGAAAATCTCATGCATGAGAGAATTGATTGTGATGGTGTTAAATACAAAAAGAAGATTGCATTCCTTAAATGCAGAAGAGAAGGTGGTGGAATGAGGAAGCATAAGAAATAGTTATGTGCTGTAATGTTTTTAAAGTTTAAAAATGATTTTTAAGTAACCACCACAAATTACAGAGTACATTTTATTACTTATGTCTTGTTAATAACAGTGTTGCTGTTGAATATTAGAAAAGAGAAAATCAGACAGGGAGTTACAGTAGAAGCTTTTTGCAGGATGCCAAAATAAGTGTTGATTACACATGGTTTTCATGGGAGGAGAGAGAGAGGGGGAGAGGTGGGGGAGAGGAGGGGTAAGGAAAGTGGAAAGTGCACAATCATCTTTACTTAGAAATAGAATTCAGATATTAAAAGTGTTGACTGGGCCTGAGACACTGGCTTAGAATTTAATCAATAAAATCAATGCCCTCCCAACATTAGTGAAAGTGATATGAAATATTAAGAACTCAACTTTGAATCTGGACCATAAGATAGTAACAAGTTACAGTGAGCATTTGAAGATAAGAAACCTGACTTCTTGGTAAAGGCAGATTATTAATATAATGATGTGCAAACACACACACACACACACACACACACACACACACACACACACACACACTGAATTGTTGCCACTTTTGTGGTTTTACTAGCTCACAGTTAGTATATTGTAAAATTAGTGGTTTTATCCTGAGTATTTTAAAGGCTTATCTACCAAACTTTGTTATCAAACAAGACAGGTGTACATTTAAACATCAGCAGCAGCCTTTTAAAATCAATTTAATCACATCTATTATTTGATTTATTTACTTTATTAAAGTTAAACTTTTCTGAAGCAAAGTTTAATCAAAAGTATTGATGGATAACAGTTTCTCCTCTACTATAATAGGAATATTGCTTGTTTTGTATATTAAATAAAGATTTCCCTTACTTCTCATCTACAAATAATCAATTCCTATCACTTCTTTAGTATTCTGGAGACAGTACCAAGCCCCTTCCTGTGATTTCTGATATATTCGTAGAGAGTGACAACAAATGCCAGAATTCCTCTGCAAGACTGAGTGATAATTTCTTTGCTGACCTGCTTTATTTCCTCTTATTTCAACATATAAATTTTCTTAGATAGCTCATGAAAAATGTGTTATTGAACTCAATAGAGCACAATGGGTCTGGACAGATGACTCTGTGCTCCCTTCCCCCTGGGGTAAAATTATTGGATGCTTTGAACTCTCTTTAGAGGTATATGCTGACCTTGAAGTACCATGTACAATTAGGTCAGTGTACTAAAAATAACTGTCTTTGAGAATTCAGAAGTAGGTCAGTACATTGGCAGCAATGCTTCCTTCCATATTTAGTTAGTCTTTTCACTTAATAATAGGATCATAGAGCATAGTACCCTTTCTATTGCAAGTCATCTGTCTGTACCCTTGGCCTTCACTCTGTAATAGGAGAGGAATCTTTCAAGGATGGATGCATGGATGTGCCAGTCACAGATTCTGACACTAGACGGAAGGGGTTCAAATTAGGTTCACATTCGGTAAACTCACATCTTGTCTCTGTACCCTGGCTTATGATGAAGATGAAGAAACATAATGAACTTAGGTGCTCATTGGATGTTATACATCTACATCGAGTACTGTTTTCATCTTTGCTGCTATTCTATGTCCTGATGCTAAGTACTGCATGACCTTAAATCTGAAGGTTTCAATTCTACAGAGAGAGAGAGAGAGAGAGAGAGAGAGAGAGAGAGAGAGAGAGAGAAAGAAAGAGAGAGAGAGAGAGAGAGAGAGAGAGAGAGAAATACAGCTATACTTTAATATCTATTTTGAACAATTAAGTCTATATTGAATGTTCTCTGCTGGCTGTAACACACCAGTTATATGTGGGAAAAAACAATTCTACACATCTGAAATTAACATAGACGTGTTGGGAGAGAAGTGTATACTTCCAGATGAAGAGAGAAAAAAAATCATTATATATGTGTGTTGATTAGAAAGAAAAGCATTTCACTTCTCGTGTAAAATGTGTCCCCTGTATGTTTCTAATAATATCAAATGTCGTTCAGTCATGCAGGAACAGAAGACATTTGCTTTATAATTTCCCATGTGAATAAGGTTAGAGATAAAATGTATCTTTACCTGGTATTTTAAAGAAAAGAACATTATTAATTTGAAATTAGTGCATATTTACATGAAAACTGAAAGAGCCACTGATATGTAAACATTTTTCTCAAGGGATGGTAATAAACCCTTTAAAAAGATGAATAAATTCCTGTAATGAGTGAATCTTCCCTCTGTCATTTATGTTTTTAACTATGAAAAATATTAGCATATATTTACTGAGAGCTTTTGAGGAGTAATATAATTCTTTTCAAAATCATTAATTCTAAATTTGGGTAATTATTTATAGAAATATTTGAGTTTACATGTACATTTATTTGTATTTTCACAAACACTTTCACCAAGAATATTTTTGTCCCTTTATTTATACCTGTTCTATACAAGAAAAACTATTAAGTGATGAAGCTATTTTAATACTCTTTTTTAATATTTTTTCTAAAGAGGCTTAAATTGACCTGAATGGTTTGGGACTGGCTAGGTCTTCCCAGTACCAGAATTAATTTTTATTTTTGAGGTTTTTGTTTTTGTTTTTGTCTGTTTGCTTGTTTTTGTTTTTGTTTTTGTTTTGTTTATTTGTTTGTTTTTTGAAACATGTTTTCATGTTTCATATCTATTTCTTGAAACAGGGTTTATCTGTGTAGATCTGGCTGTCCTGCAATTTGCTCTGTAGACCAGGCTGGCCTTGAACTCATAAAGATCCACCTGCCTCTGCCTCTCTAGTGCTGGGAATAAATGTGTGCACCACCACTGCCTTGCTCAGAGTTAATTTTCCTTTACAAAAAGAAACCCTTACTAAGCACCTGGGCATTGACTGCTAATGTCTTCAGTCCCATTGATGCATTATGTTCTGAATACATTGATTTTCTTTGACTTCTCTAACTGATGAGATTTACTGAGATTTCTTCACCTTTGTGAGGGTTTTGTTTTTCTCTTGCTTTTCATTTTCCTTTTATGGGAAATAGATTTTTTTCTTACATGCTGTAACCTGCTTACAGTTTGCTCTCCCTCTACTTCTCTTTCCCTCCTATCCATATCCATCTCCTTCCTCTCTCTCATTATAAAACAATCTTTTAAGGGACAATCATAATAACGTAAAGTTAATAAAATATGATAAAACAAAAAGTAACACATCAAAATAGGATGAAACAAGCAAACAAAAAAAAGGAACACAAGAGATAAACACAAAGAGTAGCAATTTAGTACTCTCAGAAAAATAAAAAACACCAACCTATAAGCCATGTCCATAATATATACACAAAGGTTCTGGAAGGTAAAAGAGAAAAAAAATATATAAATAAAATTACAAGTCACACAGCTCAGGCAGCTAAAAGTCATCCAAGGGTAAGCCTGGGCTGAAGACATTCACAATCCCTTCCATAGGGTGGGTAGGCACCATTATGATGAGCAAATATATGGTGGAGAAATGGGAGAGAAAGAGAAGCAGACCAGTTCATGAGCTGTGGAACAAGGCAGAGCTGAAGAAGCAAAAGCAGTGAAGAACAGGCCAATGTGAGTGGCATGCTTGCCATCCTGGACCAGGATGGCATCTGTCTCAGACTATGGCCAAATGGGTCCCTGGTCTTACTGCAACCAGGGTCTGTGTTGACATTCATGACCTAATTGCCATCAAAGCCAAAAGCATGACTCAGGTCTCAGCCACCACCTGTAGCTATTTTGGTAATCAGGGGCCATGTTGCTGTTGGTGCCATGCTGATCTAGGTGGCCTATGCTGCCACCAGGGGACATGATGTCATCTGGGCCTGAGCTGTTACCAAGGGTCAGGTATAGATCTGCGGCCCTATAATAGCTAGGATCTGTAATAATGTCCATAGCTTCAGTAACCATTGAAGGCCATGTGGATGCCCAGGGTCTGTCCAGCCACCTGAGACTGTGCTTGTAACCAAGAGCCATGCTGCTGGTTGGGTCATATTGATCTTGTTGACATGTGCTGCTACTAGGGTCATGGTGACATGCAACAGGAGAGCTGGTCTCACCCCTCACCATGGGTATGGAAGAACTGGCTCCACATCTTCTCTGAAGGGGCACAGTTCCAGTGGCCCAGACTGACCAGCTTAGCTCCCACTCAAACCATATCTTGGGCCTTGGGCTATTCCATTTTGAACTGCTGGAGTACATGAAGGGACTGGTCCTGCAGAATGTTAACCACAGGATTTCCGTGAGGGGCAATAGCAGGATATCTGAGAAGAGTTTCTGTGAGGGCACAATGGTGACAGTGTGCCAGAGACCTTGAACCAGCCCAAGGACTCTTTGCAGTGAACATTTTTGGGTGGGGCTGATTGGAAAAAAAGGTATGTGCAATAATCCTTCTGTACACTGTGTGAATATATGTCGCTATGAGTTTAATAAGCAACCTAAATGGCCAATAGCTGAAAAGGATAAAGTTAGGCAGGAAAGCCAAACTAAGAGTGATAGGTTGAAGAAGGGTGGAGTTCACAGACTCCCTAACCATACTCAGAACAAGTAAGACATACAAATGAGACAGAGGTAAAAATCCAGGAGCCTCAGGGCAGCACATGGATTCATAGAGATGGGTTATGTTGTAAGAATTAGTAACAAGCCTGAGCTATTGGCTAAACATGTATAATTAGTACAAGTCTATGTGTTGGTTATTGGTAAAAAGCGGTCAGTACAGGAAAACTCCACCAACAGGATGTTTCAATAATGAGGGGCAGATATGGAGGGAAGGGGATGTGAGAAGGATTGGGGTATATTGTGGTGGTATTGTGTTCCCCCAAATATTGTGCACCCTAATAAACTTAAATGGGGTCACAGAAAGGAACAGCTACTAGATACAGAGACTAGAAAATGGTGGCACTTACACCTTTAATCCTAGCATTCCAGAGGCAGAAATCCCTCTGGATCTCTGTGAGTTCAAGGCCACATTGGAAACAGCCAGGCATGGTGATACATGTCTTTAATCCCAAGAAGTGAGCCTTTAATCCCAGGGAGTGATGGCGGAAAGCAGAAAGATATGTAAGGCATGAAGACCAGAAACTAGAAGTGTTTGGCCTGGTTAGGCTTTTTTAGGCTTTTGAGTAGCAGTTCAGCTGAGATTCATTCTTGATGAGGACTCAGAGGCTTCCAGTCTGAGGAAACAGGATCAGCTGAGGAATTGGAAAAATAAGGTGGCTATGGCTTGTACTGCTTCTCTGATCTCAGTGTTCACCCTAATACCTGGCCCTGGTTTTGATCTTATAAATAAGACTTTTTAAGATTCATGCTACAGTATATGATGTAAAATCCCTGAAGAAACAATAGTATGCATGTGTGTGTGTGTGTGTGTGTGTGTTTCTATATTTCCATATGGAGATCTAGTAAGATCTATGAAGAATTGTGAAAGAATTTTGATGGGGATTGCATTTAACCTAGATTGTTTTTGTTAGGATGGCTGTTTTTACTACATTAATACTAGTGATCCAAGAACATGACATATCTTTCCACCTTCTAATAGATTCTTAAATATCTTAAAGATTTTACCATCCAAGTCTTTTACTTGCCTAGTCAGTATTGCCCCAAGACACTTTATGTTATGTGAGGCTAGTATGAAACATGTCTCCATTATTTGTATAGGGACAAACTGTGGACTTTTGTGCATTAGCTTTGCATCCAGATACTTTGCTGAAAGTGTTTATCAGTTGTAGGAGTTTTGTGGAGGAAGTTTGAAGATCATTTATGATCTTTGAGAATATTTCCACCTATGTTCATAAGGAAAACTGGCCTGTAATTTTCTTTTTTGTTGGGTCCTTATGTTGGATAGACATAACTGTGGCCTCATAAAATAAATTTTGCAATGATCCTTCTGTTTCTATTTTATGCAATGAATTGAGGAGTACCTGCATTAACTATTCTTTGTAAATGTAAATTTCATAGAATTTTTCACTAAAACTGTCTGGCCCTGGAATGGTGGTATGGGTTTGGGGGATGGGTTAATTACAGCTTGTGTTTCACTATGATTTATAAGTCTGCTTAATTTACTTATCAAATCTTGATTTAACTTTGGTAAGTGGTATGTATCAAGAATATTATTTGTTACTTCATATTTTCAAATCTGATGGAATACAGGTTTTTAAAATATGTCCCTAAGATTCTTTGGATTTCCTTGGTGTTTCTTGCTATGAATCCCATTTCATCTCTGATTTAGTTAATTTGAATCTTTTATATTAACATGTTAGTTAATTTGGATAATATTTTGTTAATCTTATTGAATATCTTAAAGAAACAAATTTTTTATTCCATTGATTTTTTTCTATTTTGTATGTTTGTTTAATTCCATTTTGATTTTGGTCCTGAATTTATTTAACTTATTTCTTGCCTTCTACTCCTTTGGGGTTTTATTTCTTCTTTTTATTCTTGAATTTCCAAGTACACTGCTAAGTTAGTAGAATGAGATCTCTTTAGCTGTTTTCTTTTTTCTTTTTTTATATAGACATTTAGTACTATGAACTTCTTCCTGAGAAATGCCTTCACTATGTCCTGTAAGTTTCAGTATATTATATATTCATTTTCATTCAATTCTAGAAAGTCTTCAATGTCTTTGTTTCTGTCTTGAACTATTTTTCTTTTAGCTGTAAGTTGTTCAGTTTCCATGAGTTTGTAATGTTCTAAACATTTCTGGTTTTGTTAATACTCCAATTATCTGTAGTGGTCACTTAGGATTCAGGAGGTTGTTTCAACTTTTTTTGTATCTGCTAAAACTTTCTTTGTGTCTAAGTATGTGGTCAGTTTTGGAGGTGCTTAGAAGAAGGTAAGTTCATTTGTGTTTGGGTGAAATTTCTGTAAATTATGTCCATTTTTTAATTCCTTCAGTTAGCTCCAGAATTGCTATTTTTTTGTTTTTGTGTGAATAGTCTGCCCTTTGTCAAGAGTTAAGTATTAAATTCTCCCACTATCAGTATGTGAAGGTCAAATTGTTTTTTTAAGCTGTAGTAGTTGTTTTATTTTTCCAGAAATTTTTCCAGTTGTTCATTTTTCCAGAAGCTTGTTTGTCCTATTATTTGTGTATAAATGCTGAGAATTGCCATGTCTTCTTACATTTTCTCTCTTGTGTATATAATGTCCTCTTCAGCTCTTTTGATTAGTTTTGGTTTAAAAATCTATTTTGTTACATCTTAAAATGCCTATGTCAGCCTGCTTCTTAGGTCCACTTGCTTGGAATATCCTTTTGATCCTTTTGCCCTGAGGTAATGTCTCTCCTTCATATGAAGGTATATATCTTGGATATAACAGAATGATGGATCTTGTTTTCATACCTATTCTATTAGTCTGTGTCCTTTTATTGGGAGAATTGAGAACATGGATGTTTGGAGATATTATTAGTGTTTGTTGATTCCTACTATTTTCTTATGGTGGTGGTATATGTATGTGTGTTTTCCCTCTTTTAATTTGCAGTTCTGGCCTTTTTTTTTATGTTCTCACATTTCTTAGATATGTTTATTCTCTTTAAGTTAGAATTTTCCTTCCTACACCTTCTTTATGGCTAGATTCATAGATAGATATTGATTAAATTTGGCTTTACTATTGCATATCTTAATTTCTCCATCTATTTTAATCAAAAGTTTTGATGGCTATAATATTCAGCTGTCATCAGTGGGCTTGTATTATTTGTAGAATGTCAGTGTAGGCCATTCTGGTATTAACATCATTGCAGAGAACTCAGGTGTTATTCTAATATGTATCACCTTATATGTTACATAATCTTTTTCTTACAACTTTTAATTTCCTTTCCTTGTTCTATATACTTAGTGTTTTGATTATTATCAGTCTAGGGGAACTCCTTTTCTGGTCCAGTCTATTTGATGCACCTTGATAGATATCTCCTTTCTTGGTTTCTTAGGAAACAGTGTAAATAACTCTTTCCACTATCTGGGATTGGATTCGCTTATGATCTTCTGGACTCCTCTAAAGGGCTGGGACACTTCTCTGGCTCTGCCCTCTTTAGCACTCAGAACTTTTCTTCTAGGCTCTAGTTCCACTCCATTACTGATGTTTTACTTGGTGGTAATCCCATGGTACTGGTATCTCAAAAATTGCTGGTATTTCTTGCTGAAAGTGGGCTAAACTTTCACCAATAGCCATTCCTGGGTTTTGTACAAGTTCTCTAGCCCTGACACTATGGTTCTAAGCATCATCTGCTCTCTGTCATGCCTTCATGCCTTCAAAACCAGTCTTACCTGGGAGATTCTTATACTACCAAGTAGAGATTCTATGTGCTAAAACTGAGGAAACACTTCGCAGAATATTTCAGCTCATGGAATCTGGTATCTCAGAGATCAGGCCTCAATTTCAGTTTCCTGAGACTTGAGCAAGCAGTTTCTGGGAGGGCCATGAACAAAAGACATAGTCCTTGCAGTAGCTAGTTCCCTTTCTGCATGTACTGCATGTACTCTGACAGCTCAAAGTTCAGCCAGTTGTTTACTGTCTGTGACCCCTCACTATGTCCATGGCAGTTCAAGGACAGAGCCTGGACCACTGAGTCAGCCCCCACAGTCAGTACATGCTAGGCCAGCCAGCCCCCATGGCAGCTAAGGACAAAGCCTGGGACTTGTCCCTTGTCCCGGACTGCCCCCAAAATGATAATTGTAACCCCCAACCAGTAAATTCAAAGGTTACATACCCTTACCCAATTAAAAGAGAACAGAGATAAAAATAAACCAATCCGAGTTGCACCCAAGCCAAACCCCTAACTGCCCTCAAGTGCTTGCAGTTTTAGCCTATTAAAAGCTAGCCTCACAAAGAAATAGCAAGCTTTTCCCAGCCCCACTGCTATGAGTGAGTGTTCTGGAACGAGCTTCCCTGTCAAAAACGACTTGTAAACTTAAACAAAATAAACGTTGCTGTTGCATTTTGGACACCCACAGTCTTTTGTGGTTTCTTTGGGGTCATGATTTGGGCATAATGTATCTTCTTCTTAATCATAGCTGATTTTTCAGCTCCAGGTGACCAGTATCCATTGCCCCAGCAAATCTTAGGTTTTATTTTAAGGATTCTGGTTTCATCTTAGACAAAACCAGTTCTTATCTCCAGCTGGCCAGATACCACAGATTCTTCACACAAAAATCCCAGTCGAGTCTTTGTTTCCCTCTGAAAAATTACAAGCCAGACCTCCATTTCTTCACTGCTCTCAGTATTATTATCTTCCAGGCTCCTATAGAACACCTTACTGAGCTTTGAACTCTGAATGGATTTTCTAGCCCAAAGTCTCAATATCACAATCATCCCCCTACAACAGGTCTCTCGCAGCAATAACTCACTGTCCTGGTTCCTTCTTGTCTTACTTACATGTACTATTGGTGTGGTGAAACACCATGACCAAAGAAACTTGGGGCAGGAGTTGATGCAGAGGCATGGGGGAGTGCTGCATACTGGCTTGCTTATCATGGCTTGCTCAACCTGCTTTCTTAAAGAACCTAGAGCCACCAGTCCAGATTAACATTACCCAAAACTGGCTTGGCCCTCCCTTGTCAATCACTAATTAAGAAAATAAGCTACAGTTGGATCTTATGGAGAAATTTTCTCAAGTGAGTTTCTCTCCTTTCAGATGACTCTAGCTTGTGTCATATTGACATAAAAGTATCCAGGGCACAATTTCAGAAACTTGTGGGAGCCCATTTTCGGGTTCCTCATGGTTTTACCCAGCAGGTCTGCATAGAGGATGATTAGGGCCACAGGCCTGAGTGCAGGTGTCTGAAATTGTCTGCACTTGGCTGTGCTGAGGGAGGAGGTCTTTTTCTCCACCCCTTGTCATCTCTGTAAATACCCTGGGGCAGAGACAGTAGGGGCCTGTTGGAAAAAGTTCCAGGCCCTCTCAAGGCTATCCTGTATTTTCTATCTGTTTATCTCTGCAATATAAATCCTTCTATATAATATTTCCTGCTGCTCACACTCAAGAAAACTCTGGGGAGCTGTGGGGTTGGTGGGTGAACACCTCACAGAAACTGTTCTCATAAAGTATTATCAACATTATGCCTAAACATGAGCTGAACAAGAACAATAGTATACATACTAATGTGGATGGGGAATGGGAAGTTCAGGAGGCTTCCCTACATAAAGAACTACAGGCAACCTTTTACCTAGGGAGGATTATTTAACCCACTCTCAGCATTCCATAGTTGCCTGCATAGTTGCCACCATTATGACTGTATTACAGAAATACAGAGATGGTACATTGTCAATAAATTAATTATTTAATACAGGGATTTAAAGATTAAGAAAAGGCCTTTGACAGGAAGGAATATATGTCTACATAAAAAAGGCTATCTCTGATAAAACCAAAAACAACATCATCCTAAACAGACAAAAGATAATATCAGGGATGAAGCAGAACTATCTACTGTAGCAGGTTTTCTTGAACCACCAGTACCCAAATCATGACACAGAGATTTATTTTTAACTATAAATACTCTGCCTTAGATTAATGTGTTTCTAGTCAGAGTTTTTTTCTTTTTTCTTTTTTAACTTAAATTAACCTATTTCTATTAATCTATGTGTTGCCATGAGGCTCATTTACCTCATGTAAAAACTGTCTATTCTGCTTTCTCCATATCTGTCTGTTTGTCCCCTGGCAGACTGGTCACTGGCCTGCTGGGCCCTGGTTGGCTGGCTGGCTCCCCTTTTCTCACTGCCCACCTGCCCTGCCTATCTTTCTTCTGTCTGGCTGTTGGCCATTCAGTATTTTATTAGACCAATCAGGTGCCTTAGGCAGACAAGATAAAACAGCAACACATCTTTACATAGTGAAACAAATATTCTATTCCTCAGCAATCCACTATTTCCTTATTGATAATATAGGGCTTCAGACGTTAAATAGAACAATAAGACCAGAGGAGGACACTAGGAAACAAACAAAGAGAAGATGTCAAATTATCCCTATTTGCAGATATCACAAGCCACATAACATCTCTCAACAACTCAACCAGAAAAATTTTAGAAGTTATTAAATAAATGCAATGAATACAAACTTGAATTGCAAAAATCAACAACCTTGAAACACATCAAAAGCAAGAATATTGAGAAAGACATTATAGATACTGTATTCACAATGGCCTAAAAAACAAAGAAGTATGTATAAATAAACCTAATCATAGAGGAAAAAGACCTCTAGAACAAAAACTTTAAATCTTTGAAGAAAAACATTAAGACAAAAGAAAATACAAAGACCTCCCATGCTCATGTATTAGTAGATTTAACTCCATGAAAATGACCATTTTTACCAAAAGTCATGTGTATATTCCATATCATTCCATGACAATCCCCATGACAGTCTTCACAAATGTGCCAACATATTGTCAGTACAAATAAAATCATAGAAGGTTGAAAAGGTTCTATTTAGGATTTTCATATATATCATGTGTGTTTATACACATATGTACATATATGTGTACACACACACACACACACACACACACACACACACACACACACACAAATATCTTTAAAAGGCCAAGAATTTGAAGAAGAGTGAGAAGGGGTGCATCAGACAGTTTGGAGGGAAGAAAAGGATATGTAACTAAATTAAGATCTTAAAAAAATGTAAGAATACAAAAAATACTATGTGGTACCACAAAAGTCCCAGGATAGGCAAAGCATGAGCAAAAATGACAATTAAGGAATTATTGTACTAAAATTCAACTTTCCTTACAGAGCTACAGTAATAAAAATAAATGTTACTGACAAAAAACAGGCATGTGTATCACAACAATAAAACTGAAGACATACAAATCATTGCTTGTAATTAAAGACATATGATATTTGACAAAGCAAATATGCCAGATTTACTCACTGGCATAAAGACAACATTTTAAAAAAAACTGGTGTTAGGAAAATTGGATGTTCACATGTATAAGAATGTAATTAGAGGTGTATCTATCATCCTGCCCCCCAAAACTAACTCCAAATAGATAAAAGTTTTCAATGTGAAACATGAAAGGTTAAACTTCCGCATGAAAACTTAAGTGTTATATTTCATGATATAGGTATACAAAGTTTTGAATAAGATTATGTTTGTCCAAAATTACAATTCCAAAGTTGAAAAGCGGGACCTGATAAAACTTAAATGTTTCTGTCCAGCCGAGGAAATTATCAGTGGATACAAAGAAAGGCAACAGAGTGGCAAAGAACCTTTATCGGGTAAACATTTTTTAAAAAGTTAATATTCAGAATACATAAAGCACTCAAAAGACAGATCATATGTGACAGTATTAACAAGATAAAGAACCTGAAACTAGACAGGTCAAGGGACATGGAAAGTTACTACTATTATTCTGATCAAGTAATAACACAGGCTACCTGAGTGGGGTTGAAATACTCATTGACACTGTAGTGGTTAGACTGAAAAAGGCCTCCTTTTCACAGGGAGTGGCACTAACTGAAATCATTAGGACTTGTGGTCTTGTTGGAATAGGTGTGGCCTTGTTGTTGGTAGTAAATCAGTGGGTGTAATTTTTCTGGTTTCAAATGCTCAAAGCCATTTCAGTGTTTCACTCTTTGTACTGCCAGTAGATCCAGATTTAGAAGTCCTGCTACCTCTTCTCCAACATCATGTGTGCCTGTGAGTTACCATGCTTCCCTCCATGTTGATAATGTACTAAATTTCTGCACTGTAAGTAAGCCTCAATTGAATGGTTTTTGTTTTTTTGTTTTTTTAATAATAGTTTCTGTGGTTAAGGTGTCTCTTCATAGCAATAGAACATTGTCTAAGACAGAGTGGGTGTCAGGGAGTCAAGTATTTGCTGTGATAGGCCTGACCAGGCTTTTGTTTGGAAGAATATGGAAGACTTTGGAATTTTGAATTAGTAAAGTTGTTATGATTTATTATTAGATTTGTTATTATTATGCAGGGGTCCCTGAAGGTATCCTGTGTGTGCAGGGAAACATGCTGGCATTCTGAGCAGATGCCTCATCGGCCTGGCAGATAACCCACTCCATGGGGGCATGGTGGCAGAGAGGTGGTTGGATTTTCACAACCCAGAGGCTGCATCTGCACGGAAATGGTTTATTATAATGAGGAATAAAGAGAGAGATAGGAAAAGATAGAAAGGAGAGAGAGAGAGTAAGAAGAAAGGGGATTTGAGGGTGCACACCTCTTGGGAGGGAAGAGGAAGAAAGAAGAAAAGAGAGAAATTGGCAGAATTTTTCCTTAAAAAGAGAATTTTAAATCTGGACACAGGTTGGCACCAAGGGGTGGGATCAGAATGTTAACAAAAGGAGTTTAACGTTCTAAGTGGGGGTTAATGGGCCATACCAATAGGAGCTTTGCAGACAGTAGTTATTAGGATGCTGCACATGTGCAGTTAAGGGTCTTGAGTCATCAGTGTGTACTGACGACTACATATGAGCCTTAAAAAGTGGATGCAGACCTCACCCTCTCTCTCTGCTCTCTGCTATTTCTTTGCTCTGCTCCCCCCCCCCCCATCTTTCTCTCTCTCCCTCTTTCCCCTCCCCCCTCTTTTCCCTCCTAATAAAGCTCTGAAAACTAACACTGGGTTCTGTGTGACCCTGACTGTGACTTTTCCACCCCGTCGCCAATTATCATCCTTTCAGTAGTGCTGAGAGCAATGTAGATTATGACTGTTTAGCTCAAATAGTTTCCAAGGAGAGGAATATTAATAAATGTCGTAGAGCCTTTTTCTTGTGATATTTAGGTGAAGAATGTAGATGCTTTCTACACTTGTTCAAAAAAATCTTGCTGCAGCTAAATTGAAGAGTTTTGGATTAATGGCATTGGCAGAGGAGATTTCAAGGCAGCTTAGTATTGACACTGCCATGTGACCATTAGTTATCATTCTTGTGCCAATTTATAACTGGGAAGAGTGCACTGAGCAAAGAAAATACAAAATACACAGTTTGAAGAGAAAAGGAGCAACAGAAAGAGCAATGAATATAAGTACATTATTAAAGGGTATAAAAAAAACCTAAAATATAAATGGAAAATACGGGAGTGGTAAACTCAGGGCAAGACCACACCCAACTAAGTTACCAACTTGTGGAAAGACATTAAGGCTTAAGGCCGGGTGTGGTGTCATATGTATTTAATCCCAGCAATTAAGGGGTAGAGGCAGACAGATCTCTGAGTTTCAGCCTAGCCTGGTGTACAGAGAAAATTCCATGTCAGCCAAGTTTAGGCTATGAAGAAAACCATCAGAAACAGAAATCTGGCAAAAATGTATTTGAATGACAGGTCATGTTCTAGCCCTAGCAAGCAAGAGAACTTGGCAGCTTTAGCTAACTGGTTGTGGCTCTAGAGTCGAGATATACAAAAGGAGTTGTGGAATTTCCCTTCCTAGCTAAGAAAAGCCACCAAGGCTAGGCATGTGTTAGAGATGTCGTAGCTTGGCATGGAGGCCCAGGGAGGTCATTGTGTGAAGCTGTAGAAGCAAAGTTGATACTTCATTTGAGACCCCAAGATGTTGAAGATGCCAGTCACAGGATATGTGCCAATGAGAGCTGCCAACAGATTGTGGAGCCACTGAGAGAGAGAGAGAGAGAGAGAGAGAGAGAGAGAGAGAGAGAGAGAGAGAGAGAGAGAAACTGTAAACAAGCCCCAATTAAACACTTTTACTAGAGCTGCTGTGGTAATGGTGTCTCTTCACAGCAGTGAAACATTGACTAAGCCACACTCTATTGAGGAAAACTGATTTTCCCTCTTCCTGCAGGTTTCACTTAGAAATACTATCTTGATTAGGAGTGGGAATTTGTGTCCAGTTTCCCTTCTCAGTGATGCGATGTTGTCTGACTTGAACTTATGCTAGCTTTGTGCATACTTGTATTTGTCTCTTTGATTTTCTATGTGGTTCAGACCTATGTCAAAAAATGTTTCCCTGAAGGTGTCTACCACCTCTGACTTTTACAATCCTTCTAGCGCCTCATCTACACAGATCCTTGAGCAATGAGGAGTCAGTTAGATAAAGACATCCATTTAGGACTGTTTCTCTCTCTCTCTCTCTCTCTCTCTCTCTCTCTCTCTCTCTCTCTCTCCAAAATGTCCAGTTGTGGGTTTCTGTGTTAATTATCCAAATCAAGAATAATTTTTTTCTGGCTGAAAGATGAATCCATCAGAATTTCATCTTATCATAGTCAGAATTGCAAAAAAGGACAAATACTATCAAGATGTAGGGAAAAGGAATAATTATTCAGGTTGTTGTGGGAGTTAAGCTGATTAAACAACTATGAAATAGGCATAGAAGTTCTTCAAAAAAATCTAAAAAGAGATCTACCACATGATCCAACTATACCACCCCTTTGAGTACATGCCAAAGACTGTATATCCTTGTATAGAGATACTTGCTCACCCATGTTCATTGCTGCTCTAGTCACAATATCCAAGATAAGGAAGCAGTCTATATGCTCATCAATTGGTGAGAAGATAAAGAAAAATGTGCATTTACATAAATAATACATTATTCAGCTATTAAAAATGAAATTATAAAATTTTCAGTTTAGTAGATGGATGTGGAAACAATCATTTTGAGTGAAATAGTCCAGACCCAGAAAGGCAAATATTGCATGTATTCTCTCCTTTGTGCATATTATCATTGAATCTTTATATATGATTATTTAATTTGTAATACACTTAGAGGTAAATAAATGAGTAAGGAGTCATAGGGATAATCTTTCAAGGGAGAGAGATAGAAAGACGTCTTAAAAGCAGAAAAGGGCCTGGTCTGGCAGTGGTTGCATACACCTTTAATCTGAGCATTTGGGAGGCAGAGGGAGTGGGATCTTTGAGTTCAAGGCCGGCCTGGTCTACACAACAAGCTCCAGGACAGGCTGCAAAGCTAAACAGAGAAACCCTGTCTTGAAAAAACAAACAAGCAAAAAACCCAAATGTGGTAAAGGAAATAAAGACTAAGTTTCCAGTACCACAAGTGGCATCTCTCTTGTTGAGCAGGCACTAAGTCCAATTCAAAAGCTGTTGGTTACCTCCAAAGTATGCATGCGATTATTGCATGCTTAGATTTATCATGACATGCTCGTGATTATTGTGGTTTTTGGTATTATACACAGGTAGTACTGTTGTTTTCTCCTGACATTTGGAAGCTTAAATTAGTTCTTCTGGAAGCATGAAAGGTCTTCAAGAAGGAGTCCTTCAGGTCAGCTCCATCATAGGAGCATCTGGGGCCAGCTTCTAAAGTACACAGTGTTTACAAAAATATCAGCTAAATTTCCATCTCTGGGAGACAACTAAAGGAAATAGAAGAAACTACAACCACCACTTTTATAAATGAAAACATCATCCCTAACTATATTCTAAGTATTTGTCTTTATACCCACAAATAAGTGTAGCCCTTATCCCTCATAGGGGAAATGTATTTTTGCAACAGACAGAGACCATGACCAATAAAAAATATGGAATTGTTGATCCTTGTCCCAGTGAATACATCTACAAAACACTCCTGCACCTAAGGTAATATTGCCAAAGAGAAGGCAGAAATATCATAGAGCCTGGGGATCAGAAAGGCTTCTCTAAGATTGTTTCTCCTAATGTCAGAAGCTATACCCACAAACTCCCACCAACCTGGCTGACTAAAAATGAACTAAACAAAAACAACATAGACATGGTAAAGTGGGTAAGGGAAAGAACATGAGTCCTGAACCCAGATGAAGTACCACAACAGAGAGCTTAGAATACTGACAGTGGGAGAAATAGTCTACCTCAGGAAGGAGCACACCAATTGGCTACCCAATAGCAAACTGTCATCTCAGAAAACATATACACACAAGAAACACTATATTGACTGAGAAGGTACATTTATGTATTTAGGAAGACATGTATAGACATATAAGCATGTACAATAATTAATGGAAGAAGAGACCATGAATTTAAAAAAGGGTAAGGAGGGGTATATGAGAGGATTTGCAGAGGGAAAGGAGAATGATAAAATTATATTATAATCTCAAAAAAATAGAAAAGAAAAGGAGAGGGATAAAAGATTTGGAAATGCTGAATATGGTGTGGGGTGGGAGAACCGATAGAGGAAAAATATGGGGAAGGATAATAGTAAAGACTTTTGAAAAAATTTATGGAAACTCCAAAATTTAGAAACTTCTCATCTTCTTTTAAAAGTCTATTATACAGAGAAATAATGGGAATCAGATGTTTAGATTCCACAGACATCTAGATGAGAAAGTATGCATAAGTTTTTAGTGCTAATTTCTGCAAATTAATTAGAACCACTTGGCTTGTTCTTAAAGAGACAGTGTTATATCTAGTAAGTGATTTTGCAAATCCTCAATAATTGAAAGAGGTTGACTTTATCACTCACTCTGACACATATATTTTAAATGTGAGTCTACATCATTTTAATTCAGAGAAAGAGAATATATGAATATGAATTGAATCATTAATCTCACCACTTGGGAGGCAGAAGCAGACTCTCTGTGAGTTCCAGTCCAGCCTGGTCTACAATGCGAATTCCAGGACAGCCAGGAGTGTTGCATAGAGAAACCATGTTTCCAAAATCAACAACAATAAAATGACAGACATGAAGACAGAGCAAACAATTCTTGTCTAAGTAGACCTGAGTAAAGAAAAGTATCTTTGTGAATGTGCTTTAGAGTTGGTTAGCATAATTCCTTAAATTATTTCAATTTTTGAATATCCATGAAAAGGGAAGTTTTTACTGTGTGTTTCTTCTTCTAAAATGTAAATAGTTATCTAGCCTCATCTGGATATGTAAAAATTATGGAAAAGTCAAGGGAAGCGTAAATTCAAACAAATAATAGCTGGAGTCCTGTGTTATACTGAGCAGCCACTAGCTCCTACCCACAAAGTGAAAATGGAATTTCTCTTTCTTAATTTCTCAGTTCTTAAATATATTTCTTTCTCATCTCTACTCACCTGATTTAATTACCTCTAAGACCCATATCACAGGACTTTAGTTCGAAACAGTCCATGTCATTTTCACTCATGAGTTTTAAGTTACTGGATTTCAGTTCCAAAGTATTAACTTCAAGAGGCCAAATCACTGAGATTTCATGTTTACTATGATTCAAGTAAGAGGAATCAGTATAATTTAATAAAGACAAAATATTTCAACCATATGAAGAAATTCAGATAATCAAGTGGAGACTAGTTTATTGTGATAGATTAAGAGTGCCAAGTTCAATTTGAATAGTACTCAAATGTTCTACCCATCCCTTTCTCTCATTTCTAAGAGCAAAGCTCCCAGGAAATTCGAGATTATACAATGTATCTGTCCAAGCCAAATACTTGATTAGAAAGCTGAGAAGTATCTTATAATTTTCAAGTAGGACACAATAATATGTATAGAAGCAACATTAAATGATTTAACGGCAAAGAAGGAATGTGTCATATAGGTAATGTAGGTAATGCCATATACCTCTACCATACTCATCATGACATTGTTATATGTATATTTACTTAATAATACTATGCAACAAACAAACACAAAAATCAGTTGGAAATAGTACCTATTACCTTTCAAATTCTAAATCTCAGGGATTTGGGCAGGCCTTAAGGATTTCTTTTTCTGACGGTTTTACATAGGCAACAATGTTTTGGTCATTCCCTCTCTTATTCACATTATTCTTATTATTTTCAGGTATTTTAATTTCTCCGGTCTTTTGCATAGTTACATTTTAGGTCATCTCTATCTTTTTTTTAAATCTCTTCTAAGCAAGGGACTACACAAATTTTGGATAACACAAAAATTGATGTCTTTATTTAGCTCATATATAGGCAGTCATGTTGATGAGGCTTTATTCGTCTAGCTTCTGACATTACAAAGAGACAGTCTCACAACATACACCTTGATTCCCTGACTCATACCTTTCTGCTCCTTTTTATCAAAGATCACTGAGCCTTATGTGTAGGAGATATTTTGTAGGTACATTTATTTGGACTGGACTCCACATTTAGATTGGCTATGGTATTCTGTGATGATTATAAGAGAATTTTGTTTTGATTGGTGGACTATACTTATCTGTGAGTGTGAGAACAGATCTTTATAGTGTTTGTCTTAATCAATACTCTATTATTAGGAAGAGACACCATGACAGTGGCAGTTCTTATAAAGTAAAGCATTTAATTAGGTTGGCTTAGAGTTTCATAGGTTTAGTTCATTATCGTCATGGTAGGAAGCATGGCGCACACAGGAGGACATGATGCTAGAGAGGTAGATGAGAGTTCAACATCTGGATCTGCTTGCAGCAGGAAGAGAGAGACACTTGGCCTGGCTTGAACACTTGAAACCTCAAAGCCCACTCAAAGTGATACACTTCCTCCAATTAGGGCATACCTACCCCCAAGAGGGCATGTCTTCTAATAGTACAATACCCTGATGACAAAACATTTATGAGCTTATGGAGGCTGTTCTTACTCAAACTACCATAATATTATTCATAATTATGGTGCTTTAGTAAAGTAGAGGTTTTAGGTTTTCCTTGAAGATACCTTTCTTCATGCCATAAGGGATGGGGGAATGCCTGTGAGTCTTCAGTCCTACACCAAGAACTATAGGTAACTAAGGAACTCTGAGAATGTGGGAAATATTCTGCCCCAAGGAAGAGAATACCAATTGATTATCCAACATCAGATTGTCAGCCCTGAAAACATACATACAAATAACATTATACAGACTGAGCAGAGCATATTTATGCATTTAGGGAGGTATATGCATATAAATATATGCATGTAACATTTAATTTTAAAAGCTGCCATGAATTTGAATAACAGCAAGGAGAGGTATATGGGAAGATTTTGAGGGAGAAAATGATACAATTATATTATAGTTTCACAAAACAAAAGATAGGTTTTTTTTTTTAAAGAAATGAACAGATATAAGAGATAATATACTTAAAAACACCAATACAACAAAAATATCTAGATATAAAAAGCTTGCATTTTCTGTAACTATATTAAGACTACAGTGATTTTATTTTCTATGAATACTTACACATCAAATGGATTTAAAATTTTTAAAAAAGTTACTGGTGATCATTATCTCAAATTTAGACACACTTTTCAGAATATGAACTATTGTATATCACATATTCACACATATTTTATCTCATTTAAGCAACAGTCCAAATTTTAATACCAATACTTTGTTTTCTTATGGAATTACAGATGATACTAAACAAAATGAAAAACCAAATGGAAAAAAAGTCCTTGCACTTGAATGTTTTCTATTAAACTGAAGATACTATCTTATTTTATAGTCAAAGAAGCACTTCATTTTAAAAGTAAAACTCTTTGTATTTAGACAATAAAACCATTTATCTTTAGTTCTTTTTTGTTTTTTTCTATTGCTGTTTTCTATTCCTATAAATATTTGTAACGTGACAAGAGAAAACCACATAATTAGAAGATAAATAGTTGTAAACACACAAAAAGTATTGTTAATCATAAACAAAATGAAACTGAACCAAGTTCACCATCAAAGGAAAATGCCATGTGGATTGCTCACGAACAGCTCTGGGCCCTGGGTAGATGTGTTCTGGAACCAGATGGTTGGCTTAATAAGAGCTCTGCCACTAAACAAAAGGTCTCATCATTTGAATTGAACATCATGCTCAGGTGCCAGATTGGGCTGCCCTGGAGTTGATGGGAATTTGATGAACCTGTATATATGTGTAGCGTCAAAGAATAAAGGGCAGATCTGGGAAGCATGCAAAACACAGTGAATAAAAATGGATGGAAATCAACATCAGAATATATTGGAATCTGACTAAATTCAGCCAATCTGTGGCCAGCCCATTAAGGAGCAAAGACTGGGCTGTCAAATGAGACATCTGGCCATTCGGCTTTGGCCACTAATAAGAAATAAAGGCAGGTCTTCCTGGATCCTGCAAAAATTAGGATGACTTTTCAATGTTCCTTATACTGCCATATCAAGGCTACATCAAAGTTTTTTGTTTCATTCTATTTTAGAAGCCAGTGAACTTTTCATTGTAACTAATCTTGAGAGTGGGTTGTATCTTCAATGGCATTTCCTTTCTGACATACGGGTCATGTATAAAGAGAAAATAAGATTAACTTTCATTTACATGATATTTAAAATTATGGCTAAGATGTGCACATCTAAAGAACTTTCCATCAAACAATTGGAAACAATTCTACATAAGGACTCTACAACATGAATCCTGGGTGAATCTCACCCATATACTTCCTGTAAAGGGACCATCTATAGTTGCTCTTCTCTTACGATGTTCACCTGATATAGGCTGTGTTTTGAGGCCTCAAAGAATGTCTTTACATCCAACATCCAGATTTTTAAAAAATTGAATGCAAGAAAAAATAGTCATGTAAAGGAATTTTTGTCTCATCAGAGAAGGGAAAAGTATGAGTAATGTTTGAGTTTAGCATAATTCTATTTCTATTATATTAATTAGAAAAAGTAAATGAGTAAAAATCATTTTCAATACTAATTTGTGTGAAGTTTTAGGTTTGTCATAAATACAAAACCAGTGAATAAGCATATCTTTAAAATGAAGCAGTTCTAATTCATCTGATGCATCAGCTTTCTTGGTTGAAAAGATAGTCAGAAAGAAATAGAAAGTAGACATGCTATGTGACTGGGATCACAGTGATAGACAGCTTTGATTGCTGCAGCTTCTATCTTTTTTGGGTGACACTTTAAGTTTAACCATCATCATGTGCATTATCTATCATCCATCTATCATCTATCCATCTATCTTATATCTATATATCATCTATCATTTACTTATTTTCAACCATATATATAATCTCTCTCTCTCTCTCTCTCTCTCTCTCTCTCTCTCTCTCTCTCTCTCATTTGGGGTATAGAAGAGAGAACCAAATACAGCCATTAGTTCTGTTGAAAAGTGTCTTTTGTTGGAGATGGTATCTTGTGAACACCAGTAGTATAATAGGTAAAGATGTAGTTAATAGTGTTTTTATAATACATTAAAACAATTACTGTACCTTTGACAGGAGTACAAACCTGCAAGGCATAGACTGATCAATTCTCCTTTCCTCTAATCTCTAGAGTTAAAGAGAGAGCCAAATCCATGGTTCCTCTAGACCAGTGGGCTATCTACATTGGCTCCAGTGAGCAATACCAAAATTTGCCTAATGCCTTCTAGTTCTTGTAAACTTTTCTGTTAAAGTTTCTTGTACTTCTCATGTCCAGTGTACAAAGCCAGTCATTTGAAAGTCCCTGTCTTGATCATTGGTAGTTACACAGATTCTTCCTTTCTTTTCTTTTTCTTTAATTTAACATGGTTTCTTTATTGACTCTGGATACTTCACATCATACACGCTAATTCTGATCACTTCCCAGTCCCTCATATCATCCCTACACCCCTGCAGTGTCTCCCCAGAATAAAATTTAAAAAAAAATCAAACCCAAACAAAACAAAACAAATCAATCAATAAAACAAAACAAAACTTCTTTGCACCACCATCTTTTCCACTGCTCCAACACCTCTTCATTTCTCCTGGTGACACTGGGAGAAAAGTGTCTCACATAGTATACACACTGTTGTCCAATTAGCTTACTAGCAAATGTTCATTGTAATAAGTTTGTCTGGTTCAAAGCTTCTGATTTCTGGTACACCATTATCATTGGATCCTCACCAAAATGCCTCCTTGATATCCTATCGTCATGAAATCCTGTGGGTATCATTCCACAAGACCAGTCCCTTCTTCACAAGCTCCAGCAGGTCCTAGATGGAGTAAATGTTAGGGTGGGACAACCTAAGACCCAGCTTTGGGACTGAGTGGTAGCTAAGCTGGTCAGTCTGGGCCACTGGGGCCATACCTAAGGTAGGGAGTGGAGGCATCTCCCCTATGCCTGTGTCATCAGGGTCAGTTTCCCCTTGCCTATGGTGAGGGGTAGGGCCATCCCTCCCCACTGTGTATGAGGGTCCGCTTTCTTCCTACAGTGTCCAGTGAGGGGCAGGGCCAGCTTTTCAAGGACCAATGAAGGATGGGGCCAGCTCATCATGGCCCTCTGATTTTATCAAACATGGTTCCTATGCTCTTCTGAGGTGACACTTTAGATGAATTTCTAAATGGTTCTATTAAATAAAAAAACACAGAGCCAAATACTGGGGTCAAAGCCTTAGAAAAAGATCAGGGGAATAGGGAAACCCACAGCTAACCTTACCTCACCAACTCAGCAGCTTCTAAATATTGTTACTTCCTGTCTACCTGCTGTGGATATCGCTCTGTGTAAATAAAGTTCTGATTGGCCAGTGGCCAGGCAGGAAGTATAGGTGGGACAAGAGAGAAGAGAATTCTGTGAGGTGGAAGGCTGGGTGGGGGGAGACACCGCCAGCCGCCGCCATGAGAAGCAACATGTAAAGACACTGGTAAGCCACAAGCCATGTGGCAAAGTATAGATAAGCAGAAATGGGTTAATTTAAGATAGAAAAAGTAGATATCAAGAAGCCTGCCACAGCCATACAGTTTGTAAACAATGTAAGTTTCCATGTGCTTTCTTGTTTGGGTCTGAGCGACTGTGGGACTGGTGGGTAAGAGAGATTTGTCCTGACTGGGCCAGGCAGAAAAACTCCAACTACATCTACCCACATCTTATATGCCTTGCTTTTCTGCCCTCTCATTGGCTCTCTTAGCCCAGCTATCTCACTTCCTCTTTCTACACAACTCTGTCACTTTCTGTCTCTGTACAGACCTCCAGGTTTCTATGGTTGGTACTGGGATTAAAGGCGTGTGTCACCATGCTTGGCTCTGTTTCCTAGAGATCCTGCCTGCTAAGTGATAGGATTAAGGGTGTGTGCTACCACTGTCTGACTTCTTTATTTACTTAAAATGTCTTCTATTTCCTCTGATCTCCAGGCAAACTTTACTTAGTAAAGCACAAATAAAATATCACCACATTTTAGCACAAATAAAGTATCACCACATGACACAGGCCACAGACATCAACACAGATCCCAGATAAAGCAGGACCACTGACTCAGACATTGTTCTTGGCAGCAGCTCAGGCCTGGATGACGTCTTGGCTCCAGGTGGAAGCAGCAGCCACTCGGATCAGAATGGCTCTGGTGGCAGCACAGTCCCTGGACACCCAACAAGACCAAAGATTATGACCCAGTGCCAGGCTTCTATGTGACCTTTGGTGGCAACATTGGCCTCAGACTTCAACACAAACCCAGGTTGCAATAGGATCATCGACTCAGACATGGTCTCCAGCTGTAGCTCTTGCCCAGATATCACTATGGCATGGGGTAGCAACCACAGGCCACTCAGATCTGTATGCCCCCAGCTGCAGCATGACCTTCGGACACCAACATGGACTCAGGTGCCTAACCTGACCCTGGCATCCACATAGCCCTCTGTGGCAACTGGAGCCACAGACATCAACATAGACTCTGATTGCTATAGGACCACAGACACAGACATGGTCCTTGGCAGCAGCCCAGGTCTGGATATCACCATGGCCACAGTGTCAACACAGCCTTTGGATACCAACAGGGCCCTAGGTGGTAGTATAGGTCCCAGGAATCCTCATGGCACTAGATGACAAAAGGAGCCATGAACACAGACCCTGGCTGCAGTAGGGCCATGGACATAGACATGACCCCAGTTGCAGCCCTGTCCCAGATGTCACCATGGCATGTGCCACTCAGATCTGTATTGTCCCAGCTGGAGGATGGCTGTTGGGTATCAATATGGTCCCAGGTGGCTGATTAGATCCTAGACAACCACATGGCCTTCAGTAGCAATAAGAGCCATAGACATACACTCAGACCCTGGCTGCTTTAGGACCACAGACCCAGGCCAGTTAGACTAGCAAGGCTCCAGAAGTCACTAAGGCCCACGTGACAAGCAGACTTCCCACATCAGCCTACTTCTCACCACCTTCATTTCTTCCATGCTGCCTCTTTCTACAGCACATGAATCATCCAGTTTCTCTTTAGCTCTCATTTCTCTGTCAAGTATTTGTTCATCATAATGGAGCCTACTTGTCTGGTGATGCTGGGCTTTGGGGCCCAGGCTGGCTAGTGGGTGGCTAGCACCTGACTGAGTGGAACAGCGTCAGGCAGGCTATGAGCATCTTCCCACCATTCCTGGCCTTCAGACAGATTCTTTCTATATTTTTTATCTTTCTACACTATTAATCTCTTTTTCTAGGACATCAGCAGGTTAGGATAAAAATGACAACAAATTTCTGATTTTTTAAATGATTTAGGGATTGTGTCAATATATTTTTACAAACATTATTTTATCAGGTCATGAAAACTATCCAAAGATGCTTTTAGGATTATAGATAAAGAGGAATAAACAAACCATTTTGTCATTGAGAAGAATACCAAAGTATGATGAATTTCATTTAAGGAAGACAGGCTGGTAAGCTTCTAAGCTCCCCAAATAGTGATTTATCTATTGTCTAACAATCACAGTTAAGGCATTTGAACCAGCATGTCTCTGGAGATGAGCATATTTTCTCATACTTTCAGAGGAGTAAAATTCATTTTAATATATTGTCAATGATATATTATATAACATTAAATTTGGACTCATTTTGACTTTCATGTTAGTCACAATAGTTAATGTTTTAAGAAACAAAATTTGAATTTAAAATTTTTAAAATGGTTTAAAATAGTTTTTAATATTATTTAATAATATTTAAAATAGTTTAAGCAAAATAATAAGAGATACAACAACATAGTAATAAATATAAGAGGACATTCAAGGTATAATATTCAAGGTGAAGTCTGGATAAAGGTGAGGTTGCTAACTCAATGTAAAGATCATTTCACCATCTCAGTAAATATATCAACTACTTTTCTTCCCATTATGCACTTACTATTCTATCATCTTAATATTCTTTAATATCTGAAATAATTCACAAATTTTGTAAATTTAAATCAGATGACTGTTCTTGATGTAGTCAGACTAGCTGACCAATGATGAAGTCATAATTAACTTAGGAAAATAAGCCTAACAGTATTATATGAAACAATTCATGCAGAAAACTATACTATTTGTTATGTTTATTGAAGAAAACTTAAATTGATGTTGAAGAGGCAAAAAATAACATTGTGACAAAACAGTATATATACAGATTTATAAATATATGATTTATAAGATTATTTTATTTAGAAGTATTGTGTGTGGGGGTATGCAAGTGGGTGTGTGTAGGGAGGAGTATGTTTATGTGTGAGTACAAATGCCTACAGAAGGCAGAAGAAAGCATCTGTACCTAGAGTTATAGGGAATTACAAGGCATTTGACATAGGTGCTGGGAACCAAAATCTAGTCCTCTGCATGCTCTTAACTGCAGAACTGACACTCCAGATCAAAATACGCATTTACATTTAAATGGAAATTAAGGAATACCAGTTACATTAGACTAGGTAGCATTTTAAGTTTGACCAATAAAATATGAACAGTCTTTCCAATCTTCATTTTTAAATTAATTTATTTAAAAAGAATTCCATATGTTATATTTCTATCTATAATTTCCCCTCCCCAGCTCCACCCAGCTCTCCCACACCACACTACTTACCCATATTCTATATAGCTATGTATGTATGTATGTATGTATGTATGTATGTATGTATCATCTATCATCTCTATCTCTCTCAGATAAAAGTAAAACAATAACAAAAATGATGAAACAAATGAGCAAATAAAAACAAAAAGAGTTACATCTTATTGAGTCCTTGGCCAAAAGGGCTCAAGGGATTCCTTCCAAACATCATAGGCTATTGCCAAAGCTACTGGTTACTCTGCAAAACCTGATAGTAAGAACCTGTTTCCGAAGACCCACCTGAGTAGTATCACCAAATTCCAACCTATTCTGATGATCTCTGGAGTGGTCTATCAAATTTTATTTTGCAAAATATAATATTTCATATAAATGTGTTTTCCAGGTAAATGTGCAGTGTCAACTAGACAGTATACACTCCCCAATAAAATCCCCAATACCAAGCATGTGTTAGCTAATTTTGACTTGTTAGCCAGCCAGTAAGTTCTCATAGAGCCCCCAAACATTAATGGCTTGTCACAAAACTATTTGTTACCACGAAACGCTGACAGTAAGACTCTATTGCTGAAGACAACCCAAACTTATAAAACAACATTGAGAAAAATACTCAGTACTAACCTGGTGGCTTCGTGACCATATTATTGGAAAGTGTTATGCAAGTTATCAGAGGGAAAAAGACATCAATCTCATCCATCTGTGAGCCATACAAATTACAATAATGATTTGCCTGGACAAAAAATATGTCCATTGGTGCAATTTTGGCACAAATATTATAGTGATAACCAGCTACTTTCTTATTGGAATTAAGGCCTACTTCATGAGATAGAACTCATATTTGACATATTTAATGAGGTCAAGTATCTGAAGCTAGATATACCATGTATTCTCTAACAAAAACTTCTACTAATATTCTGATAAAAGAACACAGCAACATGATTCTTGCTGACATACTGATATACTCATATGTCAACTACACCCATCATTCAGCCCTTATCAGAGAAGCTTCACTTTGCACCTGTTGGCAGTTAACACAGAAAAAGCCAATGTAGAGAAAGTGAGAAACTTTGGCATACTCAGCCTTAAATGGGATGTCCACATTACACTCCTTTTCTCAAGGCTCAGGAATCCCTGTAGAAGACAGAGCAGAAAAAGCATAAAAGTCAGAGGTGGTGTACAACTCCATTGAAATAACATTTGCCTGGCATAACAGAGCTAGTGTACTTATGAAATCACCAAGACTATGAGAGTAGGCAAAAAACCTGTACAAGCTTAAGCCAGACCAAATAGCAGCCTGGAGGTGAGGAAGCAGACAATAAGTTCCACTTTTAACTAAATATTGGCATTTGATCGCTTTAAGTAGAAGGTAAGTTAGTTTTATTCAAAGGAGTGAAAACTGGTATATTCTAGGGAAGGCCCTACAGTCCATAGAAGTTGACCAAAACAAAATGGGATCCCTGTTCTTCTTCTTCTTCTTCTTCTTCTTCTTCTTCTTCTTCTTCTTCTTCTTCTTCTTCTTCTTCTTCTTCTTCTTCTTCTCCTTCTCCTTCTCCTCCTCCTCCTCCTCCTCCTCCTCCTCCTCCTCCTCCTCCTCCTCCTCCTCCTCCTCCTTCTTCTTCTTCTTCTTCTTCTTCTTCTTCTTCTTCTTCTTTTAAGAGACAGAAATTGGGAGACAAAGTTTTATTTCTATTTTAACTATCTCCAGTTTCACAGGTGTTCCTGACTTCACAGAGAATGCTGGTTTCATTCTAAGGCCACATTAATCCATTCCTAGTTCTTATTGTATGATTTATTTTCATAATTCCTTCAAGATAACAAAAATAATTAGGTTAATTTTTAAAGACTACATTTTAAATCTTACCATTTGTTTTCAATGTGTTGTGTGCAAGATTGATCTAGGCATATTGATCAGGGCAACCTGGAATTCCAACTCACAATTTCCTCTAGGATCATCTTATAGAACATATTTTATAAATATATATTTTATAAAGAATATAAAATGTATATACAAATGATTTATTAAACATTTTTAATAAACAACTGAATCAAAGACCTACATAAAACAGTTAGAGAATATTCATACAAATAAGAATAAAAAGATGAGGAGAGTCAAGCCAGAAAGGGTCATTGACTTTAACTTATTCTAACCCTATATGCATGTATAAAACTATTTAATTTTCTTATCAATATTTATACTTCACTTTAGATTCTTAATACTTCCAATGTCTTCTGCTGTGCTATGTGTTAAATATTTGACTTACTAATCATGTTATTAGGAATGGATGGAGAATATGGATTGTTAAGTTATTTATCAGTGTTATTTTTATTATGCAAATAGAAAATACATTTCGGTAATATATAGTACAAAATTAAATTTTATAAAATTTCTTTAAATAATACATAGATTTTTCCAGGCATTTTTGAAAATTGCTACATTTCAATATCATTTGTAACATATAAATTCAGTTTCTGCCAGTACAAACTCAATACATTTGCAAATATTTTTAAAAACATTTCAAAGCCACCTAAGTAAGATAATAGTTTGAAATGCATCATAACATATAACTTAGAGATGAACAAATGAATATTCAGGAATTTGAAGGAAGTGAGTGATTTAGTGCGTTAAAAGTTAAAAAATATCACCGTCCCTTCCTTTCCTTCCTTTCCCCTGTCTCACACCTTCCTTGTCTATTTATCAAGTGATCTTGGTTCCTCATCTCTTGTGCCTCAATGAAAAGCATGAGATAGGGGCAGGACATTAACTTCCCAGACATCTCAGTAACTATCGCCTAAATAGAGCCTTCCTTATATCTATGAACTAAAAAACAATTCTCATTTGAAAGGGTGTAAAAATTTTATTTTGGAGCTAAGTGTGAATAGCCATGTCTGAGAAAGAGAGATTTAGGTTTATTTCAATCCATTGGCCTGATTTGGCAACTATCTTATGATTGTTTTGTGCTAAGTGAACAGAATGACTAAATCAAAGTAATTCTCTGGTACATTGTTAAGAAAAACTGGTAGACAGTTTACAGAAAAACAATGATACCACTCATGTAAGCCCCAGATAATACCTGAGAACATTGTTAGCTTTTTATTCAAAGTTATAGGCCCATTAATTCATCCCAATCTATTTACCCAATTGTCAATAGGATATTAGGGATCTAACTTAGAAGTGGACAATAGATGGATATTGGACAATTGAGGGATGTTCCTATTTGCATAAGAGGCTGAAGACTGTCCAAGATAATTTGTGCCTGGACTTAGGACATTCCAACCTCTTATCAATGAATTTCTAACTAGTCAGTAGTGACTGTATCTGCAATTTCTGAGAACTTTCATTCACATGTCTCAAATATAAGATGGGGCCTCTAAATGTCTGTATCTGTTGAAAGTGTCCTGCCAGCCTACTTGCACAGGAAAAGAGTTTACCTAATCAAGAGCCTTTTTTTGTCTGATCTCTATGTACTAGTACTATTCTTTGCTCCTTATCTTTGTAATTCTATTCCTATGTCATGATCTACAAAAAGAGTAGAGGCGGAAGGTGTGTCAGCACTAAATCTTTAATCAATATCTATTAGCAGAGATTGGATTCACTAAAGCATGAAACATTTCAGCACTCTTCAGTAATCTGGGCAAGCCAAGATGCTTTTCTTGTGTTCAGACATATATATATATATATATATATATATATATATATATATATATATATATATATATATAGTTTAAGCCCAATGACATGTACCATTTACAGTAATTTACAGAAGAAAATCCTGGGAATAAACTCATCACTTCTACTTTATATTTCAGTGTTATCATTTATGTTTATATCCAAATGCAGTTTAGAATCAAATTTCCATATGCTATTTTTGTGGGGGACTAAACTGCAGTATAATGAAATTATTAATTTAACAAGCATTTGTCAGTCACCAAGAATTGCTGAGAGTGGCTTATGCACAGTAGACCAACTTCATTATGATAGAATATTGGATATGATGGAACTAAAGGATATAAGAAATGGAATGGCAAAAGAAGCAAATACATATTCATGTTTTCCTTAAGTCATTGAAATTCTGAGAAATTTATTTTTCATTAATTTTACAAACTGTCACATCTCACAGTAATATTTGAAACAAGATGAGCATTTTTTTAAAAAATGGAATCATGAAGATAATTTTAAAAGAACTAATGGACAGCAATTGCAAGATGTTGTTTTTAGTCATTGAGCATGGAGAATCACGCCTTACGCCATCTGTTGACAAAATAGATCTCTGCAGCCTGGAAGGCTCCTGAATAAACCTAGTGTGTTACTGCTGGTAGCTAATTTAGTGAGGAGAAAAACAGCAAATACAAGGCAGAGACAACAAAAAGCCATGGGGCGTCCTCATAAAGAAGCAAACAAAGAGAGATCAAGAAGTGAGAAGAGCGAGCTTATATTCTTCTTTATTTGCAAACATCTGCTTATGGAACACATTCCAATTTAATTATATAGCCAAATTGCCATCCCTTACAGAACTATTGTCATGGTTTTCGGATTCATCCAAGTGTCAATTTCAGTGTAACTCCCTGTATATTCCAAAACGATGCTTGGAAATCGTCTGCTCTTTGCAGTTATGTTGCATTTGAGGGTATGGGTATTTTTATTTTCATCTAATCAAAAATTTCATGTTAGTTCCCTAAAAAGTAACGATCTTTCTAGTCATAAGTGTATTATGTCTGTATATACATATGTGCATATATATTTGCCTGTGTGTCTACATTAGAACAATGAAAGAAACAAATACACATTCATGAATGTTTATATGTGCTAGTATTATTTGTGTGTTTGTGTGTGTGTGTGTGTATAGGTCTGGGACATTCATCTTTGGATTTTACATTATATATTTAATAAAGTAAATACTTGGTTTTTGTGGAAGTATTGAAAATGTAAATTTATATTTCTATTATTTTAATGTTAGCTAAAATTTCTTGTTATAACATATATGCCAAGAATCTTTAAAATCAGTATAATCTATTGAAAATGGTGGAAGTAAATTGTTAGAAATATCATAAATTATTTTGATTTTGTTGTTGTTGCTGCTTTATTTTGCTTGAAAAAAAAGTTAATATCTCAAAAGTATTTTTCTTCCAATTCTCAAACTCAAAACTGGGCTCTCTGAATGGTCAGCATGGTACTACTGAGCTTCACTCCAGCCCTTATTTATTTATTTATTTATTTATTTATTTATTTATTTATTTGTGGTATTGTGTTCCCAAAAATATTGTGCAGGCTTAATAAACTTATCTGAGGTCAGAGAGCAGGACAGTCACAATATTAAACATGAGGATAGGCAGTGGTAGCACACACTTTTAATCCTAGCATTCCAGAGACAGAAATACCTCTGGATCTCTGAGTTCAAGGCCACACTGGAAACAGTCAGACAGGGTGACACATGCCTTTAACCTCAGAAATCCAGCCTTTAATCCCAGGGAGTGATGGCAGAAAGTAGAAAGATATATAAGGTGTGAAGACCAGAAACTAGAAGCGTTTTGACTGGTTAAGCATTTGGCTGGTTAAGCATTCAGGCTTTGGAGCAGCACAGTTCAGTTGATGGCCATTGGATGAGGACACAGAAGCATGCAGTCTGAGGAAACAAGACCAGCTGAGGAACTAGCAAGGTGAGGTAGCTGTAGCCTGTTCTGTCTCTCTGATCTTCCAGCATTCACCCCAATAACTGTCCTTAGGTTTGTTCTTATTAATAAGATCTGTTAAGATTCCTGCTACATCTATTTATTTATTTATTTATTTATTTATTCATTCATTCATTCATTTATTTACTTATTTATTTATTTGAAACAAGGTGTTTCTCTTGGTACCTAGCAGAGGTTGAAGCTGAGTCCTTATTGCTAAAGATAGCATATTTCAGACACAGCCATCAGAAGATCTGAGCTGAATTTCATCTGAAATTCTTCTCTGTGTGATCTACCTTTTCTGGTACCAGGAAATGCTTTGAGAGCTTCATAGGGAGAGATAAAAATATAAGACCATAACCCCACCCAATTAAGAGGCCTATACAACACAGCATTATACCTAAAGGTACAAGAATGACAATCGTATCTTGGTGGTCACCAATCGCTATCTAACCTGATGTAGGGCTTGCTCACCAGGAAGGAAATCATAACCTTTACTGGCAAGTTAGCTAACTCTCTAGAGCTAGTGAGATCACTGGTCTTAGAGGAGCCCCTATTACAACTACTTTACTAAACTATCATAATTATTAACCATATTGTAAAACTTATCTGTAACCCACAGGTAAGTTGTGTAGTTTTAGTTTTGTTTTCTTTTTTTGTTTTTTTCTTATTAATCTAACTGAGGTTGAGGCTGAGTCCTTATTGTTAAAGACACTTCAGTCACAGACCTCAGTAGATTTGTGCTGAACTAACCTGAAATCCTTCTCCCTGAGGTCTAGCTTTTGTGGTACCAGAAAATACCATGTAAGATTCAGTGGGAGGGAAATGATCACCCATTGTGCCTCAATTATATGGTTGCCTAAACAAGACCTGGACAAGAAACACTAAGGTGGAAGTTTTACCCTTCATGGAAGACACATCTCCTTGCAGCAGAGACCATTACAGAGAATGTCAACTAGTCAAATGAGATCAACTGATCATGAAATGTCTTGCCACAAGGGATATGTCTACAACCAGAAAACTGTAAAAATGAGGTTGAAAGATAGTAAAAGCAAAAGGATCAGGAAGTCTTCTATATGACTGTATCTCCTTGAAATGAGAGGGAAAAAATAGTCACTATATCTCAAATATATGGTTGCACAAACAGGATCTAGATAAGACATGTTTAGGTGCCAATCTCACAGGCTCATAGGGATCCATCCCTAGACAATGAACTCTGGACAAGTAACACACAGAGAGAGAGAGAGAGAGAGACAGAGAGAGAGACAGAGAGAGAGACAGAGAGAGAGACAGAGAGAGAGAGAGAGAGAGAGAGAGAGAGAGAGAGAGAGAGAGAGAGAGAGAGAGATTTTCCAAGGGATAAGTCCCATAATTGGTTATCCATTACCAAATGGTCAGCCTGAAATCAGTTGCACACATACCAATAAAAATGAAGTGACTCAGCAAGTTATATTTATACGTATTTGTGTGTTTGTTTGTGTGTTCATATAAAACAAAGGTACACATTTAAGAGAGGGTGGGGCAAAGGAAGGGTTGGATGGAGGAAAGGAAATAGGGAAAGTATGCATAAGTTTCAGTTTAATTAAATTAAAAAAAATAAATATTAAATTGTAAAATAAGTTTATAATAAACACTACCTTCATAAAATGGATTCAGTCAATGGTAAGCTATCTTATTATGTGTTGTTCCAGTTATTTATTTGTAAAAATTATTGAGTTCTGAAATAGATGTGTAAGATAAGGTTTAGACACAGTAAAGTTTATTTCTCTAAAGAAATATTTTAACCTTTGTTAGATTAATGGAAAAATACAAGTATGATGGTTAATCTTCAATGTCAACTTGACTGGACTGCAAATGAGCAAAGAAACGTATCTCTGAGCCTGTCGGGTATTTCCTTAGCAATTGAACTGAGCAGGGAGGACTCACTTGGTGTGTGGTTGATATTTTCTGATGTGTTAGAGTCCTTGACTGAATTAAGACAGAGGGAACAGAGGTCAGCTGAACATCACTATTCTCAGCTCTCTTAATTCTGGTTGCCACAATAGTCCAAACTCTAAAGTTTCTAATGCTTGCTTGGTCATGATGGACTGTGCTCCATAAACTGTAGGCCAAAGTAAGCTCTCTTTTCTAACGTTGCTTTATGTCAAGTAAACACAGAGGTAAGTGAACACTAATAAGTCACAGTGCTAGGAAAAGCATCTTACACTTAAATTCCTTGTGGAGTGGGTGTTGTTGAAATCAGCCTGATAACATAGTTAGAAATCCTTTGGAATTGGTTTATAGAAAGAATGTGGAAGGTAGATTTATAGGCTAGAAAATTGCCAGATCACTGTAATTTGAGCTTAATTGTTCATTCTGATGGGAGTACAGAAGATAAGAATGTCAACAGAAAGTCATACTGTTAAAAAGACTGTCATGAGATTTCAGAAGTGTTCAAGAACTGTGCTGGGAAATTGACTAGAGGCTATTTATGATATGTTTAGTCAAAAACTGTGATTGTCTCTGCCTATGTCCTCATAATTTGGGTAAGGTTGAATTCAAAAGTAATGACCTATATCATTTGGTAGAAGACGTTACAATAAAGAATAAAACTCAAATGGAAGCAAGGTTCAATGCAGTTTTGATATTTATAAAGAGAAGTCCAAGTGGGAGGGTACAAACAAGTTTATGGTTAGGAAAGGAGTGTGAACTAGATTGAGGTTGTTGCCAGGGTTAATGACCCAGACCAATAAATTGTAGAAGGAACTAATTGATTTTTTCTAAAGTCTACTATAATAATCAGAATTTGAGGCTTCATTAGTGGGTAGGAATATATAGAGGCTGTTTGATTTGTTTGATTTTTGAAGTTGCTCCATCACCGTGTTCCTTTGTTTACTTACATAAGCAAGTTTTTATATATACAGCAAACTGAAGGAAGTAAACATTGTTTTAAAGTCATATAAAGGCAGACTATGACTGAAACAAATCCAAACAAGTCTTGGTTATTAAAGAGACTACCCTCTCAGGTGTTGGGCTAAACAGCCAGTGAGTCCAGGCAGAATCCCATTCATTTGGCAAATAATTGGTTCCTCCAGTGGAGACAGCTGCTCTCCTGCCCTTCTGGCTGAAACATACTGGGAAAAAAAAATCCCTGCAGATGAAAACAATGACTAAATGTTGGCAATACAGTATAGAGCAAATAAAATAAGGCTCTAAACTCTAAAGGCAAGAGAAAGACTTTTTGTAACAAACTATTTAGGAAATCAGGCCCAGATCTTTTTTGCTGTTGGTCTTGGTCTTTTTAAAGGGGGAATGGCAGTTTCTTTTTCCTTTAAGTGCATTTTCTAATATTTAAACTCTATTTTTTTTAAAGTAAAAATTAATATGAAGCATTTTTCAATAATTTAGGGTAGGAAAATGAATGTTTTTCTTTCACTGATTCAATCATAGAAAATTGTTTCAAAAAGTAGTAACTGCTTTAGAAGAGCAAAAGCATTCTATGGATCAGGACTGACTTCCCCTTGTCAGCATTTACATAAGAAGCACCCTCCACAAGCCTTTTCAGAATATTTCTTTGTATAAAGAATTAATAATATCACCTTTATTTAATACTTAGGCTTAATTACAATGCTGATTTAATTTATGCTATAATCTCTGTTCCAAGGTTAAAACCATTTTTTATATCTGTAGCTGCGTGTGGTTTTTCAAAAGATTCAAAACGTTTTGTTCAGATGACACAGTTTTCAAAGTGGAAAAATCTCACATACAGTTTTTACTTATTATGGTGATATTTGAAAATATGTTGTTATTGTTGCTGAGGAATTCTATTTTCCTGGAAGTTGATAGTTTTGAAGTTAAAAAAGTTAATAATTTAAATGAATGGGTTAGAGAAAATGTAAAGTCTACAGTTCATTTAACAGTCATGTATGTGGTATTCTGCTGTTAACACTGTGAAAAATATTTATGTAGACACACAACATCCAGGAAACATAAAAAATTTCCTCACACTGAAAATTCCTTCCTGTCTGAGAATTTCTGTTGTGGTAATAAAATACCATCACCAAAAGTAATTTGAAGTGCAAGGGGTTTACCTCATCTTACTACCAGACTCCATCACTGAGTAGAGACAGCAGGAACTGAAGTAGAAGCCATAAGCCACAAAAGAATGAAGAATGCTACTTATTGGATTTCTTTCCATGTCTTGGTCAGTCTACTTTTTCAAACACAATTCCAGGCCCATCCCACATCAATCAAAAAAATGCCCCAACAAATCAGCTTGTTGGCCAATCCGGTGGGGACATTTTTTTTCAGGTGAAAGTACCTTTTCACAAGCAACTCTAGCTTGTATCAAGTCAACATAAAATAAGGCACTACATGAAAGTACTTTGTGAATAGCAACAAACAAACAAGAATGAATACCTGTTTGTTTTTTTGTTTTGTTTTGTTTTGTTTTTCCTCAGTGGTGCTGAATAGAGATTCAGTGATATGTGAAAACATCTACAAGACATGGTGCACTCATGGTGCACCCATTATGATGCAATGTTTTAGAATTAATTAGCCCTGAGACACTAGGAAACTTACTGATTATCCCAACTAGTCTCCTTTCTGCCATATGAATGTGGCCATTAGCATAATATGTTTTATTAATGAAATAAAACCTAGTTTGTATACATCTCCTGTGCAAGTCAAAGCCATTGTTTGACCTGCAACATTGGACATGAGAACTGTGTATTTGCATAGTTGGGATTGGACTCCTAAGGTTGTGGGTGATTGTGAAAATAAGTAATGTGAGTTCACCTAATTATAAAAACAAAAGAAATGAACTTTTAAAACACATCAAATTACAAATGGCTCTAAAGTTAAAACTCTCAATTATTTGGTAAATAAACTACTACTCTCAGAAATTAGTTTCTGTGTTTGCATGCTGATACATATTGCGTTTGCTAAAGAAATGAGTATCAAATTATACAAAGTCATAAATTGCCGAGGTTAACACAAATTTCCGGAAGTCATTATCAACATATAATAGGAATATGTTAGTCTATCCAGTGATTCAGTTTATAAGAAAAAATCTGAGCAACCCAATTGAACACCATATAGTTTTAATACTTTGTCACAATCTATTGATATGGTAAATAAAATGTATCCTCAAGTCATTCCCATAGCCTGATTCTTCAAATTGTTTAACATAGAGTTTTCTTGACTCTTGATAAATTAATTTCAGTCTTACAGTAGCTGTAGGGCTTAAAAAACTTATATTAATGTTGAGAGTACTTTAATAGAAGAAAATACTGACTCATCATGAAATCTGAGCTCTCATTTATTGGTTCAATAAATGTTGCTTTTCCTGTCCAAATTAATACAAAGTATTTCTTAATGGATTTAAATCTCTTCAGTAACAGATACTGAATCCATTGTCATAGAAATAATATTTATAGATATAAGTAAATTTTAAACATGATAGAATTTTGTGACTGTGCAATCAGGATGACCAAAACTCTTCAATTTTGCCATATGAGCTTTCTTACCATGAGGAATACCATGTTTCATGGTATTAATGGGATGTGTGTATTTGAGTAATTGATTTCCAGGGTTCAGTGGTATATTAAGAGCTTGTGGAAAATTTGAGAAGTGGAGTATTATTCTGTTAACATTTAAAAAAATATTGTCTTCCTATTTGTGTCAATACAAATTATATCTTAGTAATTTAAAATGGCCTTAGTAAGTGTGTAATGAATAAGGGTGCGGGGCAGGCCTACATAAGTATACTGTATCCTATTTCTCTTCTGTTCTTGCTCCCTATTCTGATTTGTGAGGAGGTGAGGTGTTTCAGTTCATTCTCTTTCAACACCATGAAGCTACATGCAGACATGCCCCCTTGAAGGTGCTCAGATACATTTCAAATCATGATTCAAGATATTTTTTAATCAGTATTCAGCCACAATAAGAAAAGTAATAAATCATATAACCTTAAACTTCCTATAACATGTACTAAATTTAATGAAATTTCTCATACCTTAATCAAGTATAATTATATAAGAAAACATTATTATTTTAGTTGTATTATAAAGCCTGCATAACACAAGACAAAAGAACTCAAGAAGCAATGAGCCTCAGTGAAGTTAGAGACAGACAGAGAGGCTGTGATAAAACTGTACCTAAAGCTTGAAAATCCTCTCAACATTTCAATTTCATTAGCCAATAAGTCCTTTCCTGAGTTGAGACTTTGCTCATCATTGAAAGCACTAAGCCATTCATTCAAACTAGCTCTTTAACGCTGTTGTTCACTTATAAACTCAGTAGCTTGGACTAATTGATTGATGAAGTGACATTTAATTTACATCCCACTAATTTCATAGACATATATTTGCAATGACAGCTAACCAATCAGAGATTCTGTTAATCACATAGTGTTGCAATATGTCAATCACTATGGCATTTTTGTTTGCATGAGTCTTAATGCATTGATATGATTTAGTGGTTAAGTAGAGAAATACAAAATTCAAAGAGAAGTACTTGATATAATAAGAGAAATACAATATTCTGGTATCTTCCTTTTCTTAACTTAAATATCAGAATATAGGTCAACAAATTATTAAAGGAGAAAAAGGATCATTTTAGGAATGTTAATAATAGAGATGTTTTTATATTATTTATTTTCTAAAGATTTAAGTATTTGACTTTCACAGAACAACCTAGCTTCACCTTACCCAGAATATGGACCAGAAACAGAAACTAATTTTCTTTCGTGTAAGGGAAATAATATAAAAATTGAAAGTAGATGGTGTTCATTTCTTAATTGACTCCTATTAATTTATTTTGAAGAATAGTGGGCTGGTGTACAAATATGCATGCAATTATGTTAAAATGGTTGTTATTTTGTAATAGTATATATTATATATGACCTAAATGACCCATACTATACTTTATTCAAATAAATTTTGTTGTTATTTATTATATTTGTGTTTAAATTTTACACTATAGCCATGGATTCCCCTGCCTCCCTCCAACCCCTCCACTCTAGTCCCATCTCCTCCAGGGCCAAAACTCCCCTGGGAATTCAATTCAACCTGGGGGATTCAGTACAGGCAGGTCCAGTTCCCTCCTTCCAGGCTGAGCAAAGTGTCCCTGTGTAAGCCCAAGGTTCCAAACAGACAGCTCATGCACTAAGGACAGGTCCCAGTCCAACAGCCTGGATGCCTCCCAAACAGTTCAAGCTATTCAGTTGTCTCACTTATCCAGAGGGCCTATTCCAGCTAGGACCTCCACAGCCTTTGGCTCATAATTCATGTGCTTCCATTTGTTTGGCTATTAGTCCCTGTGCTTTACCAATCTTGGTCTCAACAATTCACATTCTTACAGTCCCCCCTCTTTCTCGACAATTGGAAACCTGGAGCTCCACCTGGGGCATGGCTGAGGATCTCTGCATCCACTTCCATCAGTTATTGGATGAAAGTTCCAGCACGACTGTTAGGGTGTTTAGCCATCTGATCGTCAGACTAGATCAGATCAGGCTTTCTCTCGACCATTACAAGCATTCTAAAGAGGATGTATCATTGTGGATTTCTGGGGACGTCTCCAGCACTCTCCCTATACCTGTTCTCATGTGGTCATCATTTATCATGATCTGTTATTCCTTGTTCTACCTTTATGTTCTTGATGCAGCTGGGATCTCCTGTTCCGCTAAGCTCTCTTTCCCTCAAAACTTGCCCTTCATTACTCCCACTGTTGTCCAGGTTGTTCATGTAGATCTCATCCATTTCTCTATCATGGGATGATCCATGTGTCTTTCCTAGGGTCCTGTTTTCTAGGTAGCCTACCTGGAGTTGTGTAGCAGTCTAGTCATCTTTGTTTTACATGTAGTATCCTACTATGAGTGAGTACTTACAATTTTTGCCCTTCTGAGTCTGGGTTACCTCACTTAGGATGATTTTTTCTGGATCCATCCATTTGCCTGCAAACCTCATAACGTCATTGTTTTTCTCTCCATTGTGTATATGTAGCATATTTTCTTTATCCATTTTCAGTTGAAGGGCATCCAGGTTCTGGCTATTACAAATATTGCTGATATGAACATAGCTGAGCAAAAGCCCTTGTGGTATGATTGAGCATTCCTTGGGTATATGCCCAAAGGTGCTACAGCTGGGTCTTTGGGGAGATGGATTCCCAATTTTCTAAGGAAGCACCATGTTGATTTCCAAAGTGGCTGTACAAGCTTGCATTCCCACCAGCAGTAGAGGAGAGTTCCCCTTGCTCCACATCCTCTCCAGCATAAGCTGTCTTCTGTGTTTTTGATGTTAGCCATTCTGACAGGTATAAGGTGGTATCTCAGAGTCATTTTGATTTGCATTTCCCAGATAATTAGGGATGTTGAGCAATTCCTTAAATGTCTTTCAGCCATTAGAACTTCCTCTGCTGAGAATACTCTGTTTAGTTTTATACCCATTTCTTAATTGGACTGTTGGGCATTTTGATGTCTAATTTCTTGAGTTCTTTATATATTCTGGATATCAGCCCTCTGTCAGATGTGGGGTTGGTGAAGACCTTTTCCCATTCTGTAGGCTGTCACTTTGTCTTGTTGACCTTGTCCTTTGCTCTACAAAAGCTTCTCAGTTTCAACAGGTCCCATTGATTGATTGTTTCTCTCAGTGTCTGTGCTACTGGTGTTATATTTAGAAAGTGATCTCTGGTGCCAATGTGTTCAAGACTACTTCCTACTTTCTCTTCAATCAGGCTCAGAGTAACTGGATTTATGTTGAGGTCTTTGATCCACTTGGATTTAAGTTTTGTACACGGTGACAGATATGGATCTATTTGCAGCCTTCTACACATTGACATCCAGTTATGCCAGCACCATTTATTGAAGATGCTTTCTTTTTTCCATTGTATATTTTTGGCTTCTTTGTCAAAAATTATATGTTCATAGATGTGTGGGTTAATGTCAGGGTCTTCAATTTGATTCCATTTGTCCACATGTTGGTTTTGATGCCAGTACCAAACTGTTTTTATTACAGTAGCTCTATAGTAGAGCTTTAGGTCAGGGATTGTGATGCCTCCAGAGGCCATTTTATTGTACAGGATTCTTTTGGCTATCCTGGGTTTTTTTGTTTTTCCATATGAAGTTGAGTATTAACCTTTCCAGTTCTGTGAAGAATTGTTTTGGTAATTTGATGGGGAATGCATTGAATCTGTAGATTGCTTTTGGTAAGATCACCATTTTTACTAAGTTAATCTTGCCTATACATGAACATGGGAGATCTTTCCATTTTCTGACATCTTCAAATTCTTTTTTCAGGGATTTAAAGTGCTTGTCATATAGGTCCTTCACATGCTTAGTTAGAGTAATCCCAAGGTATTTTATATCATTTGTGGCTATTATAAATGGTGATGTATATTTGATTTCCTTCTTGGCCTGTTTGTCTCTTGTATATAGGTGGTCTACTGATTTTTTTGAGTTGATCTTGTATCCTGCTATGTTGCTGAAGGTGTTCATAAACTGTATCAGTTCCTTAGTTGAATTTTGGGGGTCACTCATGTATATTATCATGTCATCATGCAAATAGGGAAAGCTTGCCTTCTTCCTTTCCAATTTGTATCCCCTTAATCTCCTTATATGGTCTTATAGCTCTGGCTAGAACTTCAACTAATATATTGAATAAGTATTGGGAAAGGGGACAGCCTTGCCTTGTTCCTGATTTTAGTGGTATTGCTTTGAGTTTCTCTCCATTTAATATGATGTTGGTTGTTGGCTTGCTATAGATTGCCTTTATTATATTTAGGTATGTTCCCTTTATTCCTGATCGCTCCAAGGCCTTTATAATGAAGGGATGTTGGATTTTGTCAAATGCCTTTTCTTCAGCTAGTTATATAATCATGTGGTTTTTTTCTTTGAGTTTGTTGATATGGTGTATTACATTGACAGACTTTTGTATGTTGAACCATGCTTTCATCCCTGGAATGAAGTCTACTTAATCATGGTGGATAATTGTTTTGATGTGTTCTTGGAGTCTGTTTGCCAGTATTTTTATTGAATATTTTTGCATCAATGTTCATGAGGGAGATCGATCTGCAGTTCTCTTTCTTTGTTGCATCTTTGTTTGGTTTAGGAATCAGGGTAATTGTAGCTTCATAGAAGGAGTTTGGTAATATTCCTTCTGCTTCTATTGTGTGGAACAATTTAAAGAGTATTGGTATTAAGTCTTCTTTGAAGATCTGGTAGAAATCTGCAGTGAAACCATCTGGTCCTGGGCCTATTTTGGTTGGGAGACTTTTAATAACTGATTCTACTTCCTTAGGGGTTATTGGACCATTTAAATGGTTTATCTGGTCTTGATTTAACTTAGGTATGTGGTACCTATCCAGAAAATTATCCACTTCTTTTAGATTTTCCCGTTTTGTGGAGCAGAGGTTTTTGTAGTATGACCTGATGATTCTCTTTATTTCCTCATTGTCTGTTGTTATGTCCCCCTTTTCATTTCTGATTTTGTTAATTTGGATGCTCTCATTCTGTCTTTTGGTTAGTTTGGATAAGGGCTTGTCTATCTTGTTGATCTTCTCAAAGAACCAACTCTTTGTTTCATTAATCCTTTGTATTGTTCTCTTTATTTCTATTTTATTGATTTTAGCTCTCAATTTGATATTTCCTGGCATCTGTTCCTCCTGGAAAACTTTGCTTCTTCCTCTTCAAGAGCTTTCAGGTGTGCTTTCAAGTCACTAGTATATCACAGCTTCTTTATGTGGGCATTTAGTGCTATGAATTTCCCTCTTAGCACTGCTTTCATAGTGTCCCATAAGTTTGGTATGTGGTATATTCATTTTCATTGATCTCTAGGAAGTCTTTAATTTCTTTCTTTCTTTATTCCTTAACCCATTGGTGATTCAGTTGAGCATTATTCAGTTTCCAGGAGATGGTAGGATTTCTGTAGTTTTTCTTTTTTTCCTTTCTTTTTTTGTTGTTGACATCTAATTTAAACCATGGTGGTCCGGTAGAACACAGGAGATTATACCAGTTGTTTTGTATCTGTTGAGATTTGCTTTGTGGCCAAGTATGTGGTTGATTTTACAGAAGGTTCCATCATGGGTGCTGAGAAGAAGGTATTTTTTTTTGGGGGGGGGGGTTCGGGTGGAATGTTCTGCAGATATTGATTAAGTCCATTTGAGCCATAGCATCAGTTAAGTCCATTATGTCTCTGTTTCAATTTGGCCAATCTGTCCAGAGGTGAAAGTGGGGTGTTGAAGTCTCCCACTATGAATGTGTGGGGTTTTATATGTGATTTAAGCTTTAGTAACGTTTCTTTTACATATGTGGGTGCCCTTGTGTTTGGGGCATAAATATTCATAATTGAGACTCCATCTTGATGGATCTTTCCTTTGATGAGTATGTAATGTCCTTCATCATCTCTTTCGATTGATTTTAGTTTGAAGTCTATTTTGCTGGATATTAGGATGGCTACACCAGCTTGCTTCTTAAGGCCATTTGATTGGAAAGTCTTTTCCCAGACTTTTATTCTTAGGAGTTGTCTATCTTTGAATTTGAGGTGTGTTTCTTGTATGCAGCAGAAAGATGGGTCCTGTTTTCATGTCCATTCTGTTAGTCTGTGTCTTTTTATAGGTGAATTAATTCCATTGATATTAAGAGCTATTAATGACCAGTGACTGTTCATTCCTGTTATTATTTTTAATTTTTTTGTTGGTAGTGTGTGTGCACTTTTCTTCTTTGGGGTTTATTGCTGTGGTGTTATCTTTTGCCTGTGTTCTTGAGGGTGTATCTGACTTCCTTAGGTTCGAATTTTCCTTCTAGTGCTTTCTGTAGAGCTGGGTTTGTCGATAAGTATTGTTTAAATCTGGTTTCATCTTGGAAGGTCTTGTTCACTCCATCTATGATGACTGAAAGTTTTGCTGGGTGTATTAGTCTAGGCTGACATCCATGGTCTCTTTGTATCTGCATGATATCTGTCCAGGTCCTTCTGGCTTTCAAAGTCTCCATTGAGAATTTGGGTTTTATTCTAATGGGTTTGCCTTTATAAGTCACTTGGCTCTTTTCCTTTCCTGCCTTTAATATTCTTTCTTTATTCTATACATTTAGTTGTTTAATTATTATGTGGTGAGGGCACTTTTTTGGGGGGTCTAATCTGTTTGGTGTTCTATAGGCTTCTTGTATCTTCATAGGCATTTCCTTCTTTAAGTTGGGAAAGTTTTCTTCTATGATCTTGTTAAATATATTTTCTGTGCCTTTGAGTTGGTATTCTTCTCCTTCCTCTATCCCTATTATTTGTAGGTTTGGTCTTTTCATGGTGTCCCAAATTTCATGGACATTTTGGGTCATGACTTTGTTGATTTTAGTGTTTTCTTTGAGTGATGAATCTATTTCTTCTAACATATCTTCAACACCAGAGATCCTCTCTTCCATCTCTTGCATTCTGTTGGTTATACTTTCATCTGAAGTTCCTGTTTGCTTACTCAGATTTTCTGTTTCCAACATTCCTTCTGCTAGTGTCTTCTTCATTTTTTCTATTTCCCTCTGCAGGTCTTGGACTGTTTCCCTCATCTGTTTCATTGCTTTTTCATGATTTTCTTTCAGGGACTTATTGTTTTCTTCTGCTTTAATTGTCCTTCCCTCTAGTTTTTTATAGCGTTCTTCCCATTTTTTGTTTGTCTGTTCCTCCACTTTATTTTTTATTTCTTCTATATAAGGCTCTACCCTCTTCATCATGTTACTTATAAGGTTGTTTCCTTCTCCTTCTTCCATTCTGTGATGCTCAGGTCTAGCTGTTGGAGAAGGGCTAGATTCTGGTTATGCTGTATTGGTTTATATTTTGTTGTATGTAATTCTGCCTTGATGTCTGCCCATCTCCTCTTGGATTCATTCTTGTTCTTATCAGTATACTTGGTCCAGAAACAGCTGACATATTTAGGGAGCCTCTCTCTGGTCCGGATGGGAGCTCTGGTCCAGATGAGAGTGCTGGCCAGATAGGAGCTGGGGGGCTGGACTCTGAGTTTCAGGAAGTCCCTGGGGGTTCCTTATCTTGTCCAGATGGGGGCTCCTCTTGTCCAGATGGGAGTTCGGGATCAGTATGGAAGCTCTGGTCCAGATGGGATTTCCTGGGCGGATAGTAGCTGGGGGCTCTCTGGTCCCGATGGGAGTTCCTAGGCAGGATGGAAGCTGGGGGCTGGTTTCTAAGTCTCCGGCAGATGGATGTGGGGGCAGGGCATGGAGGTTTAGGGTTCATCAGAGGGTCTTTGAGAGGGGGAACCTTCCCAGTGGGGATGGGTGTCCTGCCCTATGGCCAGAACCTGGGGTCCAGTTGTGCAGGTCTACCCTGGAGTGGCTGGTGCCCAGGGCTGGGACCCAGGTGAGGGCCTCTCTGGGTGTGACCCCAGGCACTCACCGTGGTCCAGTGGGAGTTGCAGGGCAGGATCTCAAATAAATTTATAGCAGCTATAATCATAAAATCCTTATATTTAGAGTACAATCCTAAATACTGAAGGTAGAGAGCAGCAAAGCAGGATGAGTTAGGTGAACTGATGATATGAAGAGGCTTTGAAAGTCTGCCATGGATTTGTCTCAAAGATAGAACTGAAATACTGAAGGGAGAAATCAGAGGACTGACATTACTAGACACACATTTTCCTCAGCTCACCATAGCCTCAGGCAGGAGACTGATGTGAAGGACCAAAGATTATAACTGGAAGAAGATTTCAGAAATAAAAGTTACATTTGAAAGTATTTTAGCATTAATTCAAAATATAAATACAATTATTTCTTGAAATCTTTAGGACATTGTTGTACACAACCTAAGAAGTTATTTGCCTAAATGTGCAATGGTTTAAAATTTATCATTCGTCTCAACTCTTCTTGCATTTTCAAAGAAAAAGTGGTGAAGTACTGCTGTGTCTTAGGAAGAGTGTCCATTCTTTGTAAATATCCTAGACACTTTTTACTGTTCTGATTGCATCAACCTTAATTTTCACAGAAAACAGTGAAGTTCAGCTGTAATGCAAATAAGTTTCTGTTTTATGTGTCTAATCCTATCAATAAAGCTGACTAAGTATGTGGATGTATGTGTAACCTGTTGGATTCAACATGAGTAATGGAGAGTAGTTTGTATATGGGATAGTACTGAGTGTTCTACAATTTAGCCTTTAAATACAATAGTTTAGAGACAAAAATAATTTTTATTTTAAAAAGAAGAAAAGAGAAAGAAAAAAGGAAAGAAAAGAAGGGAGGGGTGAGGGAGGATAAGATGGATTTTATAACATAGTCCATTGTTAAAATTACTATGTGAGAATCTGACTTTCATCATTTTGACTGCTCTGAAAGGCAGTCTTCAGTTCTTTCTGTGTTGTGCACCCACAGAGAAAGAATTGACTCAAGATGAAATACTAGACATGAGCGCAATAAAGGAATATTACTACTGTAGGTGTGTATTGTGCCAATTAAAATAAATGTGCTTTCCCTTTAGAAGAAAACTTCCAGGAAAAAATATATATATATATCTGTTTTTTTTCTTTTGTTTCTTTTTCTCAGCAATGTATTCAATTAGTTCTGCATAAGCATTTGTTCCATAAGGTCTCTGACAGCACGATGTTAATATTTCAGAGACAGAGAGAAAGGAAAAAGACAATAACAATAATTGCACACAAAATTCTGAATGATACATACTAAGGAAGTATGGTGATTACTGTGCCTTTTCACACACAAAACTAAGTGAAATTTGACTTGTAGAGACACAAACATTCTTCATTCTAAACAAAAGACAAAGCCCACTCTTCAAGCTGTCAAGCGTTTTAAGTAGCCAAAGATTCACAAGATAATAAATTCAATAAATGTTTCTGAAAATTGAGCCTTTGGTCTTTAAAAATGGATTCTTACGTTTTATGACAACAAATAGTTGTTGGTTTTCCTAGGAATAACATTTCCTGGCATCAGGTGGGGTGCTTGCTGTAAGGAATCAGCAAGCTATATCAAATCCCACATATATTTTCAATTCCAATGCTCCATATACCAAATATGGAGGGTATTAATATTGAATATAATTAAACAGCACAGTATAGTCTAATCAATGTTTTTATCTTTCTTGTTCATATCAATTCCCAAGAGAATCTGAAAATTAAGAGTAAAGTTTACAATGTGCATTATGTTCAATAGCTGAAAGAAAATACTATTAAGTGTTTGGAGTTTTATTATTTTCTTACACAGGCTAAATGAGGGAGTAAAAAATGAGGGATGAAAAAGCAATTTAAGACAAAAGAAAATATTACAAACTGTTTCTGAAATGAGCTGTGTTTGGGGAGAGCTCTGGGTTCATGCCTTCGCCATTTGATGTTTGTATGAGTATCTGCTGGAGGGTGTACATGTTCTACTCAGGAGGAAATTAGCACAGGCATCCAGAAGCATGTGACCATAGCATGGTAACGTAGAGACATAAAAGATCATTTAAGTTTATACGAAAACAATTCCAGCATTTTAAGCAGGCATAAACTTTCTAGTCTCCTCAAAACCAAGTAGCTATTTTGTTTTCTCATTGCATTCAATATACAATTCCACACATGCTAAAGATACAGAATAATCAGGAACCTACATAACAAATGCTGTCAAAGTATCACACATAGACCCCAACATATCACCTTCCTTCTAAGCCATTGCTACAAGAACTCCTTCACATGCTGTTATTCATATCCAAGATAAAAACTATGTGCTAAAGAGCTTGTATTCTAATAGAAAGTGGTCAGTTTACATTTTATTTTCATTCTTAGTCTTCCATAATTTTGAGTTTGTCTATTAGCTATCCCACTCATAGAACCCAAGAATTAATTTTATACAAAACTGAGATAGTATGAATATTACATCTGTTTAAAACTAATGTAAAATAATTTTTGACAAAAAAGAATACTTTAGTATTTTTCATTTTATTTATTCTTCTCTCACACAATACTCAGCTTCTCCTCCCACTGGCCCCCTACCTCCTCTTTCTCTGACATCCACTGCTCCTCCATTTCCCTTAACAAAAAAGCAGGCTTCCCAGGCATATAAACAGAATATAGTGTGACAAAATGCAGCAAGACAAGGCACAAACCCTCCAATCAAGGCTGGATGAGGGAAACCAGGGTCCCAAGAGCAATGAAAAGAGTCAGAACCACCCACCGCTTGCCACTACCACTGTTAGAATTTCCACCAAAGCTGCATGCTAAACAACCATAGCATGTATGCTGTGCACAGGACCTAGAGTAGACTCATGTTGGCTCCATGATTTCAAATTCAGTGTCTGTGAGACCTTATGAGTCCTGCTTAGTAGATACTGGGGGCCATCTTCTGTTGGTGCCCTGAATTCCTCTGCTCCTACACTCCTTTTTCCCTCTTTTCTGTCTGGTTCCCTGAGCACTGACAATACTTGACTGTGGGTCTCTGCCTATCTGTCATCAGCTGCCTCTCCAAAGACAACTGGGCAGGAACCAATGAATGAGGATAGCAGATTTCCATTAGGAATCATTGCATTTTTTTTTTTTTTTTTTGCCTGGTATGTTTGGTTCTACCTTAAGTCTCTGAGCCATCCAGCCTCTGGTTCCTGGCAGTGTTGAGCATTACATCAACACCATATATGATAGAGGATTGATATCCAAATATATAAAGAACTAAAGAACTAGACATCAATAAACTAAATGATCCAATTTAAAAAATTGGGTACAGAGATTCTTCTGTCTCTTGCATTCTTTTGGTGCTGCTTGAGTCTATCGTTCCTGTTTGGTTACCCAGATTTTCCATTTCCAGAATTCCCTCCATTTGTGTTTTCTTTATTGCTTCTATTTCAATTTTAAGGTCTTGACCAGTTTCATGGGTTGACTTGGGGTGGATGAGGATGGGAACAGGAGTGATCAGTTTGAGGTGGATGAAGTTGTGGAATACTAGAAGAGACTGCTGGAAAGGAGGGGCATTTGGGGGTGAAGAACAAACAGAGTGGAATGGAAACTCCCAGGAATTTACAAGGGTGTCCCCAACTAAGACTCCTAGCAATTGGGGATACATAACCTTATCTGGCCATCTCCTATAACCAAGCAAGATTTCCAGTGGAGGAATTGGAACACCAGCCTAGCCAGAAAACCTTCAACCGACAATATGTCCTGTCAACAAGATGTTCTGGGGTAAAAATGTCAAAGAAATTGGAGGAGTTGCCAGCAAATGACAGGTCCAACCTGAGACTAATGCCATGAGAAGGCACCCACTCCTGACACTGCTTGGAGTGGCAGAACCCAGAGGCTGGATAGCCCAGGACCTAGGAAAGAAATTAAACAACTTCCAAAAATAAGAAAATGTCAATGAACTGATCCCTAATGATGTTCTGCTATGCTCAAAAATTGGTACCCAGCCCAATTGCCATCAGAGCGGCTTCATCCAGCAACTGATAGACACAGATGCAGAGATCCACTACTGAACATTAGGCTGAACTCAGAGAATCCTGTGGAAGAGGTAGAGATTATAGGAGCCAGAGAGGTCAAAGACACGTCAAGAAAACCCTCAGATCAACTAAACTGGACTCATAGTGGCTCACACAGACTAAACCAACAACTAGGGAGCCTTCATGGTAGTGACCTAAGCCCTCTTTATATGTGTGCCAGCTGTGTACCATGACCTTCTTGTGGGACTCTTAACAGTAGGAGCAGAAGCTGTCTCTGACTTTTTTTATTAGCTTTTGGGAACCCTATTTTCATACTAGGTTGCTTTACCCAGCCTTCATACAAAGAGAAGTGTTTTGTCTTACTGCAACTTGATATGCCATATTCTGTTGATATCCATGGGAGGCCTGCACTTTTCTGAACAGAAATGGAAGTGGCATGGATTTTGAAATTAACTGTGTAGAGTGGCACTATCTCATAAAACTCAGATTCTCATTGTGTGGATAAACACATCCTCTAAGCTTTATTTTAGCCAAGGTATGCAATGAATTGCAGTATATTCAGTTTGTATATTATTATGAGTTATTTCGAAAACTTTCAGTACATAAACTGCCTTCCAGAAAGTCTACAAAGACACCGTGTGGACTTTGCAAAGTAGAGACATCATTGTTCTGATTCCCTTTCCTAGGAAAACTGCATACCTCTCGGCTTAATTGGCTTGTTATATGAAACCACTGTGTTAAGAAAAGAAACACAAAGGAATTTCAAGAGAAAAATTCTTCCTACCTATCCTTCATTATTCCTCAGTGAGAAAAATCAAATTTACCCTCAATATGGCCAGAGATCTTCCAAGAAGAGTTGTAATGCCCCTTTGCAAGAATTGGTCCAAATTTTGAGAACTCTGAAGCCTGCTCAATCTGCAGTCTTCTTAATCAACAGAAACTACAAAAATAGTACACATACTTTAAGAAAATGTATCATGCCAATTTCAAATTTTAATGTTCTCACCAAGTGTCTTCTTCAAGAAAAATCAATATAGTTCAATAATATTTTCAAAGTAAAATATTTAATTTTATGTCTCCATTAATGTCTCCATTAAATATCTCCCTTAAAAACCATACCAATTGATTTTCCAGGGTTAGTTCTGAAAACATGTAAACATGTATAGACAAGTACCAATATATGAACTGAGCAGGCTTTATGTATGTGTTTAGCAACATATACACAAACACAAACCAATACCACCACCACAACCAATTATAGAGAAAGGTGTCATAAATTCAAAAGAAAGTTGGAGGCACCTGGGGGAGTAAGTTCCCCTTTTATTATTTTATTATTGAATAGAATAATAATTCCCTTTCATTATTATTATTAATATAAATTAAACTATAATAGAAATATAAAATTATACATAACAATTCCATTTTATTATTCTATTAGTAGTAGTAAAATATATTAGTATTATTGTTATAAATGATAATAATTATTCCTTATTAATGATAACAATAGAGAAATAATGTAATTTTGTGCACAAAAAGTAAATAAAATTAAAATTTTAAATGCTTCACTGCAGTTTTGGTTTCATGTTCTACAATTGTCTTTTTTGATAATAAAAAGTAGTTTTTAAGTAAAAGAATTAATGTTCCTTTTAAAAATATAACTTTTTCTTTGTGGATTTTTTTTTTTTTTGTCTGTACTAGCAAAAGCTAAATCCACTGCACAACTTGGAGACACTACTGTGTACCATAGTGGGACTCTACCATGCTGCTTAGCTTATGGCATCTGGAGGCCAGCTCCATCTTACAGGCAGCTATTAGGAGATGAATTTCTGCACTGCTACTGGCATGAGACTCTGAGAATGGGAAGAACAGTGTGGCTCTGTTTCTGTGAGTTCAGAATCCTTTACCTTTCTTAGGTCTATGCGGATTAATGCCCAACAGTGAATGCCAAATTTAGCTGGAAGTTTCTTTGGTCCTGTCTGGCCCTGCTGTCACGGCAAATCTGTCCTACCCATTTCCTACAGCTGCTTGGTCCAATGTAAGCACACAGAGGCTTATATTATTTACAAACTATGTGGCCCATGTGCCAGGTTTCTTGTAGCTAGCTCTTATAATTGAACTCAACCTGTTTCTATTCATCTATATGTTGCTTTGTGGCTGTGGCATTGCCGGTCTGCTGGCATCTTGTTGCTCCTTGGGTGGCAGGCTGGCATCTCCTCACCCTTCAATGTACCTTTCTCAGTGTTTTTCAAAGCTTATTTTCTGATGTGTGTGTGTGTGTGTGTGTGTGTGTGTGTGTGTGTGTGTGTGTGTGTGTGTTTTGCTATTTTTGAGGCTAGTTTTTTTGAGTAATGGGGTCTGGGGTGGGAGGGGGTGGATAGACCTCTCTTAGGATCAGGGAAGAATCTACAACTAGCTGATAATCTAATCTTTGATGATATTAAATGAATCTATATACACGAAACTCTAGTTCATACACTTTATTTTTTAAGTCAGTTCTCTCTCTACATGGCTTCAGCTCTGTTCTCACATTTTACTCCTCTGTGTTCCTTCTTTTTATGCCCTCTCAAAATCCTAACTAAGCTCTTTTGCTTTCAACCTCATCTTCCTCCTCCGATCCTCTGTCCATTACTTTCCTTCTACTGCACTCCTCACTTCATTTAATTCACCCACAATCTGCAAAAGCTCTCCCTTGCTGCTTTCTCCTCAGGCATGCCACTCTACTCAGAATTTTGCCTCAACTGCTTCCCACCATCTGGTATGCATAAAACTCTTTTATTCTGAGTCTATTGCTCTGAAGTTCCATTTGGCCTTTGAGAGAAAGGAGGGTCTGAACTTTATTTGCACAAGAAATAAAACTATGCACCTAGCTGTCCCCTAGGCTATGTCTCCAGTAGGGTGTTTAACTTAAGTCAGGTGACTGTTAGCCATTATGACCTAGAATGCTTGAGAAGTATTTCAGATTAATACATTTTTAGGAGTTCTTGGAAGAATACATAGCATATAAGAAAATCATTTCAGGAACTGGTTAATATATATACAAAAGTTAAAATATCACCAAGACCCCTTAAGTCACAGCTTGACCTTTGGAAAAGTCCTTGACTTTCCAAGTAGTAGCTTTTGTGACAGTAACTGGGTTCCATTACATTTTCCTGCAGCTTAAAGCATTTGAGTTTTTTACATTTTAATTTTAAAAATCTCTGTCAAATGCATAACTTGCAAGGGGTATTCTTCTTAGCTGAGGTGATCATTTCTTTAGGTGTGCAGAAGGGTTTTAATTTTATGAATTCCCACTTGCGATTATTGGCCTTAACTCTTGGGAAAATGAAGTTATCTTTAGAAGTCCTTTCCAATACACCTATAACATGGAGGTTACTGACTATGTTTCTTTCTAGCAGTTCTAGCATTTCAGATCACATGTTTAGGTCTTTGACCTATTTATGGTTAGACCTTGTGCAAGATGACAGGTGCAGATCTAATTACATTTTTTTCATGGGGACATCCCATTTTCCTAGAGCCATTCTTTGAAGGTATTTCCTTTTTTCTAGCATTTGTATTTTTGTGTCTGTCAATGTCAAATAATAAAATGGCTAAAGCTGCCTATATTGCTGTTTGCATCTTTAATCTGGTTTCATCGGCCTTCATGTCTATTTTGTACCAGTTCCATATTGTTTTTATTACAGTGGCTCTGTAATAGATCTTAATAACTGGGATAGTAATCCCTCTTGTGCTGTTTCTCCAGTTTTGAATATTCAGGTTCTGTTTTATTCTCATATGAATTTTACAATAGTTTTTCCCCTTTATTTACACAAAGAATGAGATGGGATTTTTGGCTGGGATTGCACTGAATCTGAACCCTATATAGCTTTAGGTAAAATGATTACTTTTACAATATCAATTCTACCAATACATGATCATGGTGTATCTTTCTATTTTCTCATATTTTTTTGCATAAATGTATAAAGTTACATTATAAAGAGCCTTTGCTTCCTTGGCTATATTTATTACCAAATATTTTATTTTCTTTGATGATATTTTGAATAGAGAGTGCCCACAATCTTTCTTTCTTTGTCAGCCCTGATCTATATAGTATATTCAAGGGCTACCTGGGCTACAGAGTGAAAGTTTATTTAAAAAAAAATACAAAAAACAACAACAAAAAAAAACCTTTAAAAGGAAAAGAACAGAAAGAAGACTGTTAGTAAGAAGAAATTTATATAAAGTTGTCTATTTTTTGCAAATGTATATAAAAACTAAAATAAATTTCTTAAATATTATTTACTAAAAAGAAAAGCTATTCATTTGTGCAGGCTGATTCTGTATCCTATCACATTGTTGGATGTGTTTATAATCTCTATAAGTTTTCTGGTAGATTTTTGTGGACATATAATGTATAATATCCTGTTACCTGCAAATAAGGATAGGTAGGTCTCTTTTACTATTTATATCCATGTAATTTCCTTCCCTTGATTGCCTTACTGCTATAACTTGTACTTCAAGCAGAATATTGAAAAGATATCATGATAGTGGAACTATTTCCAAAATTATAGTGTTAGCCGTGATGATTCTTATCCATTTTAATGTCTTTAACTTTTATTTTACATCAAGATTACAGAAAAATTAACATAATTACATTCCTCTGTGAATACTGAGGATAATCCAGTTGGGAATGAAATTGAATTGTGTACCACCTGAATTCATATACATCCAAAAGAAAAGATTCAGCATTTATTTCTAACACAAAATTGTACCTTTTTATCTCTGAACTTTCATACTATGGAAACATATGTACATGAAAATGTAAATATATGTGTTTGAGCCAGTATATAGATTTCTAAATCTTTCTCTTTTGGAGTTATAATTTCACACTATAGTAGGTTTTACATTCAGGTACATATATCCACTTAACAAACCAAGATTCTCTCTGGAGCTACAACTGATATTCATTATTACTGTGAATGGGAAGAGGGAAAGCAGAAAAGTTGTCCTTTTAATGTATCTATAGTCACGATTTCCCAATGTAAATTATCACAGTTCAAAATAGTATAATGATATTTAATTATTAATTATTCTATTTAATAGTTATTTTTTAGATTTTATAAGAATATTTTTAAGAATTAGTGTATATATTCATTGTGTGTGGTAATATGTTATAGAAGACTACCTTCACATAGCATGTTGAACACATTTCAACCATACCCCTTTCCCTCCCAGTTGTAACCATTCCCCCATATTCACTTTTTTGTTGCCTTAGGGAGTTTCCCTTGTATTTTCATGTCACATATACATCTTTGAATTTATGTACTATATAAATTATAGGAATCACACATGACAGGGAAAGTGAACAATTGGTTTTGAGACTTGCTTAACTTAGTTAACATAATTATTTCCACTTGCATTCATTTTATTGAAAACAATGTAATACATAACTTCAATGTTCAACATGGATGAAGAAAACTCTATTATGTATTTGCATACATTACATTGTGTTGCTTCATACCAACAGTGGTGATACAAAGGAGTATAGACCAACTGTAAGTGGTAGCTTTGGTGGGCAACCTGAGTGGAAGGAAACAGCATCCTTTATGTGCAGAGTGTATGGATGAGGTTGAGATGTTGGGCTGTGAGAGAGACATAGAAACTATCGAACATCTCATGTTCAGTAGACAATATTTTCTTTGGACACAAGAAGCTAATTGGTCTTTTTAGAAAGAAATGAGAATTGGTAGATGGAAAGATTTAGGAAATGTCTATGAGAGAGTGGAGGTAATCTTTAAAGGTGAAGTTCCTATCAGAAAGTTAATTACCTTTCAAAAGCCCACTTACTCACCTGTAAATATTATGACTTAATGTTTTAATATATACCTATTTTAGGAGTCTTCATTAATATTCATTCTGTAGTACAAGCTTATTGAAATTTCAAAGCTTAGAAAATTCAGAAGATGTTGAATTACTCAAGATTCTTAACCCAACACAGGGAAAATGTCTAGGCCTAACCACTGATGTAACCCTTAAATCTGTGTACCTTCAAAGTCAGACATTTGTCCTGAATACAATGAAGACTAAGGAGCAGTTGACTGGATGAATAAAGTTAGCTAATAATGTTCTTCCAGATTTATCCTTTAATTTATTCTTATTCATAATATATACATAGAATACCTAATTTAAACTGTGGATGGTTGTTTAAATTAGAATATAATTAAGTGCTATTTTAGTTAACTGATGGGACCCTATCAGATGACTCACATACGTAAGGAAGAGATACACAAAATTAGGTTCTAACTATGGAAAAGTTTTGAACTGATCCATTTTCTTTGTATGCTTCTCCAGCTCACAGGAAGCAAAGGCAACCTTTCCAGGCTTCTTTTCTATTTTTCATTTGTTATACCTTAGATTTCTTAATTTGAATTCTTAGAAGATATATTAAGAGCTATTATGGCCTTAAAATAGTTAACAAAGTACAACTCAAAATAACAAAAGTCATAAGTGATTAAATAAATCTGTTTGTTAAGTGTACTTTGGTGAGATGCATACATTAGTGATCAATACGCTATCAAAAGTCTGATATCTTTTATTTGATAATAAAAACCACTTGGGAAAATCAGTTATGATAGGCCAAGAGTATTTCTTACAGGTTTTCTATAGTATTTGACCCCTGAATGACTAAAAATATCAAAAATCACAAACATTTTTACAATCTTGAGTTTAGTTGGAACCATTACAGCATATCCATGTATTACCTAATTATTTTTGGTAGATAAAAGCATACAGAAAAATTTAAATATTTAGCCTACTTAAAAAAATATGTAGTTACGTTTTCATGTACTTTGTGGGTTTACATAAAAATTATTTCAGTGCCTTTAAATGTAATGTTCCCTAACAAAGATCAGCTTCTTGCTTTAATGTTTATTCTTAGATTTAATTAGTAATGTGATTAGTTTGGAAAAACTTTTCTAACTTATGTTCCTTAAAAATATAAAATGTTTTATGATAACATACATTAGCTTGGTGACAGACAATTGAGTTTACTTCCTTTTAAATATTTTCTGCAAAACTCATAACATAAGTAAAACACAGGAAAATGAAAGATTCACATTATTAGATATGGGCTAAAATATATGCATTTACTGATACTATACACCTTATATATATATAAATGGCTATGAAATGGTTGGACAACATACTGACAAAGCATTGAAATGTGTCATATGGCTACATTGTTAACAAAATGAAATGGCAGTTTTGTTTCACATGTCAAAAAAAAACTTTTGACAAATAGAGTCATGTATGTATTCCATAGTATATATTTTCCAGCATTTTTCTAAGTATAAAACAAGCTGATCTTGTTTCCTCAGACTGGAAACTTCTGAGTCCTCATCCAGAATGGATCTCAGCTGAACTGTGCTGCTCAAAGCCTGAAAGCTTAACCAGCCAAATGCTGCTAGTTTCTAGTCTTCACACCTTATATATCTTTCTTCTGCAGTCACTCCCTGGGATTAAAGCTCTCTTTCTGGGATTAAAGACGTGTGTCTCCATGCTGCCTGTATCCTTGAGCACACAGAGATCTGCCTAGCTCTGCCTCCCAAGTGCTGGGATTAAAGGCGTGCACCACCACCGCCTTCCTTCTGCTATGGCTTGCTCTGACCCCAAGGCAACTTTATTAATATACAAATAAAATCACATTTCAGTACAAATAAAATATCACTATATCTTTTATATTGTTCCTTCATAATACATGTATGGTAAGTGTGATCACTGAAAAGACTGGCCAAGGAATCTTTCCTGGTGTAAGTCTCCCTCAAAGTCAAAGTACACTCACAGAAAGGGCACTGCTTTTCATCCTACATTTGTGTTGATGGGATACTTTTGCGCAGAATCCTTCAGTATTTAATATGACTATGTGTATTCTCAAAATTATGATCATGGAGTTACTTCATAGATCTATATTAGACTGCAAAAATATTTTGTCCACAGCATGGTTGCTAAATATACTCTTTTAACAAAACTATCGGTTGCAACATTATTGGAGAAGCTGGAAATGTGATTTACTCTGAGAATAGTGTCTTATCCAAAAAACACTTTGACAGTAAAATCATTGAGATCTTATATTTATAACAAACATTTTGAACATACTCTGTAAGGTATGCCAAAAGAGAGAATACTAAAAATAGGTAATGTGTACAGACTGCTAATGTTATCTTATAGGATGGATTGTGAATTTAAAATGGCAACTTTCACCAACCATTTGAGTTCAGGCAAGTCTTGCCATATCGATTCATGTATTTTAATGATTTTTAAAGTTCATAAATATTTTCTAAACCTGACAGAAACAAAACAATATTTAGATGAACTGGAAATTGCTTTGCCCATCTGTGTTCTCTAATGTGTATGCATGACTCTTCCTTTACCAAGCTTATATTTTCATAATTGGCCCTTTAATCTAAATTCCAAATGATCAGTGATGAATGCCAGCTGGACTGAGACAAGAATTACAAGCATATGTACTGTACCTTGGGTTATTATTGTCAAACCACTATAAAATATGTCTGCAACTCTTGTATATAAATATACTCTGGGTTCATGTTAGTTGATAATAACATGTTCTTTTATTCCAGTCAGGATTGCGATGGATGCAGTGCAAATGTTACTCTGCTCTATTAAGCCTTTCTGAACACAGATGACACTACTAAAGGTTGTCTGGGAACAACAGCAACAGAACTAGCAGATTCAGTGGCACAGGAACACTGAGCCTTGGCTGAGGATGGAGCTGACCAGGCTCACTGTAATATTTTCATGGTCATATATATACACATACTTCCGTTGCACCACATATCTAGCATGCCATTTATCTCATTGTTGTGGCATAGTAACAGCTTGGATTCATTTTATTTGGAAGTAGGTTATCATATGCTAAAGGTGAGCTTCTCATACAGTACAGTGTGAGTTTTGAACTGCTGATCATCTTGTGTTTATGTCATGAATGCTAAAATGATGTTATTGTGTCATAAACCATGGCATATTTATTTGATTAAAAATAATCAACAAATAACCAAAAACTTGCACAACCTAGATCTTTGACTGACTGTGCTGTGGCCAGGACGGATCAGGGTGGAACGAGACAACAAAATCATAAGCTTTAACTTTTTCTTATGTTATCATCAGCTACAAATTACAAAGTGATAGGAAACACAACGCTTTGAACCTTGGGACAGAATCTGCAGTTGGATCTAAATTGTTTCTATTTCTAGTTTATATTCACTTTTTTTTGGCTCAGTCAACTACCCTCAAACTTAACTCATTCATTTATTGTATGCTTAGGAGAGTAACAGCTCTTCAAAATTACCCCCACTCCAATACTCCATAAGTCATTTTGTCTGAAAATTAAGAATCGTGAGTATCCTTCATTAGTCATAAACTTTTTGTAAAAATAATTACTTTTAATTCTTTTTTAGAGGAAACACATTTAATTCTGGTCTCTAACAGGAAGACATGGAGCAGATGTTAGTACAAATATAAATACTGCTGGCAGGAGGGTTTCTATCTGCCTTCTGCGGAGGGAACCTTGGCATCTTCTTTTTAATTTTTTAAAATTTATTTTATAATTTAATTTAATTTTACATATCAGCCACAGATCCCCCTGTCCTCCTCCTCCCGGCCCTCCCCACCACCCTCCTCTCGGCCCACCCTCATTCCCATCTCCTCCAGGGCAAGGACTCCCAGGGTATTCAGCTCAGCCTGGTGGATTCAGTCCAGGCAGGTCCAGTTCCCTTCGCCCAGGCTGAGCATGTGTCCCTGCATAGGATAATTCTTTTCGTGTGTTGATTTGGTATTCCTGGAAGGCTTGCTCTTTCTTGAAGGTAAACAGGGAAGCAGCAGATCTGGAGGAGAGGTCACAGGGAAGGTGTGTCTAGGAGGAGAGGAAGAAGGGGAGGGTATGGGTGGAATGTGTTGTTTGAGAGAAAAAGAAAGAAAATAAATTTTAAAAAAAGAGTAGTCACTTTTATTTCAATGCTACATGATAAAACTTTCCACAAATCTCTCAGACAACTTTGGATGAGAATTTCAATATTTGCTAACTTTTAGCAGAGTTTCATTATCCTTGTAAAATATGTTTTATAATAAATTTAGTCTATTATTTATCTGATTGATTAGAAAATGGAAGTGATGAGAAATAACATATTTTTATAGCTTGACCCCTTCAAATTTCTATTAATTATCTAATTATCATCAGCTGTGTTGTGGAATAATTTAAAAGCAGCCTTTGATGGGGTGAGACAGAAAAGCCTCTATTTACAAACTAATTAATTCCTTGATACCAGTCCTACCCATGTGAAATACATAGAACATATATGTACTCTAATTCACAATGCAACATGGAGCAACATTTGTCACATAGTTATAAAGCAGTCCATTTCATTTCATACACATATCTGCAATAGAACATTTCACGTTCATCCTCAATCACAACTTGATCTGCGTGTTTAACTATGAATCTGATAGTCTATTGTTTTTCTTATTGTGTATTCTGAGGAGAGATATTAAATGCTTGACCAAAGAATGAATTCTCAATTCCTATTTATTTTATTATCTACTTATCATGGGCCAGCTCATAAGGTTTTTTTGTTGTTGTTGTTTTGTTTTGTTTTTGTTTTTGTTTTTGTTTTTGTTTTTTGCCTTCTAGAAAGAATGAACATATTTTCTAAGTCCTTTAGAAGACATTTAGGTTCTCATGTTCAGGTATACCCTCTTTTGCCTATGTCATGCTTAATGATCTTGTTTAGGGAAACAACTTCTTAGTTCCTTATTTCTATGTTGGCTGCTTAAAAATTTACTAGATGCTTTTAAAAATAAAATGGACTGTAATGCCAAGATTTAAGTTTTAGAGTATGTAATTATGCATTTTCAAACATACTTGTTTACTTATTGTTTTTGAAATCATAATACGTTTACAGCATATCTCTCTTTCCTTTTCTGCCTCTATAGCCCTCTTTGCTCTCATTCAATTTCATGGCCTTTTTTTCACTAATTGTTAATGCATTCTTTCATGTATATGTGTATACATATATATTCTTAAGTATAATTTGAGCTATTAGTATAATGTTAATTCTGTATGTTTTCAAAACTGCTTGTCATTGGAAAACCAAGTAGTGTGCTCTTCTCAGATGAAGACCACCTTTCCTGCTTCTAGATTTCCTCAATTGCCTGTGTTCTTTGTATAGTGTTTTGTCATGTCCATAGTTGTGCTCATTCAGCTCACATTTGGGTGGCCATGTTGGTGAGACTTCATGGGTACATCTTCTGCGACCACCAGGGACACAATTTCACAACAAACTCTGTTCTTCTTGCCCTCATTCTTTCTACCTCATCCTCTGCAGTGTTCCCTGAGTCTTAGAACCAGGGATGTCTTCTAAATGTATCCATTTGGACTGGGCTCTGCAGTTCTGTATTTTGATTGGCTGTGGTTTTCTGTAGGGGTCTCCATCTGTTGCAAAGAGAAGTTTCCTTGATGATAGGTGAGCACTGCATTTATCTATGAGTATAAGGACAAATGTTTATAGATTGCCATTAGGGATTATGCTGGCTGAGAAAGTTGCTGGCTGTAGATTCTCTTCCAATAAGTATGGCTTCACTCTCACTGAGTAGTTAGGTAAGTTTCCAGTAGCAGGAAATTTTTCCTCTTTTTTTTTTTTTTTTTTTTTTTTAGTAAGTTTAATCTAAATAGAGATCTTTAAATTACTGTAGTAAGCTTTCTCATTGGAATTGCCAGCCTTCAAATAATGACATGGAGACTTATTACTGATTATGAAAGTGTGGCCTTTAACTTAAGTTTGTCTCAACTAGCACTTACAACAAATTAACCCATTTATATGAATCTGTGTTCTGCCACATGGGGTTGCCTCTCTTCCATCTTGCACTTCCTGTTTCCTTCCCATATTTGACTGGCAACTACACCTTTCTTCTTCCCAGAGTTTTCTCTCTGTCCAGAAATCCCACCTCTACCCTCTGCCTAGCTATTCCCATTCAAGCTTTTCATTACACTAACTACAGCAATACATCTTTGCACAGTGTACAAATATTCCACAACAAGTTACTACTATGATATGAGTGCCACTGCTTCACCCTTAGCATTACTATGTTGGTCAATGATTTGCTTCATTAGCCTCATATTTGTCTGTTACTATCAACTTTAGAGTATTGCTTACTTCTTCCTGGTAGCATGAAAACTAGTCCTTAAGGAGTGGGCATTTAGTTTAGGTCCACCTCAGAGTTCCTGGGCCCTGTTTCTGAAGTACATATTATCTTTAGCAGCAAGGACTTACCATCATCCCCGTCAGGGTTTTAAAGGGTAGCAGCAATAGGATGTTCTCTAAAAAGTACTTCTCAAGTCTGGCAATGAGTTTTTATTTGGGGGCCATTGGCAATTCAAGGAAGCAACATCAGCTCGTATAAGAAAACTTTGTTAAAGCTATATATGATATGCATAACTATACATGGAATTACATTAATTATTGTTATTTATACTTAGTTAACTACAGAAAGATGAATGTAAAACAAGACCATTGCTGGGATAGGTGGATTGTGAAGCAATAGAGAGTGGAATGGCAATAATCAGGGAAATAGAAAATGGAGCACTCTTGAGGGAGGTAGCAAAAGGTAAATAGCGAAGGTAGGGGGATGGTGTAATGGTAGGATACAAGTGATTTCATAAGGGAAATGAGAAAAATGGGCCCCTTTAGGAATTGGGGAGAGAGGTAAATAAAGAAGAAGCAATGTGAGCAAATGAAAATAGGGGGTCTGAAAAGTCATAAGGAGTTATACTATTAACTGTTCTCAATTATTTTGATCTATTTGTCATTTCAAAAACTTCCTGAGGTTCTTTTGCTTCTTAAGTAAAATATCCAGATACCAGATGATATCTACCATGTTTTTCCATATAAGAAAGTGCATTTTGTTTCCTTCATTGGTTGTTACCTATAATTATCAGTTGTTCTACTACTTGAAATCATGGAGTTCAGGTTTTCTTATAGAAGTTTTTCCAGTGTAGTTATCCAGAAAGTAACAAGAAATCCCAATAAGTATCAGTATGGCTATTGGAAGACATATGCTCAAGACTTATTATTTCAAAATTGCTTTCATATTGCAATTTGTTTAATCTATACCAGGAGGTCTGCAGTGCTCGGTTTGGCTGCTCATATTTGCAACTGACTAAGAATATAAATTTGCATATTTTAATTCTATCTGTTACTCTGGCTTCAAGATCAGAAACTTTAATATATTAGTATCTTATTCTAGTTAGCAGAGATAATAGTTTTAATTTTTCATTGCATATACCTTTTAGAAAAATACAAAAAATATTTAAATGCTAGATCTTAAGAGAATCCAGTAATCACATAATCATTTATGTTGTTTATATTTGTGTTGGTTTACATCCAAAATTTCAGTACTTGGGTGTAAAGACAGACTGATTATAAGTTCAAGGCTAAGCAGGGTTTTAATAAGATTAAAGCCAATTTAAGCTGCATAGTGAGATTAAGCAAAATAAATAAATAAGAAAATAAATAAATAAATAAATAAATAATGCTTACTTTTTTAGAGCAGATACAGAACCATTAACACACTTTCTTCAATGGCATCTCTCTTAGATGCAACCACTGTCAGGACATTTTTGGCATAATCATGAGCTCCCAGCTAGTACTGTGTGCAGATTGAAACCTGTACAGATCTCACATGAAAATTAAAAGCAAATGGATACACAGTTTTTTTAAATCAAAAGTATAGAAAAGAGTGATAACTACTGCCTTCTTCCTCTAGACACACAAAATTCCTTTATTTAAATCCAAAGTTATTTTTTATGAATGGTTATAATTTTTTGACAAGTATTAATGTATCTTGTCATAATATTTTCCAATATGATTTTATAAATTGCAGTTTCTGTCATAATTAATTTATTGCTAATACCTGGAAATACTAGACTAAATGACAAAACAGTAGATCAGGTATAGCTTATAGAGTGTACCATCTTCTTAAGCCAAACCTCTTCTTCATAACTTACAGGATCATTTAATTTGCAGATGTCTTTTTCCTGCATGTGTCCTATATTCGTAACTTCAGTAAATTCAAAATGGGGAACATTTTATCTTTCCACAAAAGTTATTATTTTCCTTATCAATATTTTATATTTCTGGCAAGTATTTTTACCTTACAGGTGCCCCCTTTGATCTTAGTCTGTCTTTTTGAGACTTAAATACTTCATCAAAAAGACAACATACATGTTTCTATAATAGGCAGCATCCTGTTCTGGAGTTATTTCTTGGGCTACCCATCTCTCCACATTGTCCTGGAATGCCATATGAACTTTGTAAAATGAATTTCTAGATAACATTAGTAAGAGGCATCATAATGAATACTTGCCTAATCAACACAGTTACTCATGTTTCTTGGTATTTGTACCCATATGATAATCACAATTAATTGACATAGATAGTACATTATCAGATATGTCAATGTTTCAAAGCTGTCAGTTCAGTTCCCCATGTGATTAATTATTCAACACATGCTCATATGCATCCTCATATGTGCATGAACACACATAATATTTTATCATCATAACACATTGATCTTTAATCATGAATTGCACTCATATCTGCTCTAAGAAAAATTACGCACCTTTTAAAATTATTAGAGAAACTTTACTTAGTTGAATTGTGAAGAAAAATTATTCACTTACCCAGTAATTTTCACCACATTTTGTTTTAATCCCATGTGCATTTTATCCCCTGAAGTATTCCTATAAATTTAAAGGTGTATTAACATTTTGCCACTATACGTCCCTCCTGCTTGATGGATAATTAAAAGTTGCCTGCAGCCATGGAGGCTTAAGCTTGAAATTATCTGCACTGAGCTAAAGTTTTGTCATATAGGACCTGTTACTGACTAAGGACCTTTAAAGCAATGTTCTGAAATGACCATTAAGTGAATTTCTAAGTTCAGTAGATGGCATCAATCCCTAAGAGCTAGTATTGGAGTGAAGCCTTGCCTGGCCTTAGAATAAGAAATATACAGCAAGCCACAAGTGATATTCTGTTCATGTCTCAGTCATTTGCAGTGATCGGGCACACAGGGCACTTTCTACAGGGAATGGCACTTACAGGAACTACAATCAGCAATACTCATTTTACTGCATTTAAGTTTGTATTATTCATTGTGTTGTTTACTCCATGAGCATACTTGTGTCCTATTACTTTTGGCTCTACATTAAAAAACAGTGGCACATGTATAAATATAGTTGAAACAAGAAACATTAGATGTACTTGTATATTTGTATATGAATTTTTTACTGTCATTAAGGCAATAAAGACTATTTTCAAAAATCATGATGATATAAAATCATAAGGACAGGTAAAACTAGTTTTGTGGAAAAAGTATTGCATTTTTAATCACAAATGTATTTCAATAATTATATTGATATTTAAATAAATATTTGCATCCATTTGTTCTTCTAAATAATTAAGAGGTGGAAGTCTTGGAGCTGTAGAGTTGGTTTGGTGATTATGAATGCTTATTGATCTTACACAGGAACTGAGTTTGGCTTCCTGCATCCATATGCTGGCTCACAATAGGCTTTTACCACAGTTCCAAGGGATGTGATATCCTCCTCTGATCTCCAAAGGCACGAAGTGCACATACACTCAGGTATACACACATGCACATAAATTCTTAGAAAAGAAATATTTAAAACAAGAGAGAATGTGGTGTATGCTAACTTCCCTGAATCAAAGAGTGCATGATACATGTACTTGTACACACAACATGCATACATATTTGTATAAGTATATAACAAATAATGTGGATTAAATGATGATTACACAGAATACAGAAAGTAATTCATAATGAAATTATTATTTAAGCCTTCTATTCACATTGTATACCTTCATGAGACTGGGTTCTGAGGGTTCCCATGGGTTTGAAACCACTCTGTGTCTACTTAGTGAGTTCCAGGACTCCTTACCTAGAGAGTCACTATCCCACAAAACATAAAAATAAAAAATGAAAATTTACTATTGTTTTGATCAATAACATTTTTTTTTGTTTCAGTCTGTTATGGGGTTGTTTTTTTTATTTGATTTACAGCACAGTAAAAGATTGACACAAATATATGCACAAGTGATCCCCAGAAAGGCCTTTGTGGGTTAAAGTGTTTTGTGTGAAACCTGGTGACCTATATTTGGATCTGTAGGACACATGCAAAGATGTAGATGTTGTAACATGTACCTGTAATCCCAGCACTCCTAAAGCAAAATGAGAGGCAGAAACAGAAGAGTTATGTGATCGTGGGCCAAGCAGCTTCAAGCAGGAAGAACAGGTATAAGCAAAAAGATAATGGTACTGTAAAGAGGCAAGAACTGACTCCTGAAAGTTGTCCTCCAGAGCTTCTCCATAAAATCAGTGTGCCGATACTCACACATACATATACAAACATATTTCCTATTCACATTTAAAAAGTATTCACATGATCATAGTATATTGCTTGCTCCCTTTAATTCTTGAAGATTATTAATTATTTAATGTCATTTCTACAATGAAATACAGTGTATTGTACAAAAATTTAATTATATACATTGTTTTATAAAAATATTGTAAGATCAGTTGAGTCTAAATTTTTCTCTTAACATTTTGCCTAAATTCAACCTTAGCTATGTATGTTCTGTGTTTATACACTGGAAAATTATCATCATTTTTTGGACATACCAGAGACTTATTTCACTAGGTGTCATTCCTACTTAACATTTACTGTCTTTTTCAGCAAGAATATCTTCAAATAGTCTTAATTTACTTTATTATTACTTGAGGTGACTCAGAGTTTTCAAGAATGTAAGAAGGCTGGGCTATGACAGGAAGTTCAAGAACTTTTAACAATCCATCATGTGTAGCAGAATTGTTAGAAGGTCTTATTAATAAAATCAAACCTGATGCCAGGTATTGGGGTGAATGCTGGAAGATCAGAGAAGCAGAACAAGCCACAGCTACCTCACTTTGCCAGTTCATCAGCTGATTCTGTTTCCTCAGACTGGAAGCCTGTGAGTCCTTATCCAAATGAATCTCAGCTGAACTGCTACTCAAAAGCCTAAAAGCTTAACCAGCCAAAAGCTTCTAGTTTCTGGTCTTCACGCCTTATATATCTTTCTGTTTTTGCCATCACTCCCTGGGATTAAAGGATCACTTCTTGGGATCAAAGGCAAGTGTCACCAAGTCTGGCTGTTTCCAATGTGGCCTTGAACTCACAGAGATCCAGAAGGATTTCTACCTCTGGAATGCTAGTATTAAAGGCATGTCTAACTGCCTAACCTCTATGTTTAATATTGTGGCTGTTCTGTCTCTGACCCCAGATAAGTTTACTAGGGTGCACAATATTTTGGGGAACAAATACCACCACAGTAATGCCTGGAGGAAACACAACACCATAGGAGAGGCCTTGGATGCATACATATGTCATAATTATGACTATCTGGATAGCCCACAGTGAATGATGTTGCCACTGGCATGGGTATGCCAGGAAGGGCAGGGTTTATAATTATTTTCTCTGAGTTGAGGAATTTCCTCTTGGAAAGACTCTTTCAAGACTTGGGAAGCAACTCCAGAAACTCAGAAGTTACAAGACTCACAAGGATGATTCTCCACCATATATAATCAGGAAATAGCCTCTTCAAGTTGGGCAGTGAGTGCTGAGATTCAGCTACCATAAATAATTACTTATGCTGTAGAGAGGCTTTAGAATTATGTAGTTGCCTTTGAGTCACCCAAACTCCTGTATGTAACCTCAATAAATGCATTAGTTCATCAAGCAAGACATGGGTACAATTGTTCCTTTGTCCTGTGTTCAGTACTCCGACATTTTCCCTGTAAAACAGCATGGCTGAGTTTTTACTCTTGCTTGTCAAGATCATAATGACTGTCAGTTTATTTATAACACTAAATGTTGGGTTTTGCTATGAAAATTGCTTACCTAATGGCGAATATAAACTATGGAAAGACACCTCAAATTTCAGGTGCTTAAAATAATTTATAAAGTAGAGCCTTCAAGCATTATGTAGCTATGCTTAGCAACAGAACAGGAAACATTGTAATTAAATTATCCTGTATGTAGAAACACAATTTCTTTCTTAACTTCATGATTTTGACACAATAGTTACCATGCCTATTTTGTAAAATGTAGAAAGCTATTTACATGCATGCCTTGAATTAAATTACAAATCGTTTGTACAGAATCCCAAGGTTTATAAATCTAGGATAATGCCCAACCTTTAAGGAAGTAGGTCAGAATTTATTTTAACAACTAAGCTTAGGATGCACTAAAATGTCATGTAGTTCTCCCCAAAATAATATTCTATCATTTTCACCCTGTGTGCTCATCAAAGAGATTCAGAAAGAAAATTCTTCCAGATGATATAAGATACAATTGAGTTAAAGGACCCAGACATTTATTCTTATGTACTTCTTCCCCACAAAAATAATTCTGACGACTGAATAGAGTTAATGAAAAGAAATGTTATCTATTTCACTACTATAAAGCTTGATTTAATTTCTGAAGAAATGTAGTATTCATTTACTATTGTATAATTATATCCACAATCATTAAAACATCCATTCATTCAATTATTATAAACACATGAAATTAAAAAAAATTAAAGAAGTGTGTTGAAGAGTATCCTGAGGACAAAGATACAGATAAACTTCTGAACAGTGCTGGAAGAAATGAGAAGTTAGCTATTTTTGTCTGTTAGTTTGTTTTTGCCAAAGTGACTCTAGGTAATGCAGTACTATGAAGACATCAAAGAATACATACTAAATAAAAGTAACTTATTCTGAAAAAAAAAGTATATGCTAAAAAGCCATAATATACAAAGATAGGCTCATATAGCTTAATATTTGTTCTCCAGCTGTTGGAACTGTTTTAGGAGGTATCCTATTTGGAGAAGATGTGTCACTGGGGATGAACTTTGAGGCTTCAAAAGCCCATGCCATTCCTAGCCTTCTACATTGTTATCTTGCTTATGGATCAAGATGTAAGCTCAAGGCTACTCCAGCACCATTACTGCTTGCCGGCTGCTATGCTCTTTGCCATGATTGGTTATGGACTCTAACCAACTAGAACCATGTGTCCTCAGGTTAAATGTATTGCTTTTTATAAGTTGCCTTGGTAGTGTTGTTTTGTTACAGTGATATAAAAGACACATTTGTTTGCAGATTGTATGGAAATTCCACTCAAAAATGGTTTTTTGCCAACTTTAGTAGGCCAAGTCATATACTATGGAGTTTATAGACAAATTTATATGATCTACAATATAATCAAACAAAAAAGGGAAAACACTACACAGGCTGAGCCCTCCAAATAATCCTTCTAAATCACACAGCAGTTAATATGTTCAAGTACATGTTGGCTGGAGAAGCACACTGTTTTTTTCATTACTCGAATCAATCACATAAATATTCAACAACGAACTCCTTTTCTACATGTAGTTAATTTCCAAATTCATCTCATGCAGATAAATTTTCCAAAACAGAAACTACTACTTATGAAATATTTAACTTCTCAATATCAAGTCTTCAAAAGGGAAGCTTCAAATTTTTGAGATAAATTCTTCTCCCCACCAAAAATACCCATGCTTACTTTGAAGAGTCTACAAGGTTGAATTAGATTGATTAGGACTTTGTGATTATTGAATGTTGCAGTGTTACAAAACAAAAGCCAATTTACTTTGGAGCTGTATTAGTAACTGTAATATTAATCTAGTCCCTGACTTATCCTTCTGCACTTTTTGAGTAATAGGTTAGAGCCATTAGGATGCATTTTTAGCAAACTGCCAACTACCATAAACTTACAAACTTACAATTTCATCAGACAGAACTTCAGACTTTAGAAGAGTTTTGGTATAAACTCCATTTTGGCATAAATTAATCAAGATGTTCTTTCCAGTATAATTGACAAATGAATTGATGTATGATTTTTGTTGTTGTTCTGAAACTATAATATGTATGAGTGCTGGGAAAGAGAGTTCAGATGGTAAAGGCACTTATTAAACCACAGTTCAATGCCTGGTCCACAAGATAGAAGAAGAAATTATGTAGATGTAACCTTCTTGTTAAATAAGAAACACAGAGCCAAATACAGAATTAATAGCCAAAAGGTCAGAGCAATGGCTGAGAGCTGAAAACCTTACCTTCACTGTTGATGCTGTCTTTCTGCAAGAGGCCTACATTTTGTATGTTTTTCCTTTTTATAGACTATCTGTTCTGCCTTTTCATTGGTTGTAAACCCAGCCACATGACCTCCTCATCACTGCCTGTCTGTACAGACCTCCAGGTCTTCTATGGTTGGTATTGAGATTAAAGGCATGTGTCTCCATGCTGGCTGTATCCTTGAACACACAGAAATCCACCTAGCTCTGCCTCCCAAGTGCTGGGATTAAAGGCGTGCACCACCACCACCACCACCACCACCACCACCACCACCACCACTACCACCACCAACGCCCAGCTTCTGCTCTGGCTTGCTTTGACCCCAAGGCAACTTTATTAACATACAAATAAAATCACATTTCAGTACAAATAAAATATCACCATAAAAATAAACTCTTGTATTTGTTCTCTTAGCTCTACATAAATACTATGACAGGTTCTTTAACAACAATCTCCCCATACACAATATAAAAAAAAAATGTAAGATTTAGATAAAAGTCTATAAACACATTTTTGTATTGAGATATGTTATTTGAAAAACCTGAATCTTTGTCAGCAGATCTTGATGATTCATATTTTCCACAGAATAAACCTACTTTCAGTCCTTTTTAAGTGAGAGCTATTTTGTGTCAACATAACATAATTATTTACTAGAATAATAACGTGTTCAAACATCTTTGAGCAAACCAAATGGCATATGACAATACATTGCCTCAATTATTCTCATCTTTTCAAGTTTTTTCTTAAATTTCATCTCTCTGTTAAATTTTTCTAAAATTACTGTGTCTACTTTAATTTACACAGTTTAAAGCTGTGAAATTTTCTTGACACTTGTATATATGTAATAATCTCCCATTTCATATATTTATTTTATTGTAACTTAGAATTAATATTTCTACCACTGGTTTCTTTCACTTCTTGTACTCTAATATAATTTTGAGTTAATTTTATATTTTTCATGGGTCAATTGTTGAATATTCACTTATTATTTATTTTTAAATAGGATGGTAGTGGCTCTTGCTGTTTTATGAATTAGGGTTACCTTCCTGCACACTATAGATCATCTCATTCCTTCCTTCTACCTAACCATTTAACCTTATTAACATTCTTTAACCATAAGTAAACAGAGAAATAATAATAATGGCAGAAAAATGGAGAAATATGAAATAATTCTGTTATACAAATGGGACTGAGTATCAAATTCTAATTTTGACATAATGACTTGCATATGATGGATTTAATACTTTAAGAAAACACAATTTTGTAAAAAAAAATAAGACAATATAATGAACTTTCAAAAACATAATGTAATTTCCATGATTTCTAATCAATATGTTAGAAAGGATATTCCTATTTTTATAAATGTTTAATTAGGTTGAATATTAGAGTTGTGGATTAAAATCAGTGATGGATATAGCAACTATCAGATTAAACCTTGAAGAATGTAGATTAATGATGTAGCAAATATATGAGTGCTTCCCCACTCACATTATTTTGCTAAATGTCTATTTTGTCTAAAGGACTCTTGATAACTTACCATTACATTCACAGATTAATGTATCACTCAGCTCTAATCAGAGAAAATGCTTTTTGCAGTAGATGATGATTGACAGGTAGTTCTATAAACACTCACAGGGCATTGACCAAGGAGCTATGGGATACTCAGCCCTAAATGGGAAATCTATATCACACTTCCTCATCCTGTGTCTCAGCAATCATTGCAGGAAGGGGGATGTGTACTCAGAAAGATTTTAAGGTCCAGAAGTAGTGAATTGCTGTGGTGAAGCTTTTTCTCCCACAGTTGTACATATGGACACACAATCATGGTGAGAGCATTCAGAAAATCTTTGCAAGGTCAATTTAGAAAAACATTAGCACAGAAAAGGGAGGTGGGAAGAAAGTCTGACATCAAAGTGGGAAGTTACTGAAAACTGATGTTTGGAGAAGGAGAATCAAGTTGTTATTACCCCTGTTTGTTTGGTCACTTTCAGTGGCAGGCCACAAACCTAAGAGTATATGAAAAAGACATACTATGCTTGATGGATTTTTTAAAAAAAGAAACAAAGTTAGGTGTGTAGAGAAGGCAGTGGATCTAGGAAGAGCTTGACGAGAGATGATGAATATGATAAAAATGCTTGGTACAAAATCTTAAATAACTAATAAAATTAAAAAAGAGGTCTGCAGATAAAAAAATCCATATCTCAAACTATCTCTAAAATAATCCCTCGAAAACATGGAACATCCACTCAAAATTGACAGTATTATGGGCTGGAGAGATGGCTCAGAGGTTAAGAGCACTAGCTGCTCTTCCAGAGGTCTTGAATTCAATTCCCAGCATCCACATGGTGGCTTACAACCATCTGTAATGAGATCTGGTGCCCTCTTCTGTATACTAAATAAATAAATCTTTTTAAAAAGTGAATATATTGAAAAAATGCCAGTATTAAAGGAGAGAAGATCTAATAGACAAGGGGAGAATTAGCATAGGATGCTGTGGATATTGCTCTGTGTAAATAAAGTTCTGATTGGCCAGTGGCCAGGCAGGAAGTATAGGCGGGACAAGAGAGTAGAGAATTCTGGGAAGTAGAAGACTGGAGAGAGACACCGCCAGCCACCGCCATGAGAAGCAACATGTAAAGACACCGGTAAGCCACAAGCCATGTGGCAAAGTATAGACTAACAGAAATGGGTTAATTTAAGATAGAAGAAGTAGATAACAAGCAGCCTGCCACGGCCATACAGTTTCTAAACAATGTAAGTTTCTGTGTGCTTTCTTGGTTGGGTCTGAGAGACTGTGGGACTGGTGGGTAAGAGAGATTTGTCCTGACTGGGCCAGGCAGGAAAACTCTAACTACAATAGGAGATCCAGATACTTAAGTTTTCAGAATGCATAAGTTAAATTGTTCCATAGAAGTAGACTTCATGTATTAAGAGTCATAGGGTTGGATTAGCAGACTTGACCACAAATCAGCTGTCTTCCAACTAGAGGCCCATGAAATCTGTCCCATAGTTCAAACCAATCTAAACACCAAAGATGAAAACCTCTGCCATATATCCCAGCTCAGCCAAAGTTACAAGAACTAGTAGCACCATTCTGAGTGCTGGAGAAAAAAGCATGTGGCAACTCAAGCCTGGAGAGAAAATTCATCCTTCCTCTTCCTTGCTGTTCTACTCAAGGCTGGATAACACCAGGTGCATCAGATAAGATCATCGTCTTTGGCTATCGGGTAGATGGCGTCTTTCCAGAAAAAGCTCACAATCATACACAGAAACAATGTTGTATTACTCGAGGACTTATTAAATCCAGTCAAATTTACATATAAAATTAGTTGTCATATGGTTTTAAATGGATTCTATAAACAACTTTAAAATTATGTTTAAAATCTATAATATTCCATTAAATAAACACACACACACACACACACACACACACACACACACACACATATGCCTGAAGAGATGACTTGGTGCTTAAAAGAGCACACCCTGCTCACAGAGAATCTAGGTTTGATCCTCATGTTGGGTACATCTATCACACCTGCCTATAACTGCAACTCCAGAGATATCAGAAGTCTATAGCCTTCATAGCCACTAACATTCATGTGCTCATACCTACATACAGACAGAGCTATACACAATTAAAGTAATACAATAAATCTTTAAAAAATGGATTAAGTTTGGGGCTGGAGCGCAGACTCAATGATTAAGAGTACTAACTCTTCCTGGGGATTCAGGTTATGTTCCCATCATCCATTTTGGTATCTTAGAGCCATCTTAATCTCTAGTCAAGTGGACATTTGCCCTTTTTTGGCCTCCACAGGTACCAGATACACACTTGATACACAAAACAAGCATGCAGACAAAATACCCACACACATACAATAAAAGTAAAAATAGTAAATAGGTTCATTGAGGCTTTTAATAGAAAGAAAAAGAAAAAAAGTCAACAAGAAATTTCTGTAAGATGACAAGTCTACAGCATACATTTTGGAAGATGAAGGCCTCAAGCATCTTACATATACTACATCACTCCATTGGATAAAGTCAGTTCTTTCTCTATCAACAGCTATCCATTGCAAATAACTTTTTGGTTAAGGATGAGACCTTTTTTCACTTTTCCGTGTTGAGATCTTGTCTAGCAGGAATGAATTTGTGTAGATCTTGTGCATGCTGTCCCTTCTCTTTGATATGTAAATTGTCCCTTTTGGGTCTTGAAAACACTCTTTTGTAGTTGTCAGTCTTAACTGCCTTCAAACTTCCCACCTTCTCTTTAACATAGATCCCTGAGACTTGAGGGGTGAGCTTTTATATAGACATCTTCTGAAGTTATAAATTTAGTGAGGGATTTTTCAGATTAAACTGGCCTGTGGACATATCAATGTGGGATAATATTGATTAGCAGGAAGACCTGCTCACTCTGGATGTCAACTTTCTCCAGGTTTCAAGAAAGAGAAGATTCATTGCTTTCTACTCATGATTATGTGTGTGATGTGAATTGCTCTTTCAAGCATGTGTGAGAGTAACTTCTATGCCTGTTGGACAGTAACAGGAAGCTATAAACTAAAATAAACGTTTCTTTTCCTGTCCAAGTTGCTTTTGTCAGGTTACTTTACCATAGCGACTAAAGAGAGAAACTTACAGGAACCACCATACAATAGCCTCTGATGACCAAAGCTCTAACTTGATTTAACCCACTGTTAGGGCCTCCTCTTCTCTCACGTGGAAGAAAGCTTTAGGAATAAAAAGGCAAACTCTTCCAAGGTGTTTGGTGAATTTCTAGGGATACAGATTCATGAAAAATAGAATAACAGAACCAGTCACATCCAAATGGTACTTGAGAAACTTTCTACCCCTAACCAACTCCAATTCATTAATGTGGGTGTTTCTCTCCACAGCCTCACATTTGGTGTGCTTTATATTTACAGGACAAAATAGACATCCCTACCAATGTGATATGAATCAGCACTCAGGAACTTCCATCTATAATGAAAGACCATTTATTTGCCTCTTTGTCACATCAGAAAGACTTGGGAGAGGACAGTTTGAGGTCATTGTTAAAACTACAGTTTTTCATGAAGTTGAGCAAAATTAAGACCTTATGTTTTAATGGGAATAATTATTTTCTGACAAATCCTGAGTTGTGGTGGTATTGTGTTCCCTGAAATATTGTGTGTTCGCCAAATAAACTTATCTGGGGGTCAGAGACAGAACAGCCACAATATTAAACATGAAGATAGGCAGTGGTAGCACACACCTTTAATCCCAGCATTCCAGACACAGAACTAGCAAGGTGAGGTAGCTGTGGCTTATTCTACTTCTCTGATCTTCCAGCATTCACCCCAATAACTGGCCTCAGGTTTGATTTTCTTAATAAGAACTTCTAACAATTCTGCTACACTGAGTTGTTTATATATACTTTGTGCCGTATACTCAAAATAACATGTGGGAAATTCTGAAAATTCTGCTAATTTTGAAAATGTATCATGGTTACGAGTGAAAAATAACTAGACAAATTTGTAGATCATGAGCAAAACTTCCAAATTCTACATGTACACATAAAAATTTAGGTATAAGTATAACAAAAATAACTTTGGAAACCACTAGTAATTTAGAATTTCTTTTTTGGTTTTCATTATCATTCTGTACTAAGTAAAGGTGTCTTACAATAACACCTTTTAATAAAACTTAATTTTTGATGCACCTTTCTACTTCACTACATTCCTCTATAGTGTGAGGCCTTACTGTCAGCCCCTAGTAATGTTATGAAAATTGTATATCACAACTCTTTACTAATATTAACTGAAGTAAAATGCCAAGATGCATTACTGTAACCCTATAATGCACTCCTGCACTCTAATACTAAATATTATTTGTAAATGCAACTCAAGGAAATATCATTTAGAATAAAAAATCAATGATGGTCAACTGAAAGTACAGATTATGGTTTAAAGTTGATCTGATCACGTTGACAGAATTTGCCATTAAAATGTACAAAAATGGCAATAGATTTATTAGTAAAGTTTTTGCACTGTGGAATAAAGCAATGATATCATTGATGCAGTAACATAATACTCTGTAAATTTATTATTTTTCTTTTAAATATTTCCTATCTTTTTATGGCAGTATAACTCCTTGCAGTTTTCTTACTAATTTATTATCATACTCAAATAGTGCTCCTGGTTTTCTGCTGTTCCAGTCATTAAAATATACCTGAAAATTAACCTGGATTATGTTTCTAAGGCCTCACGGAAATAAAAAATAAAACAGAAGATAAAGTAGGATGGGCAAATGTCCGTGTGCTGCATGTTGCTGTCTTCTCTCAAGATGTCAGGGTAGATCACCCGGGAACTTTTCAAATTGTTCCAAAGTCACTTGTGTACATATAGCCCCAAATGCTGTAACAAAAGCTTTTAATTCCTAGTAGTATATAATGAGCTGTATGTTTCTGAATGTACAACTATTCTTTCTACCAAATCCATAAGCTTCAGGAAAGAAGGTAAAGATTATATCAAGAATAACAAATCTATTAAAATTTCCGGTGACTTCTTTTGGTCAATGTTTTGTTCCACTAACAAATAAATCCATGAAAGCCTTCACCTCTATAAACCTTAGCTTTTACCTATTAGCAGTATGGAAATTTGACTTGTGATAATGTTAATTGAGTACTTATTTTAAAAATAAAGTGCATTTAGTAATGTCTGTCTATCATTGTTAGGTGACAGAAGGGTTTACTGGTTTCCAAAGTAAACAAAACCACTTGACCCAGATTTTCTGTTGCACTAATCTTTGATAATAATATTAAGAATATACTGTTGTTAGTCACTGGGTGGCTTCAGTGACTTGGCAGATGATCAAAGGCTGTCTCCTATGTTCAAACACAAGGTTTTGGCATGCTCTCTCATAACCCTAAGTAACCAAACAACCTTTCTATCCTGGTTTTACTAACATGTAGCAGGAATAAAAGCAAAATTTAGGTTCTTCTAGTAATATGTTGGGTAAGAATTAGGCCCATACAAATACACATATTATAGACATATTCAAATGCTTTTAAGATGTAACTTAAATAGCACTTCTTTCAAATTTAAGTATTTTTTTCTCCCAAGTACTTAAAAAAATAAATACTGTAAATGAAGTGTTTAGTTGCTTACACCAACAAGGAAGGAGGAATGTGAGTACTCCTCATGGAAAAGCCAGTGCCTTTGTCAGTTCTCTCAAATACAATAATAATGAGAGGCACTGATCAAGGGAACTGTTGTCAAGTATTTCTGAGTCCCATGCTTTGGAGGATGTTAATCCTGTTGCCCCAGGAACTGCCACTTCAGATTTGAGTGTGATGATTTTTCTTTTATTAAACATAGACACTGCTCATTTTAGGTTTTATTGAGTAGCCAGCCTAAGGTAGACTGGATCTGCCAAGGACATAGAGGTCCTGTCTCTATTATACTTAAAGTGTACAGAGAAGCCTGCCTGAGAGCAAGGAATAAAGCCAGCTGCCTTTGAAAACACACAGTTCATTTTCATGTGTTCATATACATAACACATTTGTTTTTCCCTGTTTGCTTTCATAACACGGCATTACCCCTTGCTTTCTGCTTTGGGCCTGCCATGATTTTAGAGTGACAGCTCTTGGCAGTTTACATTAGCATCATTTGGAGTCTGATGATGTGATTTCTCACTGGGGGACTGTCAAGGTTTTATCCTCACTGCAGTTTCAATTTCCGTGATTTGTGCAGATCTGTCATCAGCAGAGAGGTAACAATTTGAAAGACACAAACAAAGAGAAGCCTTCCTACTGAAATAAAATAACATAGAATTGAGTCTCTACTATTTCCCTGATTTACATAAGAACATAGGATAATTTTCAATATAAAACTATTTTAATAAAAGTAAAGATTTGAAACACTGTTTATAACATTCAGATAGAATATTATTTTGTTTTTATATAATTAACTGTGTCACATAAAACACAACTCATTTCTTTTTACTTGACATTGACATTAAGTTGGATATTTTATATAATCTGAAGTTGATTTAAAGTGTGCAATAACTTGTTGCTAGGATATTTGCAGATACTTCCACATTGTATAGATGGAATGGCACACCTACAGCGTGGTATCTGTGGATGCTACAAAGAGGACCTGAGAATGCAGAGGGATGGCTGAAATCAATCTTCAAGCATACGATGGGCCTCTGTTTGTCAGGTTAAGTATCTTCATGGTCTGAGAAAAATCAAGACTCTTCCTACTAAGGGGCACAGTCATTGCCGTACTTCAAGTTTTCCTGTGTCCACCCAGCTCCTGCAGCTGCTCAGACCCAAATAAACACACAGAGACTCATATTACTTATAAACTGTGTGACTGTAGCAGGCTTCTTGCTATCTAGTTCTTACATCATAAACTAACCCATTTCTATCAATCTATAAGTTGCCACATGGCTTGTGGCTTACCAGTACTTTTACATCTTGCTTCCTCTGTGTCTGGCTGACGACTCCTAATTCAGCCTTTCTGTTCCCAGCATTCTCTTCTCTGTCTTGCCTATACTTCCTGCCTGGCTACTGGCCAATCAGCATTTTATTCATTACTCAATCAGAGCAACACATTCACAGCATACAGAGCAATATCCACAGCACATTGCTTAAAGGAATTGAGTGCATTAGGTAAGAAGTGAGTATGAGTGAAGGAATGATACAGGGAAAACAATGTCTATAACCCACAATTCATATTTTAAAATTAATGAGAAATAAATATCATTTAACAAATTAATGGAAAATCTTGATGATTATGATTATGATTATGATTATGATTATGATTATTTATGAGACAGGGTTTCTCCATGTAGTTTTGGTGCCTGTCTCAGATCTCACTCTGTAGACCAGTCTGGCCTCAAACTCACGGAGATTCATCTGGCTCTGCCTTCTGAATGCTGGGATTAAAGTGTGTGCCATTGCTGCCTAGTGAAAACCTTAATTATTAAAATACATTTGCCTAAATACCTCTTCTTCATAATAATATTAACCCTTATGCCTTTTGCTAAGCAATAAATTCACATATATTTCCAAAAGTCAGCCCGTTGTTGATGGTGTACATCATTATTCCCAGCACTTAGGAGGCAGATACAGGTAGTGCTCTCTGAATTTGAGGCTATCCTGGTCTACAAAGTGAGTTCTAGGACAGCCAGGACTGTTACAGAGAAAAATCCTATCTCAAAAACTTTCCCCTACCAAAATAAATAAATAAATAAATAAATAAATAAATAAATAAATGTTTTCTAATGGTATCTATTTAACATTTTATTATGCTTAATTTTGTTATTTATGTTGTGTATAGATTAATATGTTTCTTATGTCATAAAATTACAATGATGTTTTATTAACTAATGGATGTGAAAACATGTTGAAATGGGAAAAGATCCTAATTGAAACTTCATTTCCATTAATTTGAAGCTTTCTAAAGTCCTTGTATTTGGTACACTTGTTTTCTCTGTATTGGATGCCTATTATGTTTGTATGCATTTGTTATAGTTTTATATTCACCTGGTTGTGCATCTTATCATTTTTCAGGTTTCAATTCTACCAGTTTCTTTTCTCGTAGAAGAAAAATAATTCTAGTAGGAATGTTCAGTTTCCTAGATATCTGTGCAGTTTAACATGCTATGGATATTGCTCTGTATAAATAAAATGCTGTTTGGCCAGTGGCCAAGCAGGAAGTATAGGTGGGACAAGAGAGAAAAGAATTCTGGGAAGTGGAAGGTTGGGGGTGTAGAGATGCTGCCAGCTACCGCCATGACAAGATGTAAGGTGCAGGTAAGCCACGAACCAAGTGGCAAAGTATAGATTGATAGAAAATGGGTTAATTTAAGATAGAAGAAGTAGATAACAGGAAGCCTGCCACAGCCATACAGTTTATAAGTAATATAAGTCTCTGTGTGCTTATTTGGTTGGATCTGAGTGACTGTGGGACTGGTGGGTGAGAGAGATTTGTCCTGACTGTGGGCCAAGAAGGAAAATTCTAACTACATTAACATGACATAAATTCCTCAGTAAATTTGAACCTACAAAGAACACTTCAAGTGTAAAATAAAATAACAGTGTGTAAATGAAATATTTATAGTTTGTTTTATAAGGAAGAAAGGTCTGGAAGTGTGTAAAATATGAGATAAATGAGACAGGACCTTGAGTTTGGCTCTCAGAGCCTTAACTAAACAGCAGTGACACCTACAAGGATATTATGTTCTTCACGGACCAAATACATTTACATCATTAAAAGGGATTAATTGATCTGTTGGTACACTAGTTATCAATGCAAAAGGAGATGTAAATATGGTAATTGAATTTTTCTTACATTTGAGCATCTATGAGACACTTTCAACAGAGTAGGGGCTTTAATGCAATTCAGTTCTTATCAATAAAAACAGAAAAACTTTATTTATAAGTATGAAAGCTAGAATAAATAATTTCACATTTAATAATTGTTTAAATAATTGTCTACATAAAATTAATAAGTGCATCTCTTTTTAAATTTAATTTATTTTTTTATTTATGCTATTATGCCTAGTGTGTGAGTTTATGTGTACCTGTATGCATTTGAGGAGGCCAGAGGTATTGAATCCTCCAGGAGCTGAAGGTACAGGCAGGTATAACCATGAGGATATAGGTTTTGAGAATAAAACTCTGGGAGAGCAGTGCCAGCTTTCCAGCCAAATGTCAGCATTTCTTTAGGAATAAGAATTTCAGTGTAATTTGATAACTTCTCATTGGTCACATTTATTGGGCCAGATTTTGGGGGAAAGACTGTGATTCAAAAGAGGAGTAAATAGAACTATTAAGACTATCTAAGGTGAGCCAGACATAGAACTAGCAGAATATCATTAGAAGTCATAGTATTATTTTTTTCTTCTGTTATAATGGCAGTACTTGGTTTTACCCTAGGTTCCAGAGAAATCTAAACTCTGGTTCTTGATACTCAAGCAGTAATGAATATGGGTTCCATCTCATGGAACGGGCTTTAAGTCAGATCTGTTGTTCATTGATTCCTCCCACAAACATTGTGCCACCATATCCTTAGTGTATACTGGAGGCAGGACACCATTGTAAACCAAAGAGTTTATTGCTAGCTTGGTATTTATCTTTCTCTTTTGTAGCATGCAGAGTATCTTCCTCTACCTAAAATGCCAGAATGTAGATCTAAGTATGTACCAGCTTGATTTTTTTCATGATCAGAGAATTATATAGCTATCATTTTCAGAATAGAGTTCTCACATCACTTTGTAGAGAGCCATCTGTAGTCTTGATAACCACCTGAGTTTTTTGGGCACTCCCCTGAGAGCCCTTTGCCTAACATCTGAATTAGATGTTGAAAGGATGATAATCAGTGCTGGTGGCAGTGCTGGTTGTGGCATGGAAAGGTCATGATCATGACAGAACCCAGTATCAGCATTCAGAGCTTTATTAATTAGGAGGAAAAAGCAGGGCAGAGGGGGCAAGGAGACCAGGCCTGGTGAGAGAGAAAGATGTTGTGGTGGTGGGAGAGGGGAGCAGAGCAGAGCAGGGAGCAAAGAGCAGAGAGCTGAGAGAACTTGGGGTGCGGTGGGATGTTCTGTATGTCAAATGCGTTGCTCTGATTGGTTAAAATAAATAAAGTGCTGATTGGCCAGTAGCCAGGCTGGAAGGATAGGGTAGGCGGGACAAGGAAGAGGAGAATGCTGGGAAGTGAAGGCTGGGGAAGAGAGACACTGCCAGCAGCTGCCATGAGAAGCAACATGTAAAGAGACCAGTAAGCCACTAGCTGTGTTGCAAAATATAGACTAACAGAAATGGGTTAATTTAAGATAGAAGAAGTAGATAACAAGAAGCCTGCCATGGCCATACAGTTTGTAAGCAATATAAGTTCCTGTGTGTTTACTTGGTTGGTTCTGAGCGTCTATGGGCCTGGCGTGTGAGAGAGATTTGTCCTGACTGTGAACCAGGTAGAAAAACTCTAACTACAATGGGGTCTGCATCCATCCTTTAAAGCACAGATTTCAGGACCATGCCACATGTGTATATAGTCATCAGTGCCCTCTGATGATATAAGATGCAAGATACGCCCCCACCAGCTGTGCATGTGCAGGAGTGAGGGTAGGATCCTAACAGATGTATCCCAATCTTTTGCAGCAGATGGGGGACAAAAACAGACTAACTGATAAATGTGGTGATATCATGTCCCCCAATATACTATTTACCTTAATAAACTTATCTGGGGTCAGAGAACAGAACAGTCACTAGATATACACAGAGACCATAAAAGGTGGCACACATACCTTTAATCCTAGCAGTCTGGAAGCAGAGATCCATCCAGATCTCTATAAGTTCAAAGCCTCACTGGAAATAACCAGGCATTGTGACACATGCCTTTAATCCCAAGAAGTGATGGCAGGAAGCAGAAAGGTATATAAGATGTGAGAATCAGGAACTAGTGCATGGTTAGGCTTTTAGGCTTCTAGTAGCAGTTCCATTGAGATCCATTCTGCTGAGGATACAGAAGCTTCTAGTTTGAGGAAATGAGATCAGCTGAGGAATTGGCAAGGTGAGGTTAGCTGTGGCCTGTTTTGTCTCTTTTATTAATAAGACCTTCGAATGATTCGTGCCACAGATAGACATTATGCAAGGAGTGAGAGACCTTGGAACAATGAGCCTTAAATGGTATAGTTGTATCTAATTTCTCACCTCAGGGCTCAGAGTACCCCACTTAAAAGGAGGCAGAAAGAAGATAAGAGCCAGAGCAGATGAAAGACACTAAGGACACAAGGCCCTCTAAAGCAATATGAGCAAGGCTCATATGAGCTTGGAGACTGAGGCTGCAAGCACAGGGCTTGCATGGGTCTGCCCCAGGCTTTCTGTGAATTATAATGACTTCCAGTTTAATGTTTTTATGGGATTTATAGGAACGAGTGTTTCTATTTGTTTTCTAAGGAGAGAAAAGAAGGAGTTAGATCAGGAAGAAAAGAGAGTTAGGTAGGAGCTAGGGAGGAGTCAAAAGAGAAGAAACCATAAACAGGATACATTATGTGAGGAAAAATATCTGTTTTTAATGAAAGAAAAAAGTCTTTAAAAAACAAATTAACAAAAACCTCTTTGAGGATAGGTCCTATGTTCAGGAGTAGTTGGCAAACACAAAATCAAATCCATGTTTTAATATGGGCTTTTATTATATTTTGCTATATTTGGAACTTTTTTTCTTGTTGGGCTTTGTTTTGGTTTTGAGAGAGAGAAATTATGATGAGTTGGGTAAGTAGGGAGATGGAGAAGGTTTCAGGGAGTAAGGGAAATGAAAGCATGATCAAAATATATTATATAATATTTTTAATAAAAAAGAGAAGAAGCTTAAAACTTAGGAGGCAAAGGCAAATATACATCTGTGACATTGAAGCCAGCCTGGTATGCATAGTAAGTTCCAGGTCAACCAGGGATTCATAGCAAGATGCCTGTTTCCAACCCTCTCCCCTTAGAAACTAACTCACACCAAATAAACAAGCAAAAATCATGGCTGGGAAAGTCATATGGCCAGAGGAGAATCAACTACTGTTTATTATTTTTATTGATATGGTCTCAAAATGTTTTTTAAATATCTATGTTCATAATCATAGACAAGTGCCACCCTCAGCCTTAATCGGAAAACCTTCTCTGCTCAATGAACAGAGGAAATGCAGAGACTTTGGGTTGTTCAAGATGTGAGAATAATGGGTATCTTTCTGGTCAGTGTGAAATAGAATATTTGCATCAACTCTTCTATGGCTCAGGAAAAACTGTGGAAGACAAATTGGAAAGAATGTATGATATGGAGAAGGATTGCAAAATGCTGTCTTCTGGACATGACATGCCATTGCAATAATAAACTCATGTGAACCATGTTACCTGCCCTGGGCCTGCATAAGACTGGAACTGTTTGAGACAGGCTCTTTTCATTTAATGACATATATTAAATTTACTATATATTTATAGTAAATTCTATTTAGCATAGACCAATAATATTCATTTTCAGACAGCATCATACTTTATATATTAATGTACTTAATGACATCTTTGTTAATTTACTGTTTGTACAATTGTAAATAAAGCACATTAAAAAATATCTTGAGACAGAAGAAAAATTAATAAATTAATAAAGTGATTGATAGACACAAGATAGCTAACTGTTCTCACTTCCCACAACCTTCATTATGCTCAGAACCACAGAACATCTAATAGATCTACCTATAACTATCCATTTATCATAAATCTTCTGAAAAGGTACCAAGCAGAAGAAGCTTTATAACAAAAGCATGACACGGTATGCTGATAAAAAATTATGCTTATCTGTCTTATGTGTCCCCCAAATACTGTTTCCTTTTTACTTACTATGAGAGGAAGAGTTTGCTGCCTAAGACTGTAGCCCCTGATAAGTCCATCATACTCCAGTGGAAGACCATATGTCCAAGAATATCTGAGGAGCACAAACTGGCCTTGAAGGGGGATAAAATAATATAAAGTTGAGTTGAAATAGGACAGATGGATCTAGGAAGAGTTGTGGTAAAAAAGTTAATACAATCAAAACAAGCAAAATTCTCTTTTATTAGTTTTTTATTCATTTTACATACCAACCCCAGATCCCCCTCTTATCCCTCATGCTGCCCCCTCCCCCTCGTGCCTTCTCACCCTCACTCCTCCCCCCTCATCCCACAGGGTAAGTTCTCCCAGGGGAGGTGCAGCTACGCCTGGCATATTTAACTGAGGCAGCACCAAGCCTCTCCCTGTTTTATCAGGGGTGAGCAAGGTGTCCAACCATAAGTAATGGGATCCAGAAAGCCAGCTCATGCACCAGGGATAAATCTTCATCACACTGCCAGGGACTGTTCAAACAGACCCAGCTACACAGCTGTCTCACATATGCAGAGGATCTAACTCTGGTCCCTTGAAGGTTTCACAGCTATCTGTCTAAAGTTCATGAGTTCCTCTGAGCTTGGTTCAGCTGTCTCTGTAGATTTCTCCATCATGATCTTGATGCCCCCACTTGCTCATATAATCCCTCTACCCTCTCTTTCACTGGAGTTCTGGAGATAGGCCTGGTGCTTGGTTGTGATCTCTGCATCTATTTACATCAGTTACTGGATAAAGGCTCTATGATGACAGGGTATTCAACAATCTGATTACCAGGGTAGACTAGTTCAGGCACCCTCACCACTATTGCTAGTAGTCTAATCTGGAGTCATCCCTGTGGATTCCTGTGAATTTCCCTAGTATCATATTGCTTCCTTACCCAATAATGTCTCCTTCTATCAAGATATGTCATTCATTGCTCTGCAACTCTGTTCCTCCCCCAGCTTTACCATCCAGGTCCCTCATGTTCTCATCAACCAATTTCCTACCTGCTGTGGAATAATGCTTTTTTAGACTAGTTTAATAAAACACTGATTGGCCAGTAGCCAGGCTGGAAGTATAGGCAGAATAAGCAGACAAGTAGCATTCTGGGAGAGGAAGGCTGAGTCAGGAGATGCCAGCCTGCTGTCAAGATAGCAGTATATAACTGCAGATAGGTATAGCCATGGAACATGTGGCAACATATATATTAACAGAAATGGGCTGAGTTTAAGTGTAAGAGCTAGTCAGTAGTGAACCTGAGATAATGGCTGAGCAGTTTTAATTAATATAAGCCTGTGTGTTTACTTGGGTCTGAGCTGCTGGGGTACTAATGGGTGAAAAAAATTTGTCCTGACCACAGGCCAAGTGGGACACAGAAAAACTCTGAATACATCTACCCTCTATTGCCTCCCCCTTCAGCTCCAGTTTACTCATCAGGCTCTCCTCTGTTTCCCCTTTACAATGTAATCTTTAAGTCCCTCTTAGGATCCTGCTTGTTTCCTATCTTCTCTGGAACTGTGGGTTGTAGTCTGATTATCTTTTGTTTTACATGTAGTGACCACTTATAAGTGAGTACATACCATGTTTATCCTTCTGAGTCTGGGTTACCTCATGATGTCATTGTTTTTTACAATTGAATAATACTTCATTGTGTATATGTACCACATTTTCTTTATCCATTCTTCAGTTGAGGGGCATCTAGGTTGTTTCCAAGTTCTGGCTATTATGAATAATGCAACTATGAACATAAGTGAGCAAGTGTCCTTGTGGTATGTTTGAGCATCTCTTGGGTATATGCCCAAAAGTTATGCTATCACTGGGTCTTGAGGTACATAGATTCCCAATTTTCTGAGAACCCGACATATTGATTTCCAAAGTGGCTGTACAAGTTTGCATTCCCACCAGCAGTGGAGGAGTGTTCCCTTTGCTCCACATCCTCTCCACCATAAGCTGTTATCAGTGTTTTTGATCTTAGCCATTATGACAGTTGTAAGATGGTATCTCAGAGTCATTTTGATTTGTATTTCCCTGATGACTAAGGATATTGAACAATTCTCTAAATGTCTTTCGGCCATTTATGATTCTTCTGTTGAGAATTCTCTGTTTAGATCTATAGCCCATTTTTTTAAATTGGATTGTTTGGTATTTTGCAGTCTAGTTTCATGAGTTCTTCCCACATTTTGGAGATCACCCCTCTGTCAGATGTGGGGTTCATGAAGATCTTTTCCCATTCTGTAGGCTGTCGTTTGTCTTATTTACTGTGTCTATTGCCTTACAGAAGCTTCTCATTTTCTGGAGGTTCCATTTATTAATTGTTTCTCTCAATGTCTGTGCTATTGGTGTTATATTTAGGAAGTGGTCTCTGGTGCCAAGGATTTCTAGTCTACTTTCTACTTTCTCCTCTATAAGGTTCAGATTAACTGGGTTTATGTTGAGATCTTTGAAGCACTTTGATTTGAGTTTTGTGCATGGTGATAAATATGACTCCATATGTAATCTTCTACGTGTTGGCATCCAGTTATGCCAGCACCATTTGTTGAAGATGTTTTCTTTATTTCCATTGTACAGTTTTGGCTTCTTTGTCAAAAATCAGGAGTTCATAGATGTATGCATTAATTTAAAGACCTTCAATTAAATTCCATTGGTCCACATGCCAATTTTTATGCCAATAACAAGCTGTTTTTATTATTATAGCTCTATAGTAGAGCTTGAACTCAGGGATAGTAATGCCTCCAGAAGTTGCTTTATTGTAAAGGATTGTTTTATATATCCTAGATTTTTTGTTTCTGCATGCGAATTTGAGTATTATTCTTTCAAGGTTTGTGAATTGTGTTGGGATTTTTATGGGGATTACAATGAATACATAGATTGCTTTGGCAAGATTCTCATTTTTATTATGTTTTTTTCTACCTATCCATGAGCATGGGATATCATTCCATTTCTGATAGCTTCTTCAATTTCCTTCTTCAAGGACTTAAAATTCTTGTCATTCAAATCATTCACTTGTTTGATTAGAGTTACCCCAAGGTATTTTCTCTTATTTGTTGCTATTGTAAAGGGTGATGTTTCTCTGACTTTTTTTTCTCAGCCCATTTATCATTTGTGTATAGGAGGGCTACTAATTTTTTGGAGTTAATCTTGTATCCTGATACAGCACTGAAGGTGTTTATCAGTTGTAAGAGTTCTCTGGTAGAATTTTGGGGGTCAATTATGTAGACTCTCATATCTCTGTAAATAGCAAAAGTTTGAATTCTTCCTTTCCAATTTTTATCCCTTTTATATACTTTTGTTTTCTTTTTGCTCTAGCTAGAACTTCAAGTACTATATTGAGTAGATATGGGGAGAATGGAAAGCCTTGTCTTTTTTGTGATCATAGTGGAATCACTTTGAGTTTCTCTCCATTTAATTTGATGTTGGCTGTCAACTTGCTTTAAATTGCCTTTAATATGTTAAGTATGTTCCTTATATTTCTCATCTCTCCAGGGCCTTTTTCATGAAGGGGTGTTGGATTATGTCAGTGGCTTTTTCAGCATCTAATAAGATTATCATATTTTTTTTGTCTTTCAGTTTGTTTATATGATGGATTATGTTTACAGATTTTCATATGATGAACTATCCCTGCATCTATGGGATGAAGCCTATTGATCATGATTGCTGTGGATATTGTTCTGTATGATCTGAATGTATTGTTCTTATTTGGTTGATAAATAAAATGCTGATTGGCCAGTAGCCAGGCAGGAAGTATAGTGTAGGCAGGACAAGTAGAGAGGAGAATTCTGGGAACAGGAAGGCTGAGTTAGGAGTTGTCCATCAGACACAGAGGAAGCAAGATGTAAAAGTACCATTAAGCCACAAGTAATGTGGTAACTTACAGATTAATAGAAATGGGTTAATTTAAGATATAAGAACTAGATAGTAAGAAGCCTACCATGGCCATACAGTTTATAAATAATAAAAGTCTCTGTATGTTTACTTGGGTCCAAGTAGCTGCAGGGCTGGTAGATGAGAGATTTGTCCTGACCATGGGCCAGGTGGGACACAAGAAAACTCAACAACACATGATAGATGATTTTCTGATGTGTTCTTGGATCCAATTTGCCAATATTTCATTGAGTACTTTTGTATCAATATTCATCAGGGAGATTGGTCTGTAATTCTCTCTCTCTCTCTCTTTTTTGCATATTTGTGTCAGGGTAAATGTAGCCTCATAGAAAGAGTTTGGCAATGTTCCTTCTGTTTCTATTGTGTGGAACAATTTTAGGAGTATTGGTATTAGCTCTTTTTTGAATTCTGGTAGAATTCTGCACTGAAATCATCTGGTCCTGGGCTTATTTTTGGTTGGGAGGATTTTAATGACTGCTTCTATTTCCATAGGAGTTACAGGTCTATTTAAATTGCTTGTCTTGTCTTAATTTAATTTGGGTATGTGAAACCTATTCAGAAAACTGTCCATTTCTTTTAGATTTTCCAATTTTGTGGACTATAGGTTTTTGAGGTATGAACTGATGATTCTCTGAATTTTCTCATTGTCATGTCTGATTTTGTTAATTTGGATGATCTTTGTGTGTCTTTTAGTTAGTTAGGATAAGTGTTTGTCATCTTGTTGATTTTCTCAAAGAACCAACTATTTGTTTTCTTGATTCTTTGTACTGTTCTCTTTGTTTCTATTTTATTGATTTCAGCCCATAATTTGGTTATTTCCTGGCATCTACTTGTCCAAGGTGAGTTCACTTCTTTTTCTTCTGGAATGGATATTTTTACCAAATAAACCAAATAAAAAATTAAAAACTTATGTGGAAAAAATCTCTGACTTAATTTTGAAAGGAAAATTGAGACTTCGTCAATTAGTAGGAATAGACCCATCAGAAATTGTTGTACCTTTAACTAAAGAGGACATTGAAAAATTATGGACATAAAATGAACCTTGGCAAAGAGCTTGCAGTAATTTTTTGGGAGAAATTAACAACAAATATCCTAAAAGCAATAAAATTGATCTTATAAAGAGAGCTGATTGGATCTTGCCTCGAATTGTACTTGAAAAACCCATATCTGGAGTTCGGACATTTTATACAGATGCCAACAAACAAAGAAAGGATACAAATCAGAAAATTTAAGTAAAGTGGTTCAAAGTCCTTATAATTCAGTTCAAAAATCAGAATTGTATGCTATTCTGTTGGTATTAATGGATTTTTCAGAACCTCTCAATATAGTTACTGACTCTCAGTATGCTGAAAGAGTGGTATTACATATTGAGACTGCAGAATTTATCCCTGATGCTTCAGAATTAACTTCACTATTTATTCAATTACAAGATACAATCAGGGAAAGGAGTCATCCTTTTTATATAACTCACATCCAATCCCATACTGGTCTGCCAGGCCCTCTAGCACAAGGTGATGATGAGATTAATAAATTATTGATAGGAAACGTGCTGGAGGCCTCAGAATTTCATAAGAAACATCATGTCAATAGTAAAGGTTTAAAAAAGGATTTTTCCATAACCTGGCAACAAGCCAAGGAAATTATAAAGAAATGTCCTACTTGTTCCTTCTACAATCAGACACCATTACCAGCAGGATGTAATCCAAAGGGTACTCAGAGGAATGAAATCTGGCAGATGGATGTGTTTCACTTTGCAGAATTTGGGAAATTGAATATGTACACCATACTATCGATACTTATTCAGGATTTCAATGGGCAACTGCTTTGAGTTCTGAAAAAGCTGATTCTGTAACCACTCATTTGCTAGAAGTTATGGCCATCATGGGTATACCTGCACAAATTAAAACTGACAATGCTCCAGCATATGTCTCTATTAAAATGAAACAGTTTTTTGCTTATTATGATATAAAACACATTACAGGTATACCACATAATCCTACAGGCCAAGCAGTTATAGAAAGATCCAACAGAAATCTAAAGGACATGATAAATAAACAGAAAGGGGTAACAAAAACCCCCAGAAATAGACTGCACAATGCTCTATTAACTTTGAATTTTCTCAGTGCTAATGAGAAAGGAACAACAGCTGCAGAGAGACATTGGTTAATAGAAAAAACAACAGAATTAAATCAGCCTATATACTTTAAGGATGTGCTGACCTCAGAATGGAAACCAGGGTATGTGTTACGTTGGGGACGAGGTTTTGCTTTTGTTTCTGCAGGAGAAGATAAGCTGTGGGTACCATCAAAACTGATAAAGGTTCGATTTGAACAAGAGAGACCTCTTAATTAGAAGAGGTGATAGTTCATCAACCAACATGACCATCCAGTTTAAACTCACTTATACCATTAATACATGCCTTTTCATTTAATCAGATGTAACTTGCCAAAAGGGGACCTCCCCAAATTTAGTCTTGGGGAAGGGTTTTTGTTTTTGTCTTTTAGGAGAATGAAGGCTAAGGAATCTGAAGAACACTGGACAAATGAGACAACTGAAGAAAAAGGACAAATCATCTGTCCCAGGAAAAAAGAGTAAAATGGCCTATTGGTATATCATCTACAAAATTTCATAAATCTTCCTAAATGTTTGTTTCTGCTCTTCTCTAAAAAAATTAATACTCTTAGTCTTCTTGTAGTCCCAGTTCAATTAAAGCTTCACACGCCTTTAATCTCAATACCAACCATAGAAGACCTGGAGGTCTGTACAAACAGGCAGTGACGGGGAGGTCATGTGGCTGGGTTTACAACCAATGAGAGAGGAGAACAGAAAGTTTTTAAATAGACAGGACGCAGAGAAGTAGGTCTCTTGCGGAGAGGAAGAATGGCAGAAGCAGTGAAGGGTAAGGTTTTCCATTCTTGCTCTGACCTCGTGGTTTTTTAACTCTGCAATCAGTTCTGTGTTTCTTATTTAACAAGCCGGATACATCTACATTTGGCACCCTACGTGGGGCAAGAATTCATTAAAAAACCGCTTGCCTTGGCAGTGGGTCTGGCTTCCTGCCTGGGCGGGCCCGGCTCCCTAGCTCCGACTTCGCCCGGCCTAACCCGGGCCTAGCTCAGTTTAGGACTCAGGCCCAACCTACCTTAGCTACAAGTGGTTACCGCTGCAGCTGGAGTTACTTACTTAAAAAGCCCTACTACGAACAACTCAGGCCTGCGGGAGCTACCAGTAATTGCAGGAGCTACACGCAACTGCAGATAGGCTGCTTTTAGCTAAAACGCCAGCACACGTGGTCAGTCGGAGCTTAAGGAAGCCAGAGCCCAGGCTCTACTTGGCTCAGACGGGAACATTGAAGTGGTTGGATTCAAGCTTTTAGCCAGAACATAGCTACGCTTTCTCTCTCTCTCTCTCTCTCTCTCTCTCTCTCACACACACACACACACACACACACACACACACACACACACACTGAGAGCATTTTAAGGCAATAGTTTGAAGTCTATACCCTATTAAATTATAAAATTCAGGTAGTGATCAAATTTCTAGATGCCAGGACACCTGATGTAAACCAGGAAAAGATCAATAACCTAAGGAGACTCAACAAGAGAGATTATACTTTTAAAGAAAGTCTTCTTTCATTCACGAAGCTTCTTATGAAGCAGAGAACATTATAGAAATCCATTAATGATCAAAATACAGAGCAAAACTAAAAATGTGTACTCCTCCTTAGTGGATAAGTCTAAAAACACCTCAAAAACAAAACAAAATAAAACAAAAAAACAAGTATCATTGTTGAATAGCAATGCACAGTGATTATAAGAACCTAAATAAATTTTTCTGTAGTTGTGGATCCCGCATGCCTGCTTGGAGACATTTAATAAGATTGAAACTTTTAATAAAAGATTAATTTTAATTAAAAAAGGAACCTAAGTAAGACCACACAATGACAATATTAGTTGGCACGCCAAAGTAAATGGGGGGAAAATACAAGGATAAATGCAGAGATGAAGAGCCACAGGTTACTAAATGGGAGCCATCTGTCTTCTCCAAAGAGGAGCTTCCTGATAGGTTAATAAATCTCAAGTGGTCAAGTATAAACGCATGTACATGTGAAGAACACAACATGCACACAGCAGGGTGTATGTGTGTGTGTGTGTGTGTGTGTGTGTGTGTGTGTATTTGAGTCTTATGTCCATGTGTGAGAAAATATTTATTAATAAAGCACTCAGGAATTTGAGGAATGAATGAACACAGATGGAGAAAAAGGAGAGAAAATATGGGTGAAATGTTCTTATATTCTGATAAAAACTATAAATACAATTATTTTAAAATTGTTTCTAAATGAAATGTCTTTCCTTTGTCAAATTATTTAGTTTGTAGCCACACTTTGATAACATATTTATAGTAAAAGCTCTCTACAAAAGTGAAAAAAAAATCAGATGTATTACATTTACTGTTATAATCCTTCTTAACTACTTTTGTTTGTTTATTTTGTGGGTGGGTGGGTGGGTGGGTGATGAGTGGCAGAGATTTTGTTTTGTTTTTTGTAAGAAGACAATCCACAGAACTCTATATAAAGATTAAGAACTCCAGACAACTACAGAATCCTGAGAGTAGGAAGAAATAGTCTTTGCTTGGAAGGTGCATGAATTGATTATCCATAAACAAGTGGTCATCTATGAAATCAGATGAAACAAGTAACAGACAGACTGACATCTTGTATTTGTATATTTAGAAGTGAGTATCTGTTAGTGCAACAACAAAGTAAAAGAGGCCAAAGTCCATGGATCGAAGAGAAAGTAAGGTTGGGGTGGTTGCTAACATGGGCTAAAGGCAATAAAAAGGGGAAAATGATGTAACTGTATTTTAAGTCTGAAGATAAAAATATTTTTAAAATGAATTTATACTGCTTTGTTATGCATATTGTTATCAATATTGTACAGAAACAATTAATAATAAAGTTACATAAAATAAAACATAAAATTTCCAGTCCTATGAAAACAGAAGTAGTCCTATATTGGATTATACACATGAACATATTTAAAAAAAATTTTGTATCGTGCTCAAAGGCAGTTGTAATTTTTGATCATAGTTTCTTGAAGTTAAGGTCAGAGGAGTAAAATGATAGAATCCTCTTGAGATAAACCTCATGAATGAAAGACATTTGACTAAGTTCTGGCAGAAAATAAGACTGGTTAATAATCATTTACAATGCCAGAAATCCAATAAGTTTTGTTTCTTTACATGGAGAGAAAAATCAGAAAATATTATATATTTTAACATTTTACAAATCTTTCAACCTAGAAAACCTAAATTTTTATAAAACATTCCTTTTAAAGAATATATTACTTATATCTTACTTAAAATTATGATACACACAATTAAAATAAATATGAATTTACTTATACCAGTTCATTCATGTTGACAATATTTATATTCAATTAATCTTTATTATAGTCATTTCACCAAAAACATTCATATATTTCAAAATCAAATATTATTTACTTTAGTAGTAATATACATACTTAGTATATATTTATACATAATATAATACTATGTCAATATTTATTACTATATTTCCTTTAACAGTAACATATATGTATAATATGTTATATATATTACATATTTTACTATTATATATATATATATATATATATATATATATATATATATATATATATATAAACTACTAATGGAAATCATAATTATTTAATACAGCCATATGTAATATATGTAAAAAACAACAGTTATTTAAGAAATTATAAACTTTGGGCCCAGCAAGATTGGTCATCAGGTAAGGGAAGAGTACTTGCAACCAAGCATGAAGACCTGAATTTGATTCTTTACACCCACATGGTAGAAGGAGAGATTCCTAACAGTTGTCCTTCCACACATAAGCTGTTTCACAAACACACACACACACACACACACACACACACACACACACACACACACACTTACAAATAAAGCATTTAATAATGTTTTAACTCTTATGTCATATGATTAGCAAGTTTTAAGTAATTCATACTGAACTTGTTATCAGTGAGCATCCAGATATATTTTAACCATAACTTATTAGCAAATTAAAGATAAAGATTTCTTTTATATTTAGAAACAGTAGCTTCAGCAGCAAAAATATATTTGATGCATTATTTCTTTATATTATATATTATCTTTGTTATATTGTAATTTTTTCATGGAAAAATTCAAATATATATATATATATATCATGTACAAAAAGAGTTTTAGTTTCCAGTACCATCATGCACTACAAGACATTTTCAACACCACAAATACAATGGTTTCTCATGACTTTATAGTATGTAGGAATTTCCTATTAGTGTCATCTTAAACCTAAAGTCATCATTACATGCTATCAAACAGTAATATGAGGCACTAACATAACTTAATCACCTACAGTGCTAAGGGTGTAACATTATTTGCATATACCTATATATAGTATATAATAGTTGCCAATAATAGTGAATAGAATGACTTGATTTTGCATTTTAGTATACTGTCTCTACTCTTTACTGTACAGTTTATATATATTTTGTACATATTTTCTACACATTTCCTATCTATATATTTTTAAATATACACATTTTCTATACATTTGCTGTAGAACTTGTCAGCAGCATCTTTATCTGTTTCATGAATTCCTTTCCTATTGATTAAATCATTTTCTGTAGTTTTTGATATAATATTTTATTTATAATGACTTTTAATCATATGAAATCACTGACTTATGAACAATAGGCCAGGAAGACTCAATGAGAAAGATCAAAAATGTTATTTATGATTAACTGTGTGTATGCAAAGGGTACACAAGTTATTAATTACTTTTATGTTTGTTGTGATGAAGTAGCATTAAGAAAAGCGATTTATAAAAGAAAATTAATTTTGAACTATGGTTCCAGGGTCCTGGAATCCATAATATATGGGAAGGTTCAGTATGCTGTTAGACAAAGTGGGATAGCTGACCATACCTTTATCCGTACTGTAAGTAGAGAGAAAAAGCAGGAAGTGGGCCATGCCTATAAATACTCAAATCCTTCCCCACAGTGATATACTTCCTTCAGCAAAGCTTTATCTCTTAGGGGTTCCATAACTTCTGCAATAGCACTGCCAATAGGTGAACAGGTATTCCAATACATGAGCCTGGGGTCACTCATTCTAACTACCATAAGAAATAAAATAATTTAACTATAAGTTCAGTGATAATAAAAACATTTTTTTAAAAAGAAGCAGTCTTCACTGTTCATATAATTGTACACATGGTATTTGACTTAAGAGTCTTAATGTGTAATTTATAACTGTATTTTATTTTTTAAAAGATTTATTTATTTATTATGTATACAGTGTTCTGTCTGCACACGTGCACGCATGCCCGCAGGCCAGAAGAGGGTGCCAGATCTCATTACAGGTGGTTGTCAGCCACCATGTGGTTGCTGGGAATTGAACTCAGGACCTCTGGAAGAGCAGCCAGTGTTCTTAACCTCTGAGCCATCTCTCCAGCCCCATAACTGTATTTTAAATATATCGAAATAATATTGGGGCCCGAATTAACTTTTATGCAATAATAATGAAAATAAATATCAAAACCATTTTATGGAGGCAGAAAAATTAAAGATATTTCACCAATGCATTTTAATTATTAAGCATGATAAACAAACACCACAAACCAACCAAACAGCATACTACATGCTTTAAATGTGGACTAAAACAGCAAATGAGAGGACAGCATTAAAATTTAACAGAGACACACATACAGAGAGTAGCATCTGTACTGCTGAAGGAGCTACTCCAAAGAGTAAGATGTTCTACATGAAACTTCTTAAAAGCAGTGCAAATAATAGGGGAATATATCTTATAGAATATAATACATTAACAAATATACTTGTTTAGCTGTATAGTGGAACCAGGATGTGGCATATTTCTAGCTATAATAAGTTGTTTCTTTTCTATAGAAATGTATTCACTTGAGGGGTGGGGATCAGACTGAAAGTGTGTGTCGTGGTATGAATATAGCAAATAACAGGAATCTATTTACCCACTCATCTGTGTAGGCCCTGAGTATTAACCCAGGGTTTTCAGCCTTAGTGTTCAAGACATGCTGAGCCACCTTGCTAGCCCTCAATACAGGTTTTTATAAACATGAAGGTCTGAAAGTTTTTGGAAATTGTCCTGATTTACTTCCTTATAGTGCGATTAATCCTGACCAAATGTAACATTGGAAGGAAAGAATTTATTAGATTTACAGATTATAGTTCTTCATCACTGGAAGCCAGAACATGATCTCATGACAGGAACCTGGAGGCAGGACATGAAGTAGAAACAATGGAGGGATGCTGCTCATTAGCTTTCACTCCCTCGTTCATTCAGTTTACTTTCTCATACAACTCAAGACTATCTGCCTAGGGGTGCTACCATCTACAGGACCAAGGTCTCTTGTTTCAGTGATTGAACAGGAAAATGTCCCACAGACCGCCCAATGATATTCACTCTTCCTAGGTTTCTCTAGTACATGTCAAGTTGCCAAAAATAAACAGCACAAAAATTCATTCACAACAGTCTCAGTTTCCACTTAATATATAATCAGAGTGTCCTAAATTACGATGCCAACTATGAAACTTGTACAAATTTCAGGAAAAATAGGGGAACCAGTAAATTATATGCTTGACATTCACTGAATTTATAAACATTTTATTCACTGGTGGATAGACCGCTTCATTAGAGGAATGCAATCAAAGGAGTTTGAGAGCCTTCATAACCACTGTAAATAATCACAGTGTTTGGATTGCTATCAGCTGGCCTTGCGTGGATTATTTTCCTTCTCAGTCGCACATAAGCAATTTGCTTCAATGGTTTTTACTTAGTAAACAAAAGTATTAACTTCCTAGAACCTTTTTTTGCTTCAAAATCATGTTATCTGATGTTTATTATTGTGTATTACATTTTTATACTCTCTACATGTGATTTACAGAAGCTTGAGAAACACATACATAGTAGGATGGAGATCAAATTTGTATTTTAGCTTATAATTATTTGTTACCAACTTGCTTAAATAACTGTGGTGGTATTGTGTTCCCCATAATATGTGCATCCTAATAAACTTATCTGGGGTCAGAGAACAGAACAGCCACTAGATACAGAGGCTAGAAAATGGTGGCACACACACCTTTAATCCTAGCATTCCAGAGGCAGAGATCCGCCTGGATCTCAGTGAGTTCAAGGCCACACTGGAAACAGCCAAGCATGGTGACTAATGCTTTTAATCCCAGGAAGTGATGGCAGAAAGCAGGTATTTAAGGTGTGAGGATTAGGAACTAGAGCGTGGTTAAGCTTTTAGGCTTTTGAGCAGCAGTTCAGCCATTTGGATGAGGACACAGAGGCTTCCAGTCTAAGGAAACAGGATCAGCTGAGGAACTGGTTAGGTGAGGTGGATGTGCCTTATTCTGCTTCTCTGATCTTCCAGCATTCACCCCAATAACTGGCCTCATGTTTGATTTTATTAATTAGAACTTTTAAGATTTGTGCTACATAACTTCTTTGTTTGGTTGGTTTTTGAGACAGCGTTTCTCTGTGTAGTTTTGGTGCCTGTCCTGAAATTCACTCTGTAGACCAGGTTAGCCTTGAACTCACAGAGATCCACCTGGCTCTGCCTCAAGAGTGCTGGGATTAAAGGCTTGTGCCACCACTGCCCAGCAATAACTTTTTTTAATGCTTCAGTTACTATGCCATTTTTTTTTTTAAAAAGGCTTTTCCTAACCTTTAAGTTTAATCTTGGTTATTATATAGTATTGTGGTTCCATGTGAATTTTACATATATTTATTGGCTGTTCACATTTTATTGTGAAGAATTCTCACTGTTTCTCTACTTTGTTACTAAAAATTCTAAAGATAAATAGAATTAAATGTTTGCTATTCCATCTCCAGTATTTATTAATTTGCAAGATTTAAACAATGTTCATCTGTTGAAGGGAAAAAAGGAAGGAGAAGAAATAGAAGAAAGAAAATTTAAGAAAATACAAATGAGTAGCTTTACCATATATAATGCCAAAGACCACATAAAATATTAAATGACTACCAATAGATGCATGAATAATAAAAATGTGATGTACTTATATAATGAAATATTATTCAGCTGTGAAGGAAAATGAAATTCCATTTCAGTGCCGAGAGAGTCTAAATTGAAAGTCACTATTAAATCCCTCCTCTTGGAGCTTATGAAACGATTTGGAAGGGCAGGAGGAGATCGTAAGAGTCAGAGAGGATGAAGAACTTCAGGAGAAAATGACCCACTGAATCAACTAAGCAGGAATCACATGGGATCACAGAGACTGAAGAGACAAGCACAGGGCCTACAGGGTGTAGCTGGAAGATTTCCTGTGTCCCAGCCTCCTAGTGGTCAGGACAAATCTCTTCCACTGTGTCCCCCAAGTAAACAAAGAGAGGTTTATATTAATTATAACTGCTCAGCCATTAGCTCAGGCCTACCCCTGCTAGCTCTTACACTTAAACTCAGCCCATTTCTGTTAATCTACATGTTGCCACATGTCCCATGTATGTCATTACATGCTTCTCCCTGGACATCAGGCTGGCATCTCCTCACTCAGCCTTCCTCTTCCCAGAATTATCCTTGTCTGCTTATCCTACCTATACTTCCTGCCTGGCTACTGGCCAATCAGCATTTTATTTATCAACTAATCAGAGCAACACATATTCACAGCATACAGAACATCCCACAGCACAGGGGTTTTTATCATGTCCTCTGAATAGATGTTATGGCTCTTAGCTATTTTTGTGGGACCCCTAACAGTAGGAGCAGGCGTGTCTCTGATTCTTTGGCCTGCTCTCAGGACTCTTTCCTCCTCTTGAGTTGCTTTTTCCAGACTCATTATGAGGGCTGTTGTCCTGTCTGATTATATCTTGTTTTGTCATGTTTGGTTTCTGTCTCTTGGAGGCCTCTTTCTTCTAAAGAAGAGGCTAAAGAGGAAAAAGGAGATGGGGGAATTTTGAGGAGTATGTATGTGTATTTGACAATTTGAGGGAATGATGGCTGGTATGTATTATATAAAAGAAAGATCTATTTTCCATAAAAATGGAAAATAAAATTATGAAAACCACATATAAATAGATAAAACTCTAAACTCTCAGTCTGACTGGGGTAACAAAACCCCAGAAAAACAAACATCTGAGGCTTTCTCTCATCTGTGGATATTCGTATTGGATATTTAGAAATGATTGTTTCACTTGGAATTCATACACAGGACAACAAATTTCCCAGGATTCATAGGGGGTGTGCAGGCTTTCAAGGTAAGGAAGATGTAATACAGTGGTATGAAATAGTAAACCATATTGGAGAAGGAAGCATTAAATGAGTTGGGGAATGGGAGAGCAGCATAGACAAGGGAATATGGGAAGGATAACTAACACTGATAAACACTGGAAAATTCAAATGAAAAATTATTACTGCAGAAGATTTGTAAAATATAATACATTTATGTATTTTACTTTAAAGTTTCTCTCTCTCTCTCTCTCTCTCTCTCTCTCTCTCTCTCTCTCTCTCTCTCTCTCTCTCTCTCTCTCTCTCTCTCTCTCTGTGTGTGTGTGTGTGTGTGTGTGTGTGTGTGTGTGTGTGTTTAGAGACTTTAAATGAAATTACCTATAACTGTGCATAATTACCTTAGTAGTCACCACAGGCTAAAAACAATAATTCTAATGTTAGGAATTGTTTGTTTCTATTAGTTTTGTTGGCCACTAAGGTAACAAAACCCCCCACCTCTAAAATGCCACCTACTATCACCTTTGTTTTTTGTTTCAAGAACTTGGTTAAGACCCTATTGCTGAAGACATAACACACATGATTCATAAACCAGGGAGAATCTAGCTGATGTTGACTGGAAACTTTACTCTTATTGGATAAATTTCACACTATATTGCTGGGAGGTCCTATGAATACTAACAGAAAAGTAATCATTAATCTTAGACAACTTTTCAATCTGTGATCTAGAATAATTATATGCCTGGCAAGTTGCACCCACTTTTTCAATAGTTGTAGACTACAATTACAAATGTCATAGAAATAACCAAGCACCTTCTCATTGAATTGAAGGCCCTCTCCACAATTTGAAACCCATATTTGGCAGAGTTATTATGCTCAAAAGCCTGAGTCTATCCAGGTAATGAGCCCAAAGAATAAATTATTGCTATAATTCTGCTAAATGAAGATAGTGTTAAACCTACACCTACCTTCTAACACCTATAGATTAGTGCATCTCTCAGATAACATCAGAGAAAGTTCCTTTTGCTTTGAGTCGTGACTAACTCTTATGATTAAGGTGCTCCTTAATAAGAAGAGGAAGTGCTCACTTTTTTTGTTTGTTTTTGTTTTTTTGTTATTCAAGATAGAGTTTCTCAGTGTAACAGCTCTGGCTGTCTTGGAACTTGTTCTATAGACCAGGCTGGCCTAGAACTCACAAAGATCTGCCTGCCTCTTCCTCCCAAGTGCTGGGATTACAGGCATACACCACTACCACCCAGCTAAGTGCTCACTTTTAACTGATACAGCTATATCACAACTCTTTTTTCCAATGACCAGGGGTCATTATGGAAGAGGGGACAGATGTATTGATAGAGCCTGGTACAATGGAGGATTTCAGTGAAAAAAAAAAAGTTTTTGTTGTTGTTGCTATTTGTTTTTTTGTGTGTTCATTTGTACACAACAAGCCAGTAGCATATATGAATTGAAGGCAGTTGTGACAACCATACCTAAGACCTATACATGTTCAATTTGCTCAAAATTCACTATGGATGCTGGGGACAGAGTTGCACACATAGCCTAGGAGCTATAGGTAATTGATAACTGCTGGAAAAGGAAGAGTTAGTTTTCTTTTCTTTCTTTCTTTCTTTTTTTTGGGGGGGGGTTATTTGTTGTTGTTGTTGTTTGAGACAGGTTTTCTCTGTCTACCTTTGCTCCTTTCCTGGATCTAGCTCTGTAGACCAGGCTGGCCTTGAACTCAGAGATCTGCATGCCTCTGCCTCCTGAGTTCTGGGATTAAAGGCATGCTCCACCATTGCCTGCCTGGCCAGAGTTAGTTTTCTTTAATGGTGTAGGCTCTATTAGGTATAACACAGTCTGGTTAATTGCCTCATACATAAGAGTTTATAACCATCACTAATTACACTTAATTTACTGAGAAAAATAGTAAGTGTACAAATTTAGGAGTTTATGTACAGGGACAACAATTTGGGAGAAGATGGGTCAGGTAATAGATATGGTCAAATATGTATGGTAGTCTAGAGGATTAATTAAAAATGTTTAAAAAATTATGTCTATAAGAATTGTCTTTTCCTTTCATTTCCTATCTGCTGATGCACAATGAAGGAAATTTAGTATAACTTCAATAAATTACAAATTAATTTTATATATATAATAGAGCAGGTAAAGTTCATCTCATGAACCATGTCAATTCAGTCTTATATGCCTCTCTTTCTCATGCACAGCAAAAATACATCAACTATACTCTTGTTTTTACCATACTTTCAGTGACCAATATGTCACATTGTTGTCCTTGAAGACATTGACTATGTCCACTGGTGGGCAGCACTAAGGAACTGGAAAGACAAGTAGATGAAGCCATGTTTAGCACAAGAAAGAACACAGCCTTATAGATACTTTAGTTATAATCTTATATAAACATTCAAGATTTTTTACCCCTAACAACCATAATTTTAACTTTTTTTTTTTCATTTTTAAAAGTCACTTATGCTTCTGGCATTTGTAGAAGCCTAAATGGGAAACTCAACACACCTGGAATATTAAATACCAACCTTTTCCATTTTTCCTTCTTTGTTCTCTTTTATTTTCTAGATTGTAGTATCGTTTCTCCCCTTCCATTCCTCTCTCCAAACACTCCAATATATCACACCTTTTATTTTCAAATTCAAGTCCTCTTTTTTATTAATTGATGCTTAAACGTAAATATTGCCCTTAATACTAAGTGTATTTTTGGAACTATAGAATCTGTTTCTGGCAATCAGGAAAGTATAAAAACTGGATTTTCTTTGAATATATAATTACATATTTCTGTTTGTTTGTTTATTTGTTTGTTTTTTAAGACAGGGTTTCTCCATGTAGTTTTGATGCCTGTCCTGAATCTCGCTGTGTAGACCAGGCTGGCCTCAAACTCACAGAGATCTGCATGGCTCTGCCTCCCGAGTGCAGGGATTAAAGGCGTGTCATAACCACCTGGCATATACATGTTTTGTGAAGTCATTTTATTTCCTTCATAATTGTCCATGGCTTTTCCATGCATTTTTCAAGTTTTACCTTCTTTGTGAAGCAACCTAGATGTGAAACTGTCAAGCTGATTAAGTTAAATAAAGATATATATTAAGAGAAAGTTCAAAAATAAATAAAGAACAAGTAAAACTTTTATGGAAACCATATTTGATGTGGAGCCAGAAATATTATAGTACATAATGTTTTCTGAAGTGTTATGATTTGGACCTTCAATCAAATATACAGAGCTTGGCATGAGTATATAAGAATAGCATCTTCACAAAATCTGTGCACATCTAAAAATAAATTTAGAGGATTTAGTTCCAGAAATGAATATAATATAATTTTCTTAAGATGAGGGAATTTTTAAGTAACAATATAGACACTAATAGCTTGGAAAAATATGTTGAGAAAGATAGAGTGATCAAAAGCTTCTTATTAAAATTGTTAATAAATTACTAATTTATTGGGCATATTAATTAATGCCAATATTGGCATATTGGCAAATTAGTAATTTATTAGCAAAGCATGAGAAGGAATACTTCATTGATTATTAGAAGGCTTATATCACAAACACTGGTAGCACTAATTTCATCTTGTTTTTCAATCAACAATCTTAAGTAATAAACTTTCACTCATTTTGGAGATAACATGCATTATTTGTGGAAATTAAGAGAGTATTGGTTTCTGGTTCTTTTAGAAATTATAAAAACTTCCACTAACACATTAAACCAATGTGATGAATTTAAATAATTTTTCTTTCTTCATAAAACATATAAGAAATAATAGAGAAAGAATAAAAAAGAAAACTAATTTTAAAAGTAAAGGTAAGAATAACCCTAAATACATAATTATATACAAGAATGCATATATACTTAAGCGGCTTTAAAACTAAAATGTCAGAAAATCTATATGGGCACAACATCAGGATATGAGATTGTGTGTACAATGTGGGGAAAGCATGTCTAGAAAATGGCCTCAGCTAATGGTCTTCTATAGAACTAATTTATTTTGTAACATGAATTCTGATATTCTCCCTGCTCTTGCTAACAGCCTTTTTCAAATAAGGTTTATAACCAGAATTACTGGATACCATGAATTTTGGGCCTATATTCTCAATTGTAAAAATGTACTAATTGCAATAATGGTTGTCTTACCATAAACCATAAATCTACATTTTTTTTCAGAAAATGAGTATCTTAGAAAATAGGAGGCAAGAATATAAACAGGAGATTGCTGTTTGAAGAATAAAACTCACAATGTAAGGTGCAATGTGAAATTGGATAGGAAGGATCCTGTAGTCAGTGCTGGACAGCATTTGATATTGAAACCAGTAACAGATTTAAAGTCAGCACCAGGTTCCATGAGACTTACTATGATAATAAGTGATTGTCTTAAAAGATTTCTCTGATACCCTGACTGGAATTTACACATGCAATGTGTAACTAAAACATATGGTAAAGACTGTAGTGTCCCTCAGACAATAAACAGCATATATACGTTTTACTATTCTCTAAGATAAAAAATGCTTCGATGTAGCTCAGTTAGTGTAGTGCTTTCCTTGGATGCACAAATTCCTGAGTTCTGACCTCAGAAGCACGTAATCTCTTCATTTAGGAGGTAGAAACAGGAGGATCAGGAGATCAAGTTCATCTTTAGCTCTGTGGTAGTTTTTAGGACAACCTTTGCATTTTGAGAGACTGTCTCCAAAAACATATACCTAAAACATAGTGCCTTTGGAAAAATCCTTCAGAACAATTTCAGGATAAAACAATAACTTCTTGGGCAGCATTAGTTACTAGGTGTCAGTGCTTATTCGTAGAATATTAATAACTTCATAGTTCAGATGTTAATTCTATCTCATGAAGTGGACTTTAAATCCAATAAAAAAAGTGGTTGGGTGCTCCCATAATATTTGTGTACCTGTATACATTGCAGATATATTGTTGTTGTAAGTCAAAGTCTTGGATCTGGATGATATTGATGATTATCTTCCTCCTCCAGTATTGTGCAAACTACCTCCCATCTCCGGGAACATTCGTCAGTACGGGTGAATCATATATTTGGGATCCAGCTCAATTTCTTCATATCATGACATGAAGTAAGTGGCACTTTCAAGCAACAGGATCTTATTTTCTTATTGTGGGTGTAACAAATATCCCTGGCAATATCTATGATATTTTTGAAGTCTATGGGTTACCTTTAACCAAGGACTCAACAATATATAACACATTCTTGGCCCTGGAGGCATTATTTAGTGGCATAGGATTTTTAGTGTGATTCCATTTCAATTCCTTTTGTATATGTGCATATATGTTTGGTTTCTACAATAGTAGATTTCCATATTTCCTTTCAAAAGGACTTTTGTGTTCTTTGTCCCTCCCCATATTCTGTAAGAGACCTAAATGCTGGAGGGGAGCAAAGGTAAAAATGCCCCCCTTAGGTTCCAGTCAAATGTGGTGGCTATTGAGATTCTAGCAGAGAGACGTTCTTTGGGGTAGAGGTGGACTCACAAAGAAATGGAGGTGGATTCAAAGGCAGAAGGGTAGAGCTAGTCAGATGTGTCTTCACCAGGAGGCAGAGTTCCAAAGGGGACAGAGGTGGGCTCAGAGAAGGGGTAGCAGTGGGGGTGGGGCTCAAATAGTTAGGCTGAAGCAGGCATAAGTCTAAAGAGACAAAAATGGAGAATGAGAAGGAGGATAAGGGTGTTTTACCTGAGACCTAGCCAAGTGTTGTGACTGTGAATTACTAGTAGAGAATTGTATTGCTATGACAAAACAAAATGACCATGACAAACTGGACAAGAAAGCATTTAACCTGAAAGTTCAGGAGCATGTCAATAGGCAGACAGTCATGGGGCTGGGGAAGTAGCTGAGAGAAGTAGCCATTAACACGAGGCTGATAGAACTTCCCGGGAATCCCCTAAGGTCTTTGAGATCTCAAAGCTTGCTGCCTGTTACAGAACTCCTAAAAGAACGCCACACCTCATAATCCTGCTCAAACAGCCCCATCAAGTGGAGACCAAACATTTAAATATATGAGCCTATGAGGGCCATTCTCATTCAGACCTCCCAAAAGGGTGGCTACAAAAGTAATGGATGTGGCCTACAAGGAATGGGCTAATGGAAGAAAGGGGAAGAGTAGAAGAGCTGGGACCCTCTTACTCTTATTTTTAGTATATCCACTGATACATGCTAACAAACTGTAAATAATGTTTAAGATATGAAAAACATTAGACTTTTACTCCTTTGTCCAGAAAATTGATTTCCCTGCTCCTAGATACATAAGCAAGTCTACATTTATAGGTAAAGCCCCATAATTCTCTAATTATCAGACATGTTGTCTAATGATATCTTTAACAAAAGGTATATGTAGATACCTTAAGATAGGTGAAATATTAATATGAAGAAATGACAAGTGTGTAGTTAGAGTTTTCCTGTCTGGCCCAGTCAGGACAAATCTCTCTTACCCGCCAGTCCCACAGTCACTCAGACCCAACCAAGAAAGCACACAGAAACTTACATTGTTTACAAACTGTATGGCTGTGGCAGGCTTCTTGTTATCTACTTTTTCTATCTTAAATTAACCCATTTCTGTTAGTCTATACTTTGCCACATGGCTTGTGGCTTACCAGTGTCTTTACATGTTGCTTTTCATGGCGGCGGCTGGCAGTGTCTCTCTCCAGCCTTATACTTCCCAGAATCCTCTTCTCTCTTGTCCCGCCTATACTTCCTGCCTGGCCACTGGCCAATCAGAACTTTATTTACACGGAGCGATATCCACAGCACTTCCCCTTTTCTTTTTTTTTTTTTAAGGAAGGTTTTAACTTTTACATAGTACAATTACATATAACAAAACAATTATCAAGCAAGAATTACAGTTACATTATTAAAGAAGATATCCTATCTATCTTATAGTTGTGAGTCTAAAGTTTTATATCTAACTTATCTTATATCATAACTGAGGAAATTATAACTATCTAGTCTTCAACCACATCAAAGACCTCAGAAGGATATAATATTACCTGAGAACCGGGAGAAGGATGTAAGCATTTTTCAGGAGTCTTGCAAGAGTAGACAGAGACAGCTGGCAGCCTGGACAGTCACCTAATGTTCCTTTGTAAAGTTGGGGCATTTGTCTTCAGCCGACAGGGCTAGAGTCTCTTGGTCACTTCTCTCGGTGTCTTGTAGAATGTCTGGCAGTTTCCTCTGTGAAGCAGGAACCTGAAGGACCATTTTGCCAAGCAAAGTTCAGTGGTCACCTTTCTATGGGTCCTGCATGTCCAGTTGATCGAGCAGTCCAGGCATGAACAGTTTCTTGTCCAAATGGCTATTTTTGTCAAGGTGAAGATAAACTCCATATGAAGTGTCTTCAATGCCCATCCTCCTCTCTGAAGTAAAACAGTGTTGCCAGGAGCAGACATGTCTCACTGTCCAGAAAGTCTAAATTTTAAAAAATATTTTAAATGCCATATTCTGTAGACCTTTGAAGTGTTTGAAGAGTACCTGTCTATCTGAAATATCTCTGTGTATACCTAGAAGGCTTAACTAACATGGCTATGAGTATGATTATCATAGATGACTAATTATTAATCTATTTTTAATTATCCATTTCAATTTAAAATGAGCTATAAACATAATACCTTAAACACGATTAGAAATATACACACAGTATAACAAAATTAACTTTAAGTTTGTATCAATAAACTAAAATCTATACCAGTGTAAAACATTTTAAACAAGTTGTTGCTCTTTAGAAGTAAGTTCCTTAATCTACCCTTTCATCCTATTATATCTGTATCATATCCCCTTTTCTTCTATAGAAAGAGATCTCATTTATAATCAAACTGCTTTAAATAAAAATATTGGGTTTTTTTTTGTTCCACACCAGAGGGCTCTTCTGATTTGGGACATAAGAATCTCTTATCCTTTTTTTTTAGCAGTATGTCTGGGTTTAGAGAAGGAGTGAGCCAATTCCATCTCCAAAGCCAGATTGATAATTTTGGGAATGTGGGCGTAGTTTCTCTTACTACTTCCTGCTGAAGGGGGACGCTGTATCTTATGGGGACACAATGAAAATTTTAGGATTATGGAGTAGTCCATTAGGGTGAATCACTGAGCCAGTTGCCTTGAAAGCATTCTGGATGTTGGATCATCTGGGCCATGGTGTCATCAGAGACCTTTCAGGTGGTCTTGGCTGATCAAACCTGATGTATCTTAATCTGGAACAAATCCATAGCCTCTGGCTTTCTGTGGAAACAAAAGCAGAAACTCTTTTCCAAAGCAACATATCCTTATATCCAAATTTTGAAGTCAAGGTACCTTTAAATTTTACATATTTATTTAACTCAACAGCTTTTACGATCAAATCTTTTTTTGCAGTTAAAAGTCCCAAAGACAAGACAAACCAGATTCTCTGTGCAATACCCATCTTTGTAAGATTGAAACATCTCTGTGGCTGCTGGCTCCACCCACCTCAGCTTCCCAACATGGCGGTGGTTCAGTTTACCACCAGCTCTGTGTCTGGAGCCATGTGTACCATCAACTATCAGAAGCAGTTCTATCAAAGCAGCACATAGCCCAGAAATCTTTTTTTTTTTTTTTTTAACTAGCAAAGACTAAATCCACCACGCAGCAGAGTAAAGTGCCGCTTGTAGACTCCTCATTCCCGCCACACTGCAGGTCAGACGCACACGCCAGAAACCCGCCATAGTAGCTCAAACCGGCAGGCTGCTACTAACTTGAGAGAGACAACTAGGAAGCTGTTTTTAGCTCTGTTTTAGAATCTTTTTTCTCAGGTTTTAGGTGGAAATTCTTGCCAACAGGTTGGACGCCATTTGTAGTTAGAGTTTTCCTGCCTGGCCCAGTCAGGACAAATCTCTCTTACCCGCCAGTCCCACAGTCACTCAGACCCAACCAAGAAAGCACACAGAAACTTACATTGTTTACAAACTGTATGGCTGTGGCAGGCTTCTTGTTATCTACTTTTTCTATCTTAAATTAACCCATTTCTGCTTATCTATACTTTGCCACATGGCTTGTGGCTTACCAGTGTCTTTACATGTTGCTTCTCATGGCGGCGGCTGGTGGTGTCTCTCCCATCCTTCTACTTCCCAGAATTCTCTTCTCTCTTGTCCCGCCTATACTTCCTGCCTGGCCACTGGCCAATCAGAACTTTATTTACACAGAGCGATATCCACAGCACAAGTGCCCTTTGGTGTGAGTTAAAAAATAATAGAAGCAGATATAGGGTACACTTTCAAGGATTTATGGGAGCTGTATCAGTAAATTTCCTGACAGAAAGTGTTGCTAAGTCATGGGATAACTTCTCTATGAGTTCCACAAAAAATGTAATTGTTTCTTCTTCAGTCCAGCAGAAGCAGGAAGAAAGATTTTGTGAAAGAGAGTCACCTAAAATTACATTCTAATTAAAATTTAATTCAAAATGTATTAGTTTGGGGGTTAATAAATTTAGCAGAAATAGTGATGTGCTTCCTTAAATAGAAACTGAAATATTTTGCATTTTAGGTGAATTTGCTATTATCTTCTGCAAAACGTCATGAAGTCTCAATATATTTTTTGTTTGCTATTTAAAATAGACCAACTTAAGTCTTCTCAGCAAAATATAATGTTTAATTGGTAAATATATTTTTACATATATATCTCATTGCTAGCTATCTGTATTCTGCTAATACTGGAAGTGTAGTCACAATTGATAGTAACACTGCACTTAATCAGTTGTCTGTTGGCTAATGATATCTTTGTCCATTCAGTGAATACTTTCTGGTGATGTAGTAATTCCCAAATAGTTAAAATAAACCTAGCCACATACTATGTCCTAATGTGTATGATGATCCACAATATTTAACATGACAATGAAATACAGTAACGATCCTTTTCATCATTTATGGATACAAAGCTTTTCTCCACACGCTGGTGATAAGGAAGTAAAACATAATGTCCCTATCAGAGATGATATCTGATGTTCTTATATTACTGAGGTGAAAAGCCAGAGGGTAATATAAAGTATCACTAAAAGTAAATGAAAGCTTTTGCACCAAATGAAAGTAATCATGCATTTCACAGTGTAGGAAACTGATAGTGCAGACATGGCTGAGTAAGATTCTGTGACTTCCATGTGCAGAAAGGTGAAGAGGCCAGTTCATTTGATCACTACTTTTACAGCAACATTGTGACTTAATGCCAGCCTTTGTGCTTCATTCATAGAGCCAGCATGATTATGCGGCAGAGGAAGAAGCAATTTACTTACTACAACTTCACAAGCAGTGTCATTAAACATTAAGTGTTAAAAGCTTAAAATGACTACTACTTATCTTACCTTATTATGAGCTGAAAATGAAAAATTATGTCACAAGAAATATAAGAAGAAAAAATTAGCACCATTCTGAATTTTCCCAATTGAACACTGTAAAATTCAAAAGGAGAATCTGGTTAATTTTTTTTTTTGTGAAATTTAATAAAATCCTTATAATAATTGTGTTTGTACATTAAAGACAGTATTCTTTTCTCCTTTTTTTAATTAAGATTTTTTTATTCATTTTGCATATCAACCACAGATCCCCCTCTCAAGCCTCCTCCTGCTCCCCGAGCCTTCTCCCCCAACCCACTTCTCATTCCCTCCTCTGAAAAGGTAAGGCCTCCCATGGGGCATCAGCTAAGCCTGGTACACTGAACTGAGGCAGGTCCAAGGCCCTAGTCCCTGCATCAAGGCTGTGAAAGGTATTCCACCATAGGTAATAGGCTCCAAAAAGCCAGCTCATGCACCAGGGATGGATCCTGATTCCACTGCAAGGGCCTCCTAAAACAAACCAGGCTACACAACTGTCTCACTATGTGGAGAGCAGAGTTCAGTACCATGCAGGCTTCACAGCCGTTGGTCTAAAGTTCATGAGTTCCCACTAGCTTGGTTCGATTGCCTCTGTAGATTTTCCCAAAGGATAGTATTCTTGATTTGTGTCAATACTAGTCATTTGCATTAGAGAAATTATATAATTTCCCAAAATCCTGTGAGCAAATTCTTATTGATTTAAAATACTACATTTTACACACAAGAGAAATGCAGCTAAGAGCATTTAAGCAAAAATCAAATTTACTCACAACTCACACTGTCTAAACTTGCAATATTTGGTTATGTACTTAGTAAGTATAACCAAGTCACATGGATAACAGGCTTAATGCTTCCTTTTCATTGAAACCATTTATCAGCACAGCATTTTATTACAACTATAAAGTACAATGTTAGATACTTTGTACATGCTAAATATATTATCATGGATTACCTGGATCTTCCAGAATATATCATTATTATTATATTTCCTGTGTTATACCTTAATCACTGTGTACTCCTCACTAAAAGCAAATGGGGAATGCTGCCAATTCAGGAGTTGTAGATAATTGCCTTTGTTCAGCCATGATAAAAATGATAGGCTAAAAAATGTTCTTGAGGAAACATAAAAGAGTTTACATTCAACACAAGACATTTCAATAAATTAAAATAAACACAGTTTATTCAGCTGAGTATTTTGTTTTATTTTTTTAAGTTTCACTTTTAAAATTCAAGTAATAAATTATTGTATTCACCTCTAAAACAATTTTGCTTGTTTTGAATTCTACTGAGTTATAAATACATATAATCGCCTTAGTAATAATTATGGTCTTTAACCTTTATTTTCACGGCAGCATACTTTATGGCCTCCTTACCTAGTAAATGCTACAGAACAGAGTGAGTCATAAAAGTTTTATGTTTACATTAATAAGAACACAAAATACCAGAAAATGATGGCTCCTATTATCTCACAATGAATGAGAAGTAAATTAATACAGGGAGTCAGTTTTATTTATGCTGATTCAAGTCTTAGTGTAATTTCAGAATACTTAACATTTTAATTTAATAGCTACAATGAAGAGGAGGAGGCAACAAGTCTTTTAACAATGTGATCAAAATTGTTAAAGCCCTCCGTTCTTCAAAGAAAAAAAATTATATATATTTAATCACATTTGGGTTAAAAAAAAGAAAAACAGTCCTCTGTCTCATTTCCACATTTTTGTGTAAAATTACTTCTTAGTTAAGCAAATATTCCCTAATTTGAACAAATGTTTTTGGTGTTCCAATATTTTCTTTTGTTCTCCAAATTTCTTGCCTGTGAAGCTAGTTTATTTCTTCTCTGAATGGAGAATGGAAGAAAAAAAGGTTTTCAGGAAGTTAAAGATTATCAATATAGACAAATGTATAGGATCATTTTTTTTAACTGTCTCCTTCACATCTCTGTACTAGCATATAAAATTCAGTTACACAGAGTTTGTGAATAACCTGGTCAGAATTGATGGGTATGGGGTTGGGATTCTTGGAACTGTTATATTGAGCGAATAATAACATTTACAACTAAAAGTGATTTAAGATCTTATCTAGAAAGTGGGAACAGCTCAAGGTCACACTCACATGGGAAGAGACTGGACTACAGTATAGATATTTTTTCTAATTAAAGGTAATCTTAAACTTTTACTGTTCTTTATTTTCCAAGTACACATATTATTAGTGTTGTATGTCTAGTCTTTTCTTTAATGACTGTGAAAGAAGACATATTTCAGCAAGTGTTTCCTAATTAGAATTTATACTTCTCATGTTCTCTTTTAAAAAATGAATATTTCATTTTATATATCCTATGTAATCATGGTATAAAGAACTACTAGTGTTAGGGAAATAATTCAGATTTAACATAATTTAAAACACGTTGAGGAGTAAGAAATAATATCAGCTTGTTATCTTTCTGAGATTATTAATACAAGGTTCTTGACAATCAAGAAGAAAGAGAAAGCAGTTTACACCCTCCTAGTGAGTGATGCCATTGCTACTTAAACTAGAATAGTTTATTACACTCTCGTTTGGCCCTCACAGATGTCTCACAACTCAGCATTAGCATCACAGATAATTTTGAACTATTTCAAAGAATTTTTAAACCATTTCATAAAGTTCTCATAATTCTGAATCTAAAACTGAAATAATCAATTTATGTGTAATATTGTAAACAAAATAATTAATTGTCATTATTACTAATGCTTCCAAGTAGGCACTGTATAATATTCAAGTAATGAAGAAAAGTGTTATGAATTTCAACTCAGCAATGCAAAGGAAGACATGTTTCATAAGAAATAGAAACTTTTTTAAGTTTAGAATTCTTTATCAACATAGAACAAAGTTAGGTATTTCTTCCACTGTTACTTTCCTAAAACATAAAATATTGATGTACACAATGGCTAAAAGTGCCCTTTTCAGGTTGGGGACATATTTCAATGAATAAAATCCTTTTCGTGGGATTGGAAGGACCTGAGATAAATTTTCAGAACTCTTGGCTGAGGCATTGTGATAGCATGTTTGTAACCCACGCACTAGGACAGTGGAGAAAGGTGGCTTCCTGGGTCTTGCTGGCCAGACAGACCAGGCTAGTTAAGTGAGCCTCAGACCAGTAGGAGACTTTGTCTCAAAAAACTAGATGGACCATAGGTGAGGAAGAACAACAGCACTTGTCCTACACGATGTGGAACTGCCATTTGCTTTTCCTTTGACACAGTTCATTCATCTCAGCCTATGAGCATTACAATCCAGAGCGTTCTTTACTGGGATGAAAGATAGGAAAAGTGATTCTGCAGCACCCTACTGTGCAGCCAATGAGTGCCATGACTATCCTCTGGGAAATTAGAATTACTCATTTTATAACACTGACAGAGCAGAACATAAGTATGGAATGAAAATTGCACAATTTGCTTTTTTTTTTAAAACATGCTTGTGTTTTGAGAGAATATAGTCCTACCATTTCTTGAATAACCTATACATGGAGACCATTAGCTTGAACAAATACTGCATTCCATATTTTTATCCCATTGACTCTATATGATGGATATAATCATCCCAGATATGTAGAGAAAGAAGCAATGAGAAAATGTGCCTGTGATTTCACAGCTTGTAAACCCAGGAGCTCAGTTCAGGAGTTCAGGAAAGCTACTCCATGTCTTTGTCACTTTTCCCACATATCTCTCCTTATAAACAGAGTATAATAACAATATGTTCATGTGTAAGAATATAGGACACTCTTAATGCAGAAAAAAGTTTAAATATGTTACCAATTAGACTGCAGTTTATATTCTTAAAAATGTCTGGTTTCATTTTTACCTAATGTCAATGTTTGAATGTCTATGTTTTATCTACACTATTAGTGGGCAGGAATCAGAAGTTAGTGTATTTTCATTTTCATTATTGTGCTTCTCCTTATTCTAACCATAATTAATGTCAGAGTCGTGCTCTATGTAGTATACTTAATACTTCATCTGTAATTACCTAAACTAAGAGGTACTTCAAGTGTTAAACAGAATTCCTAATTTCAAAGTCTTATCACTGAAAAAGATGATCTCATTGATATGTACAATACCATAAGGTATAAGTGGTTATCTTTTTTATATTTTCTTATTTATTTGATGTCACTCATGTCTACTAAAACTAATTTAGATAGACAGCTTACACTAACATTCTGGTGGGCAGTGTTGGTCTGGCACTAAGTAGCTCTTGGGTTGAATATCAAACATAAGGAAAATATTTATTTTGCCCTTTAATTTTATTTATAAATTGCTTATATCATTGCATTTTAAAAGTTTAATAACTACAAGTTGGCTTCAGAATATAAATATGTTTATTACCTTTAAATGAATATAGACACTGTGTTATAGCAACATGGTAATTTATGATCATATTGCGATCTTCTAATAGTTTCTTTTTGCAATGCCCTTCCACCATATTTAATAATTTATTTAGTAAATAAGTAACTATATTCCTATTTGATCTAAATAAATAGTAAACATAACTCTATGTGGAGGTTTACTAGACCTAGCTTTAAAATTAGTGGAAGTTCAGCTTTTGAAGGAGATTTGAGAATCATCATATTTATGCCTCAACCTCCTCCCTATCTCCTCAAATGGAGGTTAATTCTGGCATTTCTATAAATGGATGTTTCTGTAAGAGTTGATGATCTCTACATATATGTCCAGTTTTTCCTTTTCTCTCTCTCTTTCATATTTTACTATGATGTGTGTGTACATGTTATGCATGTGAATATAAATATACACATTTATCACACAAATGTGAATATAAATACATACATTTATCATGCAAGGATGTCATTGTGCATATGTACAATGATATGTGTGGAGACCAGGGGACAATCTTTGGGTGTTGGTTTTCATCTTCCGTGTTTTTTGAAACACTGTCTCTTTGTTATTCACCACTGTATATTCTAGAGTAACTAGCCTACAAGTTCCTACTTTCCAATTTGCAATAGGATTACTTTGATTATAAATGTTTACTAGTACACCTGATTTACATTGGGTTCTGGGGATCTTAACTCAGGGTTTTGTGCTTGTGGGGCAAATACTAAATCCACTAGGCTACTTCCCTATACCCTAATATTCAAGTGTTATTCAACAATTTAGATGGCATACATTTCATATCAGAAAACAGAGGACAATTTTTATCAAGTAGAAGAAATAAAGTCACGTGAATTTCAATGGGAGGGGTAAAAAGCCTTCTAACCTATTTACATGAGAATGCTAAGTGACTTCAGGAGAAAACAAAACAAAACAAAAAACAATATGCTTGTTACCTTTTGAATCTGTAGCCTCAGATACGAACCTTTTGCATATCATTTTACTGGAAACATGAGATGTAGGATGTTTTTTGAGTCCTGGAAAAGCCTTCCAGACCATTGTTTGTGGTATCATTTTGGTCAATCAAAACAGCAGCCTCCCAAACAAGCATGAATGCTAATGGACAGAAATTTTAAATAGATACATATACAAATAATGTAATTGAAGTTGCAGATGGTACTGAATCAGATTGTCTTAAAATAGAAATATTGTAAACTATGTTAGTGAAACCATTAGGTCTCAGGTTTCTGTATTAAGGGAAGAAGCATTGGTAATGAATTTCATGTTGGAATTTCCCTTTTTTTGTCTTTGAAGACGGAAAAAGGAGTTCAAGAAACAAAAATAAATGGTAGTGACATTTGGATGCTGGAAAACACAAGAGAATAGTTTTACTATCATGTCAGAAACAGTATTTCAGCTCTATTTATGGTCAAGCTTTAGCTACATGTCAGTCAGGTAATCATAGAATGGATTCTGCAGGGAATAGTGTCTGTGTTATTTAAGCCAATACATTGTGGTCATTTGTTATGACATTGGTAGAAACCTAAATTAAATAAATTAATTTCATTAGCTACTCACTCAAAGCCTAGGATCAATTTTAGATTGGGTGGAAATAAAAAGGATACATTGCAGATTAAACATTTTTTCTAACCATTGCTTTTGACTATCTTAAGATTAAACAAGAAATTAATTCTTCCATGTTTCTGCTATACATTAAACATGCTGCTGAATTATAAGATTTTTTTATTAAATATATTTATTTATTAATTTTTTTTTCATTTTATATACCAACCCCAGTTCCCCCTTCCTCCCTCCCCTTCTCCCACCTCCTCACCTCCCTCCCACTCTGCCCCCATCCACTCCTCAGAGTGGGTAAGGCCTCCCATGGAAGTCAACAAAGTCTGGCATACCAAGTTGAAGGAGAACCTAGCCCTCCCCACTATATCAAGGCTGAGCAAGGTATCCCACCACAGGGAATGGGTTCCCAAAAGTCAGTTCATGCACCTGGGATAAGTCCTGGTCCCACTGCCAGGGACCCCACAAACAGATCGAGCCACATAGCTGTCACCCACATTCAGCGGGCCTAGTCTGGTCCCATGCAGGTTCCCTAGCTGTCAGTCTAGACTCAGTGAGCTCCAACTAGCACCAGTCAGCTGTCTCTGTGGGTTTGCCCATCATGTTCTTGACCCCCCTCTTCTTCTTCTTCTTCTTCTTCTTCTTCTTCTTCTTCTTCTTCTTCTTCTTTTTTAATGCTGAATGCCATTTATTGAAGGAGGGAGGAGGTCTTAAATACAGGCTTACAGCACAATGGGAGAACCCTGGAGGGCAGAAGCTTGCTTCTGATTTTTTTTCTTTTGAGCTGGGGATCTAACCCCAGGCCTTGTGCTTGCTAGGCAAGTGCTCAACCATTGAGCTAAATCCCCCCCCTCTCCCCCCACCCCCTGCTCCTGATGTTTTACAATCTTGCATCTAAGCAGTTAACCAATATGCTGGATACACAGACAAGGAGCTTCCCTTAAGCATTCAGGAGGGTGGAATCTCACAATTAGCATAGGGAGGATATCAAGGTCAAGGTCAGCAAGCAATGCAGCAGTTACCCAAAACAGGGGCCAGGGACCTATAGGTCCCCCCCCCCGCACCCCTTTTACTAAAACATGAACTTCTGACTTAGGTTGCGTGGCCATCAGCAGGTCACCTTACCTGTCATGGAGACACCTACCTGTCCAGGCCACACAGGCATTCTGTCTTAGGTTGGTGAGCGCCCCCCAGGAATTACCAGCCTCTGAATACTCATTATCATACAGGCTCAATTGTGTGAGAGCTGCTGAGTTAACTGTTCCTAAGATCTCTAAGTGGTGCTGGGCTTGCAATCTCAAATGTACTTGAAAAAGAAGTTACCATACATTACCTTCTGGAGAATTTAACTGCATGGCTGCAGTTCCTAGGCTTACATTAATGCTTGCCAAAGCTGGCCATATTGGGCTTTCAATCCCCATTGGCATCAGAAGGAGAGAGTTTTTCACAAAGACCCAATAAGTCTCTGTCATGTTGGGCTTCAGCTGCAGCCACAGGGTGCCCTCAGTGCTCAGAAACCCAATGAGGAATTTTATTGTCCTGAGGAAAGACATAATCAGAACCCCAGGCCCATACCAACTCCAGATTGGGTCCCCTCCAAGTGTCAGTAAAAAGGTCCTTCCATCGCTCCAGAGCGTGATTTGCAACAGGAGCCCTCCAGTGTTTATCTGTAGTGGATATTCTAGCAGAATCCACTGATAAAAAATTTAAAATATATAATACAAGGTAAAGAATAGAATGTGGAGAGCAAAATATGTTTGTCTGTTTGTTTTTAATAGTTTTTAATAGTTCAAATTTTTTCTTTTTTATTTTTTTACATTAATTAATTATTTTTTCTATTATCAGCTTGATACAGTATAAATTCTTACCTTAATAGTGTAATGTTTCATTGAGGGTTGCTCAGTAATTGAGTAAAACCAGATCTTATTATAAGCAACAGTCATCCTAAGGTCCTCCATGTCATATATATAGCCTTATGGTTCTGTGGGTTGCAGTCTGATTGTTCTTTGCTTTCTATATAGAATCTACTTATGAGTGAGTACATACCATATTTGTCCTTCTGGGTTTGGGTTACCTCACTCAGAATGATTTTTTCTAGTTCCATCCATTTGCCTGCTAATTTCATGTTGTCATTGTTTTTCTCTGCTGAGTAGTACTCCATTGTGTATATGTACCACATTTTCTTAATCTATTCTTCAGTTGATGGGCATCTAGGTTGTTTCCGGGTTCTAGCTATTACAAATAATGCTGCTATGAACATAGTTGAGCATGTATCTTTGTGGTATGGTAGAGCATTCCTTGGGTATATGCCCAAGAGTGGCATGGCTGGGTCTCGAGGTAGTTCAATTCCCAATTTTCTGAGAACCCACCATACTGACTTCCACAGTGATTGTACAAGTTTGCATTCCCACCAACAGTGGAGTAGTGTTCCGTTTGCTCTGCATCTTCTCCAACATTGACTGTCATTAGTGTTTTTGATCATAGTCATTCTGACAGGTGGTATCTCCAGGTTGTTTTGATTTGCATTTCTCTGATAATTAAGGATGTTGAACATTTCTTCAAATGTCTTTCAGCCATTAGTGTTTCTTGTTTTGTGAATTCTCTGTTTAGCTCTTTAGCCCATTTTGTTATTGGATTGCTCAGTATTTTGAGATCTAATTTCTTGAGTTCTTTATATACTGTGGAGATCAATCCTCTGTCAGATGTGGGGTTGGTGAAGATCTTTTCCCATTCTGTAGGCTGTCTTTTTGTCTTATTGACCATATCTTTTGCCCTGCAAAAGCTTCTCAGTTTCAAGAGGTCCCATTTATTAATTGTTGTGCTCAGTGTTTGTGCTGTTGGTGTTATATTTAGGAAGTGATCTCCGGTGCCAATGCATTCAATAGTACTTCCTACTTTCTCTTCTATTAAGTTTAGTGTAACAGGATTTATGCTGAGGTCTTTGATCCACTTGGACTTGAGTTTTGTGCATGGTGACAGATAAGGATCTACTTGTAATCTTGACATATTGACATCCAGTTATGCCAGCACCATTTGTTGAAGACACTTTGTTTTTTCCATTGTATAGTTTTGGCTTCTTTGTCAAAAATCAGGTGTTCATATGTGTGTGGATTAATGTCAGGGTCTTCAATTCAATTCCATTGGTCTGTATGTTGGATTTGATACCAGTACCAAGCTGTTTTTATTACTATAGCTCTATAGTAGAGCTTGAGGTCAGGGATGGTGATGCCTCCAGAGGTTGTTTTATTGTACAGGATTCTTTTAGCTATCCTGGGTCTTTTGTTCTTCCATGTGAAGTTGAGTATTTTTTTTTCCAAGTCTGTGAAGAATTGTGTGGGGATTTTGATGGGGATTGCATTGAATCTGTACATTGCTTTTGGTAAGATTGTCATTTTTACTATGTTAATCCTACCTATCCATGAGCATGTGATATCCTTCCATTTTCTGATATCTTCTTCAAATTCTTTCTTTAGAGATTTAAAGTTCGTATCAAAAAGGTCCTTCACTTGTTTAGTTAGTGTTATCCAAAGGTATTTTATATTATTTGTGGCTATTGTAAAGGGTGATGTTTCTCTGACTTCTTTCTCAGCCCTTTTTCATTTGAATATAGGGGGGCTACTGATTTTTTTTGAGTTGATCTTGTATCCTGCCATTTTACTGAAGGAGTTTATCAGCTGTAGGAGTTCCCTGGTAGAATTTTTGGAGTCACTTATGTATATGATCATATCATCTGCAAATAGTGAAAGTTTAACTTCTTCCTTTCCAATTTGTATCCCTTTGGTCTCTTTTTGTTGTCTTATTGCTCTAGCTAGAACTTCTAGTACTATATTGAATAAATATGGAGAGAGTGGACAGTCTTGTCTTGTTCCTGATTTTAGTAGTATTGGTTTGAGTTTCTCTCCATTTAATTTGATAGTGGCTGCTGGCTTGCTGTAAATTGCCTTTGTTATGTTTAGGAATGTTCCTTGTATTCATGATCTCTCTAAGACTTTTATCATGAAGGGGTGTTGGATTTTGTCAAAAGCTTTTTCAGCATCTAATGAGATGATCATGTGTTTTTTTTTCTTTTAGTTTGTTTATATGGTGTATTACATTGACAGATTTTCATATGTTGAACCATTCTTGCATCCCTGGGATGAAACCTACTTGGTCATGATGGATAAATTTTTTGATGTGTTCTTGGATTTGGTTTGCCAGTATTTTGTTTAGTATTTTTGCATCAATGTTCATGAGGGAGATTGGTCTGTAATTCTCTTTCTTTGTTGCATCTTTGTTTGGTTTGGGTACCAGGGTTATTATAGCTTCATAGAAAGAGTTTGGTAGTGTTCCTTCTGTTTCTATTGTGTGGAACAATTTGAAGAGTATTGGTATTAGTTCTTTTTTGAAAGTCTGGTAGAATTCTGCACCGAAACCATCTGGTCCTGGGCTTTTTTTTTGGCTGGGAGATTTTGATGATTGTTTCTATTTCTTTAGGGGTTATTGGTCTATTTAAATGGTTTCTCTGGTCTTGATTTAACTTTGGTATGTGGTACCTATCCAGAAAATTGTCCATTTCTTCCAGATTTTCCAATTTTGTGAAGTAGCGGTTTTTGAAGTATGACCTGATGACTATCTGGATTTCCTAGTTGTCTGTTGTTATGTCTTCCTTTTCATTTCTGATTTTCTTAATTTGGGTGCTCTCTCTTTGTCTTTTGGTTAATTTGACTAGGGGTTTGTCTATCTTGTTGATTTTTTCAAAGAACCAACTCTTTGTTTCATTGATTTTTTGTATTGTTCTCTTGGTTTCTATTTTGTTGATTTCAGCCATAAATTTGATTATTTCCTGATGTCCATTTCTCCTGGGTGAGTTTGTTTCTTTTTGTTTTAGCACTTTCAGTTGTACTGTTAATTCATTGGTATGAGTTTTCTCCATCTTCTTTATGTGTGTATTCAGGGGCATGAATTTTTCTTTTAGTACTGCTTTCATTGTGTCACATAAGTTTGGGTATGTTGTACTTTCATTTGCATTGAATTCTAGGAAATCTTTAATTTCTTTATTTCTACCTTGACCCATTGATGTTTCAGGTGAGCATTATTCAGTTTCCATGAGGATGTAGGCTTTCTATAATTTTGTTGTAGAAGTCTAACTTTAAGGCATGGTGGTCTCATAAGATACAGGGGGTTATTCCAATGTTTTTATATGTGTTGAGATTTGTTTTGTGACCAAGCATGTGGTCAATTTTTGAGAAGGTTCCATGGGATGCTGAGAAGAAGGTATATCCTCTTGTGTTAGGATGGAATGTTCTGTAGATATCTATTAAATCCATTTGAGTCATAACATCTGTTAGGTCCTTTATTTCTTTGTTGAGTTTCAGTCTGGTAGATCTATCTTTTGGTGAGAGTGGTGTGTTGAAATCTCCCACTACTAATGTGTGGGGTTTGATGTGTGTTTTAAGCCTTAGTAGTGTTTCTTTTATGAATGTGGGTGCCTTTGTATTTGGGGCATAAATGTTCATGATGGAGACTTCATCTTGGTGTATTTTTCCTTTGATAAATATGTAATATCCATCCTGATCTCTTTCGATTGATTTTAGTTTGAAGTCTATTTTATTAGATATAAGGATAGCTACACCAGCTTGTTTCTTAGGTGCATTTGCTTGGAAAGCCTTTTCCCAGCCATTTACTCTGAGGTAATGTCTGTCTTTGAAGTTAAGGTGTGTTTCTTGTATGCAGCAGAAGGATGGATCCTGTTTTCTCATCCATTCTGTTAGACTGTGTCTTTTTATAGGTGAGTTGAGACAATTGATATTGATAGATATTAATGACCAGTGATTGTTTATTCCTGTTATTTTTGTGGTCGTGTTGTGTTGTCTTTCTTTGGTGTTTGTTGGTGTGGGATTATCTATTGCCTGAGTTTTCATAGGTGTGTTTAGCTTCTTTAGGTTGGATTTTTCCTTCTAGTGCTTTTTGCAGGACTGGGATTGTAGACAAGTATTGTTTAAATTTGGTTTTATCTTGGAATATTTTGTTTACTCCGTCTATGGTGATTGAGAATTTTGCTGGGTATAATAGTCTGGGTTGGCATCTGTGGTCTCTTAGTGTCTGCATAACATTTGTCTAGGACCTTCTAGCTTTCATAGTCTCTATTGAGAAGTCTGGTGTTATTCTGATGGCTTTGCCTTTATATGTTACTTGGTCTTTTTCCTTTTCAGCTCTTAATAATTTTTCTTTGTTCTGTATGTTTAGTGTTTTGATTATTATGTGGCAAGGGGACTTTTTTTTTTTTTTTTTTTATCCAGCCTATTTGGTGGTCTGTAAGCTTCTTCTTCTTTTTTTTTTTTATTTGAAAATCACTCTTTTTGTCTTTTTTTTGTTATTTATTATATTTGTGTTTTAATCTGTAAGCTTCTTGTATCTTCTTAGGTATTTCTTTCTTTAGGTAAGGAAAGTTTTCTTCTATGATTTTGTTGAATATGTTTTCTGTGCCTTTGAGTTGGTATTCTTCTCTTTCTTCTATCCCTATTATTCTTAGATTTGGTCTTTTCATGGTGTCCCAAATTTCTTGGATGTTTTGTGTTAAGACATTTTTTTTTTTTTTAGTGTTTTCTTTGATTGATACATCTATTTTCTCTATTATGTCTTCATTGTCCAAGATTCTCTGTTCTATCTCTTGCAATCATTGGTTAAGCTTGTTTCTGTAGTTCCTGTTCATTTAGTCAGGATTTCTATTTCCAGCATTCCCTAAGTTTGTGTTTTCTTTATTGTCTCAATTTCATTTTTCAGATCTTGGATTGTTTCCTTCCTCTCTTTAATTACTTTTTCTTGGCTTTCTTTGATTTCTTCCAACATTTTGTTTGTTTTTTCTTCTATTTCTTTAAGGGAATTTTTTATTTCCTCTCTAAGGGACTTTTTTCACTTCCTCTTTAATGGAGTTTTTCATTTCCTCTTTAAGGGAATGTTTTATTTCCTCTCTAAGGGAGTTTTTCCACCTCCTCTTTGATGGAGTTTTTCATTTCCTCTTTAAGGAATTATTTATTTCCTCTTTATGGGAATTTTTTATTTCCTCTCTAAGGGAGTTTTTCACTTCCTCTTTGATGGAGTTTTTCATTTCCTCTTTAAGGGCCTCTATCATTTTGTTAAAGTCATTTTTAGGGTTGATTTCTTCTGTTTCTTCTGCCTTGGTCAGAATCACTAGGTTCTGATGTTGTCATATAGGTTGTCATGTTGTTGCCTGTGTTTTTGCACTGGCATCTACTCATCTCTTCCTCTGCTCAGTGCAGGCAGTGTCTGTGTCTGAAGGTGCCTCTCTTGTTCTAATTGTTAGTCTTGGCTCACTAGGATTTCTTTGTTAAATTGGTGCTGCTGGGCTCTGTTTCTTTGGGAATAAGCTTAGTCAAATCAGTGTTAGTGGGTTCTGTGTCTGGGAGCAGTTGTTCCCAGTTGATGTAGGGTGTGCTTATGGTTTCAGTGGTTGTTAGGTTCCTAGCGGTTCATTTTCTTTGTTTTTTTTTTTTTTTTTTTTTTGTTTGTTTGTTTTTTGGGCTTCTTTTGGGCGGGGGAGGTAGGGAAAGGTAGCTGTCTGGTCACTGGGTCATCAATGGGTAGGGCCTAGGAGTTAGAGACCTGATCTGCTGGCTTGAGGATGGGAGCTTACCTGTTTGCAATCAGTGAAGTGTATACATAAAATTCTGGTGTTCTGGTTAGGTGGCTGGGCAGTGCCTTCTTTTGTGTTCTAAGGTCACATTTTGCTCTTTTGTCAACTCCTCAGCTGCTCTGGTTTCCTCAGACTGCAAACTGTAGGTTTCTGATTCCTCTCCCAGATGGATTTCAATTATAAGATTTTGATTAATGGAAGACACAATGAGGTCCCCAATAAATTGAAATTTTGTTAATTTTTTTCTCTATTTGCCTTCTCTAGGAATGATAAATTTAAGCATACATGTCCAAGAAATTCAGGGTAAAAAGTAAATGGCAAATATTTTGAAGGAAAAAAATCCATGCTAATTCTATATTTCAGACGTTTAGAGAAAAGTATCACTTGTCAACTACTTAAATTTCTCTTTATTATAGGATTAACATAGTGTAGGAATTCAATATGATTACTGCATTAAAGAATTTCAAAGTAGAAAATTTTCATGTATGAACACCCAGACCATCTATTAGAAAACATAGCCATGGTTTGCTTTGCTTCTCTAAAATCTCCAAAAGAAAAGCATATTGAAAGTCAAAAAGTTTCTAAAACAGAAATAAAAATTTAAGTTTTGTGTTTATTGTAACTACATACAAAAGTATGCCAAACTCTGTAAATCTAATATCACCATGTCCACTTCTTGCATTTCACAGTCATCATTTTTCTTGGAATATGAGAGAAGTGTATGTCACTAAAATCCTGTGCATTGCTCAGGACACTGATACAAAACTCTCTTTGATGCTTCCAAAGACGACATCACAAGTTTGTGTTATCAATATGATGATGTGATTCTGTGGTATATTATTTAAATATAGTAAAATACAGCTATATTTTAATAAACATTTTTATTCTAAAGAAAATTTAAGAACACACACAATCACACATGCACACACACACATGAACACACTAGTATATTCAGTTGTAATTCATCTAAATAATCTTTAAAGTACAAAAATTATTGGTCAAATTATAGCAAATTTATGTTGGTTTTTATAAAGTATTAAGCACAAATTATATAATCATATTGATTTATTATCACACTTCTACATTACTTTAAGATCCATACAGAATGGTGGGATGTGAATTTCATGCTTTCAAACCTCTAGATTGTTTATGATTCTTTTTGTTTATTATTCTTGGTAGAAATTCTTAATACAATTCCTGCCAATTACTTAAGAGTTTATATAGTTAAGGAGAGAAAAACAATACTTTCTGTCTGAAAATAGAAGAGCATTAATATGGAAAATTAATGATATAATAATCAACAATTGTAAGAGCATGATGGAATTTCTGAGGTAACTCACAGGTGATGACTTTAAAGAACAGATGCAATCTCTTTGCTGGGTAAGGGAAGGGGAGAAGAACTCTATAAATAAAGAACATAGAGGGGTTGTGAATTGTCTCCTGGGCACAGAACCTTGGTGGCAAAATGCATGAGCAGCAGCTGCAGCTGCAGCTGTCTCAGGAGGTTACAGACAGAGAACGAAAACAGTGGTAACCTGGTGCCAATAAACGCTGACTGTACTGTAAGTGTGCATTCTTACATGACTATACTGTCAGTGTGAATTCTTACATGACTATACTGTCAGTGTGCATTCTTACATGACTATACTGTCAGTGTGCATTTTTACAGCTCCTCCCTCCCTCTCCCTCCCTCTCCCTCCCTCTCTCTCTCCCTCTCCCTCCCTCCCTCCCTCTCTCTCTCTCTCTCTCTCTCCCTCCCTCTCCCTCTCCCTCTCTCTCCCTCTCTCTCTCTCTCTCTCTCCCTCTCTCTCCCTCTCTCTCTCTCTCTCTCTCTCTCTCTCTCCCTCTCTCTCCCTCCCTCTCCCTCTCCCTCTCTCTCCCTCTCTCTCTCTCTCTCTCTCTCTCTCCCTCCCTCTCCCTCTCCCTCTCTCCCTCTCCCTCTCTCTCCCTCCCTCTCCCTCCCTCTCTCTCTCCCTCTCTCTCCCTCTCTCTCCCTCCCTCTCCCTCCCTCCCTCTCTCTCTCTCTCTCTCTCTCTCTCTCCCTCTCCCTCCCTCCCTCCCTCTCTCTCTCTCCCTCTCCCTCCCTCCCTCTCTCTCCCTCTCTCCCTCTCTCTGTCTCTCTCTCTCTGATTTTTTTTTTCTTTTAGAGGACATCCTCAACCTTAACTCATTAAGTTAAGAAACAGTTTCTGCAGTTGGAGAGATGGCTCAGCAGTGCTTACTGCTTTTGAATTTTTATAAGTTGGCCCCCAATCATCTTTCACTCCTTTGAGCAATCTGACACCCTCTTCTGACCTCTGCTTTCATCTGTACATGCGTGGCATGAACATAGTCTTACTCACATACCTTGAAATAAAAATACATCTTTAAACAAAGAAATGCATTTTTATATAGGAAGCATTTTGCATAACTAAATATCCAAAGTTAAATGACACATTTGCATACAATGCTGCAGTTTGGGTCCAGAATGCTTCCAAAGGCCAAAATATTAAAGGGCTGATCCTCAGCTTGACACTACAAGGAATGCTGGGACTCTTCATTTTTTGGTGTCCACTGGTTGTGAACTTGAGGGTTTTTCACTTTCTTTTTATTTCTAGACATGAAGTGAAAAACATTTCTCTCTTAGCTGCTCCACCATGATATTTAGGCATAAATCCAAAACAACCATACCAGCTAATGAAGACAAACATGAAAATCACAAACCGAAGTGAACCTTCCTTGTCTGTGTTTAGTTGCATAAGGCACATGCACAAAGGCAGAGATAGACTGACAGCCATACAAAGGTTTTGTCTTTGGACTCATTTGTTCTCTTCTCTTCCCTCCACAGCATCTTCTGGCTTACTCTCCTTATAGCACAGTACACACGGTCATTGTAATTTGACTTCATCTTGTACTTTTGGGGATAGCACAAAATATATGAGTAAGATAACCCACATGCTTGACAAGAAAAATTATTCAGATACAGGCATGTAACCCAGTAATGCTAAATTAAATTCTATAGAAATGTTTCTACAATAATTAATTTTCAAAATTTGTACACCTAAACTGAAAACAGAGATGACTTAGGAATTAGAGCCATGTTTACATTCTATGGTGCTTGTTTCTGAGTCTGGCATATAAGTACAAGGGTTTAAATTCAAAACAAATGTGAAGTAAGGCTCAGATAGCAATCACCCTAGATTTTAAATTTCAAGTTCAAAAAATAGTTTTTGAGCTTATACTACTTTACAATGAAGTTTTCATTGAACATAATTTAAAAAATCCCCCCTACACAAAAAATATATATACTTTAAGGAAGTCACTGGGTTTTTGTTCTTTGGATATGACACTGTGAATGTAACAGAAGACATTTAACATGCTAAGCAAGGGCTTCCCCTCTGTGATACATCTCCAGCTTCAATTATTGTCATTATACATTTAATTATAGATTTATACCACATACCAAGATTACTGTCCAATATATAGTGAATTCCATGTAGGTATTTTTGGAAGAATAGAATTTTTAGAAAATCAGTTTTTATGGTTTTCTGTAAAGTCTCTGTTGGCAGCAAAGACAAGTTTCCTTGAATCAGGGTGTGGACTATACTTCTATCTGAATATTTTATTTTATGCAAGAGAATCTTGATTTTTTTTATAGACCTTATAACAGCAATTAAGTAACAGTGTCATCTAAATTTATTGGTTTTAGGCACATCTAAATATTCTTTTTTAAGAGGAAATAAAATATCTGTTACATGGTTTAATTGATTTCCCTTTCTAGTCTTTATTGAGTGTGAATTTCAATGAGAACAGTGCAGTTTGAACAAAAATGTTCTACTTTGACAACTGATTAAAAGGTATTTATACCATGGCATTGTTCAGTACATTGAAACTAATTAATTGCATTCCACTTCATTATGATAAAGAACTTTTAATGTCTTCTCAAATATCTGTGGAGTACCATTAGTCCCCAGAGCTTCTGGCTATTAATAGCTTCACTTAGTACCACATTCTTTCATCCAATGACAGTCCAACAATGGCTTTTCCACTTTATGTCATTAAGCTTTTGTTACCAGTGACACAGAAATGACTCCATCAAGCAATAAGAAGAAAATATGTATTTCTGTCATATTCTCTTTCTTTTCACTTTCAAAAATTAAAGTCTTTTGAAGCAATCAATCTCATTATTCTCTCTCTTTTTAATGGAATGTTAATTAGAATGCTTAAGTGCCAAATGATCTTCAACTATATTCTTTATTTCTTTTGGTTCTGATTGTTTCATTTCTTGAAGCAGCAGTTCTCAAACAGTCACCTTCCCTTGGTGTGGGGAGGAGAGTGACCCTTTCACAGGGTCCCTTAAACCAGCAGAAAACACAAACATTAACATGACAATTCATACAATTCATAGCAGTAGCAAAATTACAGTTATAAAGTAGCAACAATAATAATTTTTTGATTGGGGGTCACCACAACATGTGAAAATGTAGTAAAGGGTTGAAGCATTAAGAAGATTGAGACTCATTGCCTTAAATTCACCTCTAATTGTATTTAATCATGGCTTAAAACAGTGGACACACAGATATCCTTCTCAAAATTATGAATTATAGCATTTGAAAATATTTCAGACTTTCACATTTGTGACTATACTTTGTTTTAATTTTGATAGTCCATTTATATAAATATATTTTATAAGTATTTTGTATGAAGGCTTTTTTAATGATATTTAAGCTTGACTTTTTAAAAATATAAATTCTGCTACTGACCCTCTATCTCAGTGTCTCTGTCTTTGTCTCTATCTCTCTGCCTCTCTGTTTCTCTGTCTGTCTCTCTCATCTACACCATATACATGAAATCTTGAATTTTCTTTGAGACAAATTTAGATATAGATAAGAGTTATAAAAATATTGCAGTAATTTTTCAATAGACTCTCCAACTAGATATTAGCTATGTTAACTTCTGAAAAACAGGATTTTTCAAAAAAAAAAGTCTTTGCTATGCCATTTGAAACTACAAAAGTATTATAATGTCATCAGAATTTTTTTCTATTTTTAGTGTAAGAAACCATATTTATTCAGTGATAATATATGCTTTATGTATGTATTAAGAATGTAGGGAAAAAGTGGCTGGCTAAAGAAACCCACTCTGACCCCGGAGCCCATAACTAAGGAAACATGGCTCAGATAAGGCCAGTGAAAGAAACTCAGTTTGGCTGGGCAGTGGTGGTACACACCTTTAATCCCAGCACTTGGGAGGCAGAGGCAGGCAGATCTCTCTGAGTTCGAGGCCAGCCTGGGCTTCCAAGTGAGTTCCAGGAAAGGCGCAAAGCTACACAGAGAAATCCTGTCTTAAAAAAACAAAACAGAAAAAAAAAGAAAAGAAAAGAAAGAAAGAAATACAGTTTGGCTCAAATGAGAGTCATCTCTGCCCCTGGCCAACTGACTTGTGAAACTAACCAATCACAGAGCAAGATAGTAGCACCCTTGGCCCTGGGGCCCAGGACCAGGGAAAGAAACATAGTCTGGGGGTTGGCACCTGACCCAGAGAAATGAACACTTTATTCCTAAACCCAAAACCAAGAAAACATGCCCTGACTCTGAAATAAGTTCCAAAATAATACACTGGGTCCCCAGAATCAGAGTCAGTGAAAGAAATGTGCCCTGGCCTTAGAGACTGTCAAAAAGCCAAGAAAGGACAGTGAAAGAAACACAGTTTGGCTCTGAAATAAGGACCATCTCTGTCCCTAGCCCACAAAACTGGCCAATCCCTAGGCAGAAAAAAGCTAACCAATCACTGGTTGACTTGACAGCCTATATAAACTGTCCTGCCTGGTCAGTTGTGGGCTGTTCTCTCCACCCTGGTAGAAGCAGCTACTCTCCTGGACTCCTCCTTGCCAAATACATCTCTTTCTCAAAAGTGTTTTGGGTGTGAAGATCTTCATTCACTGGCATAGAGAAGATCCTTGCTGAGACATCCCTCAGTGCACAGAGCAGGGGAGAGCTGAAAAAAAAAAAAAAAAAAACTCTTTTCTCCAGAGCCTGAAGGAAATTGCTACATTTCTGCAGGGGTTTCCCCTTTTGCAGAGTGAAGCAAAAGAAGCAACATCTTAGTCCAGGGAAGCAGAGCTCTACCAGGAAGCCCCCTTAACTGAAAGGAGAGGATTGCTGTACCCTTAAGGAGAGGAGCAGGATTGCTATATCCTGCAGGGAGACCATCCCCCATCACCAGGAGAGTATAGCCTGACTCTCCATCAAAGTCAGGATATCCTTCCTTACTGAAGTAGTTCTAGGCCTGAGTCTCCCAAGCAATCAGAAAAACTTTCCTTCTGGGCTGAGCTGTCCTGAGCAGCTCCAGCCTTCAGAACTGTCCTAAGCAGCTCAAGGTGTTGCCTGACTCCCCATGTAGTCAGGATACCTTTCCCCAGAGTTACAAAAACTCACATTTTGATGCCAAAATCCGAACCAAACCCACAGAGTTGTAACAAATTTACTTACAATTATTTTTTCACTTACTTGTGTATGGTATATGCATGTTTATTTTTTGTGTGTATAAATGTATATTAATGTAAAGAAAAGCCAAAGGTCAAATAAATTCCATTGGTATTCATGTTATTTTTATAATTATTTTACAAAAGTATTATAATATCATCAGAATTTTATTTTTATATTTTTTAGTGTAAGAAACCATATTTATTTAGTGATAATATGTGTTTTATATATGTATTATTTTTTCATTTACTTGTGTATTGTGTATGCACGCTTATATTGTGTGTGTACACATGTATATTCATGTAAATAAGACAAAAGTCAAATAAATTCTATTGGTCTCAATATTATTTTTATGATTTTTCATTATTATTTTTAGGAATCTTTACACACTTATAATGTGTTTTGATCGAATCCACCTCCATTTCCTACCTTCCAATACATCCAGTACCACATGCACACTTTTACTTCCCTGTCTCATATACTACCAAGAAACAACAACAACAACAACAAAACAAGCATACAAGCAAATCCTGAATGTATTGGGTATTGCTTACATGTGTTTGAATGTAAGATCATCCATTGGAGCTTGAATATCATCATCTCAGGAGCCAAATTCCTGAGGAAAATTGACTCTTCTTATTCCAGCTGGCAACATTTGCCAATAGCCCCTCTGCCAGAGGCAGAACTTCATTACCCTCTCTCCCAGTTATGTTAGAATCTGGGTTTGTTTGTTCTTCTTCATGCAGTCCAACTGATAAGGGTGTTTGGGTTTCTGTGTGTGAAAGCCCTGTCATGTCTGGCAAATACTGTTTTGATGCATGTGTCCACGTCCACTATTTTGACTCTTACAATCTTTCCTCTCTGCTTCTGAGATGACCCTTGAGACTTGGAATAAGGAGGTAGGTTGTAGATGTCCCATTTGGAACTTAGAAACCTACAGTTGACAAAGAAATAATAGATAGGCTTAAGCAGGAGAAGGTGGGCTCTTCTAATTGAGGCAGAAGGTTGTATAACACTGGATCTTAAAGAAAAATTTCTGAGAGATGTAGATGGGCCTTGTGATGAAGGCCTTTGGCAACACCTGGAACATAGTTCCTGAGCAGTACATACAGTCCTAAGAATGGGGAGTTGAACTTTCTCAACTTGTGCAAGGGAATCCTGTTTTATGTAGGTGGATCTAACAGGGGAAGCCAGAGTTCTCTGTTGGAGTGAGTGATGTCCTGACTGAATGAGCATATATTTCTTGACATGGCCATGGCAATGTCAAAATCCCCAGTGCTTCAGCTCCACAGAAGTAGCAAAGGAAATATATTGCAGTTATGTGAACATTTTTTCTGGTTAAATGTGTCCTGTTAAGAATAGAATATATATATGTGTGTGTGTGTGTGTGTGTGTGTGTGTGTGTGTGTGTGTGTGTGTAACTTTGTCTATTAGACAATGATATTTCTTACACTCCTTTTTCTTCTATGAACTCTCATTGACTAGTTCTAATGAAAGCATACAAAATCTACATGTAAACTTGGAGACATTGGTCCCTTTGTCTTTGTATACTTGGACAAATATAAATAGCTAATGATAGGATATGTCAGGATTTTATCTAATCCAATGTAGAGAATGTAGTTTTGAGGATTAACATATCTCTAGACTTAAAGATGTAGTGGGTAGCTATTCCAGCCTTAGCCTGGAAGTTCCAACCCCCATTGAGGCTTCAGTAATGGTCATGCCTACAAGGCGGGGCTGAAAGAGGAGGCTGAAGACCCAGGATCAAAAGGAGAGGCCTCTCTTGGTTCCTGGACCCTGGACGCTGGAGGTAGAATGAGCAGAGTTCTCCAGAGAACACCGCTGGACTGCGCCATACCTTTCCCAGACCCTGCAACCTACATGGAGTGGCCTTAATAATTTCACCAATATCTGGCGGTGTTCAGGGATTGCAAGCATTTTAAGACTATTGAAGACAAGTGGAGGGATGTCTGTATTAACTTTCTAAGCACCTGCTGCCATTCATCTGTTCTCATTTAATTGATGCAAAATTTGTTTCACTTGTTGTTAATTGAAACTGGATAAAATTTATGTTGAACAATTTAAAAGTTGTTTGTTTTCCCTCTAGAATTTGTTTCAATTTTAAATAAACATGTGGTGATATTGTGTTCTCCAAAATATTGTGTACCCTGATAAATTTATCTGAGGTCAGAGAATAGAACAGCCACTAGACTGACATAGAGGCCAGAAAATGGTGGCACTCACACCTTTAATCCAAGCATTCCAGAGGTAGAAATCCCTCTGGATCTCTGAGTTCAAGGCCACATTAGAAACAACAGCCAGGCATGGTGACACATGCCTTTAATCCCAGGGAGTGGTGGCAGAAAGCAGAAAGCTATATAAGGCATGAGGACCAGGAACTAGAAGCATTTGGCTGGTTAAGCTTTCAGGCTTTTAGCAGCACGGTTCAGCTGAGATTCATTCTGGATGAGGACTCAAAGGCTTCCAGCCTGAGAAAACAGGATCAGCTGAGGAACTGGTGAGGTGAGATAGCTGTGGCTTGTTCTGCTTCTCTGCTCTTCCAGCATTCACCCCAATAACTGATCTCAGGTTTGTTTTTATTAATAAGACCTTTTACAATTCCTGCTACATAAACATACTTGGGGTGCAGGTTTCCCTTGGGATTAGAATTTGTAAATCCTTAACTAATTTCCTCAGGGGTATAAACACACATACATGCATCACCTACTTCTATGCAGGGATATTGAAGTTAATGTTAGGCAATACAATAATCTAACATTGGAATTTTGCTGCACAGCCTAGACCACTGATACTGCCTATAGCTTTTACCGTAGAGTTTATTAACTGAAAAATCATATAGTTTTCTAAAGCCAAGAATGTCAGCACTATGGTTTCATAAACATTCATTTTAATTGAGTAGATATACCTTTATTTAAGTCAGTGCTTGAGGACAGATAAGTGCAAGATAAGCATCACTTTTATTAGCATTATTCACCCTTTGCCATTTTTATTTATATATTGCCTATTCTGACAACTCCCACAGTTCCATACAAGTCCTCATCCTCCTCTCAGGAAACAAAATCTGTTAATTCTCCCCTACTGCTGCCATGAAACACTGCATTTATTCTCTCCTTGCCTGGTGCTATTAGGGCTATTCTCAATTACTGGTGACCTTTAGAAGAACCTCCTCCAAGACTGCACACAGGGTATGAAAAAACAATCCAGAAATGCAGGGAGGGCTAGACTTTTTCTATCTGAGGGGTGTTAAAAAAGGAAACACACACTTTCTGATGGTAATTTTCTTTTATACTTTGTCTTGAAAAATCTCTCTGAAAATCTGTCTCCACCCAGCACATATCTTTCTTCTACACTTCTCGCTTTTCATAGCTCTCCTCTACACCACTACACATCTTTCCACACAGCTGTCTCCTACACATCTCTTTTCTATGTACACTTCCTCTCTCTACTCTCCTACCTTCCTTCACACACTACTACATCATTCACTCACTCTTTACTCACTCACTTCTCATTCACTCACTGTCCTCTACACACACATTTCTGCCATACACATACATCTCTATCTCCACACCAAAATAGTCTGGACAAATATGAATTACATTTTCAGGGACACAAGGCATTTCATGAGTAAACAATAAGAGACAGAGCCATTCTGATACATATAAGGAATCAAATGTATTTTCTTAGGGTTGGCATATCACACTGACTGGCCGGCAATGCTTAGCTGTGCAGGTGGGAGGCAGGTAGCCTGAGAGACGTTCTGAAGGGTAACACTGAAATTCAGGACCTAAGCAATAAACAGTTAGTTGGCTGAATCTTGAGGCTTATTTCATTTAAAAAAAAATGAGGTTTAGGTGCTGTGGATATCACTCTGTACAAAAAAATGCTGTTTGGCCAGTGGCTAGGCAGGAAGTATAGGCGGGACAAGAGAGAAGAGGATTCTGGGAAGTAGAAGGCTAGGGGGAGTGACACCACCAGCCGCCGCCATGGAAAGCAACATGTAAAGACACTGGTAAGCCACGAGCCACATGGCAAAGTATAGACTAACAGAAATGGGTTAATTTAAGATAGAAGTAGATAACAAGCAGCCTGCCACGGCCATACAGTTTGTAAACAATGTAAGTTTCTGTGTGCTTCCTTGGTTGGGTCTGAGTGACTGTGGGACTGGCGGGTAAGACACATTTGTCCTGACTGGGCCAGGCAGGAATACTCTAACTACAAATGGAGCCCAATGTGTTGGCAAGAGTTTCCACCTAAAATCTGAGAAAAAAGATTCTAAGACGGAGCTAAAAACAGCTTCCTAATTGTCTCTCTCAAGTTAGCGGCAGCCTGCCAGTTTGAGTTACTATGGCGGGTTCCTGGCGTGTGCGTCTGACCTGCAGTGCAGCGGGAATGAGGAGTCTACAAGCGGCACTTTACTCTGCTGCGTGGTAGATTTAGTCTTTGCTAGTTTAAAAAAAGAAAAAAAAAGTTTCTGGTCTATGCGCTGCTTTGATAGAACTGCTTCTGATAGTTGATGGTACACATGGCTCCAGACCCAGAGCTGGCGGTAAACTGTACCACCACCATGTTGGGAAGCTGAGGTGGGTGGAGCCAGCAGCCACAGCAGTGTTTCAGTCTTACAAAGATGGATATTACACAGAGAATCTGGTTTGTCTTGTCTTTGGGATTTTTAACTGCAAAAAAAGATTTGACCATAAAAGCTGTTGAGTTAAACAAATATGTAAATTTTAAAGGTACCTTGACTTCAAAATTTGGATATAAGGATATGTTGCTTTGGAAAAGAGTGTCTGCTTTTGTTTCCACAGAAAGCCAGAGGCTGTGGATTTGTTCCAGATTAAGATACATCAGGTTTGATCAGCCAAGACCACCTGAAAGATCTTCGATGACGCCATGGCCCAGATGATCCAACATCCAGAATGGTTTCAAGGCAACTGGCTCAGAGGTTCACCCTAATGGACTACTCCATAATCCTAAAATTTTCTTTGTGTCCCCATAAGATGCAGCGCCCCCCTCCAGCAGGAAGTAGTAAGAAAAACTATGCCCACATTCCCAAAATTATCAATCTGGCTTTGGAGATGGAATTGGCTCACTCCTTCTCTAAACCCAGACATATTGCTAAAAGAAAAGGTTAAGAGATTCTTGTGTCCCAAATCAGAAGAGCCCTCTAGTGTGGGACAGAGAAAAACCAATATTTTTCTTTAAAGCAGGTTGATTATAAATGATATCTCTTTCTAAAGAAGAAAGGGGGATATGATATAGATATAATAGGATGAAAGGGTAGGTTAGGGAACTTATTTCTAAAGAGCAACAACTTGTTTAAAATGTTTTACATTGGTATGGATTTTGGTCTATCGATAAAAACTTAAAGTTAATATTGTTATACTGTGTGTATATTTCTACTCGTGTTTAGGGTATTATGTTTATATAGCTCATTTTAAATTGTAATGGATAATTAAAAATAGATTGATAATTAGTCATCTGTGATAATCATACTCATAGCCATGTTAGTTAAGTCTTCTAGGTATACATAGAGATATTTCAGATAGATAGGTAATCTTCAAATACTTCAAATACCTACAGAATATGGCATTTAAAATATTTTTAAAATTTAGACTTTCTGGACAGTGAGACATGTCTGCTCCTGGCAGCAACGATTTACTTCAGAGAGGAGGATGGGCATTGAAGACACTTCATACGGAGTTTATCTTCACCTTGGCAAAAATAGCCATTTGGGCAAGAAACTGTTCTTGCCTGGACTGCTCGATCAACTGGACATGCAGGACCCATAGAAAGGTGACCACTGAACTTTGCTTTCAAAATGGTCCTTCAGGTTCCTGCTTTGCAGAGGAAACTGCCAGACATTCTACAGGACACTGAGAGAAGTGACCAAGAGACTCTAGCCCTGTGGGCTGAAGACAGATGCCCCAACTTTACAAAGGAACATTAGGTGACTGTCCAGGCTGCCAGCTGTCTCTGTCTACTCTTGCAAGACTCCCGAAAAATGCTTGCATCCTTCTCCCGGTTCTCAGGTAATATTATATCCTTCTGAGGTCTTTGATGTGGTTGAAGACTATATAGTTATAATTTTCTCAGTTATGATAAAAGATAAGTTAGATATAAAACCTTGGACTCACAAATATAAGATAGATAGGATACCTTCTTTCATATTGTAACTGTAATTCTTGCTTGATAATTGTTTTGTTATATGTAATTTTACTATGTAAAAATTAAAACCTTCCTAAAAAAAAAAAAAAAAAAAAAAAAAAAAAAAAAAGGGGGAAGTGCTGTGGATATCACTCTGTACAAAAAAATGCTGTTTGGCCAGTGGCTAGGCAGGAAGTATAGGCGGGACAAGAGAGAAGAGGATTCTGGGAAGTAGAAGGCTGGGGAGTGACACCACCAGCCGCCGCCATGGAAAGCAACATGTAAAGACACTGGTAAGCCACGAGCCACGTGGCAAAGTATAGACTAACAGAAATGGGTTAATTTAAGATAGAAGAAGTAGATAACAAGCAGCCTGCCACAGCCATACAGTTTGTAAACAATGTAAGTTTCTGTGTGCTTCCTTGGTTGGGTCTGAGTGACTGTGGGACTGGCGGGTAAGAGACATTTGTCCTGACTGGGCCAGGCAGGAAAACTCTAACTACATTTAGGAGTACATGCAGAGAGACAATTCCTGAGAAAATTATTTCTATTAACTTGCTTCATGCCTGACCTTGGTGCCATAAACAGACTCCTGGGAATCTGTCCTTGAGCATTTCATTTGCAGGGGCAAGTAGTATGTTTTGAATTTGTTTTGAGACCTAAAATCAGCCACATGTGAAAAAGGCTGCCTTTGTAGCTGAGAACACTGCTATATTTCTATGTCAATCTCAGTCATGAAAAAAATCCCAGGATTATTTCTATTCATCAAAAAATATTTACAAAAATAAATAAAAATATAACCAAAGGTAAAGTATGCAAAGCATTATTTCTGTTTTTGAAGGAAACTTAAAAAGTGCTTCCAAATTTTCATTGAAGCATAAGACAGTATATTGTTCAGAATCTTGTCTCTAGTCGACAATATCAGGTTAGAAATTCTGTCCACAAGATCTCAATAATCCAATTGTCCATGGAAAGATGAACTTCTAGCAAGAGGCTGTTAGATTTGGGGAGGCACAATGGGAAAAGTGGCTTCAAGAAGGAGGTGCTGAATCAAATTTCTTTCTTGCAAGTGATTTATCAATGTATCAACTACTGTTACAGTATGGCTTTGAAGCAAGGATTTTCAGTTCCATTAAAAAAAAAGCTAGAGTCTTCTATTCTTACTGATTCCTGAGAGAGGGAGAGTTTCTTCACCATGAAGAAGGAGGATTAGTTAATATGTGTCCTATAGTATATGACACAGGTAGAGAAAAAGGACTTTAGACTATATGACAGTGTTCACAGTGGTACTGGATAGGAGAGTGGAGTTCACATCAAGCTGCTTTAGACACTGTATAGCAGAGGACCTGGATGTGAATCTTGTTCCAAACATGCACACAGAAGCTCCTGGAGGGGCTGGGTTTTAAGAAAGTTTATGTTTGGTTTTAATGTTTAAATACAACCATATAAAGTATTACTATTTCATTCAAAAATGGCTTTAAAATATGAGGGGTAAACAAATACTATCATTAGTTCATTGCATATTATGTTTTGTTGTTAATTACTTCAGATGTAAAATTTATAGATTGCACGTTTTTACATTAACACAGAAACATTAATTGCAAGCATGTTTCATTCTTTAGTCCTTGTGCATACTTAATTTTTATCACATAAACTAGAATTAATGACATTTCACAGTGCTTTGAAAATCTTAATTTTTCTCATTTATATGAGAGGCATCCATCTGTCCCTTGGAAAACACACTTAATCATTGCTTTCTTTTTCTTTTCTCTTTTAGATGCATTTATTTTATTCTATGTTTAAAAAGTGTTTAGTCTGTATTTATGTACATATACAACATAATACCTGTTGCCAACAGAGATCAAAAGAAGGTATCAGAGCCACTGAACCTGGAGTTACAGATGACTGTGAATTGCCCTGGGGTGGGGGTGGCTGGGAGCTGAACTCAGGTTTTCTGGAACAACAGTAAGTATAGCTCACCACTGCCCCTTTTCTTCAGCCCCTACCATAGGTTTTGTTTTTGTTTTTAAAAAGTAAATGTTCTGTTTAGTTTAGTTGAAAAAAAAAAATCTCTGATGTCATATGTGATGCCCTTGTGGTTTGGGCGATAGGTAGGGAGGGTCCTGGTCCAAGCCTAGAAGTCCTTCAGAATGAAGACAAGGAAACCCAGACTAGGCTGATGCACTAGTTGCAGGACCAATGCTAAATTTGTTGAAAAGGTGTAGATAAGGAAGTCAGGGTACTCTCCAGGCTACACTTTGGAGTATAACATAGGAAGTCTGGGACTCATGGCTGGCTGCAGGTACTTCTCACCCTGGTTTAGGCCTATAGCATGGCTATTTCACAAGCACCAATGGTCAGACTAGGCTGGGGCATTGGGTATGGGACCTTCAGAGCATTAAGGTTGGCAGATGTTCAAACAAGGTTGGACAAAGTATGCAAGGCTGTGGGAGCCAGGGCAGACCTCCAGATTGCAGTGAAACAAGGATCAAGGCCTGGGGTGTTTACTAGACTAGATCTGGGAGGACATGGGTAGTTTCCGTGTGGAGCTGGGTGATGGACGTGATGCCTTCATAAAATTTTCATGTCAATATTTTTTGCTCTTTAAAGTTCTCACTTGCTCACTTTATTTTAAAAAGTATTGATGATTAAAATTTAGAATTACATATTTTATTTCAATATCCTACCTAAAATTTAACATAAGTAAATGAACAAGAGTTGTATTCCATCCAGCTCTAAACACTTCTTCCCACAGAGAAATCTGAAACTCTTATCATCACCAAGTTTAGAAATTAAAGCATTTGGACTATGGAGATAACTCAGTTGGTTGTGATACTTGCCAATAAGCCTGAGGGTCTGGGACTGAATCCTGCGACTTGTCCTCTGACCTCCATATGCTTATTCTAGCGTGAAGGTGTGCTTCTCAAATGTAAAGGTAAATGGAAAATATTGAAGATTTAAGTAAAGGTATACAATTCAGAACAGCAATATTTAGAAAATGAACCAAGTCCTTCCTAGTGCTTACACAATGAAAACTGTCTTCTGGTTTCTCTGTAGAGTCTCAAGATAAAGACAAAGTCCTTACTAACAAAGAATTAATTAAGAAGAGTTATCACTGGGTAAAATTTGATCAGCCAAATTTTTCTTAAGACTCATGTCTATTGAAAAACAAAAATATTGTCCTAAATGTTTGGATGTATTCACCCTTTAAATATGTATGGCTTTACATCCATTGAGTTGAAAATCATTTTGTCCCTTATTCATGAAATTCTCAAATCATGTTTGAGGGGATTGTAGGTTAGAGGGCTAGAATATGTGATTTGTGGAAAGAGAAAAGGCTTAGGAAATTGTGTTAATTCCCACAGCAATTTTATAATTTTTTTTGTACAAAAGCCAAGTGGATTGTCCTATGCTTCATTTCCTAGACACACACACACACACACACACACACACAATTTCATTCAGAAGGAAAACTGAAGGAAGCTAGTGTTGAAATAATGGTTTTAGAAAAAAAAAAATACTTTGATTATATTGAGTAAATCTGGGCATTAATTTGCCTATCAGGTAACTGAAAAATGAAATACTAAATACTTAGGATCTCTCAAATGGGGTCAATTACAGGAGAAAAATGGATTGTTCTTCCATAAATGAAAGGATGAAGTACAAAGATCCATATGGAGCTTGTTTTATAGATGTTAAGAATCATACACAAATATGCTGATATTTCAGTTATTTTTTTATCTTTCATTTGATTCAAAGGTCAGAAAAAAGAAACCATGAGAAGGAAAGCAAAGCATTTGTCTTCCTAACTTTTCAGAAGTGCATGCAGAGTCTCCCCTCGGGAAGCTCAGGAGCCCCATGCTTATGTAATGCTCAATTTCCATACACCACCCTCCAGGTGAAGTCTGCTGAGATCTGCTTCTCTCTCACCTTGACTCCCACTTGAAATAGCATTTCTGCATGTGGAAATAAAACTGCACTTTAGGAAAATAAGCTCAAAAATTCCAGATATGTGTCTGCTTGTTTATTTTTATGCTCTTTTTTATTATTATTATGTGTTTTAAATTTTATACATCAGCCATGGGTTCCCCTGTCCTCCCCACTCCCACCCCCCCCCCCACCTTCCCCCTAGCCCCTCCCCTCCATTCCCATGTCCTCCAGGATCAAGGCACCCCTGGGGATTCATTTAAACCTGGTGGATTCAGTACAGGCAGGTCCTGTCACCTACTTCCAGACTGAGCAAAGTGTCCCTGTGTAAGCCCAAGGTTTCAAACAGCCAGCTCATGCACTAAGGACAGACCCTGGTCCCACAGCCTGGGTGCCTCCCAAACAGTTCAAGCTATTCAATTGTCTCACTTATCCAGAGGGCCTGATCCAGCTGGGGGCTCCAGAGCCTTTGGTTCATAATTCATGTGCTTCCATTCGTTTGGCTATTTGTCCCTGTGCTTTTTGCAATCTTGGGTTCAACAATTCACGCTCTTGCAGACCCTCCTCTTTCTCGACAGTTGGACACCTGGAGCTTCACCTGGGTCCTGACTGAGGATCTCTGCATCCACTTCCATCAGTTATTGGATGAGAGTTTCAAGATGACTGTTAGGGTGTTTAGTCATCTGATCACCTAGTCAGATCTCGACCATTGCCAGCAGACTACAGAGCATATATCATTGTGGATTTCTGGGGACCTCTCGAGCACTCTGCCTATTCCTGTTCTCATGTGGTCTTCATTTATCATGGTCTGTTATTCCTCATTCTCCCTTAGGGCTGGAGAGATGGCTCAGCCATTAAAGGCTAGGCTCACAACCAAAAATATTTTTATACTCTTAAAAGAAAGATACACACAGATAACTTTCCATTCCATCCTGTCAGGAAGCAAAGCGTTTTTGTATGAATACCTGAAACTTTCTCCTGGGATTGTATCATTGTTTTCCTCAGAAAGGACCAGAAGTCAAAACCTCTATGTTCCAATCCTCAATTCTTTGGGTGAAAGCAAGCAGCCTTGCCTCCTTTAGAGCAGAGTCTGAAGTGACAGAGGCGGAGTAAGGAGGCATGGCCCAAAGACCTGCAATTGTTTGCCCTGCTGTTTAAATATTAAGCATTTGAAAACTGCAGTTTAATCCACCTGTGGCTTTACAATGGGGTGACACAAAAGGAGCTTCTTCTAAAGCCAAGTAAGCAGTAGATGCTGCTGTAAAGATCAGGCAGCTGATGGTTGATCCTCAGTTGAATTGCCAGGCTTGGGTGATGAGAAAGCTTTGGATTCTCATGGGAATAACTTCGGTTCATACATAGGGTGCTGGAGAGATGGCTCAGGTGTTAGAGCTCTGGCTGCTCCTCCTGGTTTCATTGCGAAGTTCCACGTGGTGCTTACATCCCTCTGTAATTCCTGAACAAGGTCATCTGACTCCCTTTTCCTGGTATCAATATGCATGTGGTATCCAGATATACATTCAGACAAAACACACACATATATAAAACAAAAATAATTTTTTCTTAAAAAAGGAGTGAGATGAAATATGACTTACATCACAGTCATTATGTTACAAATAAAAACATTTTAAAGTTAATTTCACAATTTTTAACATTTATTTTATAGCAGAACTATTTGACTGTTTCTTGTTCTTTTGGAAAACACAAATTGCTGTAAAAAGAACAGATGAGTATGTTTTCCGTCACTCTTAATGCATACTTGATAAAACAGAAGGAACAATAGCTGGTTTTCCTGATAACCATGCATCCACTAGCCCTGTTACTTTCCAACTCTCTCCTGCCCCAATTTGACCCGCTCTATGAGTCAAAAGAAATCCATCACTTATCTGCTTTGTTTATTTTGTGCTATGATTTTTATAATATTTTCATTATTAGAAAAGGATTTTTAATTTCAATATATTTTGATCATATTACCCCTTACGTAATCCTGATCCTCTCAATCTCCCTAAATACCCAACTTTAAGTTCTCTCTCAAAAAACAAACCAAGAACCCAATACAACAACAACAACCCCGAAACCTAGAAAACAAAGCCCACAGCAAAAAATAAATCAATAAAATAAACAAACTGTAAACAAATAAAAGCACACACAGAGCAAACAGACAAAAAACTGTGGAGTCCATTATTTATTGGTCAACTACTCCCGAACATGAGATCTGCACATGAGATCTTTGCTCTAGAGTAGTTGATAGACACTCCTTGATTCCTTTGGAGAAAACTGGATGTCCCTCTCCCAAAAGGAATAAATGGTAGTTCTATTGTTAACCTTTACCCTACTGGTTAGGTTTACATCCATTCATGTTATTATCTCCTGGCCCCAGGACTCCCCGGACAGGCTGTCTTATGACCTAGGGGAAACCAGAGGCTAGGGTATCTGATGATTGTGAATACATATAGCAAAGAACTGCTTGGGAGTCTGTCTCACAAGCAGCTTGGTTATTGGAGTAGCCAGTCTAGTTTCTTTCTTTCTTTCTTTTTTTCATTTATTTATTTTTTGTTTTTTCAAGACAGGGTTTCTCTGTGAAACAGTCCTGGATGTGCTGGAACTCACTCTGTAGACCAGGCTGACCTCGAATTCACAAAGATCTGCTGCCTGCCTCTGTTTCCAGAGTGCTGAGGTTACATAGTATGAAAATATAGGAACAAGGGAAATACACTTAGCTTGCATACATGGGTCAGAATAAGGGCAGCAGGCACTATCAGTTAGAAGAGCAAGGAAGCCCAGCACAGAGAGAAGTGCAAGGAGGGAATAGGAACTTCAGAGCAGCAGAGATGGCACAGCCCTTAGGTGACAGCAAGCTGTCAGTAAAATAACATATGTCTGTGTCAGCTTTCTGGCCGAAGAGTAAGAAGTGGTGGCCTTTAAAATAATGTGACCTTTTGTCCCTATGAAGTAGATCCAGGTTTTCAACCCAAGTTGGTAATAAATGCTGAACTCCCACAGTTAATATTTGAGAGATTTCAGAGTGCAAGCATGTTCCACTGATTTGCTTGATTCTGGAGTTCCACACATTCACTCATGCATTCATTCATTCAGTTTTTAAAATACAAAAATAAAATAGATCAAGACAAAACAAAAAATTATCACACAGGAGTTGGGCAAGACAAATCAAGAGAAGGAAAAGAGCCTCCAGAAAAGATATAAGATTAAGAGAACCACTTGCTCAACACTCAGGAATCCCTTAAAACCACTAAACTGAAAGTCATAAGTGAAGAGGACCTGGTACTGACCCCTGCAGGCCCTCGACATGCTACTTCAGTCTCTGTGAATTTTTATATGAGGCTTGATCTTTTGTTTTAGAGGGACTTGTATTCTTGATATCTAATTGAGTTGCTGGCCAAAGGACTCCATGGGAATCAACAAACAGCCTAGGCTGTTACCAAGAGTATATGTTGCTCTCTACAAACTGACAGAATGCTCAATTGCTGAACCAATGCTCACTCAACTCATTAAACATGGAGATGTCTAGCTAGTGCCTACACAAAGCCTTCAGCCCTGTGTTCTAGCATCTTTGTCACAGGAATATATTCTGCATGCTATCAAAAAAGAAACAGAAATATCAAGCCAGTCAGAACTCTTTTGTTAGATATAATGTACATTATATATATATATATATATATATATATATATATATATATATATATATACAAATATATATTTAATTTGTACATTCACTGGTTTCCATGACTCATAATAGTGTTAATTATGATTTACATACGGCTGACTTTCATTGACTTCTTTCAATGTGTTCAAGTACTGAGAGCTTCCTAAAGCTATTTAGCATATGTCACCCCAAGCAAACATTAATAGTCAGTCATGTCTCCAATAAAGCACATTAGAGTATCAGGAAAAGTAAACTACCTAGTCATTTAATTACTGGTTGTAATAAAAACAAACTTGGCAATTGTGCTGTGATGGCTAATCTTGGTTCTCAACTTGACACACCAGTCCCAAATCTTTATCTACAATGGTATAAGGTATGTTAGGGTAATGGTGGTAAAACCTGTGAGAGAAACAAACCAATAACAGCTCTGACTTACGGCCAACTCCACAAGTTACAACCCATACTCAATCTGGGTGGCTGAGAACCTGAGATTAGAAATTCCAGGTACCTATGGTAAAACCAAATAATACTGGTCCAAAACAGAAAAAGAAGTAGTGATAAAATGACCCTTAACGATAGATATTCTGCTATATTTAGATCTTCAGCCACCATCAGGGAAGCTTGTCCTTAAAGCAGATGGGGACAGATATAGAAACCTCAGACAGACATTACGCAGAGTTAAAGAATGTTGGAACACCCTAAATGGGATGTTGCCTCTCAGAGCTAGAAAGCCTGTAAAGAGGAGGCAGAAAGAAATTACCCACTTTTCACAAAGCATTATGGGAAGTCTCTTTCAGTCTGCCATTGCTATTAATTCTGAGGGTCAGCTGTCAAGGAAAAAGTTTGTATCTCTGCTGTCAGGAGTTCAATAAAACACATGTTTCTTTTGATGGGTGGAATTCTAAGGAGAGCTGGCTGATGTTTCCTGTACGGAATTTTACATGAGGTCATATCCACATGACTGTTGTGAATAAATGCATTCTAGAGAGAATTTCTTTCTAATGCCATTACTTCCTCTTTGTATACTTTAGGGAACAATTACACCAGTCATGTTTATTATTGTATGTACTAGAGTCAAGGTCACTTTGTATTATTTGAGAGTAAAAACTTCAAAGATCAACATGTTACTTCTGTCTTCTCTTAAATATAATTTCTTGCTATAACTATGCTCTTTCCTCTATATCCACCTCTATACATATAATGATGGACACCCAAAAAGAAATATAAGAGAAATTTTAACAGAAACGTAAGAGGTTTTGCATTTCTCATGGAAAAACAAAGGAATTTTTTTTACAATAAAATGTATATATTAAGGCTCACAATGTCTGATTTTTCACATCATTTTGCTAAATGCACTTAACATTGTGTATATTTTGATCATCTCTTAAGATAAAATTTTGAATGGCTGTGTTGTATGAATGGTAATTGTATTTTTCAAGGTATTTCAGAAAGCTTTCATAGGTGAGTAAGTTAAAGTCATGGACAATAATACAGATAGAATTTATATTCACTGAAGAAAAATGCATTTTCTTGAGGTAAAGTTCACAATTCTCTATCACAATACAATCTCTCACTAACTTTACTTAACACCTTCTTACCAGTACTGTACTATTATCATCTCATGTATGGATACATACATATATATGTCTATCTCGCTCTATATATCTTAAGCAACTTAAACACAAATAACTGTTTCCACAAGGTTGAACAAATTTATTCATTATACTATAAAATTCAATATTATTTCTCTTGTAATGAGTGACTGAGGCCTAAGGTTGCTAATTTTTCTTTTTTTCTTTTTTTTTTTTTGGAACTGAGGATCGAACCCAGGGCCTTGCACTTACTAGGCAAGCGCTCTACCACTGAGCTAAATCCCCAACACTGCTAATTTTTCTTATAACATAATGTTTATATAGAAAATAGAAATGACCTACATTGTCTTCTGATTTTTTTCTCTGACTTTTTTTCTTAAGAAATTTTCTATTAATTTTACATATCAACCACAGATTTCCCTGTCCTCCCTCCTCCTGCCCCCTAAAATTCTCCCTCAACCCACCCCCTTTCCCATCTTCTCCAAGGAAAGGTCTCCCATGGGGAGTCAACATTCAGTTGAGGCAGGTCGAAACTCCTCCTCCCTGCACCAAGGCTGTGCAAAGTGTCTCATCATAGGCATTTGGTTCCAAAAAGCCTGCTCATGCACTAGGAACAGGTCCCAATCACACTGTAGGGCTAATCTCCAGAATATATAAAGAACTCAAGAAACTAGACATCAAAATAGCTAATAGTCCAATTAAAAAATAGGCTATATAGCCTAACAGAGAATTCTCAACAGAAGAATCTCAAATAACTGAAAGACATTTAAGGAATTGCTCAACATCCTTAATCATCAGGGAAATGCAAATCAAAATGATGCTGAGATATCATCTTATACCTGTCAGAATGGCTAAGATCAAAAACAGTGAAGTCAGCTTGTGTTGGAGAGGATGTAGAGCAAGTGGAACACACCTGCACTATTGGTGGGAATGCAAACTTATACAGCCACTTTGAAAATCAGTATAGCAGTTTCTCAGAAAATTGAGAATCAATCTTCTTCAAGACCCAGATATACCACTCTTGGGCATATACCCAAGAAATACTCAATCATACCACAAGGACACATGCTCAACTATGTTCACAGCAGCATTATTTGTAATAGCCAGAACTGGAAACAACCTAGATGCCTCTCAACTGAAGAATGGATAAATAAAATGCGGTACATATACACAATGGAGTACTACTCAACAGAGAAAAACAATGACATCATGAGGTTTGCAGGCAAATGGATAGAACTAGAAAAATATCATCCTGAGTGAGGTAAACCAGACTCAGAAGGACAAATATGGTATGTACTCACTCACTAAGTGGATACAAGATATAAAGCAAAGGATAACCAGACTGCAACCCACAGCCCCAGGGAGGCTAGCTAGTAAGGAGGACCCTAGGAAGTGTGCATGGATTGCCCAATGATGGAGAAATGGATGAGATCTACATGAGCAAGCAGTGGGTGAGGAGGGTAATGGAGAGCAAGGGACAGGAGATGAGAGCTTAGAGGAGTGGAAGGTTTGAGCTGGAATGGGAGAGCAAGGAAAGAGATACCATGATAAATGAGGACACCATGGGAATAGGGAGAAGCATAGTGCTAGGGAGGTTCCCAGGAATCCACAAGGATGACTCCACCATAGACTATTGGTAATAGTTGAGAGGATGCCTGAGCTGGCCTACTCTGGTGATGGGATGAATGAATACCCTAACTGTCATCAAAGAACCCTCATCCAATGACTGGAGGAAACAAATGCAGAAATCCATGGCTGGGCCCCAGGCAGAGCTCCAGGAGTCCAATAGATGAGAGAGAAGAGGGATTCTATGAGCAAGAGATATCGAGACCATGACTGGAAAAAATACAGAGACAACTAGGCAAACTAATGAAAACACATGAACTGTTTTCTGAAATTTTTAATAATTATGGAATATTATTTTAAAGTTTTACTCTGCATACCATGCTTTATTTAGCTTTATTATTTATTTCATAGCAAAAATAACATACGAAATATTTTCTTTGATTGTTTAATTTGCTTTATTTAACTTTGTGTGAGTTTGAGTGTGACTATGTGTGCATGAATATCATGCACGTGGAATCAGAGGACGACCTCTTCAGTCATCCTCAAATTCCATTTGGTTTTCAGACAGGATAACATTGTTATTCACTATTCCATGTATAAAATGAGCTGACCCAGGGCCTTTCAGGGACTTTCCTGTCTTCAGTCTCCAATCTTTCTATAGGAACATGAATTACAAATGTGCACACCCATGTCTGATGTGTGGATGTTTAAGTAATTGTCCATGCTTGCACAGAAGGCACTTTACCCACTAGGCCATCTCCCCAGCCTGAACTAGTATAATTTCTATATTGCATACACACAAACTAAACACGTAGAAAGAAGAGAGAATCAGATAGTCTTCTTTCTGTGATGTGGTCTCCCTTTTAATATCTCAGTCAAACAGATATAGCATTAACATAACTAGTAGTCTAGACAGATGTTTAAGAAAGATCAAAAAAGATAATGGTTAAAAGTATATTTAGAGGGGAGAAGAACCATAATTTATGTCCCCTAAGAAAGCCAATGTTCCTAGGATCCTCTGTAAGTCACTGTCTTGGGGGCCATTTTGAGCCCAACTGGTAGAGCAGTAGGCTGATTAAATTTTTTGTCTGGGGATACACTCACTTAATGCCAATGTGTATCAATGATCATCTGAATTAATTAGTAGTCTCACTAAAATATAAAAAGTATTTTTCCATGAAAGTCCTTAAATATTACATTGTACAGCAGAGACATATAGACAATGAAAACATTGACTAAAAAAATTACTAAAAATTCCAAAAGAAAATGTTTAAGGTCTATAATAAAATATTGTGTTAAAAATGACCCAAAGCAATGATTTTGTTCTTGAATCATACTAACTTTATTAATTCTACTTTTGATTGAAACAATTAACATTGACTCAAATTAAAGTAATATGAACAAAGTTTCTTTTTAATCAGTGAATAATATGATGCCATATACATCACCTCCCTTGAATCTCAGAATTGTCATAGGAATATATATCTTACAATTTTCCAATTGCCAAAAACATGAATGAGAGTGTGTAAGCATGTAAGTGTATATAGCAGACTCAAGGCTAGACTTTGGGAAATCATAACTCTCCAGGAGTTTTCTTCATTTTCAAGTCATAATCTTATAGTATTCTAGGCCAATCTTTCCCTTCTCCTTTTAACATCAAAATATGTCACATATCTTATATACTTTCATAAGCTTATATACTTTCTTCATATGATATTTTACTAAAAAAGTATAATTCATAATTATTGATATCAATTTGACAAAATTAAGAACTATCTAAAAAATGAATAAATATTTTTCAGGCAGAATCTATGAGGATATATCCATGTGTAATTGACATGTATATCATCAACTGAAACAGGACCATCCAGTAGGGTGGTGTCCCATTTGGAATAAGTACAAATGATAAATCCTCAGCTGGGGAATTCAACTTGAGTCCATATATTTTAACTGGTACAATTGAGTATAGGTATCAATGATTCCATTGTCTTTGAATTTGAATTTAGATCAACGATGACTCTGAACAGAGCTTTCAAGTCTACCCTTAAGTTGAGGCTTCATCATGCTTCATATTGTTTTGAATTTGCTAATTTTAATACATTTTTACCTAAGTTGCATCTAGTTTCCAGCTCTTAATCTTATTGGTGGCCATGTTGCATGATCCTCTTTGCCAAATTGGTAATTCTCTGAAAAGTACATGTATATTCTATTAGGTTCAATCTCTTGGAGAACCTGGATTTTAAAACCATCAAAGTTGTGGTGGTACAAATTGTTATCCCAGCATTAGAGAATCAAAGGAAGGCAGATATATGTGAACCCAAGGACAGCCTGGTCTCCATAACAAGTTCTAACTCCCTGGCTATGGTGATATTTTATTTGTGCTGCAATGTGATTTTATTTGTATGTTAATAAATAAAGTTGCCTAGGGGTCAGAGCTAATAGCAAGCCATAGCAGAAGTCTGGCAGTGGTAGCACACACCCTTAATCTGATCACATACCAGACAGAGTCTGTGTGTTCAAGGACATAGCTAGCTTGGAGACACATGCCTTTAATCTCAATAACAACCATAGAGACCTGAAGGTCTGTATAGACAGGCAATGACAAGGAAGTCATGTGGTTTGGTTTACAACCAATGAGACGGCAGAACAGAAAATCAATAAAAAGATAGACATACAGGAAGTAGGTCTTTCGGAGGGGAAAGACGACAGGGACAGCGAGAGGTAAGAAGGTGGTCTTGGACTTAGCTCTTGGCTGCTGCTCTGACCTCTTGGACTTTTAACTCTGCATTTGGCTCTGTGTTTCTTATTTAAAAAATACCATTCAGAATTACATCTATACCTGGCAGCACAAAGTATGACTCTGTCTCTTTTTCTTCTACTCCACCCCTCACCACAAATGAAATTCCCAAGGGAACTGATAAAATCTCCTCTTGGGTTATAGACATTGCAGGAGCTACTATAGTGTTATATAGTGTTAGCGTTACATTATATTTTTGAGCCATAAGAGAAACACATATTCATCTGATTATTAATAAATTTAAACTCATCCTCTGAAAATTTCTGAATAATATGATGGCAGAATCAATGTCTACTTCAAGTAACTAATCTAATTGTTATATTCTGCTAAGCGGGTTAATGGGACATAAATATATTAGAGTGGATGTTTTCTAATTTGTAGCAATTCTGTATATTTTATTAGGGATTATACCAAAATTCTACAGGATCTAAATAGTTTATAACTTACTCAAGAGAAAAAAATTGTGAAAATGATCTCCCTGTTGTGTTTAAGGAGAATTATTATTTTACTAGCTATTTTCACACCAAATATGTTGGTCTTGAAATTTTTGTTAACGATTGATGCATCCATGGGGGCAACGTATTTTTTCAACAGTATTCCTCTAGGAAAGACTCTTGAAGCTTATTTGTGATAAATAATATTTATGTGGAGTTCCTAAGACACATATTGGTTTTCATTTATCTCCCCACACTTAATGTATATAGTGTGGGATTTTTTTCTGATGGAGTTTTACAGTAGCTATTAATTCTTACATATGTCATTTTCTGATGTTGCTTTCTTCTTGTATTTCTTTTGGTGAAAAAATGGCCATTTCCTGCTTAACAGAAGAAAACTCAGCCTTCTAAGTATTTGGATTGGATCAGTAGGCAAGAAAAAAAGTGAAAATTAACAAGTGATCCTAACTGATCCTCTTAATGTAAATGAGTCTTTTCTCTGTGTGGATAAGCCATATTTCATACCATTGGATCACAATAATAGAAAATAAAATAACGGAAGCAAGGCAATGATAGAAGTTTTCTAGATAATCAATCTCAAATGCTATGGAATTTCTGGTGAGAAAACATGGGATGGGGCACTTTTACCTCTGGTTTCTTAGTATCTCCTCAGCCTGTGAGTCTAACCTAACATGAGTCTTTTGATGAATTAAACTGCCTCTTAAGGCCTGCCCCTTTCTGAACAGAAACAAAGAAGGAGTGAATGGGAGTAGTGGTGCACAGGTAGGGAATGGGAGCAGAGGAGGGAGGGGAAACTATGGTTGGGATGTAAAATAAATGAATACATTAAATTAAAAAAAAAGAAAAGCAATGGAGAAGCTCTATGAGCACTGGCATGGGAAAAAATACAAGTTGTACTAGGTGGAAAAAGAAAGGTACAAGACAATATGTATATGCAGTGTTCAACTGTTTTTGTATGCATGTGGAAACATTCCAAGAAAAGTCAAGGCAATGGGAATGGGAGCTTCTCTGAAGACCAATTTAATCTGCTTTTATTTTGAACATTGAAATTATACTGTTTATTACTAATTAAATGGAAATGTGATCTTCAACAGATTGGCATTTTATTATTTTACTTATTTAAAGATCAATCCTGTATACAAGATTGAATAGAATTGCCAGTCCATAGATGATGTTGCAACATGGGTAAAGACATGTGTAGGCATGGTGAATATCAGGAGCTCCCCAAACTAACTGTCCCAAGTGAAAGAAGACTTTCTTGGCCACCCAGAAGGCACAAGTGAGTTCCAACTCATCATTCTTAGGCTGTGAGCATGCCTGTGACAGACGTGGACACTTAGAATCCTTCAGCTCTATACTGACTCACATGTTAGTCCAACAGCATTTCTGTATTTCTGGGTTGAAATTGGTTTTACTTTTTCTAGAAATAAGAATGATCCATCATTTCCATGTAATGACCTATACTCAATTATACCTAATTTCTATATCTTGGAAATATATTAAATATTCCTTTAAACCTGAGTCTTCATCAAGTGAATATAAACACACTGTGGTGAGCATTTTGAAAGGATGTTGTACAGGTCCAACCTCATTCTGAGAGACTCCCAGGTGGTCCTAATAAATTTTTCAGATAAATCGTTATTTCCTTGCTAACAGTGACCTGTGGCACTTATTAAGTGTACACATGCTTAGGTTTTTCCTTTCATGAATTCTGGGTTGTGGATTTGTATTGGCCTCATAAATTGGTTTTCATTAAATAATCTTGACTATCCTTCAAGTAAAAATAAATAAACTGACTCTTAGGCCATTGCCATGGCCATCCTTAACAGGGCAGGCCTGTGTAGAAAACCTTGCTCATGAATCCTGAGAACCCTCCCTGGGTAGGTTAAATTTTAAAAGTACATGGAACACTGAGCCATCACTTGAGCCCATTCTTTTTTTTTTTTTTTTTTTTTGAGACAAGGTTTCTGTGTGTAGCTTTACTTTGGAGACCAGGCTGGCCTCGAACGCACAAGATATCTGCCTGGCTCTGCCTCCCGAGTGCTGGGATTACAGGCATGCGCCACCACTACACAGCTGGATTTAGCTCAGTGGTAGAGTGCTTGCCTAGAAAGCGCAAGGCCCTGGGTTCTATCCTCAGCTTAAAAAAAAAAAAAAAAAAAAAAGTGCATGGACACCAACCAGTCTGCATCGTACCTAATGAGTCTGCGAAGTAACACAGCCGTCCTGTATGCTGGCACCCATCTCTGAACACCATTCTGCTATTTCTGTTCACATTTCCACGGAAATCCCGGACTTCTGTGAGAATGGCTTTTCTGGGCACATGGGTCTCTATATCCATTAAAAGAGGGGCCATGGATGCACCATTGTCTGGAGTGCAAGGATGAAAATCTTTTTCACTATCTCTGGCTAAAATGTTGTAAGGAGACATACTGAAACAGCAAAATTTACATGGTATGGAGAGAAACCATTTTCCTGTCCTTACCAAAAACAAAAAAAAAACAAAAAACAAAAACACGATTGCCTACCAGGACCTGCATTAAGTCTGGCAGGCAGTAGAGGGGAAGAGTTGGGTCCTAGTGAGCTTTCTTTGCTTGTGCCCATTCCCTCTTTGCTAAGGTATTCTCTTCAACATTCCATGGAGATCTTGTTCCTGTGCCATTAAAAAAAAGATTTACTTTTGTTCACAGCTTCAGACTACCTCTATCCACCAGTTCAGGCAAGGTGACATTCATAGATGTGGAAGACAGTGTGGTGGTGGTGGTGGTGGTGGGGTGGTGGTGGTGGTAGTGCTCACATCCTACAGTACCTGGAAATAGAGCCTTTAGATCTGCTATAACATCAAAGCCTAACTCTCTAATGACTTGTCGGAGCCGATTTTTCAGGTTTCCTAGTGGCTTTACCCAGCAGGTCTGCATAGAGAGGATGATTGAACCATGGGCCTGAGTGCAGGTGTTTTGTAACTAGCAAGGAGGAGGTCATTTGCTCCACCCCTTGGCATTGTTATAAATAGACCTTTGTAATAAAGTTCTGGGACGGTGGATAAGGATCCAGGCCCACCCGAGTGTACCCTGTGTTTTCTCTCTGTTTCTCTCCCTTCTATTTCTCTCCCTTCTATTTCTAACTAAGAGTACTCAAGAGTCCCTGGGGCAAAATGTGTGTGGGGCTAGTCCCACACAATGACTTATTTTTGCCAATGAGACTTCACCTAAAAATAACCCACAGCTTCCTAAAACAGTGCTACAGCCTGGCCACAAAGGGGGAACACAATTTTAAAACATGAGCCTGTGGGGTACATTTCTGATTGAAACCAAAACAGTGTGCTTTCTACAAGAATGGTAGTTTTCTTAGATATTTATTTTCAAAGTTCCAATCATAGCAATCCATTACAAACATGGTGTCATGAGGAATGGAAGTTCCGGTGCTACAGAGATCTATAGATCTGTCAGTCAATGATAAAATGGGGAAGCTGCACCCTTGGAAACTTTTTTATACTTCTTTTAACTTCCCTGAATGAAATTGGGTCTATAAATTAAATATTTGTCTGTGAACTCAATAGCCACTTTTATTTCATGTCAGGAGTCAACTAAGCAGTTTCTTTCAGGTGAAGGAGAAATAAAGAATATATCTTGGGGTAACTATTAGGCGAGAACAAAGACATTTTATGTTCAAAATAAAAATAAGCCTCTTGAGGCTCATAGTATAATATTTGGAGTTTCTATCTTCAACAATGTATGGTATCTACAACTCATAACTTAAGAGTTGACACATCAGAGGGCAGTTGGATTAAATAATGTGACATCTCCTACTATGTATTTTATTTTTGTGTAAAGCATCCTATTCTTGGATAAGCAGGGAGTTCAGTGACATGTGGCAAGCTCACGGTGATAGAAAAGTATGAAGGTATCATTCACAACAACTGTAACCTTTTTATTTAATAGAGAGACTGAAAAAAATCCATGTTGTTAGGTACCAAAATGGAGATACCCAAAGTATTGCAAAAAGAGCTAGTTTTCTCCATTGGCTTTGGAAGCTGTACCACAGTATTGTAACCTAGGTGGATTGTAACAATTTCTAATATGGCTTCTGTATAAAATAATACTCTGGGGGCTTAAAAAGTTTGCTCAGCAGTTAAAAGCATTTGCTGATCTTCCAGAGTATCCAGGATCAATTCCTAGCACCTACTTTACAGCTCACGGATAGCTGGAACCCAAGTTCTAGGGATATGCTGCTCTCTTCTGGCCTCTAAGCATACCATGCACAAATGCAGTAATATATACACATATCCAGGCAAAACACCCGAACTTATAACAATTATTAATAATATAAAATAACTGAAATAAGTTTCTGAATATAACTTCTGAATATGCACTTCAAATATGCTTGGAATATGAATTTTTAACAGAAAGAACATTAATAATAATGATTGTACATATGGTATGTTCGGTTATTACTTAGTACTAAAGATAAATTAATTTACATTTTTAGGTTCATTATTAATATTTTATATACACTTTATATTGGGAAATAATATCACAGAACCTCCTATTATGTTTTACTTTAAAAATTAACTGATATAATGACTATTATAAAGACCCCTCAGTGGCAGAGCACTTGCCTAGAAAGCGCAAGGCCCTGGCTGGGTTCAGTCCTCAGCTCAAAAAAAAAAAAAATTACCCCCTAAAATTTTAAATTATTCCTAAATTGGTATTGTGTAGCTGAGGAATATGAATAATTTCTCAAAATGGGGGATAGATCTCTTAGAAGCAGAAAAAATACATTGAGTATTAAAACATAAGAGTACAGTAATATAGCAATTATGAAATAATTCTTATAAAACTTTTGATAATATATTATTCTTATACCTATTTTTGTGTTCCTGAGTGGTTAGTCAGTGTAGTCTAAATTATTCCCCAAACAACATAGACTTTTTCCATTACCCTTGAATGCCTCCCAGAGGTTGAAGGTATACTTCTATTGCTGAAGATACAGAACACCAGGGAACACTGATCAAATTATTTGAGCTGGCTCTAATCTGAAAGTCTCCTTCCTGCAGCCTAGCTTCCATGGTATCAGAAAATACTATGAAAACTGTCAAGGAAGGAAGTACATAATTGTCTTTCTCAGCTGTGACACCTATGGGCTACAACAATGACCAGCATGACAAGATACACATAAAGGGATGACAGTGTCACTCACTTAGCTAAGAGCTAAAGCCCCCTAAATGGGAGGGAAATCATGCCAGGTACTAGAAACCTGGATAACCTCCCAGGGTTAGTGAGGTCATGAATGAAACAGAGAATGTACTACTGCCACTTTAGTAGACTAGCATAATTCACATAATTACCAGGTGTGTTCTAAATCTTATTTTTAAATGAATATAGATTAGTATAATTATCGTCCCTTATCAAAGAAGCTTCTCTATATAGTAAGTAGAAATCATTATAGTGATCTACAATTGGACATAATGCAGAGATTAATAGTTATAGGAGAGTCTAGCCCCAGTGAGTTCCCCTGAATCGCAGATCCTTCATCTATGGCTCAGGGAACATCACCAAAAAGGAGTAAAGGATGGTCAAAGCCAGAATATCAGGAAGTCTGCTGTTAAATAGTATTTCCACGAACTGGCTACATAAACAAGCCATGTTCAACAATGAAAATACAATAACACATACTAACATGCAAGATGGAAAATCTCACAGGGTCCTACACCTAGACAACGAGCTATAAGCAACTAAAGAGTGATAAGAAGGAGAATTAGCCTGCCCCAGGGAGAATCCCACAACTGATTGTCTGTTACAAAGAGTTAAGCCCTGGAACAACATACATGGAAACAACAAAACAAACTCAGCAATTTGTGTCCATACATTACACACACATATACACACATATATTGACTCAAATAAAAAGAATTATCAGTTTGGTGGAGGTGATATATGATGGGTTGGAAGGAAGATTCATGGGAGGAGTTGGAAGAAGGAGGGAGCATGGGGAAGTAGTGTAATGATATTTTAATTTAAATGTTTAAAAATTATTTATATAAATAAAAGCATGAAACAGTAGATGGAATAGTAGTGAGCACAAAGTGAAATAGTCCTGAGTAGGTGTTTCACCTGTTTCCTCTTAAAGGAACACTGTAATGGGTGTAATACTCAGACTCATAAGATCAGGTGGAGGAGGAAGAAGCGTTCTTTTTCTCCTGTGAAGTGATGACTGATAAGATGCACATGCTCCTATTAACAAACACCCAACCTGAGAAACAATGTAATGAAACCCACTGGTTCTTGGGTAAAGAAAATACATTCAAGTAGGTGGGGGCAAGTTTGAAGAAGGGAGAAATAAAAGGAGAAAGGGACAGGAGAACTGGGAAGAGTAGAGATGAGCAAAATACTCTATGAAATGCATGAAACACCACAGTAGGACAGAGGATTATGTACAATTAGTATACATCCATACACCTATGAGCCATTGACATAAAAAGCATGGTTTGAGAACAAACTTTTAGTGTATTTTTGCTACTTATTTTTATTAGGAAACAGATTTGATTAAAAAGTCATGTAATAATATCAGAAGAGGTTACAAAAGATGTCCTTTTTACTTCAAGATTGTTTATTGGATACTTTTTACATCATATTAATTTTGTATAAGTAAATTTAAGTAAAGCTCAAAATGCAATAAAACTTTTGAAGTTTGGACATTGTCTTGTCATTAAACAGATGGAAAAGAATGATTTTCTAAGAATGACATAACACCTCGAATGTTGTAATGCCAACATCCTTACAAAGTTCAGAGTTCTCACATCTAATATTATTGAGCAGCAGAATCAAACTTGCAATTTTATTTAAAGGAATTTTACTCAAAATGAAAATTGCCTTGACACATTTTGTGATGATTTTTCATTATCAGTGAGTTACAATTTACAGTCAGTGTACTGTAGCTTTATATAAATTTTCATAAAACAGACTTAAGGGAACAATAAATAGATCATGAGATCATAGGATATTGGTAAATATTTGTCTACTCACCTTTGATGATCATGTGAGGTTTGATAAGTAAAAGCTATGTCTTTAAACATATAATAAAATAAAAATCTACTAAGATATTTATTTTCGTTTTAAATTTCAAGGACATTGTGGAGAGTCAGCATTGTCTTAAATACAAAATAATGCCCCCTTTCTCACAGACTGCTGTTTCCAGGCACATAGCCAAGGGGCCATGTTTCATTATCATTACACTTCCAGGTAGTATACATATGATGCATGTGACTCTCAGAGTCAAGAATGTCTTTGAATGCCAACTTTCACTGAATACCTGCCAGCTCTGGGATAGATTCTGAATTTCAAAAGGAAAAGGAGTCACAGATTAAAGAGATCCATTCAGTGAGCATTGAAAACAAAGGCTACCTCTCTATGTAGAGTATGTAGAGCAATGTTTTTGAGTCTTGTATGTCAAAACACCCATAAACACAGGCCCTTGTTTCCCAGTTTCTTTAATGGTGTATGTGCCAAATCTGATGTGTGTGTGTGTGTGTGTGTGTGTGTGTGTGTGTGTGTGAGAGAGAGAGAGAGAGAGAGAGAGAGAGAGAGAGAGAGAGAGACAGAGAGAGAGAGAGAGAGAGAGAGAGAGAGAGAGAGAGAGAGAGAGAGAGAGAGAGAGAGAGAGAGAGAGAGAGATGCTCCAGACATCCTTTGGATTTTCAACCTTCTCAAGAAAAGTTGCCTAAATTCCAGGGAGGCTACCTAGAAAACAGGACCCTAGGAAAGACACAGGGATCACTCAGTGACAAAGAAATGGATGAGATCTACATGAACAACCTGGACGACAGTGGAAGTTAGCAATGGCAAGTTTTGAGGGAAAGAAAGCTTAGGGGAGCAGGAGATCCCAGCTGGATCAAGAACAGAAAGGGAGAACAAGGAATAACAGACCATAATAAATGATGACCATATGAGAACAGGAATTGGCAGAGTGCTGGAGAGGTCCCCAGAAATCCACAATGATATATCCTCTGTAGACTGCTGGCAATGGTCAAGAGAAAGCCTCATCTGACCTAGTCTGGTGATCAGATAGCCAAACACGCTAATGGTTGTGCTGGAACTCTCATCCAATAACTGATGGAAGTGGATGCAGAGATCCTTGGCCAGGCCCCAGGTGGAACTCCAGGAGTCCAATTGTCCAGAAAGAGGAGGGACTGTAAGAGTGTGAATTGTTGAGACCAAGATTGGAAAAGCACAGGGACAAACAGCCAAACAAATGGAAGCACATGAATTATGAACCAAAGGCTGTGGAGCCCTCAGCTGGATCAGGCCCTCTGGATAAGTGAGACAACTGAGTAGTTGAACTGTTTGGGAGGCACCCAGGCAGTGGGACCCGGACCTGTCCTTAGTGCATGAGCTGGCTGTTTGGAACCTTGGGCTTACACAGGGACACTTTGCTCAGCCTGGAAGGAGGGGACTGGACCTGCCTGTACTGAATCCACCAGGTTTAAATTAATCCCCAGGGGAGTCTTGCCCCTGGAGGAGATGGGAATGGAGGGGAGGGGCTGAGGGGAAGGTGCAGGCAGAGGAGGGATGGGGGAGGACAGGGGAACCCATGGCTAATGTGTAAAATGAAAACACAAATATAATAAATTAAACAAAGGAGAAAAAAAAAGTTGTTTACTTTAAAGCAAACTGAATTGGGATGTCAATCCCAGCTTCCTTTCACATCTAAAATTGAGGTGTATTTTATAAAGACAGTAACTTTTGAGTTTTTAAAAAAACTAAACATTTATTTATAAAGGATATTCCTTCATACCCACCATCAGTATCCTTGTTTTAAACATTTTAGGTATAGTGTCCCGTTTAGTCATCACAAGAATTCTGTAAAAGTTGAAGCCTGACTTATTTAATTTCCTAGATTCAATTTTTAGGAAAACATGCAATGTGAGACTAAATGGTCTGCCTAAAATTCTGTATCATGTAATTAGCACGTACACTTTTTAGCAAGGCTAAAATAAGTAAACAGATGATTATTATTGTTTGGAGAATGAAATGATCACCAAATAAGTGAAAGGATTTGGTGATATGGTCTAATTCCTTATAAGGACTAGCAATTTTGCTAAAAAATATTTTAGGGAAAAAAGGATATAGGGAGGCCACTGGTGAATACTTCACATTGTGATGAATATATGAAGCTAGCACATACTTTACTGTGATGAACACACAGTACTAACATACTAACCACTGTGATAAATACATGATGATAACATATACCTCACTTTGTGGGGAGCACATGATGCTAGCACATGCTCCATAGTGTGATGAGCTCATAATGGTAACACAAGCTTCATAGTGTCATGAGGTCATGATGCTAGCACATGCCTTACATTGTGATGAGCACATGATATTAACATGTGCTTTACAATGTGGTGAGCACAGGTGCTCACAATTGCTTCATAGTATGATGAGAACATGATTCTAGTACATTCTTCACAGTGTGATAAACTCACATGTGATAAACTGTAACACATTTCAGTTTTCTGACTTTCCCACCTTTTATTATTACAATAGTGCTTTCTTTCTTTGTCTTTTTTTCTTTCACATTAGACATGCTAATTTATAATACATTTATGTAGAAGGTTATTTATATAGCTTCTAATGATTATTAGGAAGATCCTATGCCACCCCCGCACTTAACTGTCAGTAGGTTCCTTTTGACAGCTCCACACTTTCACCTCTCTACCAAAGGACAAGGCATCAATTGATATATACAGGAAACCACTGTGATGTCAGTGATTTTCATCATGAGGAAACATACTTTTTGTTTCTTTCTTTGTTTTTGAGACAGGGTTTCTTTGTGTAGTTTTGGAGCCTGTCCTGGAGCTTGCTCTGTAGCCCAGGCTGGCCTCGAACTCACAGAGATTCACCTGGCTCTGCCTCCTGAGTGCTGGGATTAAAGGCATGCACCACTGCCTCCTGGCCAGGAAATACACTTTTTAAATGGTCATTCCTTAATGGGACATTATTTTGCTTTAGAAGACAATAGCACAAGTAAATGTTGGCTAAACATTTTTAAAAAGAAATGGTAAAAATAGATAAGGGATTATTCTATAAATTATTAAGTTAAGTCACTCTCCACCTCATTTAAAGTTATTTAAGAAACAAAGATAACAAATAATGGAAGTGGAGTTCTCCAAGCAACTCTAAATCTCAACACTGGAACTGTGATAGTGAAAGACCCCAGGAATGATTGAGGATAACTCAAATGACAGCTTTGGTCTAGAAGATTTGTAATATAAGAGTGTGCTTGTGACTGTCTTACGATTGCTATTGCTATGATGAAACACCAGGATGAAAAAATCTTCAGGAGGAAAATGCTTATTTTTCTTTGCTTCCACATCATTATATGTAACTGAAGTAAGTCAGGATAGGAATTCAAATGGGGCAGGGACCTGGAGGCAGAAGCTGAGAAGGAGACCATGGTAGAGTGCTTCTTATTGGCATGCTCCTTATGGCTTGTTCTTCAGGCTTTCTTATAGAACACAGGACCAACAGTCCAGGGATGGCACCACCCACAGCTGGCTAAGGCCTCTGACATCAACCACTAATAAGAAAAAAAAAAAAAAATCCCTACAGGCTTGCCTATAGCCTGATCCTATGGAAGCATTTTGTCAGCTGAGGTTCTCTCATCTCTGATCATGCTAACTGGTGTCAAGTTGAAGAAAAAAAAAACTAACCAGCATTGTCATTGAATGCAAGAATATGAAGGTACACCAAAGCAGAGCTGGAGATGCAAGTGGATTGTGAACTTTGGAGGCAGCAACAGAGGCGGCTCATGCAAAGAGATCTTTAGACTTTTAAAAATGGCTATTTCCCTTCCCTACTACAGCTCTCCCCTGAGTCATGGCAAGAATGAATGTTCAGAATTCAGCTGTGTATTGACAACATCCAGAGAAGTTTCGCTATGATCAAGTAGGCCATATACTTCTGGTGCTGCTCAGCACCTCACAGCATAAATGTAACAAAGCACAAGGAAGTGACAATGTGGTAGTTTTGCCAATTCATCCCTGATCTCATCACTGAAAAGCAAATTTATGGTGTGTGTGTGTGTGTGTGTGTGTGTGTGTGTTTTACATTTGTGCCTACATGTGCTTTGGGGGACAGAGGTTGACACTGAGTGCATTTCTTAATCACTTCTTCACTTTGTTTTTTGTTTTTGTTTTTGTTTTTTTGTAACATTCATTTTACTGAATGATGTCTGATTTGTTAGAATGTCTTGCCCACAAATCCTGAGGACCCTCCTCACTCCAGTGCTAGAATTACATGCACATACCACTATATCCAAGCTTTAGGTGCATGCTGGGGATCTGAAATCAGGTGCTCATGCTCACCTGGCTAACATCTTACCAATAGAGTCATTTCTCTAGTCCCAGTTTCCTACTATTTGAAATGTAGGTTGATTTTTTGTTTTCTTCTAAAGTAACTAGACATTGTTGGTATTTCTAAGAGTAAAGTAGTGCTAGACATCTTCTCCATCAGCCTCTCACTCCATTGTGACCTCTGAGGCTCCTTAATGAAACTGAATCATCTCTGAATAAATCTTGATATTGGAATCCTTTATTTCTTTGGATACAAAACAAAAACACAGAGAGTTTAAATAACAACCTGAAGGTCCAGTGTTTGAAACAACTATGATAGAACAAGGCCTTAAGCCTTGGTTCCTTCACTCACTACCTCTAGATCATTCATTGACCCAACCAGTCACCCAGAAGGGAGGATTAGGGCTTTGTGGAAGTCAACAAAGATTCCAATCTTGTGGTTTGATTTAAGGCCAGAGAGTCAGAGTTTATGTTGCTCTCTAAGGCTGCATAATAATGTGCAAAGGCATGGTTACCAAGTGTCTTATACTCCAAGGCCTAATCACAAGGTTCTTCACTATAAGGCATAGTTATCAGGTGTTTTGAAGGGTCTACATTTGTTGTATATTGTGCTTTGATCTTGAAAGGGAGAGGTCTTTTTCCTCTCCCCTTGATAGTATATAAAAAGTCCATTAGATATAAATGTGAGGCTGCTGGATATGGACCCAGAAGCCTCCTGAAGCTATCCTGTGTCTCTATCTTTTCTCTCTGTCTATGTCTATATTTCCTATCTAGCACTTCTCAATTCCACACTCCACCTTCAGGGGATCCTTTGATAATCCGGGGCTGAACCTCAACACTGGTCCCAACAGGTCTTCTAGTGACGAGAAATTTTATAGGAAAAATTGGTGGTATTCCATTTTTCTCTTACACATTCTGTGATATATTAACCTATCCTTGTGTCTGTCTCAAAAACATGAAATTTGCTGAGATAGCACATATAAAGCATCTATAGTGTGGTGATATGTGAGTAATTCCTGCCCACACCAATTGATTAGGAAGAGAGTCAATGCTCAGTATTATAGTTCATGTTCAAAAGCACCAACTGCATGATCAAAGTTTCTTCTTTCTAAGATTACTAATTAAATCCTGATTGTACTATGCTGCCAGTGATTTTAGGGTCTCTTCAAAATACCCTTTGACTGGGTTCTCCAATTCAGCCATTGTACATTTTCTCTAATGTAAAATCCATAAGCAAATTGAAAACTTGTCTACTTATTAGCATTAAATGCTTCTCAAAGACAATTCTAAGATTCTTAAACCTTTCTGTCCCTCTTGGAAACCTAGCATAACCATTCCAGTGTTCCTGTTCTATGTTTTTCATACAGCAGATATATCAAATGTTCTAAGTGCTGGACTTTTGCCAGCTGAAAATTCCTTTCATCCAAAATTATTTTGAAAAATTAGATCAGGTCTCAGAAGAGTGCCTTTCTGAATGTTGAGTTCTTACATTACATACTAGTGATCCATCATAAAGGATTTTTATTGCTTTGAAAAAATTTTCTTTTTAAAATCACATTTTCCATATTCTATTGGCTGCAGTAGCATTTTCAAAGAAGCTTTCCACCACATTCCCAGAAATCGGGCTGAGAGTAAGTTTATCAGTTTCAAATTGTGACCTGTCTTTTAAATATAGGGTATTAGAATGCAATGCATCATTTTCACCTGTGATTTTAGTCACAAATCTGATAAACAAATATCTTTTGGAGTCCTTATAGACTTGGCTTTCTTTGGCATTTCAGTTACATCTTAAGATAGAGAAAGAAAATCAAACACTGGCTTATATGCATCTTATATTTTTTATAGTTCCAGTCTATATCTGCATAATCAAGTTGTTGAAAAGGATGATGTCTAGAGGTTCTATCAATTTTAGCCAAATTTCCATAATCTAAGAGATAGCATTGTTCTATCTTGATCTATGTTTTAGAGGACTGTGATAGGTTTCCTTATAACAAATGCAATGTCTTATTCTTTTTTTTTTTTTTTGAGACAAGGTTTCTCTGTGAAGCTTTGCGCCTTTCCTGAAACTCACTTTGAAGACCAGGCTGGCCTCGAACTCACAGAGATCTGCCTGCCTCTGCCTCCCAAGTGCTGGGATTAAAGGCATGTGCCACCACTGCCCAGCATAATGTCTTATTCTAAATGCAGCTTTGTCTACTGGATGCTGATTTTCTTAAAACTCCTGTTTTCCTCTCTATAAGCTCAGGAAATCATTACTATATCTGACAAAATGTTTAATTGGTGGTTATTGAATTCATCAATATGCAATTTTAGCATCAATTTCCTAAGGTAGAAAAAGGTACAGGGAGAGCTCTGAGCACATTTCCCTGTACTCTTTTTGTAGTTGTTTGTTCTCTTCCCCAAACTAGGAGTCCAAAGCTGACCCTGTACAGTTATAATTAGCTAGTCAGGAAAATGGGTCCTGACCTCACTCTGACACATGTGTAAACTATCAAGCATGAACATACTCTCGGTCATGCACAACTGTGCTATCAGTGGCAGCAGCTCTTGTCTCCCCTTCAGTCTTCTAACAGAATCATAGAACTGCTTTGCTATGCACTCGTATTTTATTCCATGACTAATTTGTCTACTTCTCTTTATTTCCTTCATCCTGCTCAATTATGCCTCTGATCCTTGTGTCTTTTATTTTCCCTGTCTCCTCTTGTTTCCAAACATATAATACTGATTTAAGGTTTCCTAGTTAATGAGCTAATCAAAAAGCAAAGCCAAAATAAGGGGGACAATAAGCATCGTCTCATAAACAACCCACCACCATGCCTTTCAAATGCCCATCATTGTCAGCATTTATTTTCCCCTTGCTGATTGTAAAGACTAAGACATCATTTAGAAAAATCATTTTTTAAAAAATTCTGAGACTCTAGTAAAAGTATATCATTTCTTCCTTCTGTTTCCTTCACCCAAACTCTCCTATATAATTCTCCTTTGCTGTCTTTCATATTAATGGTCTGTCTCTTTTTTCATTAGTTTGTTGTTATATAAGTATATGTATACATACACATATTCCTAAAATAGGAATAAATGCTGCTCAGTCTGTACATTGTTACGTTTATGTATGTTTTCAGGGCTGACCGTTTGGTATTGGATAACCATTTGGTGTGCTCTTCCGTGGAGAAGACAATTCCCCTCACTCTCAGCATTCTGTGTTTTGTTTGTTTTTCTTCTTTGCGTAGGTTTGAGGCCGCTTGGGCTTTGCAAATTTGTTTTGGCTTGTTTGTTGTCCTAAGTCAAGTCATGTTTGAGCAGTAGGTTGGTGATACTTTGTGGGTGTAGCTTCTGATATTCCTAGAAGATACAATCTCACAGCAAATTCCTTGATCTTCTGTATTATACAATCTTTCTACTGCTGCTTTTGCAGTGATCTCTAAGCTTTAAGAGCAGGAGCTGTTTGTATATATACCTATTAGGTCTTGGAATTCAGTAGAATATCAATCTCCTAGATGCTGAAAACAGTTTTCTTAAAACAATGAAGTCACCGTCCAAAGAAACTGATCTTTACTCTTTATGTAAATTTTGGGGGTGCTAAATTTCACTGAATATGATTCTTATAAAATCTTTTAGTGACAGATACATTTACAAAATACTCCCACATCCAAGACAGATATAGGAACACTGCAGTAGAGGGGAATAAAGAATGTAAGAGCCGAGGTTGGGGAGTTTGCTGTGACACTGTGTCTTCTAGTACTATCAGAAGCTACACCTATAAAGTCTCCACAGCATGACTGCCCAAATGTGAGCTGAACAATGATGCACCAATGGACATACCAAATTGGGCAAGGAGAGTCCATGGGGCCTCAATCCTACACAAAGAACTACAGGGACCCGAGGAAAATCTGAGAACAAGAGAAGTGGCCTTCCCCAGGGAAGAGCACAATAATTGATTGTTCAGTTCCAAATGGTCGGCCCTGAAATCATACATGCAATTGGCCCTATACGCACTTAACAGTTTATAATTAGGAATATGTGTGTGTGTGTGTGTGTGTGTGTGTGTGTGTGTGTGTGTAGAGAGAGAGAGATAGATACATATATAGATAGATAGATAAATAGATAGATGATAGATAGATAGATAGATAGATGTGTATATACATGCATAGATGTATACAATTAAAAAAAATAGTTTTTTGTTTTTTTTTTTTAAAGAGACCAGGAATTTGAAGGAGAGTAGAGAGGGCATATGGAAGGGTTTGGAGGGAGGAAAGGGAAGGGTGAAATGTTGTAATTAAATTATAACTTCAAAGGTAAGAAAACTGTTTGTCTCTCTAATTGACAGTATGAACATGAGAGAGTGGACCTAAAAGTGAGGCAGACAAAAGTCTCATGCAATAATCAACCTCATTCAAGCATCAAGTTATTAATACTCTGAGGGTTGAAAAGAATCACATGAGTAATAGGTTCATTCACAAAGACAAGGCACACTTGGCAAACTATGCTTTTCTGTAGCAGCATCTGAATAAGAACAGCTGGTAGTAAATTCATTCCTACCCATGACACCGCGTAGAAGCTCAACACTTTCTCAACACAATTCAATGTTCTGAAGAAACTGAGGTCAAAAGACTCCTGTCTCGTTTTCTTGAAAATTTCCAATAATCACTTCCTTTCTTGGATGCTGTTCCAACATAAAACTAAAAATAATTAAAAAGTATTTTAACATACTATCTCTATATTTTACTCCATTGTGTTTTCTCAAATTTTCTAATCACAAAACAACTTTTCCCCACAAGGGCTACACAGATGTATAAGCGAATTTTTACTGTGCGTTTTAAAGTGGGCTTTGCTACTACTGTTTTCTTCTCAGTTTTGACATTTATGTGGTCATTTCATCGTTTTCCTTTCTAATATACAAGTTTTCCTCAGATGATTTCCAAAGCAATGCTTCTAAATGAATGCTACTTTATCTCCACCTCTCTTTTTTTTACTTCTTGTTCAATAGCTCCATGCATGTTCACCTTTGTCTTGGTCTGAATGTTTCTGATTTTCCAAATTTTGTGTGTGGAGTCCTAAGCACCAAAGAGAAAATTATAAGACATAGAGCCTTTTCACTATGATTTTCTTGTAAGAGTAGAGCCCTCATGATTGATAATAGTACACGTACAAAACAGACTTTCTCCTTCTACTCTGTGAGGGCTCACCAAGGAGGAGCCATCTATGGTACAGATAACAGCTCTCAATAGACACAGAATCTTCAAGCTCTTTGAAGATAGACTTCACACTCTGTAAAACTGTGAGAAGTCAATTGACATGGTTTCCTAGCCTCTTGTTTATGGTGTTTCATTATAGCAACTTCGAAATACAACAGCAGTCCATAGGACATCACTTCTTTGACTCAAAGTGAAAACTACTTCTTGACTAAAAGAACTTAATAACTGAGCTTCTGAATGCCTTTTCTATCTTTGTGTTTTCCTGTACCAAATCCTCTGAATTGAGTGATCATTCATATTATGCCACTTTATATATAATTATTTACTTTGTAGCTATTCTGTGATAAGGACTATTTTGTATTCTCTATACATGTTTATAACTCAGTAACAGGGTAACACAAAAGAGTTTTTACTCTTTTATTCAAGAACAGTAGATCTCAACCTGTGGGTAATGACCCTTTTGGGAGTCTAGTGACCCTTTCACAGGGGTCACATAAGACCATTGGAAAACACAGATATTTACATTATAAATCCATAACAGCAGCAAAGTTACAGTTACAAAGTAGCAATTAAAATAATTTTATGGTTGGAGTTGCCACAACAAAGTTTGGCAGTGTTAGGAAGGCTGAGAACCACTGACCTAGAGGAAAGTACTGGAAAGTGAGGTAGACTTAAATGAGAAATTATCATAACACACGTGCATGATACCAAGATGTTGATCTATAGATAGTGTCTGTAGGATCAAGATAATAAATTAATATGAATTTTACATTTAGAATCAATAAGAAAATATAACTTCTGAAACAATACATTAGTTAAGTTTTCAGTAAATAGTTGAAAGATATTACTATCAGTCAGGGTAAGAAAACAGGGACAGATATAAAAATGGAAAACATGAATGTGCACACTAACCTCTTAATTTATGTGCTTTTTGTACATCTAGAGAGTGCTAGAATTGATTCAACATGGAGTTTACAAATGGCTTCAAAATTCTTATTTGGAAGTTAGTACTCACCTGAAACCTCAAATATCTACTGAAAGTTTTATTGATTAAAATTAGTAAAAAGAAAAAGTATTTGTAAAAGATGTAAACTCTAAGTGTATCTTTGTATATATAAATGACACTGCTTAAATTAAAAAGAAAAACATTGTCATTAATCACTAATTTCACCATTTCAAGAGTAGCCAGTTCATGCTGTCTTCTATGTAAATAATTTCCCGAAATAGGTTATTTTTCCATATTTTAATGAAAAATAGTTTATTGAATGCTGATTGAATAAAACATCACATACACTGCTGAATACTCAGAATGCCAGGATATTGGCAAACAAAACGGTGTCATGGGTTGATTTAAATTAATTCCTGTTTCTCCACAGTGAGGCAGGAGATGCCTGAGAGAATATCAGTGTTCACCGTCTTTACAGTGGACAAAGACACTATCTGCGACTATGAATAGATAGCAGCAGATGAGTAGATTTTATCTGGAAAACAAGACACTATTAAAACCAGAATAATGTCTGTATGGAAATTAACACAGTGTGTCTCTCCAGAGAGTGCCACGAGGCCAGGCAAATTCAAGCATATTGTTGTTATTGCATCAGATTTTACAGTGTTTACATGCTACTCCTTCAGAAATTAATTCCTCAGTATGTTGCTTATCAGCTTCAACCAAGAACCTGGTAAATACACGGTTTATTTTGGTACAAGGTTCAAGTTAGAAAGAAAAATTGTGATTAGGAGATAAATTTTTCAGTAGCGGAGCTCTTGCTAAAGATAAAGGCACAGAAACCTCCAGCCTCAGCACAGTGCCTGAGTGGTGTGTGTGTAACCGAGGAGTAAAGATCAATCCATACTTCAGAAGAATGCCATTGTCATGGTGTGACTACTGGACAGCAGCCATGAGGACATCAATGGTAAAACAAAGACCCTAGTTTTGAGGGTGTCTTGCTGAAGTTTGAGTGCCTGTGGTAGCACCTAAGGGCTAAGATTGTATTTAGACAAAAGAAAAAGGAAATGTTCTTCACCTGTGTGTCATCTAAACAAATCTATTTTCTAAAATGTTGCCCAGCCTTGATCTGGAGTACCAGAATGAAAACACTCATGAAAGGGGAGCTCTGAGAGTGCTGGGATTCTGAGGCAGTCACTGGACAGGAAGCACCAAATTTCAACCACCACAGTTAGAATATCAGAGACTTTTCATCTTGAAATATGAATTTCTTAAGCTAACTAAACACTTATTGTGTTCCACATATTAAAATAAGGGCTTTATGAATACCATCTAATGCATTTTTTCCTCTTCCTGGAGCACGCAGTGTGTGTCTACCTAACAAATAAGCAAACTTCTTTTATGAGGCTTTAAGGGCAACCTGTATGAGATCACACTCCAGGGACAGAGCTTGGGGGGAAGCTGGATTTCTTCACCATTTCACTCCAAGTCTCTGATCCTGAATTCCAAGTTACATTGTCTGTTGACCAGGTCAAACCACGTCATTCTTTATTTAATTATGGACTTCATATCTGACCACTGTACCTGCATCACTCCTCCCAAGTCACACTCTTTCCTCCCAAATTCCTGGTATCTTTTTTAATGATTAGTTTTACTTGCATATTCAAACTACTGAGACAGCCATACAAAACAAAACCACTCTCCCAGAGAGCAATAGAGAGTGAAAAGACATTGTATGAGTTTTGCAATAGAATATCAGAATAAGGGGAGAAAAACCAGGAATTTTATCACAAGGCACAAAGGAATCATGTCTTCACAAAGCATAGAAATGCTTTTTATCAAGTACCAAGCAATTCTTCTTTGTCTCAATTTATCATTTTGTAATAAGTACAGTAATAATCTTGATTTATTTTTAATCTAATTTTCCAATTAACATTAACAACAATAGACTATAAAACAGATATTTTGCTTACTGGAATGATTTTCTCTGGGGAGGAAATTGTTTTCCCCACATTATTAAGACACACATGTTTATTTACCTATATTACCTATGTAGACACACTAGCAGTGAGATACTGAACATGTCTCTCATTCCTAGTTAGCTGAGGCTGTCAGAAGCTGCCACTGCTCTTTGTATCCCTCGTGGAACTACAAAAGAAAACACATGCTCCTGTAGAGCAGAGTGTTTCCTTGACAGGAAGATCTCCTATACCACAACTGTTAGTGGACACCATAGGAAAACTTCTTTGAAGTCCCTGCTTTTCAAGTCATTGATATGCCATCCAGACCCATAAAACAAAGAAAATTATAGTACAATTAAATCAATATTTCATAGTTTTTGGAAGCTGAGTAGATTTTTAGCCTAAGAGGGATGAGACTAGTTGGTGTACACACTCACCAGCCACTCCAAAAGTGGGTCAATTGATAAACTCTCACCTTCACACATGGTCAATGTGAGACTTAAAGAAACTCTTCAGTTCAAAGTTACATAAAGATAACAAAAAATTTTGGAAAAAGCAATTACTACTAACTACAAAGTATACTGCATGCCAATAATTGATCATTATATAAATGTGAGTTTATTTGATGGTAAACACATAATATATGAATATAGCCATTTCTCAGAACACAAATGCAAATTGTTTCTGTGTATTGTCACCTTTTGTTCTAAAAATAGTAGTAAAACATTCTATGTGTAATCTGTCCAATTAAAAACTATATTAAAGACTACATCAGGTTGGGCGGTGGTGGCACACGCCTGTAATCCCAGCACTTGGGAGGCAGAGGCAGGCAGAGCTCTGTGAGTTCGAGGCCAGCCTGGTCTACAAAGCTAGTTCCAGGAAAGGCACAAAGCTAAACAGAGAAACCATATCTTGAAAAACCAAAAAAAAAAAAAAAAAAAAAAAAAAGACTACATCAGTATGGGATCAATACAGATACACATGCAATAATCACTGACATTCTTTATATATAAACATATTCACACACATAAATATCTTTCTGCACAGAGACATATATATTATTTTTATTTACTATTTTCATTTTGCTTTTGCATAGAATAATGGCAATAATTCTGCTAAACTCTGTGGAGAAAGTAGCATTTATGTATTTTATATCATTATAAAATATTAAATCAACTAGGTAAACGTTTGGGTTAGTGATATTCTCAAAAACAAAAAAAACAAAAAACCAGGCAAGTACCATCCCACACCAATGCAGTCATGAATAAGGCCCTGTCATGTTGTTGAAGTTTAACTGGGAATCTAGAGAGAAATATGTGTAAAGAAGTACAACTCATGTTTGGAGAATCGTCCCGCTAAGGTAACACTTATAACTGGTAATACCTCTATTTTTTAACTGCCCCAGGGAAGGAAAGCTGTAGTTGAGAGTTATTATTGAGATAGAATCTTGCATTGTTCTTTTCAAAAACTAAATAAAGTTCATGTTAAAAATGTAAAACTGGGAATATTGACCTCTGACTAGGCAAGAAGACATCTTCCCATTATATATTACTCAGATAGAGGATTGTTTAGGCAGACGGATGCAGACTCCCTTGTCTCCTTGAAGCTTATGCATCTTGTTAGGAGGACAGTGTTCTGTGTCCTCTCAAGAGTTCTTGTTATGGTCACAACTGCCACAGCCTTCAGCAGTACAGGGGCCTTCACATCCAGGTCAATGACTCCAAACAACAGCCAGAATTTATCCTCATTCTCTCATGCAAAAAAAAAAAAAAAAAAAAAAAAAAAAAAAAAATCTGTTAAGAAACAGTAATAAAATGTGTCATGTTAATCAGCATAAAATAATTTACTTCCAAAAACTAGGATGATGGAACTCATTTCCCAGCCTTCCAGGTTGAAACTCACATATGATTCTCTTTTCATTTATTGGAAGGTCATGGATTATCTATTACATTAGGTATTTCATTTATCACTGTGACGGAAATGCCCCATAGAACAGCTTAAAATGAGAAAATATTGGTTTGGGATCTTTTTTTTTTTTTTTGTAGTATTTGTGTATAATACAAGGGAAAGAATGGCAGAACCAACCTGTGAGTGTTATGATGCTCCAGGAAGCAGAGAAAGTGGGACAGAAACAGGACAGGATAAGAGATAGCCCACCAGCTCCCACATTTTAACTCATTAAAATGAGATCCTGCTATGATTCCACCAATGGATTAAACTACTAATTATTTCAGACCCTTCATTGTGTCATTATCTGTGGAATACCCAGGGGACACACCCAGTGATGTGCTTTAATTATTTCCTAGGCATAACTTAGTCCAATCAAGTTAACAATCAAATTTAAATACCATCCCTACTTAAATGGGAGATAGGAAAGCATTCAATTACTGAAAAACAGGATTCACATGTTTCTTTGCTATCACATAATTAATGACTGAATAACCTTCTGCAATATCTCAATTTTTTTCATGTTTATTCTAGGAAAAATATATCCTAAGGTAGAAGGAGATTGCTTCTTGACCATTTTACTTTTAGGCTATATTTTAGAATCTTGAAGAATCTGACACATAAAAAGGAAAGAAAACAGAATGCAAAGAGGCATCTTGCTTTGTGCCTCAATTCCAGTTTTGTCTTGATTGCTCTTGGAACAGATGTTGTCTTTATTTGAGATGCAGCCACATTCAGGCTTCATCCCAGCAAAGTATTTCAGTTGTAAAGGATTTAAGAATAGAAATGGAAAATGACTCAGAATAAAACTAGGGAAGGAAGCCGAGTGTAACAACCATACTCCTTTCCCTGGGTGGTGTATTTATGGGGCAGGTTTTGGAAATCTAGAGATATTGGGGCTCTGAAGCATCTTTAAGGACATGCTGGCTTTGGATCTGGTAGGGTGTTATCCTTTAAACATGAGTTGCTCTGTCCACCTGTAAAGCAGCTTAAGTATTTTATGGGATATACTTCTACAACCTGAAGTCAAAGGGGAGAAGCATTGTTGGAGCCTGAGTCATTTTGTGTTTCTGAGAACTCTGTACATTGTACTTGCTAGAAATTACAAGGAAGCTTTTGGCCATAAAAAATGTACGTAAAACTTTTGTTCAACACCGATGACAGTAAATAGTTTTCAAGGAAATAAAGAAGACAAAATGACTTGGAACGGCAGCCAAGTAGTGTCTGATGTACTGTCGCACATATTGTCCTTCCTTTGTCAGTGAGTCCCAGTCACTTTAAATTAGACCCAAGCATATTGCAATGCTCAGAGTCTAAAGCTGAAATATCTCTTTGTGACACCAGCTTTTATGAATTGAATTCATAATTAGACTTAATCTTTTCAAAGTTGGTAAAATTATTTCTTGTTAAATGTGCCTCGTAATCCCCTTTTCTTGCCAATTGGTGGTATTAGCTTTAGAGAAGACCCCAAAACCCTTAATATTTTTGACAAGGGGAAGGAACAAGTATATACTTTTTTAAAGGAGGAATTTAACAGTTCAGCAAAAAATGCCTTTAAAGGCTAACTACAGACTAAATTACACAATAGAGGTGTTTCTATTCTCCCAACTGTCTTAGAATGAATTATGAATGATATTTTTCAAATATTCCTCAAGTTCAAATAGAAGGTCCACATGTGATTAATGCTTGTTGATGCTGATGGAACCTATAACCAAATATTCCTACTATAAATCTCGTTTAAAGAACACAGCACTCATTTATCCAAAACAAAATCACAAATCTATATGAGCAATTATTACTGGAAAAGAGAAAAATTATAATCATCTAAACTTCAGCATTTAATGTATTCACACTTAATGGGGAGAGGTGCATTAATGGTGGAAAAATATGTTACATGATAACAAATATCTGGATGCCAGGAACAGAGCTAGGTAAATGGGGCACTTTGACCAACAGTGTGTTCTCAACACTATTGACTAGATAGTATTAAGCAATGATACTTATCTTTCAAACTCTTGGAGTACATTATGAGTCTCTTCTGTACTAATAATGCATTAATTTCAGACACGTAATCATGGGGGCCAGGTCCCTGAGAGGAGGTAAGGAGTTGTCAAGAGAAAGAGTGAGCCAGACATGATGGTCAAAAGAATCTTGCAGTCTAACAGATTAGTGGGGATAGATTCATGTTCCAAAACACAGATCATAACATTTTTGGTTTGGAACATGTGTTTCAGTTCCTCTTGCATATTTTTTAGTCATCATTGATAAACTGTGAAAGAACAGACTTGTCTTTTGCAAACATTTCCCTCAAGTTTAATCATCATTGATAAACATTTTTGTTTTATAATCACTTTAACTCGTTGACCCCATAACTAAAATTTTAGGATACTAGAAGTATAAAACATCCTGTTCTTAGGCTATTTTCTTTTGTGGCTACAAGGATGTTAGACCATCCAAGCCTGCCCAAGCAAATTGCCATGTTACAAGTAGTGTATTATTAACTTAATGGTCAAAGTACCCAAGGAAAATCCTCAGGCTAAAGCTGCTGCAGTTATTATTAAAATTCTGGCATAATATAATATTTACATTTTATATCTTTATAGAATTTGTTTACATGTTTAATCCTGACATTCTGTTATTCTTTGTTCATATGAGACCATAGTGGCTCTGCATGTGCTAACTTTTCTAAGGGAGGTTCTGACACCTCATTCTTATATCATTTTTTTTTACCTCATTCTTTGTTTATCAGTAAATCTCTGTGTAAGGTAGAGGTAACTCCAGCAATCTAGCTTTGTTGCTATATATGCTGTGTAGTCACCTGAGTATACAGTGGAAAGAGGCTTGCAATCTGATCTGTGGCCAACTGCTGTAGCCCACTGAATCTTGCAGACCCTTTAAAGTTTACTTTGCTTTGATTATCTTGGTCCTGAGTAAGTATGAGGACAGATGTTTCAAGAATAGCTCACAGCCTCATAAAGAAACCTCTGGCTTCTTTACATGTGTCAAAACCTTCAAGGCATATGAAAGGCCTCACCTTTCTTATGCACATAAGGGTATTTCCCTAAAAGTGGGAGGGGTAGTATGTTCAGGACTTTCCTGAGTAAGGTTAGAAGCAATGTTCCTGGGAGAAGGCATACACGATTCATAAGAAAATTTTCCACCAATACAATATCCCCAAATTGTACAAATATTAAAAGTCCTCCAAGTGTGCAACAAGTGGAGATGAAAACCAAAGGTGTCACAGTGACTATCACGTGGCTCAGCATTGTTGGATATTTGTCATGCAGCTGTGCTGGCCTTATGACTTTTGCTGTTCCCATCAGATATGACTGTGCCAAGATACATAAAAAAAATATTGTACCAACCACTATAATAATAGCAGCAATAAACATACTGAGATTTTGTTATTCACTGTTCTAGTTCTGTGTGTGCATTGCTACCATGCCTATTAATCATTAAAGAACCCTACAGCATCTGTGTGGCTTGGTGACATTTTTCATGGATTAAAAAATCAGATCTAAATTACTTAGAATCAAAATTTTATTTTATTGTGAACACAGTTTAGTTCTGCTTTAAAAAACGAGAACATGTGTTCATTTTACTATCTTTTTTGATATTCAATTTTTGTAGATTATTTTATTTTTAAATGACTTTTTTACCAAGATTATGGTTAAGAAAAGGTTGTTATTCTTATTACTCAAATATCCACATGATTTTAATTTACTAAACTATATATTGTCTATCATTAAAAGCATAGTTTTGGAAGTGTATGCCTTACCCTTTGTTGAGTCAAATAGAAATAGTAATCATAGTTTGCTCCAGTATAATCCTGGAACAAAGACCTCAACTCATGATAATCCAGGACTACAACTTCCCTAGCATCAAAAGCTTGTTCACTTTAACAGTCTATGCCCTGGCCAATGGTGTAGTTGAGCTTTGTGCAAAAAAATTCAGAATCTAAATGTATATCTAAAACACATGTGTATACGCATATGTGTACTCACATGCACACACATATAGAAAAAAACGAATGATTTGGGCAGTAATACTAAGAACATAGTGTGCTTTAGACACAGGAATTGCCTGAAGGTAAGGGGTGAAAGCCTCAGTAAGACAGTCCTGTTGCTCACTCTGCTCAGTGCTGCTAGTGCCTGCCATTTCTGCATTGTCCACAACCACAACACTGGGTGTTATTGCAAATTCCACAGATGCTTTTACAGAAAGGATTTTCTCCACTTCTTTTGGAAACCTCAGAAAAGAAGTATTAGCTGGATTCTGCATGTATTCACTATGTTGATCACTTCTGGAAGTTGAAAACTCAATGAACTGATGCTGAGTTTTACTCTGATGAACTGTTTTTAAACCAAGTAACACTGATCTGAAACACTAGAAAGGGATTCATCTGAACAATAAAGATATATTTTATTTGGATTCTGATATTAAACTCTGACATTACTTATTCTTGGCAATAGTTTCTTCCAGCTCTTCTTAAAGAAGATATGTCTTATTTTCATTTATGCACAATATCATGTAGGCTTATTTCTGTTATCAGCTGTTTCCTGATCACTTCTGTGCATTTCTCAATGTTTGAACATAAGAAGATTCATATGAATTCTCATAAGTGAACAACAGTGTTAGAGCTCCACAGGAGTCACCACATGTTTTTCAGCAATGAGGGGAAAAGAATAATGTCCAAATAAAACCAATACACAAGCCCTTTTTGAGACTGACAAACTGACTCAGAAAACAGCAAGGCTTTATGTTCCAATTTAAGTTAAAATTGAGTAAGTGGCAATAATTCCTTGCAATCCCTGTGCCACTGCAAAACTGGGACTGGTACAACTGTCATTTACTTACAAGTACATTTAGTGTCCTTCTCAAGCCATATTTAACAACTAGTGACAAAACAATATGGTCTTGGCACCCAGCCAGCACCCTGCACCACCACAGTTCTTGTGACACATTGGTTTGCTGGGCAGGGAGCATGAGGAAAACAGCTAACAGCAAGAGATGACACAGGTGTCACGTCTGATCTTGAAAGACCTGGAGCATCAGAAGAGAGGGATGAGGAAATGCACTTTAAATTTGACTAGGTCATGACTTCAGTGCTGGGGCTTATCTGTGAACATCTCATCCAAGGAGATGAATGAAGCAAAAGCATTTCTGCGGAAAACATGGAGGCAATGGAATCTGAGAGAGACATCAACCATCTCTACTCCTCATAGCCAAAAGCAGTAACTGCGCCCTTTATGATCTTCTGTGGACTTGAAACATGGAAGCACTAGCAAGTAGAATACTGCTCATTAGCTTCTGTTCTGTAGGGCAACTTCAAACTGTTTGTGAATGTTCTCAGTGTAAGAAAAAGCAAATATTCTTTGATTTATTCATTCTGTAGTATAAAAAATGAACTATATATACCATGTTTATTGATAAATGAAATTTACAATAGCAACATACAGTTGTAAGGCTTCTTCCAAAGAATTCATCATGATTTTTAAATTCTTGTTATGTATTCTATTTAATGCAAGTTTGTCAAGTCTCAGCTCTCAAAAATATCTCAGCAGGACTCTATTATCATTGTATTATTTTAATTTATATTTTGTTTCCCTCAGCTACTCTACCCATTACCTTAGATCTGTCACTTTAGTATGCAGGCAGAGAATGAAAGATCCAACTGCTAGGAATGTGGACTGCTAGGAATGTGTTGTTAGAATTCTGATATGCATCTATGGCAGTCCCATGGGAGATTACTTTTATTGAATATTCTTGCCTGTGGCATTGCACTGCAGGAAAACCCCTCTCCTTGCATGCTTGTGAAGTATCCTTGAGCACACAGAAACCTACTTCTCATTGCTTGTATTTCATATACTTACCGAAATTTCCTCAGGAGGCCTGCCCTCTCTCAGAGTACAGTCCTGTGGAAGGAAGCTGCTATGAAGGGCTCAAGTAACCTGAGGGAATGATTCTAAGTCCACTACTTTATTCCTCTGAGATAAAATTCTATCTAGAGGTTCAATTGTTCTTGTGCTTAGTTCCTCCCTGTCCCTTCACCTCCTGTTCTCTCATAGTCCTAGTTCTAACTAAGCTCTTTACATCTCTACCTCATCTTCATCTTTGTCAGTTCCTCCAACCATCTCTGTTCCCTCCACCTCTTAGGGAATTGGCCTATATCCTAACAGTAGTAACTCTTCCCATACCTAAGCCAGGCCTTCAAGGTCCCCACCAGAGCCCTGATAGTCACTTCATTTGCAACTCAAAAGAGAAGTGAATAAAGGAGGTGGGGTCAGATAAGGGCTGGAATAAATCAGAAAAGGAATTTATGGGCTCAAAATATATTCTTATAAGTGGTTAGGTGAAACTACGAGTCCATCGTACGTGTGCTCAAACTATAATCTTACAGGTGGTTAGGTAAAAGAATCTGTCAGTCATTAAAATGTAACTGTCTCTCTATTTCTATTTCACAGTTACTGGCATAGCAGGGTAATTCTGCTAGGCACTAGGAAACCTGCCTAGCAGCTATGTTACACCTGGTATGCAAAAACACCTTTTGTTCTAAGTCAATTGCTTTGGAATGCCATTTGGTCTGTGAAAGAAAGGAGGGTCTGAGCTTCATTTGCCTATGCCTAGGAGCTATGCCTAGGAGACAAGTGATGGTTGGTTAGGGTGTTTACATTAATTCTGGAGACAGTGGTTAGTCTGTTTGCTGTTTTAGCCTAGGATGCTAGAGAATTATTTCAGACAAAATACACTGTTAAAAGTTCTTGGGGAAGTTATGAGCGCACATGGAATTCATAGCAGAAGACAGCTGATATATTATAAGCCAAATACCACCAAATTCTCCCTGAGATTTGGCTTAATCCTCTGGAAGAGTACCTTGACTCTTCCAAATATAGCTTTGTCGTAATGAGCTGAATTTCTACTTCATATTTCTGCTGTGGCTCATAGCATATACTGGGAGAGACTGCGGGAGTCCAGCTTCTCTACCTTCTCCACATTTTCTAGGATTCTTAGGAGGAGGAGAGAGGGATAAGAAATATTAGGTAGAAAGAGAGAACTGAAAGACCAGAAGAAAGACAGAAACAAAGGATAACTTCAGGAGAGCCTAGATCATTGTCCAATGGCCTCGAAGATTTATTCAAAAGGTTTTTATAACAATGCCAAGGAGAGAGACAAAAGATCTCCCTCTTGGTAGCTCAAAACACACTGTGCAGCCAAGTGTAGAACATTCCAACACCCATGGCCAAATCATCTCTTTATGCAGCCCTGCTGGGTAAAGCAAGCTCAGATTCTCTGACCCTGTGTAATTTGTGCCTCCTCAGTATACATAACAGTCAAACCACTGTCTTTTGAGGTATGGGGGGGTGGTCTAGATTATGTTTTTACTGTTAATTTATCTCTGCATCTAACAGTATATGATGCATAATAAGACCTTGGAAAATACCATCAGTACATGAATTGATTACCAGTTTGACTGTTTTGAATATTGATTGTTTTCACAAGTCAGAAAGTATTAAGTGCATACATTCACAAATTGCTTTCACAATTCTTGAGCAGTTATTTTAAGATTTACTTTTCTGAGTTGAAGGGAATCTCAGAATTTAAAAGTTTTTTTTTTTCTTCTGAAGCATTGTGTACATTAACCAGAATAGTATTTCTGATTGAACTATGTCCTATATCCAGAATTTTCTATTTGTCTTCTGAATAGAAGTTCTGGTAGTTCCTTCATCTTTGAAAACAGTCCAGTAACTTTGTTATCTCTGACCCTAACAAAAACCAAAATACTTTTCTCCTCAACCTTAGGTATCTTTTAACCTTAGTTATAATAGTATTTTCTTTTGCCTCAAATTTTTTACCAAGTTTTATTTTGCAAACATGTGAGTGTTTGAAATGTATGAACTTATAAGTAGGTAAATTGGATGCAGCAGGCATTTGCATCCCTACTGTCTAAAACAGCTACTATGACACACTGCTTAATTAGAAGAGTGAGTGTTAGTTATTTTGGTGGCACTCTTACTCCATGAGGAACACGTCCTGAACACGACAAATCCATAGAAGAGCTGTTTATTAATATAGGATAGGAAGAGACAGACGTGACAGGCCACATGGTCAAGAGAAAAGGAAGAGAGGAGAAGAAGAGGAAAGAAGAGACAGGTGCAAAATGACGCCTGCTTTTTAAAGAGTGGGCCGTGCATGCGTACAGGAATGCTTGTGGCTATTCCACGCATGTGCGTAGATTACATGGCCGTGCATGCGTGCTTTACGCAACCATGTAAAGCCACGGAGTCCTAGTCACACGAGATGTTTGACCCGGAAATGACTATTTTGAACCTGAAATAACTAGGAAGTCCGCCAGACAAGCCCAACCGTGTGGGCATGTTGTGACTTCCTATCAGTGAGTGTTTAGCAATAAAAGCCCATCTCTACAATTGTATCTTTGAATCAAATTCACTTATATACAGTTCAAGTGTTTTTATACTGTAGGGCACCTTTGAAGCTAAAAGGTGTTAATATGGTTTTTTTTTGAATATTGTTCTGTATTAGCATCCAAACTTATATACACTTTTCTCTTAATGAGAGGAATTTCCAATACAATATAAATATAAACCATACAAAGGTATCCCATGTATTCTTGCCCTCTGTGTTCTTAGAAGAGATTAATAGAGTATCATTACTTATTTCTTTCCACTTTAACTTCCTTCTTTCATTTCTTCATTCCTATTTCTCACTGTGCAAAATAGAAATTCCTAACATATACTTTTCTAAGGAAAATTTAGTTTAATTTTACCAGAAAAGATGAAAGTTTAAATTAGAAGACCAAGAAGGGGGCTGGAGATGGCTCAGAGGTTAAGAGCACTGGCTGCTCTTCCAGAAGTCCTGAGTTCAATTCTCAGCAACCACATGGTGGCTCACTATCATCTGTAGTGAGATCTGGTGCCGTCTTCTGGCCTGCAAGAAGAAGTCTAAGAAGGTCTGAATTATTCTACTAAAAATAAATTAATTTTCTTCTTAGCATTTTTACTTTAAGTAATTAAAATTCAGGTAACATGAACCTGTTATTATCCAATAGTTGTAAATTCCCAGTAATGACTGACTTAGAATCTCAATCTGCAAAAGCTTCTTTTAAAATCAAGTTATGTCACATTAAAATCAAATCAATAGCTGTGATAAAGTGTATATTCTTTACTTAGTTATGAGATTTTACTCCAAAATGGTTTAAGTCCCATGTGTGGCAATAGATTTTTAAAAAAATTATCCTGAGTCAAAATAATAAATTGGTGAAATTCTCTTTTTAAAAAAAGAAATAAGGAGACACATAATCAGTTATTAAATATTTCAGCAATTCAGGAGATCAATATAAAATATCATGAAACATTTTTTCAGTCTTAGAAAAATGAGTGACTCAATAGCCTTTGGGAAATCATAATTTATAAATATGAAAGCTTAACAAATTTACAAAGGTTTAAGATAATAATCACTAAAGAACCAAACAAATGGAGGGATGTGAATTTTAAGCTGACTTCAGGGAAATAAGCAGCAAACAAAATAATGAGTCTCAAGGCCATCTGCAGATTTCCCATGTATGAATTTTCATGCTCTCATGTTCCTTTATAGGACAATTGACAAGGTTTAGGTCATACCCACTATGAAAAACCCTTTGAAAGTAATACTATATGGGAACTTGCCTTCATATCTAGAAACTTAGTAGAAAGAAAAAAAAAATTTCATAATCATTAGTAATTTATGATGATCTTGTAATCATAAGCACTCTGCTTTCATGTAATTGTGCTTCTGAACTACACAGTTGTTGACTCCCTACAGATGCTATTCCTGGTGGATGTATCGTCCCACTGTGAGGGTAACAAGACTAAGACTATATGGGCAGCACAAACTGTATCTGGTATTTTTTTTAAAGAGATAACAAGGTTGGGTGGGTGGGGAAGGCATGGAAGAGTGGAATGTAAATATGATTAAAATTTATTGTCTAAAATTCTCAAATAGCTAATAAAGTGTGTAGGAGGAGGGGAGAGGCAGCAGAACAGCTTTTCTTGGTTTTCTTTACTATAAGAGTAAATACAAGAAAACAGCCATCTGAATACTAGGAAGACAGTCATCACCGTGTCAGTCCATAGTAACACTCTGCTGTCATTTTACAGCTTATGGAACTATGAGTCACTAGTTTCCTTATGTAAGAAACACCGGTTCTGTGGTGAAATAGTTATTCAAACGGACTCATTACAAAGAGAGTTTCTGCTTACTTCCTACAGATATCCTGACATTTTATTTTAGGTTCTGAAACTTGATTATAATTTTCTTTCCAAATAAGTTTAGGATCTGATCCAAATGTCCCATATTTCATAGTAGGTTTTGAGTTTTTGGTCATTTGATTCTCATGGACGTATCTAAATATTATAAACTATAGTAATTGTTGTTAGATATTCACCAGAACATGATGGTAAAACACTATTTTTGAGGCACAACACATCAGAGTCATAGGGGATTCATAATTTATGTTAATAATGTTCTAGAAACATAATCCTATTGGAATACTTTCATAATCCACACTGCAAAATGAGAAAAGTCATCAACAATTTTGTCTAACTATTAATATTCCAAGCTACAAAAAAGCCCAGCCTGGCAAAATATGCCCACTGTTGCAACATTGGCATGCATATAATGAGAGTAACCAATGACTTTCTGATTGAATTTCAAGCTTGTTCCACAAGAAGGAACCTATGCTTGATGCTGTTAACTGGGCCTAAAGCCCAGAGAAGGGTAGATCAATGGTGCAAGCAATTGGTTATAGTATTGATGTGCTAAGCAGACACTATAATAACCTGCCCCTTAAGTTCTTATCTTTAAATCCATGAATTAGTGTTTTTCAGCATTCATCAGAGGTTTACTTTTAACAAGTAGATTTCAATTAATACAGAGATCTACAACGAGTCAATATTCAGAGAATAAGACACCATGGAATGATCAACTCTATAAATAGGACATCTTTATTATACCCATTTCCTTTATGAATCATGTTAGAAGCAGGAGAAAAAAATTGAAGACCCGGATGGAGCTGTCCGTAGTAAAATGGCAGCTCATATGAAGTCTTGGTGGCTGGAGATGCATGCATAACACTTTCACATGATCAAGCCAACCAATATCTTAGCTAGGATAGGGATGGTGCTCATAAAGAGCTACCCCTGTTTAAGGAGCTATTGGCAGTTGACAGATTCTAGGAGAGAGAAAAGGGAAGGTCAGTTTTATTCATGGCTGTAGTCCCTTAGAGGCTACTTATGCCAGGATAGATCATCCCATACCGATGATCATACATGTAGCACTAAATAGGCTCAGTGCCTGTTGAGTGTTGGTGTATATGTGATTGTGAGGAAAAATTATTTAAGGTAACAAGAGAGAATTACATGGAAGGAAATGGGGGAATAAATTTGGCTCCAAACTTCTATATGCATATATGAATGTTGAATGATATAGAGATGCATGCATAACACTTTCACATGATCAAGCCAACCAATATCTTAGCTAGGATAGGGATGGTGCTCATAAAGAGCTACCCCTGTTTAAGGAGCTATTGGCAGTTGACAGATTCTAGGAGAGAGAAAAGGGAAGGTCAGTTTTATTCATGGCTGTAGTCCCTTAGAGGCTACTTATGCCAGGATAGATCATCCCATACCGATGATCATACATGTAGCACTAAATAGGCTCAGTGCCTTTTGAGTGTTGGTGTATATGTGATTGTGAGGAAAAATTATTTAAGGTAACAAGAGAGAATTACATGGAAGGAAATGGGGGAATAAATTTGGCTCCAAACTTCTATATGCATATATGAATGTTGAATGATATATTTTTAAAATATAAGAAAAAATATCACCATCAGGACCCATCTCTCTCACTACACAGTCAGATGACTAGCACAAATCTACATATTTCTGTAGCAGGAATCTTAAAGAGTTCTTATTAATAAAATCAAACCTGAGGCCAGTTATTGGGGTGAATGCTGGAAGATCAGAGAAGCAGAACAAGCCACAGCTACCTCACCTAACCAGTTCCTCAGCTGGTCTTGTTTCCCCAGACAGGATGCCTCTGAGTCCTCATCCACATGAATCTCAGCTGAACTGTACTGCTCCAAAGCCTAAAAGCTTAACCAGCCAAATGCTAAACCAGCCAAATGCTTCTAGTTTCTGGTCTTCACGCCTTATTTAATCTTTCTCTTTGTGCCCCCACTCCCTGGGATTAAAGGCTGGGTTTCTGGGATTAAAGGTGTGTGTCACCATGCTTGGCTATTTCTAATGTGGCCTTGAGCTCAGAGATCCAGAGGTATTTCTGTCTCTGAAATGCTAGGATTAAAGGCGTGTGCTACCACTGCCTATCCTGTTTAATATTGTGGCCGTCCTGTTCTCTGACCCCAGATAAGTTTATTTTGGGGAACACACAATGTTTCAGGGAACACAATACCACCACATATTTCCTCTTCCATGTTGTTAGCAAATAAACATTCTTTTTCCTTTCTCACAACTTCAGTAATAGATCTGAAGGGGTAATTACCCCATTCTTTCATTATTCACAAGATCAGGTGTTTAACAAATATTTTCAAACTCCACAACACATATTGGATATCATGGTAAGTATTAACTATATCAATACACCACAACAAAGATGACACCTGTGTAGATCTGTTAATTGTGTTATTTTTGTACTTTGGTGAGGTACAAAACAATGAATAATCTTAGTAATTAAATTAATTATAAAGGTATTAGTCTAGGTATATTTTAATTGTAGTATTCAGTGTATTCTAATAGGTCTCTTTTTAGAAATGCCGGATATAGCATAATGAATGCCAGAATATAAATCTATTTATTTTATTACAAATTTTTGAAACTGATAAATATCACCAATTCTTCTATGTTTTTGTATAAGCTTTAACATGTGGATTTGACGTTCTGTGCTGATTTTAATGACAATATATTAATATAAGGTGGTTTTTATGTCTCATGTCTTGTTACTGTAAAACATCTTTTGATCAGACCAGCACACCAATATGGGACCTGAGGATTGGGCATATTGGTTCCAAGACGTTAAATAATCTCTATGCTAGTGATAGACATCTAGGATGTCACTAGGGAATTCAAGAACGCCTTTTCTCTTCACCCTTCCCTTCCCTCCATTCTTTTTCCTTCCCTCTCTTGGTTGATAATTTCAGTCTAGAATCTGTCTCTCAAATGCTTAAATGCTGATCTAGAATTACAGTTTCTGAATGTCTTTCTCAGAACTGAAGAACCTATTTTCAAGGAGAAAAGATTAAAATCCTGGCATTTCTTTATAAGAATCGCAGTCTTCCTTCTTAATCTCAGTGGTGCACATACTTACAGCTTAGATTTCATTTTCAGAAATAGTTTGTTCGTAATATGTGAATCACAAATAGAAAACACCAATTGGTACTTCTTGTTTTCAAATCTCATGGAAAAAGTGTCCTTGGTTCCATCAAGTACAAAATTAGCAAGCACATGTTTTTCCTCCCTTGTTTCTTTTCTTATTTTTTATTTTTAGCTTTGTTTTAATGACATATATTAATGTTAACATTTGTGATATGTCTTACATACACTCTGAATGTACTAACCAAACCAAACTTTCCATGAATATCTATTATCACTAATCTACATTTACCTGGAGGGTTTTAGCTTCCTCACAAGGGGAAGAATATTCAATATTTGTTCTTCTGTGAAAAAAAAACCAAAAAAAAAAAAAACATGTCATTGCATTGAGATAGACCTCCAGCCTAGAGTTCTTCATATAGCTTGTTAATTATGAAAATTAGAACTTTACTGTGTGTACTTTTTCATCTCTGGAGTCTGAACTAATATACAATAGCATTTTATTTTTTGTGAATTCTGATCTGCATCTGACTATATATGCAGCTGCAAAGGTGATTTGGGTTCCTCTCCTCAAACTGTAACCGGCAAAATATTCTAGGGTTTTTATGGGTCAACATTACAATAAGACTGTAAAGTGAACCATTGATAAGGACAAAGAGAGTATTTCTATGACCTAGTTATGCTGAGTCTTAAATAAGTTTCTATGTGGGGAAGAGCAATTTGAGTTCAACATAGGTTGGATGGGGTGAAATAAGTCAGGGCCTTTCACCTCTCCCATTGGATGCACAGCATGCTTCCTGTACTATTTCCACTTACATTGAAAAAAAATTATACTAGAGATGACAAAATATTGACTTAAATACATCAAAGATATTTTATTTTGGTGCTATAGTTAACTAGGAAAGTTCTATAAAGCGCCTATCACTTCAACTTAGATTGCAGGCTGAAAATGATTAAAAATAAAGATGAACCCAGCATTTAGTAAAGATTCCTCTTGCCTAATAACAGTGTCCCCCATGGAGGAGAACTACCTGAACAGAACCAGGCAAGCACACCTAATATTTTCTGTAGGAAGCTGAACGGTTACCATTGACTGGGCTAATTGGGACCTTTTTGATATCAATTTTGTGTGAACATGAAATAATATTTTTAAAATTATCATAGCTTAATGCACTTTTAAATAGAAAGAGTGAAGGGATGAAAGGAGGAGGAAAGGAGTGGGGAGTGGAGGAAGACAGCAAGGGTAGAAAGAAAGAGGGGGAAGGGAACAGAAGGAGGGGAAGGAGGAAGAGGGGAGCTGCTAGACTGAGGGGGATAGAGGGCACAAACAAAGATTTGACAGTACTTCATGTTTAAAAACAAGCAAATAGTTGATTAAGTCTTTCAATTGTAATCATAAGGGAACTGATCAATTCCAGTCAACAAAGGAACATTTTTTTAAGTTTTGGAAATTTAACTGACATTTGAACTTTATATTGACACATTCATGAATGAGGATTTTAAGAGAGCCTGGGTCATTTTCATGATCACTGTTACCTTGACTTCTCAATCTCTGTGGTAATATAAACAAATTTGAAATATTTGAGAAGACTTTCTTTGGTATTCATAAAATTAACCTACAGACACTTTTCTGTATTCATGCAGTTGTGTTATTACCTTGTTATATTTATAGGTCTTGACTTTCATAAGTTTAGCATGCTAATGATTCCTTCACTTGGGATCCATAAAAAATATATGAATTTTCTTCCCCATTAACTGCTAGGCTTCCCAGATTCTTCTTGTTCTCTGAATTATTAATAAGACCAGGCTCTGCTCACAGTTGGTGCCCTCAGCATCACACATTTATGAAGTAGATATCTGCTTCTACTGCTGTTTCATGTTTTGTGAAGTGAGTCAAAAGGACCTGACCCTGGAAGCTAGGAAAAGTCCATCTTGCTCAGAGAACTGTGAAAGACATGAGAGAAAAAAAAAATTAAGAACAAGTGTAAAGATTGAAATAATCATTACTCGTGAAAGCAAGGAATCGATTTTGATATGATGCTAAGAGGAAGTGATCTCCCTGATGGTATAGTGTAAGCCTTTGGAAGAGAACCATTGGCCTAATTAAAATTTTAAAGATGTTTGGATGGAAATATTTGAGTATTATAAAAGACTTGGAATTACTGATGACAATGTAGAGATTGTAAACAATACCATTATAGTATAAAATGGTCTATAGGGATGTACGTTAATTCTGTTAATCAGCGTCTAACTGCTTGACAGGCATTTTGATTATAAAAGTTGTGTGTATGTTCAGTATGTGTGTTTGTGTTCATGTGTGTGCATGTCCCTCCATGTAGATGTATGTAAAATGTGCTTATATGTGTGTGGGGGCTAGAAGTTTACATCAGGTATGTTTTTCAATCACTCTCCACATTAATTTCTTACACAGAGTCTCACACTGAACTTGGAAGTAGCCTCTCTAGTCATCATACTCCAGGGATCTGCTTTCTCTGCCCACCCAATGCACTGTTACAGAAATATGGAAAGCTTGCTGGTGATGTGAATGTAGGCACTGATGCTTGTAGGACAAGCACTTTACTGACTGAAGCAACTCACTTGTTCATCATCTAAAACTTTTATACAGAGAAAACTAAGTAGGGTTTTTTAAAGCTCTTTTGTCCCTGAGAACTATTAAAAACAAGCAGATCTAAGTACACAAACAAACCAAACCAAATTAAATAAAATGTACATCTTTATTAAGGTATTAATTTTGTAGGATAATAGAGACAACACAATGAAAACAAAGATTTCTTCCCATTCCAAACTCTACTGACATCATCAAAAGAAAATTATTATATACTATTTTTTCAGAAGATAAAATCATTGGTTAAGTTTATAATTTATTAATAGTTGTGTCTGGAATAATAATATAATTTATCTTTTGATGAAAACTGGAAAAAGTTAGGCTCTTAGAGTAAACCATGTGTCATCATAGTGGAGAACAGACACAGACTGCTCTCATGCAGTTCTTTGGGTTTTCAGCCACATGTATCATTCAGAACCAGGAATGAGCTATGAGATTTTGTTTAATTTGAGGTTAATTTCACTCTTCATATTTTGATAAACTGTTGAATGTTTACAGAAGTTTTCAACTTCTCAAAGATGAATAAAACAAATACCCAATGCACTTACTTGAGACAGTATGAAAGGAAAGGAAATTCATGAAAATGCCATGATGCAGTGTAGAACAATTTATTGTCTCAGGAAATTGTTTGATTACAGCTGAAATGAGTCAAAAAGAATATTTTCTTCTACAACCATTACACCTAAATGACAGCACATCTTGTGATATATTCTATTTGCCAACTTCTGGTCTGTAACAACCACACAGAAGGCAACTTTTGCACATGGTATTATCAATTATTTCACTAAAGGAGAATAGTCATGGGTGCATCTAATCCATTTGTTTCCATTAGTCCTTCCATTATTAAAAATACTCTGATTACTGTTACATTAACATGGATGGTTCATGTATTTTACATGCCTATTTGTTCTTAACAAATGCATATGTTTCCCTCTGTAATCCAAAATACATACATGTATTACAAACATATAAGTTTTTATGTAATGATGCATTAAATATTCCATAAATTAAATATCTCTGGACAATTATTTAAAAAAAAAACTCTAGTGTTTTATTATAAACATTATTTCTAAACATAGTGTTCTTTCCATCTTTTCTATTGTTTCCTGGCCTTTGCAGTAAGATGAACAACATATCTTTATCTTTGTCTATGGCCTGGAGTCTCCTGAAACCATCTTTTGTTAGTAGCTTCCTTCATTTATGTTAGATTCATCCCATTATGTCTTGCTTTCCACTTACTAAAATTAGGTGAATGCTCTACGTTTTTACAAACTGCTCAGGAAGAATGTTCTGTAACAGCTCTACTCTCCCATTTAATAGAATTTTCCCCTGGCTAAAAGGCAGGAAATTTCTATATATAAAAAAACATTACATGTTTATAAAATTCACATACTATTTCAATGTATAATTGTAAATTAGTCTAGATTTTCAATATCTAAATAGAGAGTTTTTGTTATTTTCTCTTTGTATCCCCCAAATTTTTCTTTATTAAATACTAAATAAAATTGTGATTTATTTTTGTTATTAACTTACTGAAAGGACAATGATCAACATTGCTTGTCTGTTATTTTCATTGTGCTTTGGAATCGTGAGAGTATTTTAACATTCTATAAAAAAAGAATCTGATCACTGTTCTCCCTTTCCAACCACTTTACCGCATTAATATGCAATTATATCCAGTCTGATTACTCAATTGACTATGTTTACGGTTGTCTGTGAGAATAAATATCTTTCCTAATATATAAAAATATTAAGAGTAGGGTACATAAAAATATACAAATTATTTTGATGACTCCACTTTCTTAATAAGAAAATTTGCTTAAGTCTACCTGATTCTGGAAATCTCGACTTCTTAGATATTTTTAGTATTATTTTGAAACCATTTAAAGCCCTCTGAGCTTTATAGAAGGAAAGTTCTCTTTGGCAAGATGCCAGCATCGTAATTTTCTTCAATTCACTACACAAGAATCACAAATAAGTAAGAATGTAGACAGCTACCCTTTGTGAGAAAGCGAATTTATAACAGCAACTAAATGTTCCTTTCACTTACTATTGTGATTTTGGTGGACTGAGAAATATATAAAAGTGTATTAACAGAAACAGAGGTCCAGAAACATTTTTATAAATGTCATCTTGCACAGTGATAAAACAGGGATTATCTGGAAATCCATTGTTCTGCTCTCAGTGAAGAGACCCATGAAAATCAAATATCAAATTTACACTGAACACAAACATATATAGTTTTGATTAGTTTGAGAAATAAGTTGGTTTATTTTGTCTACAATTAACTTAAAAAGTTTTTGCAGGAATTTCTATATTACAGCTAGTGTCAAACATGTACAATTCCCAATTTCAAATTACTGCTGAATCTATTCACAAACTCTAACAACTTCTAAGTATCTTCCCTAAAGTCTGAGCCTCACCTGTTATTAATGCCTGATGTTTCTAAGTACCTTAGTCTTCATTAGACATCAATTTGGCTCCTTAGCAATAACTACTATGTACTACATCCTGATAAATAGGACAAAAGATATGAGAGAAACATGCATTGTCTAGGCCACACATATTAGGTAGGAAATAAAGTCCAGACGTACCCTGAGGTACGTATGAGAGGTGACTACAGTAAAATGATTACATGTTTTTCTGACAACCTTCTTCCTGTATTGATAGTAACAGTGCAGCAATTACATGTCTATCTCAAAGAAACAGCAAGGATTCATGTTATATTTTTCAACTCTTCCAAGATGTAGTTTTAAACTTTATATGCCACTGTTTCCTTTTTGTTAGAAGCTATTGATGTGATCAACAAAGATAATGGTCTTATTTATGTTTCATATCTAAGTTATAAGAAATCACACTTCATGCATGGTGGACTTCCTAGCACCTATGCATGAAATGAAAATCACTAGTATATCAAAAAGCAATGACATATATAAACGTTAAACTCAGGTTTTGAAAACACTGACCCCCATCACACTGTACTTCCAAAACAAACATGTGTGAACCTCATATTTTTGACTAATTTACAGAGATATTCAAAATACTAACAGGCTGTCCTAATTTCAGTCTACCTCAACCCTGATAGTCTAAGTTGTAATATGTCTATAAAAAGTCCTTCATTGGTTCCTGTATTTGAACTTTTGATCCCTGATGGGCATGTACTGCTTGAACTGCTCATTAGAACAGCTCAGGAGAAACCTCCTGTTCTGCGTGGGGACTGTAACAGGTGCTTTGATGGCAACAGCCCACAAACTGAAGGTAGCAGGTTGCAGCCTATCTGAGTACTCTACCAAAGGAAGTCCTGATAGAAGGCATCAGGCTGGGGAGTCTTTTTTGGGATCTCATACAAAACGTATGCATCTGTAGTCCAAGAGGGCCAAGCTGCGTCCTGAGCTAGCAAAAGAACTTAGCATCATTGCCCATGTGGCACTAATTTCACAGGCCTTTAAAGTTAAATAATAGGGGCATCATGGAGTATTCCACCAGTATTCCAGAGAGCTGCTGTGACCCTGGTCCTACAAGTTCCAAAGACAAATGGTTATGATATTAATATGGACTGTCACCTTAGATTCAGGGACATGAACACTTGATCCTAAGCTGAGGGCAGGCCTTGAGGTAGAGCCTAACTGTACAATAGAGGCAACAGGAGATAAACTTTGAGGTTTCTGAGTTGAGTACAGCTTCGTGTACTTCTGCTTTCTGACTATGGATACAACGTGACCAACTGCCTCACACTCACATTGCCTATAACTGATGGTAGGAGAGTAGATTTTGCATGGAAAATAGACAAGCTTATCCACTTTTCTTAGTTAATGTTTTTAACAATACAGTGTTAACCTGGTCCATTACATCATCACTACTGGAGGGTTACTTGACTCTGTCTCAGGATTGTCTGAGTCTATCCCCGAAATTCATGTTCTACTTTCATTAACTTATTCCTCTGTAGCACATAACTTTACAACAACAACAACAAAAAATGTTAGACATAACTGCTCAACAAAACAAACCACAGCTCTCAAATTAAATGACTTTGAAAGGACAAGGACTCAAGGACAACAGATAAAACTGCGTATTTTAGAAATATTAAACATTCACATTAGCTTCTTTAATTTTCTGCTAAATGTGATAGTATTGCATTTACTTGAACTGAAGGCATATTCTAAAACTGTGTAGCAAGCACGTACCAAGTAACACAGTAGAGCCGTATGCCATGGCAACCATGTCTCAGGGTTTTCCTGTGGAGCTCTCATTGAGGAAATGGGCCAAAAATGAAGGTATAACATAAAAAAAAAAAAAAAAAAGTAATCTATGTTGCACCAGAGAAGCTAAGGAACTATGAGAAAGGGATTTGAAAATTAATGTATGGAAAGACAGCAACAGCAAAGAGACCCGGATCCTGAGCAAAATATAGTCTATGATATCAAATTCAAATATGAAACTTAAAGTAATTTGATACATGCATAGAGTAAATAAGACAGGAAAGAATCATGACTTTTTCTTTATTGTTGCATGGATTTTTTTTAATTACTGGAGAAGAAATCCCTATTTCCTTTATAATATTTTCCTTATTAGTTAGGTTTTTGTCCAATGTAGCACCAGCATGGGTTTTTCAGATACACATAAAACTGAGATGTATATATTTAAAATTTTTTATATTTATTACATATGAATAATTTAAACATACGTCACAGTACAGAGAATCAAACAAAAATGAAGGGAAGGAGAATCGCTTTCCTTTGAAGGTGGCAGTTATTGGTAGGTAGTCCTAGCATCAGTGAATGACTGCCCACCCTAGTGCATATGGGCAGTACTAAATGGATTCAGTGTATTGCCCCAAAATTTATTAATTAAAAAGTTTATGAATTTGGGAGGGAAAAGTTTTCAGGGACACAGGGGGTGTTGGAGGAAGAGAGGGTATGACCAAAATATATTATGTACATGCTTGAAATTGTCAAAGAATTTTAAAGTCTGATTCAGAAGATAGGAAATAGGCAATTGCTGTTGTTTATTTTGAAGCCAAGCTTCGCTAAAGTTAACTATATAAATTCACAGCTGTATGAAAGCACTCCAATAAACAAAGCATTTGAAACTGTAGAATACAAACTGAGCAGATGAGCATGGTAATTTGAAAAATACAGAAAAAATAAGACAAATATCAGAAAGCTCAGCACAAAGGAGCGCATTGAGTCTGTGTGAAATACTCAGCTCAGCTTTCTAAGAAACAGACAAACTGGAAAATAGCATGAAAATCAAATATCACTTTTTGATATGATTCTATTAACTTGTAGATAATTAGGTGATTCATAACACAAGCCAAATGCTATATGAAATACACAGCAACCATATGCACAGCTAACCATCAAGTTATAAATCTGTTTCCTTTACTTATGGTGTGCACATTCATTATTCTCTTGGCCAAATCTAGCAAAACTTTCACTAAACATTTTCTGCTTGAGTAGATTGTCAAATCTTTTATTAAATTAATCATGTACATAAATTTGAAAATTTCATTGTATTATTTGTAATTGTATATGTGTCTCTGTGTGTGGGGGGTAGTTTTCACTTGAATCCAGGGACCCAAAGAGACCAGAAAAGGTTGCCATGTCTCCTAGAGCTGGGGTGCAGGAAGTGGTGATCCACCTAGTGTGGATGCTGGAGGGGAACCTGAATTCTCTGCAAGAGAAAGTTATGCTCTTAATGACTGGACCATCTCTCTAGCCCTACAGATTTCTTTGTGATGATCATTTTAAACTGTAGTTTTAAAATTAATTTTATATAAATTAAAGATTTTTAGTTAAAGATACTTGTTAAATGTCAAATATATATGTACATTGTCTATAAATAAATTAATTTGTCAAATCACCATTTTTCCTAATAAAATTGGATATGCATATGGAAAAGGGACATTCTGTATTATGTTTTCTCTAATTCTAAAATATCTTTTAAAATCATCATTGACATAAATGATAAATGAAAAAACTGGAAATTTTATTCTATCCAAGCTGTTCATATGCATTTAACATTGGTGCTCAAATTGCCATGTGAATGAAATATAGAATTCACAGTAGCAAATCTAAAGACCAGTGTTTAGGTCTCATTCTTCTCATCCAGGTGACTGATCAGCTGCAAATTATCACATCAATACAATTATAATGTGGGATTTCAATGTTTTTTTTTTTTTAAGGTTCCAATTCTCTTGACTTTTATTTCTTTATATATATATTATAATTCTTCTATGTTTGAGACTATAACATAGTTGTATAATTTCCCACTTCTATTTCCTCCTTATAAACCTTTCTCTGAACCACTCTCTGCTCCTTTTCAAACTCACGGCCTCTTTATCAATTAGCTGTTATTGTATATATATATGCTTATGTATACACACACACATACACACACACACACACACACACACACACACACACACAATTGTATTCTGGCTTTCAGCACAGTCACTATTAGAAATTACGACTGAGTTCTCAAATTTGAACTTTCCTCAATTCCTGCGGTGTATGGATATGGATTGTGATACTGTTATATAGTACAATGAACACAAATGTAATAGTAAGAAAAAAATTAAACACTAGCAAAAGTAGAGTGCCTGCAACATCAGGTTCTTTTGTTGGTAAGCTGGGATATGACACAGATAAACTCAGTTCATAAGAGAAAAAAATGGCAGTTCAGTGTGGGGAAAATGTAAAGTATTATATTCCATTGGAGAGCTAGAGTTGAATTCAGATCAACAGAGTTGTTTTGCTCTGTTTTCATTTTTTGATTGTTGTTTTCACAACTGTTGTTTTAGAGTGGTGGAAAATGTCTGTTCAACTGTATACATCATGAATTATTTACAAATATATGTTATGTACCAAGCAAAAGAGAAAACTCCCACTCATGGTAAGATATTTTGCCCAAGTAGCCTAAATGGCTTAACGATAAAGGTCGTTGTATTAACTAACAACTATTTTCTATGGCTTTGTTCTGTATATCTATGTGAACAATTAAATACTATTGATTACTTCCTTTTTAAAGCATGTCTTTGGATTCCATCACATCCAATGTTCTGTCTTTATTATTCTAGTTGTCTCCAATGGTGGCTGACATGTCTACTCCAGCTCAGTCATATCTATTATCCATTTGATGTTCTGAGTTTTTCCAGGACTTCTTTAAGTTTGGTTTTTATATCTGTCATCCAAAATGGTCTACATGTCAACACTCAAGTGTATAGTTTTTTTTTTCCATAAAATTAAAACAAGAAGAAATCAAATAATATTTCCTATGTTTTTTCACTCTTGTTTTTACCTACATGATTGTTCTAATGATTGGATAAGTCCAAGAACTTGGATTCTTCCCTAACTGATTCTGGCATTTCATTTCATACTTCATTTTGGTGGGTAATTTGTACAATTAACTTGATTAGATTAAGAAATGCACTCATGTAACTGTGGCAGTGAAAGACATACAGGGAAAAAGGAACAATAGCGAAGACTCACACTGAAAGCACCATCCCAATGGGCTTGGATTCGGCCCAAATAAAGAAGCCTGTGAGATGCAGTCACCCCTTTTTGTACAACACCTTTCACTCCATGATAGATGTACCCTCAAATCATTTTGGGTTATGTGCTGGTTTTTTCTTACTTTCTCAAGCTAAAAGACTTAATATTCGTTCTGTTAGTCCGTGTGTTTTTATTGGGAAACTGAGTCCATTTATGAGAGGTAGGAGAGGCTAATGATTGTTAATTCCTGTTCTTTTGTGGTTGTTGTTGTTATTGTTGTTGTTGTTGGTGGTGGTGGTGGTGGTGGTGCTGGTGTGTGTGGGTGCTTCTCTTTTGATTTTGCTGTTGTAAGATTGTTTATATCATATGTTTTCATAAATATAGTAACCTCCTTGCATTGGAGTTTTCCTTCTAGTATCTCCTGTAATGTTGGCTTCATAGGTAGATATTATTTAAATTTGACTTTATTATGGAATATCTTTCTTCTCCATCTATAGTGATTGCAACTTTGCTGAGTATAGTAGTGATAGGAAATCACAACATGTCCACACGGTTGGGCTTGCCGGGCAGACCTCCTAGTTATTTCCGCTTCAAAATAGCCATTTCCAGGTCAGAACATCTCATGTGACTAGGACTCTGTGGCTTTGTATGGCTGCATAAAGCACATGGCCATGTTATCTACACACACACATGAGTGGAGTAGCCACATGCGGTCCTGTATGCATGCACGGCCCACGCTTTAAAAAGCCAGCGCAATTTTGCACAGGTCTCTCTCTTTTCTCTCTCCTATTCTCACTCATGTGTGTGTTTCACACAGGCCTGTCACGTTTCCCTCTACCCTCTCTCAATAAAAACTTTTCAGTGGTCTTGTCGTGTTCAGGATGTTTTCTCGCAGGATAAGAGCACCAAAATAACTAATAAGTAGTCTGGGTTTCATCTGTGTTCTTTTAGATTTTGCATGATGTTTGTCCAGGCCCTTGTGACTTTTAGAATCTCCATTGAAAATTCAGGTATAGCCCTTTTCCAAGACTGCAGGCAGACCCTACAGTCTCCACACCCTGCCCTAACACCAATTTGCCCAAGACCCCAGCCACTTCCTGAGACTCAGAGACCAGCCCCCAGCTCCCATCTGCCCTGGAACTCCCATCTGGACCAGAGGTGAGTGCCTGGGGTTATAGTCAGAGAGGCAACTGCCCCTGGGCCCCACCCCTGGGCACCAGCCATCCTGAGAGGACATGCCCAACTTGGCCCCAGTTTCTGGCCAATCAGTGGGCCCTGTGGGAAGGCTCCTCTTTTCCAAGACTGCAGACAGACTCTGCAGTCTCTACACCCTGCCCCCACACCCATTTGCCCAGCCACTTCATGACACTCAGAGACCAGCCTCCAGCTCCCATCCGCTACGGAACTCCCATCTGGACCAAAGAGACCCTCCAGTGGACACTACAACCTCAACACCTTGAACCCAAACCCATCTGCTGGAGACCCCATCCACTTCCAGAGACTTAGAGACTAGTGGCCAGCAATCCATTCTGCCCTGGAAATCCCATCTGGACATGAGCTTCCAACCTGTCCTGGAACTCTCATCTGGACAAAAGGAGCTCCCATCTAGACAAGATAAGGAGACCCCAGGGACTTCCTGAGACTCAGAGTCCAGCCCCCCAGCTCCTATCCAACCACAACTTTCATCTGGACCAGAGCTCCCATTGGGCCCAGAGCTTCCATATGGACCAGAGAGAGGCTCCCTAAATCTGTCAGATCTGTCTAGACCAAGTACACTGATAAGACCAAGAACGAACCCACTAAGATATGGGCAGACGTCAAGGCAGAAGTACATATAACAAAATAAAGAGCAATACACCATCACCAGAACCTAGCCCTTCTCCAACAGCTAGACCTGAACATCATAGAAAGGAAGAAGAAGAAAACAACAATATAAGTAACATCATGAAGAGGCTAGAGCCTTATATAGAAGAAATCAAAAATAAAGTGGAGGAACAGACAAAAAAATGGGAAGAACGCTATAAAAAACTAGAGGAAAGGACAATTAAAGCAGAAGAAAGCAATAAGTCCCTGAAAGAAAATCATGAAAAAGCAAGGGAAACAGTCCAAGACCTGAAGAGGGAAATAGAAAAAATGAAGAAGACACTAGCAGAAGGAGTGCTGGAAATAGAAAATCTGAGTAAACAAACAGGAACTTCAGATGCAAGTATAACCAACAGAATGCAAAAGATAGAAGAGAGTAACTCTGGTGTTGAAGATACGGTAGAAGAAGTAGATTCATCAGTCAAAGAAAACACTAAACCAACAAAGTCATGACACAAAATGTCCACAAAATTTGGGACACCATGAAAAGACCAAACCTACGAATAATAGTGATAGAGGAAGGAGAAGAATACCAACTCAAAGGCACAGAAAATATATTTAACAAGATCATGGAAGAAAACTTTCCCAACTTAAAGAAGGAAATGCCTATGAAGATACAAGAAGCCTATAGAACACCAAACAGACTAGACCCCCCAAAAAAGTCCCCTCGTCACTTAATAATTAAACAACAAAATGTCCAGAATAAAGAAGGAATATTAAGGGCAGCAAAGGAAAAAGGCCAAGTGACTTATAAAGGCAAACCCATCAGAATAATACCTGAATACTCAATGGAGACTTTGAAAGCCAGAAGGACCTGGACAGATATAATGCAGACACTAAGAGACCATGGATGCCAGCCTAGACTAATATACCCAGAAAAACATTCAGTCATCATAGATGGAGTGAACAAGACCTTCCAAGACAAAACCAGTTTTAAACAATACTTATCCACCAACCCAGCCCTACAGAAAGCACTAGAAGGAAAATTCCAAGCTAAGGAAGCCAGATACACCCATTAAAACACAGGCAATAGATAACACCACAGCAGTAAACCCCAAAGAAGAGAACTACACACACTCTATCACCAAAAAATAAAAATAATAACAGGAACAAACAATCATTGGTCATTAATATCCCTTAATATCAATGGACTTAATTCACCTATAAAAAGACACAGACTAACAGAATGGGTATGAAAACAGGACCCATCTTTATCCTGCATACAAGAAACACACCTCAAATTCAAAGACAAACACCTCCTAAGAATAAAAGGCTGGGTAAAGACTTTCCAAATAAATGGTCTTAAGAAGCAAGCTGGTGTAGCCATCCTAATATCCAGCAAAAGAGACTTCAATCTAAAATCAATGAAAAGAGATGATGAAGGACATTACATACTCATTGCAGGAAAGATCCACCAAGATGAAGTCTCAAATCTGAACATTTATGCCCCAAACACAAGGGTACTCACATATGTAAAAGAAACATTACTAAAGCTTAAATCACATATAAAACCCCACACATTAATAGTGGGAGACATCAACACCCCACTTTCACCTCTGGACTGATAGGCCAAATTGAAACTTAACAGAGACTTAACTGATGTTATGGCTCAAATGGACTTAATCAAAATCTATAGAACATTCCACTCGAACAAAAAATAATATACCTTCTTCTCAGCACCCAATGGAACCTTCTCTAAAATCAACCACATACTTGGCCAAAAAGCAAATCTCAACATATACAAAACAATTGGGATAACCTCCTCTGTTCTATCAGACCATCATGGTTTAAAGTTAGATTTCAACAACAGAAAAAACTACAGAAATCCTACAATCTCATGGAAACTGAATAATGCTCAACTGAATCACCAATGGGGTAAGGAAGAAATAAAGAAAGAAATTAAAGACTTCTTAGAGATCAATGAAAATGAATACACCACATAGCCATACTTATGGGACACTATGAAAGCACTGCTAAGAAGGAAATTCATAGCACTAAATGCCCACATAAAGAAGCTGGAGAAATCTCATACCAGTGACTTGACAGCACACCTGGAAGCCCTTAAACAGGAAGAAGAAATATCTCCCAGGAGGAGCAGACGCCAGGAAATTATCAAACTGAGAGCTGAAATCACTAAAATAGAAATAAAGAGAACAATACAAAGGATTAATGAAACAAAGAGTTGGTTCTTTGAGAAGATCAACAAGATAGACAAGCCTTAGCCAAAGTAACCAAAAGAAAAAAAGTGTGCATCCAAATTAACAAAATCAGAAATGAAAAGGGGGACATAACAACAGACAATGAGGAAATCCAGAGAATCATCAAGTCATACTTCAAAAACCTCTGCTCCACAAAACTGGAAAATCTAAAAGAAATGGATAATTTTCTGGATAGGTACCACATACCTAAGTTAAATCAAGACCAGATAAACCATTTAAATTGTCCAGTAATCCCCAAGGAAATAGAATCAGTCATTAAAAGTCTCCCAACCAAAGAAAGCCCAGCACCAGATGGTTTCACTGCAGAATTCACCAAATCTTCAAAGAAGACTTGATATAAATACTCTTTAAATTGTTCCACACAATAGAAGCAGAAGGAATATTACCAAACTCCTTCTATGAGGCTACAATTACCCTGATTCCTAAACCAAACAAGGATGCAACAAAGAAAGAGAACTACAGACCAATCTCCCTCATGAACATTTATGCAAAAATACTCAATAAAATACTGGCAGACAGACTCCAAGAAGACATCAAAACAATTATCCACCAAGATCAAGTAGGCTTCATCCCAGGGATGCAAGGGTACTTCAACATAGGAAAGTCTGTCAGTGTAATACATCATATAAACAAAGTCAAAGAAAAAAACCACATGATCAACTCACTAGATACAGAAAAGGCATTTGACAAAATCCAACACCCCTTCATGATAAAGGTCTTGGAGCAATCAGGAAGACAGGGAACATGCCTAAACATAATAAAGGCAATTTTCAGCAAGTCAATGACCAACATCAAATTAAATGGAGAGAAACTCAAAGCAATACCACTAAACTCAGGAACAAGGCAAGTCTGTCCCCTCTCCCCATACTTATTCAATATAGTAGTTGAAGTTCTAGCCAGAGCTATAAGACAACATAAGGAGATTAAGGGAATACAAATTGGAAAGGAAGAAGTCAAGCTTTCCCTATTTGCAGATGATGTGATAGTATACATGAGTGACCCCAAAAATTTAACCAAGAAATTGATACAGCTAATAAAAAACTTCAGCAACATAGCAGGATACAAGATCAACTCAAAAAATCAGTAGCCCTCCTATATACAACAGACAAACAGGCTGAGAAAGAAATCAGAGACACATCACCCTTTACAATAGCCACAAATGATATAAAATACCTTGGGGTTACTTTAACTAAGCATGTGAAGGACCTATATGAAAAGAACCTTAAGTCCCTGAAAAAAGAAATTGAAGAAGATGTCAGAAAATGGAAAGATCTCCCATGCTCATGGATAGGCAGGATTAACATAGTAAAATTGGTGATCTTACCAAAAGCAATCTACAGATTCAACGCACTCCCCATCAAATTACCAACACAATTTTTCACAGATCTGGAAAGAATAATACCAAACTTCATATGGAAAAATAAAAAACCCAGGATAGCCAAAAGCATCCTTTACAATAAAACAACCTCTGGAGGTATCACAATTCCTGACATCAAGCTCTACTATAGAGCTACCATAATAAAAACAACTTGGTACTGGCATAAAAACCAACATGCGGACCAATGGAATCGAATTGGAGACCCTAACATTAACCCACACACCTATGAACATATAATTTTTGACAAAGAAGCCAAAAATGTACAATGGAAAAAAGAAAGCATCTTCAACAAATGGTGCTGGCATAACTGGATGTCAATGTGTAGAAGGCTGCAAATAGATCCATATCTGTCACCGAGCACAAAACTTATGTCCAAGTGGATCGAAGACCTCAACATAAATCCAGTTACACTGAACCTGATAGAAGAGAAAGTAGGAAGTACTCTTGAATGCATTGGCACCAGAGATCACTTTCTAAATATAACACCAGTAGCACAGACACTGAGAGAAACAATCAATCAATGGGACTTGTTGAAATTGAGAAACTTTTGTAGAGCAAAGGACATGGTCAACAAGACAAAGCGACAGCCTACAGAATGAAAAAGGTCTTCACCAACCCCACATCTGACAGAGGGCTGATATCCAGAATATATAAAGAACTCAAAAAATTAGACATCAAAATGCCCAACTGTCCAATTAAGAAATGGGCTATAGAACTAAACAGAGAATTCTCCACAGAGGAAGTTCAAATGGCTGAAAGACATTTAAGGAATTGCTCAACATCCCTAATTATCTGGGAAATGCAAATCAAAACGACTCTGAGATACCACCTTACACCTGTCAGAATGGCTAAGATCAAAGACAGCTTATGCTGGAGAGGATGTGGAGCAAGGGGAACTCTCCTCCACTGCTGGTGGGACTGCAAGGTTGTAAAGCCACTTTGGAAATCAATATGGTGCTTCCTTAGAAAATTGGGAATCCATCTTCCCCAAGACCCAGCAATAGCACTCTTGGGCATATACCCAAAGAATGCTCAATCATACCACAAGGGCATTTGTTCAGCTATGTTCGTATCAGCATTGTTTGTAATAGCCAGAACCTGGAAACAACCTAAATGCCCTTCAACTGAAGAATGTTTAAAGAAAATATGGTACATATATACAATGGAGTACTACTCAGCAGAGAAAAACAATTACATCATGAGGTTTGCAGGCAAATGGATGGATCTAGAAAACATCATCCTGAGTGAGGTAACTCAGACTCAGAAGGACATACATGGCATGCACTCACTCATAGTAGGATACTAGATGTAAAACAAAGATGATTAGACTGCTACACAACTCCAGGGAGGCTACCTAGAAAACAGGACCCTAGGGAAGACATAGGTATCACCCAATGACAGAGAAATGTATGAGATCTACATGAACAACATGGACGACAGTGGGATTAATGAGGGTAAGGTTTGAGGGAAAGAAAGCTTAGAGGAGCAGGAGATCCCAGCTGGATCAAGAACAGAAAGGGAGAATGAGGAATAACAGACCATGATAAATGAAGACCACATGAGAACAGGAATAGGTAGAGTGCTGGAGAGGTCCCCTGAAATCCACAATGATACATCCTCTGTATAATGCTGGCAATTGTTGAGGGAAAGCCTGATGTGACCTAGTCTGGTGATCAGATGGCCAAACACCCTATCAGTCTTCTTGGAACTCTCATCTAATAAGTGATGGAAGTGGATGCAGAGATCCTCTGCCAGGCCCCAGGTGGAGCTCCAGCTGTCCAATTGTCTAGAAAGTGGAGGGACTGCAAGAGTGTGAATTGTTGAGCCCAAGATTGGAAAAAAGCACAGGGACAAGTAACCAAACGAATGGAAGCACATGAATTATGAACCAAAGGCTGTGGAGCCCCCAGCTGGATCAGGCCCTCTGGATAAGTGAGACAATTGAATAGCTTGAACTGCTTGGGAGGCATCCAGGCTGTGGGACCAGGACCTGTCATTGGTGCATGAGCTGGCTGTTTGGAACCTTGGGCTTAAACAGGGACACTTTGCTCAGCCTGGAAGGAGGAGAGTGGACCTGCCTGTACTGAATCCACCAGGTTTAAATGAATCCCCAGGGGAGTCTTGGCCCTGGAGGAGATGGGAATGGAGGGGAGGGGATGGGGGGAAGTTGGGGATGGGGGCGGGAGGGGGAGGACAGAGGAACCCATGGCTGATGTGTCAAATTAAAACACAAATATAATAATAATAATAAAAAAATTTAAAAAAAGAAAAAAAAGAAAAGTCAGGTATAATTCTAATACTTCTACCTTTATATATAACTTGCTCTCTTTTCCTTATAGGTTCTATTGTTGTTTATTTATTTTTTTGTACATTTAGTGTTTTCATTATTATATGACATCTCATTCATTAGATTAAGGAATATTTCTGTCATGACTTTTTGAGAATATTTTCTGGTATTTTGAACTGGGATTTTTTCCCTTCTATTCTTAATATTCTTAGGTATGGTCTTTTCATAATGTCCCATACTTCCTAGATGTTTTGTCGTCAAAATTTTTTAGATTTAATATTTTATTTGACCACTGTATATATTTCTTGGAGTGTATATTTCCTGCCTGAGAATCTTTCTTCCATCTCTTGTATTCTGTTGATGAAGCTAGCCTCTGTTCCTCCTGTTAACTTATGCAGACTTCTTTTTTTCCAGAATTCTTTCAATTTGTGTTTTGTTTATTGCTTCTCTTTCCATTTTAAAGTTTTGGAAAGTTTTATCTATTTCCTTCAACTGTTTTTCTTTTCTTTTTTTTCTTAGCTTTCCTTAAGGGATTTACTCATTTCCTCCAATTTTTTGTTTGTTTCTTCAATTCCTTTTAAGAAATGTATTTAGTTCCTCTTTAAGGACTCTTATCATTTTCATAAAGTTGGTTTTACAGCTTTTTGCTTGTGTTTCATCTGTGGTGATACATTCAGGGCTTGCAGTAGTACAATGGTGGGGCTCTGGTGGTTACAAATTGTCCTAGCTGTTGATTGTGCTCTCATGCTGGTGTCTAGGTATCTGGGTTTGGGATGATTATAGGTCTAGGTGGGGATTTTGGTGTTTATCTTTGTTGGATGTGTTCCCCCCACTGAGGCTTCTGTTTTTTCTCTGGTCTTCTGGTCCGTCTTGCCTGTGGTTGAGAAAACACTCTCCACTGGAATTTAGGACATGACTTCTGGTGACTGGCTTGGTCTCTTGTGGAGTAGGTGTTCTCTGCTCCAGTTGGGGGCTGGGACATGTCAATAAGGAGGGAAGGAGTGATGCAGGATAGAGAGTGGAGAAAGTCTGCAGGCTGGAAACTTACCTAGTCTGGCAAGCATGAAAAGTGGTTGTGCAGGAAGTATCTGACTGAGGAATCCAGAAAATGGGGAAGATCTGCAAGAGGCTGGCGTACTGGCCTTCTAGAAGGCCAAGGTGATGCTTTTTTCTTACCATGGATTCCTGCTCATATCCTAATAAATATCTGGTACCTACAAAACAGTGAGGCTGTATCCTTATCACAGGCATTCCACTACAGTGTTGTACTAGAATGTAGATGATTAATATAAGAACAATGATCAGATTGTAGCTATTAATGTCACTAGAAGGAGGAGAATGAAAATCATTATCTTTAATAGTTTTTTCAAATAAAGAGACAAGATAGTTTAATTAAGAATTTCAATCAACTGGGCTAAAATATTTGAAATGGGAAAATCATTGTTGGATAAGCAAATTATAATCTATAACATAGTTATATAAAAACCACACTACTTGATAAATTTTCAGGATTTTTTTTTCTAATTTTATTTGTAGTTTTTTTTTATATTTTTGAGAATATAATATAATTACATCAATTCTTTCTTCCCTTTTTTCCTTCCAAATCCTCCCATATACCACTTCTTTTATTCTTTCAAATACATGGCCTCTTCTTTCTTTCTCTCTCTCTCTCTCTCTCTCTCTCTCTCTCTCTCTCTCTCTCTTTCTCACACACACACACACACAAACACATACACACATATATAATATAAATATATATTTAATGTGTATGTGAAAACATGTAATTCCTAGCTATATATAATTCCATAAACACATAGATATAAATCTTCATATATAGATATTTATGTACAACTGTTGTGAGATGTCTTTCTGTATGCTGTGAATATGTGTCCCTCTCACTGGTTGATAAATAATGCTGCATTGGCCTATGGCAAGGCAACTTAGAGGTAGGTAGGAAATCTAAGCTGATATACAGGCAGAAGGAGAGGAGAGAGAGATGCTAGCCTGCCACCCAAGTAGTAACATGCCAGCAGACCAGTAAAGCCATGGAATATGTGACAAAGCATAGATTAATAGAAATGAATTAATTTAAGATATAAAAGGAAGCTAACAAAAGGCCTACCATAGGCCATACAGTTTGTAAATAATATTAAGCCACTGAGTGATTATTTTATAAGTGGCTGCAGGATCATGGGGCCAGGCAGGATTGGAGAAAACTTACAGTTACATACAGGCCTGATGAGTTTGTATAATATTTTTTTTACTTCCTATTTGGGGCTGACTGGTATTGGATACCCACTTGGTGAGCTGCTCCCAGTCAAAATCTATTTCCCCAACTCTGAGCATTCTTTAGTTGTTGTTGTTCTTTCCCTAGGGTTGAGTGCCCCTGGGTTTTCTCTCATCTACTTTGGCATGTATATTTTTGTTGCCCTGTACAACTCAGGTTTGCACAATCAGGTTAGTGAAATTTTATGTGTGTGGCTTTGACTATTGATGGGAGACAAACTTCACAGCAAACTCTGTGATCTCCTGGTTCTTACAATCCTTTTGTCCCATATCTTGCAATCATCCCTGAGCCTTTGGTTCAGGAATGGCTTGCAGATCCATCTGTTGGCACTGGGCTCCACAACACTGCATTTCCATTTGGTTATTTATTTTTTTTTTTTTGTAGTGGTCTTCATTTGTGGAAGAGTAGTTTCCTTGATGAGGATCAAGGGCTGCACTTACCTGTTGGTATAATCCTGTTTAGAATGTATTTAGGTATTATGATGCTGCTGATTTTATTCTGCTGGGTTTCTAGTATCAGCATAATTTCTCTCTGTTAGCAGCAGTGGTGACATCACTCTCTTAATGGCTTCTCTTCAGCCATTACATCATCTTTTTAAACATGTTTTGTGTTCCTTTCTTTTTACATTCTTATTAAATATCTTAATTTTCCTAAGCTAGTCTAAAAATTAGAATGCTACTAAGTACTATATAATTGACTCATGCAAAGAATGCCTTTTGATGTAGGTGAAATTGTATATACGCATTAAAAGAAAAATATTCTTGAACATACATTAGATTGAAACATGCATATAATATATGTATATAACAATTTTTATATAGTTGACATAAAAATTTGATTTATGATACAAAATGAACTATTATAGTGTCTCATTCAATTAAGGTCTCTTATAGGTAAGTTTTCATTGAAGAATGAAATATGATTATTTGGAACCTTATCCAAATAGTTGACCTGAACAAGATTCCATAGCACCATTTATTTTACAAGAGAGACATTCTATCCTTTTTAGAGATATCTTCTGAGATACATCTGGGAATAATTTAATTTCCAGCATGTAAGGGAGTGAGATGCACAGCTTCCTTCTCAGTTCTTCTCATCTTGATTGGATCTTTGTGTGTGCAGTTTGTCTGAGCCTAAACCAATCTATCACTGACTATCAGACTTCTGCAAACAACTTTGGGGAAGTGTAAAACTTTTGTTAGATTGTTGGTACTGTGATTTCTGCTAGAGGAACTCTGTCCTTTTTCCCTTGTTCCCTGAAGGTTCTCCTCTTGTTTGTTCTGAAATGAAACATTAAAATGTACAAGCAATTGATATCTACCTCATATCTCCCTCTGCATATACATACTATGGTATTTATTCAACTTTTAATGGTAGTATATATCAGGTAACATACATTTTATATACAGATTATTCATTTTCTTTTTTAAAGATTTATTTTTGTGTGCATTTGTGTGCAGGTGCCCATAAAGGTTAATTGTAGCACCAATCTTAAAAGGTCTTACTAATGAAAACAAACCTGGAGCCAGGTATTGGGGTGAATGCTGAAAGATCAGAGAGACAGAACAGGCTACAACCACCTCGCCTTGTCAATTCCTCAGCTGATCCTATTTCCTCAGACTAGAAGCCTCTGAGTCCTCATCCAAATGGATCTCAGCTGAACTTCTGCTAAATGCCTAAAAGCTTAACCAGCCTAGTTCCTGGTCCTCATACCTTATATACCTTTCTGCTTCCTGCCATCACTTCCTGAGATTAAAGGCATGACTCACCATGTCTGGCTGTTTCTAGTGTGGCTTTGAACTCACAGAGATCCAGAAGGATTTGTGTCTCTGGAATTCTAGGATTAAAGGCATGTGTTACCACTGCCTAACCTTTATGTTTAATCTTATGGCTGTTCTGTTCTCTGATCCTCAGATAAGTTTATTGGGGTGCATAATATATCAACCACAGGTAATGGTCTTATATCAGCATCATAGGATGTTGTGAGCATCCTGTTGTGCATGCTGGTTACCCAGCTTGGGTCTTCTGTAACAGCAATATGTTTTCTTAACCTTGGAGCATTCTCTTCAGTCACTACATTCATCTGTTTAAACATATTTTGTGTTGCTTTGTTTCTACATCATTCCTTTAAAACTTACTCAAAACACTGTTTCTTAAATGGACACAGTGTCCTCAGTTGGTATTATATTAGGTTTTACCTATACTGACTATGAACCAGTATTATTCACCAAAGGAAGTACCCTCATGCTTTCTAGTGTACAAGATGACAAAATCAAGTGTATGTTGAGGACAGTGAGAAAGGTACTTGCCTTGAAAACCTGACTACTTTAGTTCTTTCATCCCAGAATCTCCTAGAGGAAAGTTAGAACTGACATCCAAACGCAGTTATCTTGTTATCTCTTGAATTGACATGATTACTATGGAATGCTTGCTCTCTCTCTCTCTCTCTCTCTCTCTCTCTCTCTCTTCTCTCTGTCATTCTGTCTATCTCTGATTTTCTCTCTGTTTCTGTCTCTGTCTGCTCCCCTCTCTCACATATATACATGATAATAATAATACATAAAAAGAAATTTAAATAGAAAGGATTCTATGTAAAAACGGTCATCTAAATTACTAATGTAGGAAAAAAAAGGAAGTCCTTTTTGGTAAGATTAAGCTCTTTGTGGTTTTTACCATTTTATATCCCAATTATTTTCTTCAAAAAAGTATTGGGGGCAAGGATATAGTTCAACTGGTAAAGTATTTGCCTACAATTCACATTGCCCTAGGTTCAACCCACAGAACCACATAAATTGAACAGGACAGGAAATAAATCTAATCCTAGCACACAAGAAGTGGCTGAAAGATCAATAGTTAAAGGTCATCTTTGGCTACTTATCTGCTTAAAGCCAGTATAGGATATATGAGACCCTTTCTCAAAACAAAATAAAATAAAGCAAACAACAGAAACAACACCACAACACGGGTTCTTTCTTTGACCCTACATAAAGATAATTTTTCCCTTATAAGTTAAAATATTTAAAATACAGTTTCAATGCTTGTAATTGTTTTATTCCACAAATGAAAGTGGTTTCTAGGCCAACAGGTTTGATATTAGAGTACTTAGAGTATCAGTCACACCTGGGGAGCAGTGGCCAATGGGATTAGAGTTTCAGAGAAGAGAATTGGAAAGGGGGAGGAGGAATGGTCCTAAGAATGTTTCTGAGCACATTATGTGCAATACTGGCTGGACAGGCCCTCAGCTCAGGGCAGATTATATAAATGTTACACAGGTAGGCCTCCCAAAGGGAGGAACAACTGCCCTTCTCAAGTATTCTCAGTCACCTTTTCACTCTGTTATGAAAGATAAGTAATCTTTCATTACTTGTAAGGATTACAATTAACAAGTAATCCTTTTAAATACTATTTGCTCCATGAACAAACCAGATTATTGTATATATTAAGCAAGTGCCCTACTGCTAGCTACAAAGACAGTCTCAGCAACACTTCTTTCTAAAAGTTGCATGGCAAATCTCTGTGCTCTTCTTTGTCTTTAGAGGCACACTTAAGTTATCTGAAAGATCTCTTCTGTGAACACAAGCATTATTCTCATTGAACAGCACAGGGAAACAAACATAGCTCTCAGTGTAATAACCACTGAATAATATCTGACTCTGAGATGTCAACTCAAAATGCTACCATACATCAATAATTCAATAGTAACTAAATTGTAATCTCAGAAACACTTTTTGTATTCTTATAGATAACATTAAGTAATTTTATTTCTCAGGACAATTGACCTAATGATTGGAGTCATTGTCGATTCAGTGAGCTAAAACCTGTTTGTTCATAGTGGAAATATTTTCATCAATCCAATCTAAATAGAACATGAATAGAAGCTCCTGTTAGCAAAATTCTCACATTCCAGGGTCATCACATAGGCCTGCCTGGCATTGAGCCCTCTGAGTAGTAAGTGATACCTAACACCCCAGGTGACAGCTCAGATGACTTTGGCAAAGTTAGCTGTCTTTTGCTGTGAAATGCTGTCCCTATAGGGAAAAAAATTGACTTTTCTTAACAAAATGTAATCTTTGAACTTTGCTTCTAATGAACATGATTTTACTGACTGACTTGTTTCCATACATTACTCAAATAACTGAGATCCAGAAATAATCATAAAACAAAATTTAAATTGCAGTTAATTTATGACATAAAACTGATGTCTACTTAGGATAATCTAAAGTATATTCACTACTAGTTTTTCTAATTTAACTTGCTTTCTGGTATAATGAACATTTTTCCAATGCTGTGATAAGCATGGTCCAACTCGTGGTGGCTTAACCTGGTAAGGCTTTTCTTCTTTCCTCACTCATGACCAAGTCCCTTGAGAATGGCAGAAGGCTTTTCTCCCCTCAGTCATGTAATAACAACAATTTTCCGTACTTCCTGGGGACTCCAGATGCCTCCTCAGAAACTGGAGATGGAGCCCAAATGCTTCCATGGGGATGAAAAGGGGCAGATGCTGTTGAGCGGTAGAGGTGTCATCACATTTCGTTGTAAATGGTTTTGACAAAATATTAATTTCTCTTTCAAAGAAACACTTTCACAGAATTATGATTTCCACACACTTGACTTTTATGTAATTTCATTATGGTGCACAGCTTCAGAAGCCAGTTTCCCATTTTTCCTCTGGTTATACACACACACACACACGCACACACACACACACACACACACACATATATCTATATATCTATATCTATATCTATCTATCTATATATATATTCATTTCATGATTTTAATATCAAATTGCACTGTTTTGTTTTATTATGTTGTGCTTCAACTTGCTTAATTTTGCAAAAGGGATCACAAGTAACATGAATAAATTCTAGTAGTTGCCTAAATTTGAGTAAATTTAATTTGTAAATTTGCCCGAAGTACGTTATATATACCATTTGACTTTCTATGAATCTATACAATATAATAATCTCAGAGAAATTTCTTCAACTGGTCCACTCAGCAAAAGTTACATTAAACAGAAGTGGAGTTAAACTTGATTAGATCATGAGAACAAAAATTATAACCCAAGCCTGGCTGTGATGGCGCACACCTTTAATCCCAGCACTCGGGAGGCAGAGGCAGGAGGATCTCTGTGAGTTCGAGGCCAGCCTGGGCTACCAAGTGAGTTCCAGGAAAGGCGGAAAGGCGCAAAGCTACACAGAGAAACCCTGTCTTGAAAAACCAAAAAAAAAAAAAAAAAATTATAACCCATTTTAATTTTTAAAGAACAAGAATTAAAACCCAATACTATAGCTGTTCTCCTATAAGTTGGAGACAGCTAAACAAACAAGAACTTTGAAGCACATTTATAAATAGAGCAAGACCAGGAGGAACCTTTCAAAGCTAGCCACAGTTTTCAAGTATAACCTACAGGGCCAATTTGCTTTAACATTAACTATACTCTAGATCAGCCAATATATTAAAACAATAAATAAATGGGGTATATGCTTCCCATATCCATTTTTCCTGATGGCCAAAGCATTCCTGTATTCTCAAGTGAACTAAACTTCAAATAAATTTCATCCCAGCTTTTGGACCCTTCTTCCTTCCTTGCCTCTCTCCCTCCATCCTCCTCCACTACCTGCTTCCCTTCTCTTCCTCTTCCACCTTCTTTGTATTTACCTTAGAAACGGGCTTCTGTAAATCATTTCTTTCTGCCTCCCTCATGAGCGCATCACTTGGGAAAGTATACCTCACCGGGTATAAGTGTAGATGTGGGAGAGATTTTGAGAATATGAAAACGGGAGAATTGGCCCCGCCCCTTGCTCATTCCTGCACGGGGTGAAGTCACCAGGGCAATGCTATAGAACTGACCCTGGTAGTGGAAACAGGACAGAGCTGACAGGCTTACAGACTCTGTAACTACCTAGGCCCAGAACCAGGATTATGAGTTGGCCTTCCACAACTCCCATCCCATCTATGATCTGCTTGGGCAGTGAAGAGGCCAGTCCTGCAGACTCAAAGAAGCAGGCTCTCCATGACACAGGACAACAACAGGATATCTTATATGCCCAGTATTTGATGGTGATCAGAAACCAGACGGCTCAAATCAGACCCATGACTCTTTGAAATGAACACTTGCATATAAAGATACATGGGGAAAAAGGGTTTACTGCATGACTCCTTAAGTCACACCACAGCTTCCATGACAAGAGTTTTCCTTTTTTTTTTCTCTTAAATTTTATTTTATTTTATTTTTAGGGAGAGGATGCAAGGACAGAGGGCAGATACGAAGAGATGGGAATCAATGAGATGGAAGTGCATCATGTGAAAGACACAAAGGATACATAAAAAGAAAGTTTAAAAAAAATGTAAGTAGTTTTGAAAGTCTTCTTCCAGATTTGCAACTCTAGTCCCAAATGTTTGAAAATTTTAGACATCAAGAAATGATCATTCTTTAAAACCTTATTTATATCAAGAGAGGAACCTAAACACATGCATATGATCATTAAAGTATGGATACACACTTGAAGAGGAAGCACTCAGTGACATGTAGTCTCTTCAGTTACTGATGTTAAGAAAACAGGTTTCCACCAGTAAGATAATGAAATTGAGATCTTATATCATAGCAAAAAAACTATTGAATATGTATAAAAAACTGTAACTTTTTTTTACATATTAAACTTTGCATAGCACTTTTATTTGTAACTGTTATTGATGCTTTCCCCAACACACACACACACACACACACACATATATGTATGTATATATATATGTGTGTGTGTGTATGTAATATCTATCTGTCTAGAGAGAGAGAGAGAGAGAGAGAGAGAGTAAAGGAAGCTGGTCCTGCTGGCACAAATCTAGAATCCTAACAACTTCAAACTCAGCAAATGCCTTAAGCCCTCTACTAAAGTAAAAAAGTAGAAGGACCTTATCAGCACAATGCATATTTCTGAGAGATAACTATTATGAAAATAGTAATATTATATGTCTTTATCAAGTTTGGCAATTGTGTTAGTGTTCTTAAAGGAACAGAACTGATATAAGGCATATAGATAGATAGATACATAGATGGATAGATAGATAGATACATAGATTTAGATATTATGCATATATATATGATATATCATTTACTATTATATAATCACACATATGTCATATATATCCATGTATATATGATTTATTAGAGTAGCAGATAGGCTGTGTTCCATGTAGTCCAACAATGGCAGTGTCCTGATAGAAATGCCAAGAATCAGGTAGTTGCTCACTACAAAATACTGAAGCCCCAGGGAGATCCAAGAGAGCTGATACTTTTCAGTCTAAATTTGAATGCCTAGGAAGTATTTCTGAAACAAGCACAGGAATGGCTAGAATGGGCCATTGACAGTGAGACTAGAAACAACAAAATGAAAGCACAAACTCCCTTCTTCCACGGCCTAGAAGTTGTGGCCTGCATTTAGGGTGGGTCTTGCATCTCAAATGATCCAACCAAGACAATTCCCTCACATGTGTTGACAACTAAAATTAGCCATCATAGCAGTATAGATACAATATGGTAAGAGAGTAGTGAAAATTTATAAAGTATAGTTAAGAACTTTGAAAAGTAAAGATGCCAGTGTTGAGTTGATTTAACTGATCCTTTCATGGGGATATAGCTCCCTGTTTGGGTGAAAGCATCAGTCAATCATTTGAGACCAAAAAGTAAATGACAGCTGCATGAAATCCCAGAAGCATTCCTTTGACTTTGGCTCTCTCTCATTTACTTTCAGTCATCTGTTTACTTCTACATGTAGGCATGACAATCATCCATGGATAAATAACAAACCTTTCCCTTGTCTTTCCAAGGTGAAAGGAACAAAATGGTGACCGGTGGTATCCTAATGTCTACATTTCACAGTGTCCTCTCATATACCTTCTCATGTAACTAGAAGTTTCTAGTCATTATCTCAGAGATACAGTCAGCTAGGGTATCAGGAACATCAAAACCTGCTGGGCAGCCCACATCTACAGGAGTGCTGCTAATTATGAAGGCCAGGCCGCACCCAGAAGTAAGGAGAAGCCATTGTTTAGAAGATTTTGTCATTTCAAGCAATAAGGACTTTTACAGACCGATTTGCAGAACAAAAAATGGGACAATGATCATTATCATTATAATTTGACCAGGTTTGCTTTATTATAATCACCACTAACTCTATTGTATCCTATTATTTCTTTACCTAAACATAAAACTCATGCCTCCCTTTAATCCCAGCACTCGGGAGGCAGAGGCCAATGGATCTCTGTGAGTTCAAGGCCAGCCTGGTCTACAAAGCTACACAGAGAAACCCTGTCTCAAAAAACTAAAAAAAAAAAAAAAACCCAAAAAACAAAAACAAACAAACAAACAAACAAAACCCCAAAAAAACCAAAAACCAAAAAACTCACGCCTCTATTCAGAAGACATATTTAGAATTGCTGGGCTTCTGTATCTGCTCTTCCCATATGCAAGTTGGTTTAAACACTTTTCTCTGCTGTTTGTCATTATTCATTTGTTTATAATTAGTTTAATTATCATATTGGGAGGCATAATCACACCTAGCTGTTGGGGCTTGCCAAAGTCAGGGCCTATGCTCCAAAGCTCCAGTTATATATAAGGAAAACAAAACAAATAGCCAAACAGAACTGTATCAGTGTATTTGTTCCTTGGCTGTTTGTATGCCTAATTTTCCTGAAATAGATAAAAAAAAATTGTACTTCCAAAGCTATATAAAACATTACCCCCGACATACATGTTAAAGACACAATATGGCGAAAGCTCAGGAGTTGTTGAAAATAAGCCAATGCTCTTTTGGAATTTTTTGGGCACTCCCAGAGGAGTTTCCTTGGCAGGATTCCTTCTAGTGTTTTTATTTAATAGACAATAGTTTGACAACTGAAAATTGACAAACAACCAGACAGCATGTTTTCGGCCTGAGTTTGTGTATGATTATGAAAATGCTTCTGGTCTGGTTACTGCAGATTTATTTGTGCAAAGCGATTGTGAATGGAAGCCTGAGCTTTGTGTACATGCAAATTGTCAGGTTCCCAGGCACCAGTGTTAACTGAGCATGCAAAGTTAATTGCTTACAATGTTAGAACTCTAAAACTGGAACTCAGTGGGATGAGACAACATTTAAATTTTAACAAACCATAAAAATTCTGACACCTGTACCTTATTTCTAGTACTGGCAAGACTTAACTTTAAAATTTTATATTTGGGTCTGATGAGGTGGCTCTGTGAATCGCAAGCAGTGCATGCTGGAAAGCCTAATTAGAGTTCAATCTCAAGAGTCTCCATGGTAGAAGGAGAGAGCCTACAGCCTAAGTTTGTCCTTTGACCTCAATAAGCACATTTTGATGCACGTGCCCACACACATGAACACATCCCACAGGGTAAATGTAAGTATATAAATATAGATTTGTCCTTTTGGCATGTGAAGTCTACAATGAAGAAAAAATATCAAGCTATCAGCATAGAATTGTGTTTTGAATATTAGTATTAAACTATTTTGGAATCTGAATCATGAATAATGAATTTAAACACCATCATTTATTTGAGCAATATATATTTACACTAGTAATAAAACATTAAATCTAAGAAATAGCTAATTATTCTATACTTTTAATATGAAATTTCTTTTGTTTACCCAAGTTATATTCCCTAGCTAGACAATGGAAAACACACACACACACACACACACACACACACACACACACACACACACAGAGGCATACACACAAATTCTTAAATACATAATAGATAATAGATAGATAGATAGATAGATAGATAGATAGATAAAGATATAATTTCACTGTTTGTTTCCTTGATTGGTCCTTTTTATTGAGAAAGAGTTTCTCATTGTAGCCCAGGCTGATATCAAACTCAGAATTCTCCTATCTCAGCCTCCAAAGTTCAGGAATAATAGGCATATGACCCTATGCCTAGCTACCAAGTCAATTGTAAATGCTAGAATAAATTAAGTGTAAAAATATTTTCAGCAGGTTATATTTATATATTTACATATATATTCCTATAAACATACTTATACATATACACATACATGATACCTATAACAATAATAGTTTAAAAAACAGAGGTTATATACTTATACATGCATATATACATATATATGCATATGATAATTGCAACAGAAATAGTTTACTAAATAAGAGGCCATAGATGTGCAATAGATGGAGTAGGGAGAGGTTGAGAGTTTTTAGAGTGAGGAGAGGGAAGGAAGTAAATTAAGTAATTATATTTTGATAAAATTAAAATTTATTAAGAAAAAAATAGTGCAATGACTACTGTTTATAATCATCTTCCTATCTGATATGTCCATTTGCATTTAAAAATAAGAGCAAATGATTATTTATATAATTGTCTGTGCTGCATCAGTGTAATATGTCTTTGGGACACTGGATTGAAAAGTAGAATTATTGTGTGGCTTTTCTCTGTCTCAGAGAATAAACTGTAGAGCAACATTTTAGCTAAGTTTGTCTATAAATGTAAGAACCTCATTCATTACTTACCCAGCTGTGTTTGCTTAGCCAAGTGATAATAATGGATTGCTGTAGAAGCAAAAACAATGGTGTATGGATTGGCTAGGGAAACAGTATGCTAGTAAAGGACACATTGGAAAACAATTCAGAGTTTTAGACTCAATTAAAATGCCTGGGAAGTTAGAGAGCAAATGGATCATGCTGAGAGGAAGTAATATAAACTCTGCCAACTTTTTACAGCACATCAGAACAGTATCAAAATGTCAGGAAAGGAACTCTATTAATAGGAATAAACCCTTGGACACAGTGTGTTCGTTTGCTCTTTGTTTTGAAAGAGATGTTTATAAAGGTTTTCTTTTGTATTCATTCACAACAAGTATGTTAACATTTTCTCATCAGTATTAGTGATCTGGGGCAAAGATCAAGCTATATCTCTATTTTATTAAGAATGTTTGTCCCTCTGCAGGTGGCCTGAGTAAGTTTTTTTTAAGTGATTATAAAATTGCATGGCTCAGAACTAACTACAGAGTGTCCCAAGTCATGAGAAAACTTTTCTCACAGATTACCTCTCTCTCCCTTGCTGGAATTAGACTGCAGAGCATCAGAGAAGCACTGAAACCTACAATCTTCAATGAACTCATTGCTAAAACACGTAAGAACTTAATGCTCAATAGAAGGACAATATAATAGCATCTCAGGTCCTTAATTGATTTACACAGACTGCCTGTAAATTCCTTTTTGATTAAGGAATGCAGATAACGTGAGCGTTTATCAAAAGACTAGGATACTAAGTAACATTAGGCCATTTATTTTATTTTTTTATTTTGTGGTGTCTATAATTGCCAATCACAGTGTACATTCACCATTATCCCTCTTTGAATAACTATTATAACTCAATTCTGTGATTTCAATGGTAACCTACATGGTTAATTTTTAAATTTCAATCCTGGTAATCCACAATCTTTCCAATGCATAGGCTATAAGAAAGCACATTCTCAAAATGTGTGACACATTGTGAAGATACCTAAGAGAAGATTTGTTGAGGATTGTCGGTGCACATTGCACTTTGGTGCTGCATTTGATATGATGTGGCATTTGCCTTGAAATTTGAACAGTTAACGCTGATGTTACCCAGGTTGTGTGCTGATGGTA